>NC_049233.1:42486083-43156440 GCF_011100685.1 Canis lupus familiaris | reverse complement strand
GAGGTTAAAAACTACATGTCATGGCTCACTGTTATAGTCTAGTCAGTTGAATTTCATTGGACCCAATGAAATTATATGATAATAAAATGGAATCAAGTCTAGTTTTTTTCTCATTGTTTCCACATTTTTCTCTGTATTGAAAAAAAAAAGGGGGATAAAGCTGAAGCAAAAAAGAAAGAGAATTTCATAATAAACCTACCTAGGCCTACCTAGGCACATAGAATGACTTATAATATCTTCTCTTAATGTAGTATAGCAGAATACTATATAACAGAATAAATGTTGAGAACCATCATATTATGTGATAATTCCATCCTTACAATTCTTGGGTTTTAGAATGAAAATTTCATACAATTAATTCATTCTCATCCTGCTCAATGTAGACAAAATTGACATTGTCTTAACAATACCTGTTGTTACCTTTCCCATTTCATGGGTACCATGAGTTTAAATATAACTGATCTCTTCATTCACCCTCCCCTGCAAAGATGGACTCTGATAAGTTTATCCAATCAGAAAATGCATGCCTTAGGTCAGTGTCATTGATTAGGATGGCCCAATTAACTGAAAGGTCAGGAATCTTATTTGATAGTTTGTGGAGAGAAGATTTTTACTTCTCTGCTTCCTTACCCCACCACCTACAGTTGATATGAATGAAGAAGCATGAGAGACACTGGGGTAAGAAACCATATTAAAACCATGGAGGAATCAGGCTAAAGATGACACCAATATGGAGCTGGGCAAATCTGAGCAAACTGCAAAAAGTGGGCCCAGAGTCTTAGCAGGTCTATGCCTGAAGCTCACCCTACCCCTGGACTTTTCTGTTCCTACACCAGTAAAATTCTCTAATTATTTAAACTTCTGTTACAGATCTCCCTTGACTTATGATTGGGTGGTATCCAGAAAAAAACATCATAAGTTGAAAATATTTTAAGCTGAAAATGCATTTAATACACATAACGAATCAAACATCATAGTATCATAACATCATGGCTTAACCTAGTTTCCCTTAAATGTGCTCAGAACACTTAACGTTCATCTATAGTTGAGCATGGTCATCTAACACAAAGACTATTGTATAATAAAATGTTAAATATCTCATGTAATTTATTGAATACTGTACTGAAAGTGAAAAACAAAGGCTTCTGGGTGGTTCAGTTGGTTAAGCATCTGACTCTTGGTTTGGATCAGGTCATGATCTCAAGGTCATGAAATCAAGCCCTGTGTCAGTCTCTGCACTCAGTGAAGATTCTGCTTGAGATTCTTTTCCTCTGTCCCTCCCCCACCAATGTGCACATTCTCTCCCTCTGTCTCTCAAATAAATAAATATGTCTTAAAAAATAAAGAAAGTGAAAAACAGAATCGTTGTATGGGTACAGAAAGGTTACCCTTTGATCATGTGGCTGACTTAGAATGGTGGCTCATTGACTGTCTAGTACCATAAGAGAGGATCATACCATATATTGCTATCCCAGGAAAGGATCAAAATTCAAAATTGAAATACAGTTTCTACTGAATGCATATCACTGTCACACCATTTTAAAATTAAAAAAAAAATCACAAATGGAACCATCATAAGTCAGGGACCATTGTTATTGAGTTTCGTTATTTGCAACCAATAGTACCCTCTACTATCACTTAAATAATTCATTCAGATTATGTAGATAGGAATGAAAATGCCAGAGCTGGATATCATTTATAAATTTTAACTCATCTAGGGAAAGATTAAATTTTCCTGTACATTCATTAAAACAAAACAAACAATATGGATGTAGAAATTATTTGTGGACTTTCAAAAGTAAAAATTTCAAGAGGATTCTAACTAAGTTCAGCTTCCTTAAAAACCAAAAAGATCATCTCTGAGATAACATTCTACCAATAGGTGACTTGCTTGCTCAGCATTAGCACATCAATCCCACTGAAAAAATGAACACTTACGTCCATCTCAGTAACCTAATCACTGTATAAATTGGTGTACTTATGAAGTGATTGATTTTCTGCCATGTTTGGGATAATATTCTGTAATAGCTATTCACAAACTAATGCTCTTGCACACAATGTTTATGTTTCTCATGAAGAGAGTCATTCATTAGGTTAAGTAAGAATTACTATTTTCCTAAAACCTATGATTATATAAAAATTGTTATCATGGACAGGCCCTTGATTAAAATATCAAGAAAGGTTTCTATCACACAGGTAGATGATATTCAGGCTCACTATACTGGTAACATGGAAATGAATCTAGTGAACTAATGAAATCTAATTTTAATCCAAATCCAAAAACATCCAATGATGTCTCTATCAGTGAACATATTACAAACTGTGCTTTCATCACCTAACAAGTTTCTAGGCCACTGTCTATCCAAAATATCTCTATAGGCTGTGAATTATGCAACTTTCAAGAAAAACATAATTCACATCATACCCTTTCCTCTCTTACTGATCCAGAAGCAGACTTGCTCTATATACTACTCCTGTCTTGGTATCTTGAAACATTAGAGACATAAGAGAGACACATCCTCTAGAAAAAAACTGTTTGGCTCTAACTGTTCTTGATATTCTGTCTATCTGAAAAATATGTCTTACACTACAAACCTACGCAAAAATTTCTGTATGCAGAAAATTCCCATCAGAATATATAAACTAATCAATCACAAAGATTATATCTGTGGTCTAAACTAATGCATTAAGTTTGGGATGCTTGAATCACACATATTCAAAGGTAATATTTCTAAATATAGTTAAGTTTTATCTGTTTATAGGAAGTCAGGATTTCCATCTGATGAGATTTACATTGGTTCCCATTATTGTATGGATTTGAAACTGACTTTGGATAAGTCTTAAACTATTTGGGCCTCAATTTCTTCATCTGTAAAAGGAAATATTTAGAATGATGATCACTAAGATTACTTTCAGTTTAAAATAGCAAAGATAATAAGAATAGCATCAATAACAGAATCCCCATCTCAATAATTCTACTAAATACAGTAGCGGAATATACACAGACTGATTTTCAGTCTTGTTATCACTGCTTTCAGCAGGTCTGTAATCAATACTAGGTTGAAATAGATTGATCATCAAATATTTTACAACTTCTGGGTAGTTTAGGAGTTAACTCAGAATCCTCGAGTCTTCTATCCTTCCTCAGAGATAGGAACAGCAAAGGGACACCATTTCTCCTAATCACTCCTGGAACAGAAGGGAGTGTCCAGGACAATCCAATAAGTAAATTAAACAGCAGGTTACATTCCTAATAGATCACTTTTACTAAGGCTGTAGCTCTTTAGTTGGTGATGGCAGCTCTATCTAAGTGGTGGGGTTAAGGAAGAAAGCATTCCAGAAAGATGCTTTCCAGAATGGAAACACATTTGTTGGGTCTATTTATAGCTTCTAGCATTGCCACCAAATTGAAACCATCCAGAGAGTGGGGTTTTTTTTCCTATTTTTTTGTTTTAACTGAGGAATTATTTAAATTTCAGAGCAATTAAGTAAAAGCTTGACTTTGAAGTGGTAACAAAATCAAAACCAATACCAACTTCTGAATGAGTTGTTGAATTTCCTTTAACTACAAAGGTTCAATGCTCCATCATGGTTGGGAGGGCACTGTAGGGGAAGAAGGAAAGAAGAGCTTCATTGTTTCAACTGGATGTGATTTTTACAGAGTCCTAGTTTGTTATATGATATTTGTGTTCCTCTAAATTTGTGCATATTGCTTGTTTGATTATTCCACTGTTTTTCTAAATAATACCATAAGAAAAGTCATCTTGTACCCTTACAGGGGTAAATTCAAGCATAGAATGTATTTTACATTTTTAAAAACTTTGAATATAGCCAGATTTTTTAAAGTGGGATGGTATTATTCACTCATTCAACACGTATTTATTGAGCACCCACTCTGTGCAAGCATAGTACTATGCATTGCAAATACAGGTGAACAATACAGACCACATCCTTGTTCTCATGGAGTTTATGGTCTAATGAGGAAGACAGACAATTAAACAAGCAACTCCACCACAGTGTGGCAGGTGCTACCATAGGTAATGAAAAAAGTGTTGCAAGAACACAAAGAAGGCACATCTATCTCAATCTTAAGTCAGGGAAGCTTCCCTAAAAAGGTGCTATCTAAGTCAAAGAGTCTGATTGTTTGGGATTTGAGTTCAGGCAATGCATTCATAGTAGCAGACAGCTCACACATAAACATAGCAAAGACAATGAGTTCCTACTATGTGCCAGGTACTGTTCTCTGTGTTTTATATGCCATATTTCATTTGATTCTCACAAGAGATGGTCAAAATAAATACTGTTATACTTTATTATAAAGCTGAAGCTCAAAGTGATTGATTTTTTTCAGTGTTATATGACTAATAAGTAGCAAAACCAGGATTCTAATATTGGTATGTTTGACTTTAAAGCCCAGGATATTTCCAATGTCTAGCCATATAAGAGAAACCTTTTAGCTAAAATATGGGATAAAAGTTTAAAAATAGACTGGCTTTTTAAAATAGTACAAAAAAAAATAGTACAATAATCATCAGAAGACATTACACTGATTGACCATTAAAGATGGTGGACTGACCACACACAATTGTGCCCTCTCTCTCTAGAAACTTTATTAAAGTGTCAGTAAGGGAAAAAAAGTCTCTAGAAAGGTACAGTGATAAAAAGAATGGTAGAGTCACCATCACTCATAAGCCAGGATGGCAATAGGTTTCTGGAGAACAAAAGGAAGAGTCACAGTTGCTGGTGAAACAAGGCAGAGGAAGCTGACACCCTATTAAATGTAAGAAGAAAAGGACTAGGAAGGAGCAGGTTTCCTCCTAGAATCTGTGAGAGACTCAAGAGTGGAGCTGGAGTGAGGGTGGAAGTAAGGCCTAGGACTGGAAATAATGGGGTCAATTAAATGTATGTATTTGGAACAATTGGACAAATCTTTCTGAAACAGAGATCACCTGTAAGTGGAAATTAAACTCCCAAGCAGAAAACTGAATGTTTTTTACTTGGAAGAGCTGAGTGGTTCTGGAGGCAGAACATGATAGCATCCTCTAATGAGAAGGATGGCTCTCTGTCTGATCCACCCAAGCAATGCCTAGCTGTCAACAAGCCAAAACAGTTTTTAGTGACTCATTCTTAAATATTAGGAATCAACTAAAACTCAGACATTTGAAAAAGCCTCCAATGTGAACAGCCAGGAAAACAAGCAAACAAGATGGGCAAAGATAGAAGCAGAAAGATCTCAGAGAAAATAAAGCCAGTTAATAGAACAAAAAAAAAGTTTAAAAAAAGAAAAGAAAGGAAAAGAAAACACTCAAATTAGCATCTTTTGAGATACATGAGAAGTTATTGAATCCATAAAACTAAATCAGCACACATAGAAAATGAACAATTGGGAACCAGAAAAAGTTCTTGAGAAATCAAACTGAGATTGGCAAAATACTAAATTCAATGGATAGTTTGAGAGATAACATCCAGGAAATCTCCCATAATGCAGAACAAAACAAAAAAGAGACAGAATGAGAAAGAAAAGCTAGAAGTTCAAAGATCAATTCAGGAAGTCCAGAGAGGAAGAAATAATCAAAGGCTAAATAGACAAAAATTTCTCAGAGTCAAGGACAACAAGAGTGACAGTTTTAAAGGTCCCACTGATTTTTCAGCTTTTCCAATGGGCAGACACCCACACCAAAGAACATAATTATAAATTTCATAATAATTCTAGAATGAAGAGATGACCCAAATATCTCTAGAGAGAAATCACAGATCATTTTCAAAGAAGTGAAAATCAAAACAGCAGTGGACTTCCCAATAGCATTACTAGATCTTCAAGCTTTTGAGAAAGAAATTGTTTTCATCTTAAAATTCCATACCCAGCCACTCAGGAAGAATTCTTTTTTTTTTTTTTTAAACACAGTCATGTAAGGACTCGAAACTCAACCTCCCACATACTTTTTCTTAGGAAGTTATTGGAAGCTGTGTCCAACAAAACAAGGACATAAACTGAGAAAAAGGAAAAAATAGAATAGAGGAAAAATTAAATCCAAAAATTGAAGTCCCAAGAAGACAACTGTGTTATCAGGCGAGCAACATATCCAGTCCAATTTAGAGTAGGAGGAAAGGGGGCTCTGGTAACAAAAAATGAGGACTCAAGCCACGCTGTTATAATACTTTGCTTGGAAATCTAAACACATGAAAATAGGCAAATGAACAAATATGCATGAGAAGAAAACAACAGAGACCTCAGGGGAAAAAGCTGTATAAGAAAGTAAGTGTAATCAAAATACACTTCTTAACCTTCTCATAAATAATGAATATATTATCAACTTAATTTAAAAGCTATGATATGAGTGTTTGGAGAGGATAGACATAGGAGAGGTATGCATCTGTGTGTGGGAATCAGACCCTCACCTGACACAATAAAGAAGTTAAGATATGATGTCCAAAATGGATAGATCAAGGAGCAGCCTGATAGTATATTACTTGGCAATTTGGAAATAACTACCAGAAGAATCAAATTAAAAAGTTACAATTAGTTGCCCCTGGAAAGCTGATTTGGAAAGTAAGGAGGGTGTGGGACCTAAGATGATTATTTTGTCATTACAAGGATTTTGAGGCTATATGAATTTTTAGCTATGTGTGTATTACTAACACAAATTGAGAAGTTTATAAAAGGAAAAAAATATGTAAAATCATCTGTTAAGAAGTCAGCATAGATTTCTGTTTAAATTTGTTAGTAATGCTTAGGATGAGAATCAATGACAGGAGCACCTAGGTGTTTCAGTTGGTTTGAGTGTTTGTTTTTTTTTTTGATTTTTTTTTTTGGTTTGAGTGTTTGACTCATGGTTTTTGCTTAGGTCATGATCTCAAGGTCTTGGGATTGAGCCCCTCATTGGACTCTACACTCAATGCAGTCTGCTTCAGATTCTCCCTCTGCCCCTCCCTTTCGGACCCTCCCTCTGCCCCATGCTCCTCCTAGCTCACACTCAAGCCTCTTTCTCTCTCACTCTCAAATAAATCAAATCAAAAAAAGAAAAAAAAAAAAGGAATTGATGATAAGTATACATGTTCAATAAACAATTTCAATTCTTTGCCCACCATTCCATTCTTCTGAATATATGTAACTCTTTTGTTTACTTTTTGACTTTTTGTTTGACTTTTTGATATTGGTAAGTAGGAATTTTGTGTTACATAATTTTATTTTATATATATATTATATATAATATATAATATATTATTATATATAACATATATATATACATATATATGTATCATAACCAAAAACAAAATATACTTAATTCTATGAATTTGTTGAGGACTATTTACCAGAATGGGCAATTTTCAAACTGAAAATTACATAAGTGAATATTCTGAGGAATAAGACCAAAAAAAAAATCCTTTACCCTGTTTATTTTGTGTTGATTTTCTGAGATTTGTTGGTATATTTTATATGACATTTTTTCCCTTAGAACTGCTTTTTGTTAAAGCAAAGAAAAAAATTAAACACAGAATAGTTTTTCCTACCCCGGTGGCACAGCGGTTTAGCGCCGCCTGCAGCCTGGGGTGTGATCCTGGAGACCCGGGATCGAGTCCCACATCGGGCTTCCTGCATGGAGCCTGCTTCTCCCTCCATCTGCGTCTCTGCCTCTCTCTTCGCTCTCTCTGAATGAATAAATAAACCTTTAAAAAAAAAAAAAAAAAAAAAAAAGAATAGTTTTTCCTAGATAGGCAAACAAGTTAGAGGTATATTCCTATCACCTATCTTTGAGGTCAGTATTACCTTCTGGTTTTGATGAAGGTAGAATAACGTATGCAACTCTTATTTGATATGAATTAAAATTCATATCATTGCTGTCTATATTTGTTCTACTAACATCATTCAACTTACCTCTAAAATGTAAAGAATGCCTATGACAAATAGAGTCTGTGTGTCGGTTCTGTTCTTTTCTTGATAGAGTATTTTCATTAATGATAAAAATGGCATTCTACTCTTTCTAGACATGTGTACACTTCTTTCCACTTGCTAGAGCTGGTGGCCCTGGCAGGGTATGGTTTGGTGGCTGAGTGGTCTGGGGTCTAACCTGGCTTTGAATCTTGGCCCAGGTATACATGGTATGTGACTTTGGACAAGTTACTTACTTCTCTAAGTTTCAGTTTCCTCCCTTTAAAATGGGGTTAATGAAAACACTAACTTAAGATTTGTGGAAAAGATTTAAAAGATAATACAAATAAAGTCCTTGATAAAGTGCTTGGAGCATAGTAAGTGCTCAATAAATGATAGTTATTACTGTTGTTAGAAACTTTCTATAACATGGCGTGATTGAAAAACAAATGGACTGGATTTAGAAATACTAGATTATTCCCTTGGTCCTTTCGAGCTGTGGTATTCTATAGGGTATGATTAGGTCCTTGATACTATGATTTGCAAGATTATTGAGTGTACTTTAATAATACCAAATTAAAAAAAATAGTTACTAAGGAGTAATCATAAATATTTATGTGTGAAGAAAAATAATAGATTAAGGAGAAAGGTATAACTAGGAAAATGACTTTAAGAGTACGATTATTGGTGGGAAGGGCAAGATGGCAGAGTAGGGTCCTCAAGTCACCCGTAACCACCAACTTACCTAGATAACTTTCAAATCATCCTGAAAACCTATGAATTCAACCTGAGATTTAAAGAGAGAACAGCTGGAACACTACAGAGAAAAGAGTTTGTGCTTCTAACAAGTATAACTCATTTTTAGCCACTCTGCACTGAGCAAAATGACTAGAAAGAACTCACCACAAAAGAAAGAATCAGAAACAGTACTCTCTGCTACAGAGTTACAGAATTTGGATTACAATTCAATGTCAGAAAGCCAATTCAGAAGCTCACTCATAAAGCTCCTGGTGGCTCTAGAAAAAAGCGTAAAGGATGCAAGAGACTTCATGACTGCAGAATTTAGATCTAATCAGGCTGAAATTAAAAATCAATTAAATAAGATGCAATCCAAAATGGAGGTCCTAGTGACATATTCTTCTCAAGTGCACATGGAACTTTCTCCAGAATAGACCACATACTGGGTCACAAATCAGATCTTAACCAATTTCAAAAGATTGGGATTGTCCTCTGCATATTTTCAGACCACAATGCTTTGAAACTTGAACTCATCACAAAAAGAAATTTGGAAGAAATTCAAACGCGTGGAGGTTAAAGAGTATCCTGCTAAAAGATGAAAGGGTCAACCAGGAAATTAGAGAAGAATTAAGAAGATTCATGGAAACTAATGAGAATGAAGATACAACTGTTCAAAAACTTTGGGGTACAGCAAAAGCAGTCTGAATAGGGAAATACATCGCAATACAAGCATCCCTCAAAGAATTGGAAAAACTCAAATAAACAAGCTAACCTTGCATGTAAAGGAACTGGAGAAAGACCAGCAAATAAAACCTATACCAACCAGAAGAAGAGAGTTAATAAAGATTCGAGCAGAGCTCAACGAAATAGAGACCAGAAGAACTGTAGAATAGATCAACAAAACCAGGAGTCGGTTCTTTGAAAGAATTAATAAGATAGATAAACAATTAGCCAGCCTTATTAAAAACAAAAGAGAAAAGACTCTAATTAATAATATCATGAATGAAAAAGGAGAGATCACAACCAATACTAAGGACATACGAACGATTTTAAAAACATATTATGAGCGCTATATGCCAATAAATTAGGCCATCTAGAAGAAATGGACACATTTCCAGAAAACCACAAACTACCAAAACTGGAACAGGAAGAAACAGAAAACCTGAACAGGCCGATAACCAGGGAGGAAATTGACGCAGTCATCAAAAACCTCCCAAGACACAAAAGTCCAGGGCCAGATGGCTTCCCAGGGGAATTCTATCAAATGTTTAAAGAAGACACAATACCTATTCTACTAAAGCTATTCCAAAAGATAGAAAGGGACAGAATACTTCCAAACTCATTTTATGAGAACAGCATCACCTTAATTCCAGACAAAGACTCCACCAAAAAGGAGAATTATAGACCAATATCCCTGATGAACACAGATAGAAAAATTCTCAACAAGATACTAGCCAATAGGATCCAATAGTACATTAAGAAGATTATTCAGCATGACCAAGTGGGATTTATCCCCGGGATGCAAGGCTAGTTCAACACTCGTAAAGCAATCAATGTGATAGATCATATCAACAAGAGAAAAAACAAGAACCATGTGATCTTCTCAATAGATGCAGAGAAAGCATTTGACAAAATACAGCATCCGTTTCTGATCAAAACTCTTCAGAGTGTAGGGATAGAGGGAACATTCCTTAGCATCTTCAAAGCCATCTACAAAAAGCCCACAGCAAATATCATTCTCAGTGGGGAAACGGAGCCTGTCGCCTAAGATCAGGAACACGACAGGGATGTCCACTCTCACCACTGCTATTCAATATAGTACTAGAAGTCCTAGCCTCAGCAATCAGGCAACAAAAAGAAATAAAAAGCATTCAAATTGGCCAAGAAGTCAAACTCTCCCTCTTTGCAGATGACATGATACTGTACCTAGAAAACCCAAAAGATTCCTAGAACTCATACAGCAATTCAGCAATGTGGCAGGAAACAAAATCAATGCCCAGAAATCAGTGGCATTTCTATAGACTAACAATGAAACTGGAGAAAAGAAATTAAGGAGTCAGTCCCATTTACAATTGCACCCAAAAGCATAAGATACCTAGGAATAAACCTAACCAAAGAGGTAAAGGATCTATACTCTAGAAACTATAGAACACTTCTGAAAGAAATTGAGGAAGACACAAAGAAATGGAAAAATATTCCATGCTCATGGATTGGAAGAATTAATATCATGAAAATTCAATGCTATCCACAATGTGTGGCAATTTACACATTCAGTGCAATCCCTATCAAAATACCATGGACTTTCTTCAGAGAATTGGAATAAATAATCTTAAGATTTGTGTGGAATCAGAAAAGACCCCAAATAGCCAGGGGAATATTGAAAAAGAAAACCAGAGCCGGGACATCACAATGGCGGATTTCAAGTTGTACTACAAAGCTGTGATCATCAAGACACTGTGGTACTGGCACAGAAACAGACACATAGATCAATGGAGCAGAAGAGAGAACCCAGAACTGGGCCCTCAACTCTATGGTCAACTAATATTTGACAAACAGGAAAGACTATCCACTGGAAAAAGGACAGTCTCTTCAATAAATGGTGCTGGGAAAATTGGACAGACAGCCAGGTGCAGAAGAATGAAACTAGACCATTCTCTTACACCATACACAAAGGTAAACTCAAAATGGATGAAAGATCTAAATGTGAGACAAGAAGCCATCAAAATCCTAGAGGAGAACACAGGCAACACCCATTTTGAACTTGGCCATGGCAACTTCTTGCAAGATACATCTATGAACGCAAGAGAAACAAAAGCAACAATGAAGTATTGGGACTTAAGATAAAAAGCTTCTGCACAGCAAAAGAAACAGTCAACAAAACTAACAGACAACCTATAGAATAGGAGAAGATATTTGTGAATGACCTATCAGTTAAAGGGCTAGTATCTAAGATCTATAAAGAACTTATTAAACTCAACAGCAAAGAAACAAACAATCCAATCATGAAATGGGCCAAAGACATGAACAGAAATCTCACAGAAAAAGACATAGACATGGCCAACAAGCACATGAGAAAATGCTCCGCATCACTTGCCATCAGGGAAATACAAATCAAAACCACAATGAGATACCACCTCATACCAGTGAGAATGGGGAAAATTAACAAGACAGGAAACCACAAATGTTGGAGAGGATGTGGAGAAAGGGGAACCCTCTTGCACTGTTGGTGGGAATGTGAACTGGTACAGCCACTCTGGATACTGTCTGGAGGTTCCTCAAAGACTTAAAAATAGATCTGCCCTCTGACCCAGCAATTGCACTGCTGGGGATTTACCCCAAGATACAGATGCAGTGAAAGACTGAGACACGTGCACCCCAATGTTTATAGCTGCAATGTCCACAATAGCCAAACTGTGGAAGGATCCTTGGTGTCCATCGAAAGATGAATGGATAAAGATGTGGTCTATGTATACAATGGAATATCACTCAGCCATTAGAAACGACAAATACCCACCATTTGCTTTAATGTGGATGGACCTGAAGGGTATTATGCTGAGTGAAGTAAGTCAATCGTAGAAGGACAAACATTATATGGTCTCATTCCATTTGAGGAATACAAAAGGAATAAAAGGGAAAAGAGAGAAAATGAGTGGGAAATATCAGAGAGGGTGACAGAACATGAGAGACTCCTAACTCTGGGAAACGAACAAGGGGTGATGGAAAGGGAGGTGGGCGGGGGCTGGGGGTGACCGGGCGATGGGCACTGAGGGGGGCACTTGACGGAATGCGCACTGGGTGTTATGCTATATGTTGGCAAATTGAACTCCAATAAAAAAATAGTAAGATTATTGCTTATTCTTGGAGAAGCAAACAACTGTGATATAGGACTTTAGGCAAAGAAGGTAGAAGAAGTCAGGAATCATTATTATTGGCATCACATTTGCCTAAGAAAATCCAGGCATTTCACAAAGATCCCTCCTTTGTATTTTAGAATCTTAGATCAAGATCTTGCAAATTGAATTTGGTTCAACAATATGGATTATGCTCAACCGTTTAGTTTTGAGGTACGAATGCTCCTGTTGTGAATTTTCTGTTGTAGTTTGGTTAGGATCCAAGACACCCTTCATTAGCTTCTTTATTAATATATTTAAATATTCCCTTGGCTTAATTAAGCTTCAAATGGCTTTATTCTCCATTCAGCAGTATTTATGTTCAATAGATTTACCAAGCCTCCTTATAAATCTTCACACAGCTGATGTTGAGTTGCATGTGGCATGAGCCGGTTCAGGTTGTGGGTAATGGTCCATGCTTTTTGAATTTAGGAAAGTTATGACTTTTGTTGCTACCACACCTCTATGGCTCTATGTATACTTCTTTGTCTAAGCCACGAAGGGACAAAAGAATAGTCCCAGGAGGACTCAGTCAGATGTTCTTCTAAGGTGTCCACCCCTGAGGTATTACATTTCAGAGGTAATATTTGTAATAAATTATCATGAGTTAAAGACTCATTAGGATTCACTGGACCCCTTCCTTCTATTGGCACTGCAAATCTCCCAAAGACTACCCCAGGTGTGTCTTGGTACTAACCATCAGACTGACCCTAATAAATGCAATTTAAGTAGATAATTCCAATTTCTCTCTCTAAACAGGCAAATAAGAGGAAGATCTAACTCCTTAGGACAGCACTATAATAGAACTTTCTGTGATGATGGAAATGTTCTACATCTATAGTAGCCACTTGCTATATGTGGATATTGAACCCTTGGAATATAGATAGTTTAACTGAAGGATTGAATTTTTATTTATTTTTTAAGATTTAATTTATTTATTCATGAGAGGCACAGAGAGAGAGAGAGAGGCAGAGACACAGGCAGAGGGAGAAGCAGGCTCCATGCAGGGAGCCCGACGTGGGACTCCATCCCAGGTCTCCAGGATCAGGCCCTGGGCTGAAGGCGGCGCTAAACCGCTGAGCTACCCAAACTGCCCGAAGGATTGAAGTTTTAAATTTTATTTCAATTTAATTAATCCAAACCCTAAAAAAAATCATTGTTTACATGGAAAGAACCTCTTTATTTTTGGTTGGTTTACTGAATGGATTTGAGAAAGTTTAACAGGTGTTCCTTGTGAAAGCCTAGGGAAACCTATAGGTGATTATATACCACAGATCTACACCGATATTCATCATTTTCATGTGTCAGAAGTCATTTTCCATTTTTCTTCTGAGTACAATCATTACAATAAGAATAAAACCCCAGGTTGATATACTTGAGATTTCTTTAATTTTACTTGAAGTTTAGGAGAAAGCTTTATATCAGACTTGAGGAAAATATTTTTCCGGCCATATTCCATCTCCCATTAAAACATTTTCATCATACTATCTATGATTTTACCCATTTCATTATCATTACTATCATTTTCACATTATGAATAAGAAGGCATTTCATATAATATGGGAAAAGGACTTCTTTTGTGGGGAAGGGTCTCTTGCTCATTGTTCTAAACCCAGGGCCTAGAATAATATCTGGGAAAAGATGGGCATCCCATAATATTTGTTGAATAAATGAGCAAATTAAAGATAGTATCTTCTTTTAATTAGTGCTAGTTTCTGGCATCTTCTTACTTTAATGTTACTGTTTGGGCAGGGAATAATAAGTAAACAACTAGACAAACATGAGCTTGGCTAAACAACTGACAACTGATTAGTTCTCCGTGACTCAGTGTTTCTCAAAAATGTGTGTACTCATTGTGTACAGAGGGATTTTTATCTCAATTGGCATCTTCTCTTTTTGTTTAATGACTAGAAGCCAGGTCATGTTAAAGACTGGAAGAAATTAGCAACTATTTAATATCTGAAGGTGAAAGAGTTCCTATCTGGGGGAAATGAAAGATTTGGTTCTGGAGTTGCTCTTTCTCCTCTACCTTCCCTGTTCATTGCCGGAGGTGCTCTGGTTGGTTAACAAATAGAATTTATCAAGGTGGACGTTACACATTACATGATTTCCACCATGTATAACTTGGCAACAGGGGGGTATGATTAATGATTTTTCCATTTAGCTTTGAAGAATGTTCCATTTGTCACTTGCAGTATTTTCAGTGGCTTTCCTCCAGAAGTTTATTCTGCAGATGGGTAATAAGACGTGTGACAGACTTGAGGAGAATGTTGCTGGCAGGAATTACCCAAACTATATCTGCTGGGGACTGAACATAAGCCCATGTCTGCAGGGAATAGAATTCTGGAGTGACTGGGCCACTAAAGAGTCCCAATAAACCATGGGAGACGGCTGTGTAGGTACCAGTTGGTGGGAAAATACTTCCATTCTGCTGAGATTAAGTCTGACCTGATAGATTCTTTCAGTCAGAACATGAATAAATACTGGTTCTGTTTTGCAGCAGGCCTTAAAAAGGTAAGGGATAAGACAGTAAAAAGACATCATAAAAAGCCAGTTCCCAAGCACAGTAATTATGCAGTTCTAAGAATTATAGCTCAGTTATTGTTCCCTTTGCCATATAAAGACAAAATCTTCCATATTTGACTAATTTGGATGTCTTTAGGAAATTATGGTTTCTGAATTACTATAGAAATCACCTGAATTTTTGTTTGCTCTATAAACGGGTGTGAGGCAGGGTTACTCACAATGGTGTTCTCTCAGGTAAAATGTGCCTTTTTCTGTTACTCATGTCTGATGTTTGGTTAACAAGTTCATATTCTAGTCAACAATAGGCCCAGCCTTATTACAATGGGTGTAGTCCTTAAGGGATTTTTCCTGCAGCATAACCCAAGAATCTTCATTTTTAAGTTTTATTATATTTTCCTTTTTAAAAATAATGACTGCAGAATAACAAACTAGTAAGGCATACAAATCCTAAGCGTGGTGTTCAGTACATTTTACACATGTATTACATTTCACATATCCCACAAATTTCTCTCGTGCCCTTCCTAGTCATTACCCCTGCAAAGATAACCACTATTCTGACTCCCTTCATGAAAGATTCATTTTGCTTATTACCCAATATGCATTTTAATAAGGACCCCAAGGGATTCTTATGTACCTTAAAGTTTGAGAAACACCGATGAGGTTTTGAACATAAAGCAAAATAGACATCTCTGACCCAGGTCCTTTAAATAAAACAAAGCACAAAATCCATGTGTTTGGATTGATCTATAGTGTGGTGATCACAAATCAATATTTTCAATTTCATCATGAAAGCTCTGCAAGGAAATAAAATACAGCTTTGTGCCTGTAATATTGATGCTAAATATCAAAGAGGCTCACCTGAAGCCAGGCACCTACAAATTCCTATCATCATAAATAGACCATGATGCTTTCTGGACTCAGAGTGCAACTTCATTTACATGGGCAGGAAATTCAGATTCGGGTCATGTTTTTTTTTTTTTTCCCTGTCAGCTGTGGTATATTTTCCTTACCATTCTAAATCTGTCATTTTCAGTCTCATGTGTAAACTTTATGGTTTACTGTACTGTAATTTTAATATTAAATGCAATCTTACCAGGCTGTAGGAGGTGGCACACCTTTCAATGAATTCAAACAAAGCTATAAATATTAAAATAGGAACTCTCCACATCCACTCTTTATGGTTTATGAAATTTTATTTTTGGTTGAATAAAGAAAATAGTATTTTCTCATCTTTGGTCCTCTTTCCCTATCCCTTTAATAATATCTTATAAGACCCCTATGACTCTTCAGGATACTGTCGGCAGTCCCTTTTGACTTCTGGACCAACTTCTGAGATCTGCCTGCCTGATTATCTATTCATCTCTTCTCAGCTAGCAGTGACTACTCAATACATTTAAATTTAGAACTTCTGAGAGCATCACATCAAATCAATATTTTCAAATTAAATAGACATTCAAACAAGGCTTCATTCAGTTTCTTTCATCTCTCATTGTGGGTTGCAATGGATCCAGCCACTCTCCAGAACATCTGAGAGGTGATAATGTTTGCTAATGTTTGTCAATGTCTATAGATGATTGTCCAAATATTTTCATTACTTATAGTCCCCATTATCAGATTCTACAGAAAAGGCACAGCTTCCATGGATATCAGTGGTCGGCAGTTAAGAAGATTCATTGAATCCTATCAAAGTTCACTTCCACTCTGACTCCAACACAGTCTTTGTGATTCATGCGAATGCTCTAAGTCAGACCAGGTCTGTGCTGTCAGAATGACCAGTGAAAATTTTGCACCAAAAATTTACATTTTATTCTTACCAAGTAAATCCTGTAAAGCAAAACTATGACTTACAAAGAGAAGAAATTAATAATGTTAATGTCCATATTCCATATTTGTATGGGCTACCTGTATACCTACATAGGTATTTCTGTTCACTTCTGAACAGCATTATTCACATTGTGATGCATGAAGTGAACTTTCTTCCTGGGAGTTTTTGGGGGAGTTTCTCAAGGATTTTATTTATTTGAGAGAGAAAGAAGGAGAACAGGGAGAGGAGTGGAGGGAGAGGAGTGGAGGGAGAGGGACAAGCAGACTCTGTGCAGAGTGCAGAGCCCAGTGCCTTGATCCCACAACTCTGAGTGCATGATCTGAGCTGAAATCAAGAGTCGGATGCTTAACTGACTGAGCCATCCAGGAGCCCCTTGTTTTGCTGATAATTGTGTCAGCTTTTTATTCAGTAGCACTAGGGTAAAATGAAGCAAGTTAATATCAACACTTTCCTAGAAACGAAAATTGACTTTGTGTTTTCCAATATAAAAATAATACAGATGTATTATAAATTATAGACAATACAGAAAAGTAGAAAGAAGTAAAAAACACTTGTATTCGCCCATCCACGGAAAACCATTACCATTGCGATATATTTCCTTGTAAGCTTTTTCTGCCTGCAATTTTGACATAGTTGTGATCACTTTGTAGTCTACTTATTTCATTTGCTATTTTATCATGATACTCCAGGTTACTGAAACACTTCATAAATACAATTGTTAACAATTAAATATTTTACTATGTGAATATAATACAATTTACTATTTGTTGAGTGTTGACAATTAGCCTGTTTCAAATTTTTTACTGCTAGAAGTAAAACTATGATGAACATCTTTGTTCATAAGACCTTTATATTTCTGATTATTTCCTTTAGATGGATACTCAGAAGAATTCATGCAGGTCAAAGGGAATTATCTTTGGAGTACATACTACTCATTTTTGTCCCAAAGAATTACACCAAGTAACACATCTGTCAATAATGTATCCTTTCTGTTCTATTGAACCCTTAAACCCCAAATTTAGCAAGCTCCTGTTTAGAATCTTCATACATAAAATGAGTTACACCCTCCTGGAGAAAAAAAGGAAGAAAAATAAAGGGGAAAAGGAAGGATGAAAGAAAAGAAAGAATGAAAATGAAAGAATGGAAGAAAAAGGAAAGAGAGGGAAGAGAAAAGAAAGACAAGAGAAAAGAAAAGAAGGAGGAAAAGCATATTGAAAGTAAGGGAGGAAGACAGGTATGCAGGAAGACAGGACTTTAATAAAGGAACCTGAATGTGCAAAGTTTCCCCAGTCCACAGGCTAGTCCTCTATGCTAGGTAGTTCTTCACCCCCTTCTTCTGATTTATGACTAGAGACTTACTATGCATAAGGAGGTTTCAAAATCCTAAACTTGTGAAAATAGAGAAAGACTTAAAATTAGCTCTCTTGGGCAGCCTGGGTGGCTCAGTGGTTTAGCGCCGCCTTCAGCCCAGGGCGTGATCCTGGAGACCCGGGATGGAGTCCCACATCTGGCTCCCTGCATGGAGCCTGCTTCTCCCTCTGCCCGTGTCTCTGCTTCTCTCTCTCTTTCTGTCTCTCATGAACAAATAAATAAAATCTTTAAAAAAAATTAGCTCTCTTTCTCCTTTTGTCAGGCTCTATGAGTTTTGACACACAACATCTGTTTGACTCTCCAATTAATTGTTGTGAAATAAGTATTATTACCCCAAGTTCACAAATGGAAAACAAACTCAGAGGCATTAAGTGTCCTCTTCTGTGTCAGCTAGTAAATGATAAGGCCAGGGTTCACACCCAGGTTTTGTGACTCCAATTTTACTTTGTTTCAAGGTTTCTATGGCTTCTTGATTTCAATTCACATCTTTGATTTCTCATGTTGGCATTGCCCTGGCACTCTTGGATTTTTGCCTAGGCTTTGCTTCTTCAGTCTCGGCTTCTTGTCTAGTTCCTGCAGATTGCTGCTGCCCAGATCTCAACCTGTCAGTTTGCCAATTTTGTATTACTGAATTTTGTTCATTTAAGAAAACTTCCTTTGGGTGTGTTTTAGACAATGAGGAGACTTTATTAGAATAAATAATGGAGATTTTTTTCCCCTTAAATGTAACAACTGAGTCTTTCTGCATTTAAAAGTCTGATCTGTTCCTTTGCCACTACTCTGTTGTGTGCCTCCACCACCATCTTGATACAGGAGAGCAGATGTTCTTTCTGTAAATTCCCCACACTAGTCCAGTTGCTATCCCATTGTGGAAAAAAATGCTAATTTTTTTTTTTTTTTTTACCAACCTTATGTCTTATCTTCCTGAAAACATGGAGTACCTTCCCATATGACTAAGTTCTGGCCATTGGAATGTGAATGGAAGCCCAATGTGCTGTTTGTAGGCCTGGAAATGTCTTACATGTGCATTCAATTCTTTACACTCATTTTTTCCTTCACTGGCTTGAAGCAAACCTTTGAACCCATATGTTGAAGATCTCAGAGCTACATACCAAAAGAACCTGGGTTCTTCCCTTGAAAGAGAGCCAGCTGTCAACAAGGAACATCTGTTTAGGACTCTAAATGAGCAAGAACTTCTTTCTTGTTTGTCCCATTATACGTTTGGGGTTTATATGTTTCACCAGTTAACCTACTTCAACTAGTATAGCCATGAACATCTTTGTAATTGCTAATTAAAGAAAACCTCTTCAGTGTTGTGGTTTACCTATTTGGCAGCAGTAAAGACATTCATTTTTAAATGGGAATTTCAAAAGGAGTTTGTGTATGTGAATGGGCATGTTTGTGTGTGTATCAAATACTTTTGAGGAGCTAGGACCCTTACAGTTCCTTCAAGCTTTTAATCTATAGACAATTTCTGTTATTGATATTTTCCTTTTTTAAGTGGCATGTAGTCACATGGCATTAACGGAATCTTCCCCCAGGGTTGGGAGGGGACAGATCCTTGTGAGAGTAAAGTGTCATAACCCAGTCCACCGATGCAGTCCTAGGGCAATGGCAGCAATCTGCAAGGGAAGCCATGTGATCACTCAGTAGGCGGGACCACTAGGGAAGAATGCACCTACTCCCTCTTCCCGTGTTAGCTGCCAGCTGCAGCCAACAGTGTCACCAGTCCAACCAGTCATTCTTCAGGCTATTGGAGGGGTGATGAAGGATTAATTAAGAGGCCTCGATAACTTATGGGGGTGTGAGAAGCATAACAGGAAATTACTCCAGTGTTTAAATCCAGAAGATTAGAGGATTCGGGGCTCCATTAACAGAAATAAGGAAGTCAGAAAGAGGAAGGACTTGTTCTGAGGGGAAGACTGGCTTCTACTTTGGTGACACTGATCCTGCTGCTGACCCGCAGCCACTCGTTTCAGTATCTTCTCTTCTCTCCATAGGCCCATCCATTCTGTTGGATGACCTAATTCCCTTATCTCTGCCTTTGATGTGTGTTTTAATACACTACTGAGTGATCTCACATGCATTTCTAAGTATTAACATCTTTTGGAGATGTCTTGCCAGAAACTGAAATTTTAAAAAAGGGGAAAGGGATGCCTGGGTGGCTCTGGTTGGGCGCCTGCCTTCAGCTCAGGTCGTGATCCCGGGATGCGGGATCGAGTCCCGCCTCAGGCTCCCTGCGGGGAGCCTGCTTCTCCCCCTGTCTATGTCTCTGCCTTTCTCTCTCAGTCTGTGTCTCTAATGAATAAATAAATCTTTTTAAAAATTAAATTAAATTAAATTAAATTAAATTAAATTAAATTAAAAAGGAGGAAAAAACCCAAAGGAAAGAAGCCAAGTATAATTTATCCATATTTTATTTAATTCCATCCTGTTTTTTAAAGTCAAAAAAATAGTAATCAAATATTAGTCTAATTCTTGGGCCTATACAGCCTATATCATGTCTTTTAGCTAGGCTGTAATATCTTTGATAGACCAAATTTCTAGTAAAGAGATTGAATCAGTAATCAAAAACTTCCAACAAACAAAAACCTAGGACTAGACTCTTTCACTGGTGAATTTTACTGAACATTCAAAGAAGATTTAATACTTATCCTTAAACTCTTCCAAAATATTGAAGAGAAGGGAATACTTCCAAACCCATTTTACAAGCCCAGCATTATTCTGATACCAAAATCAGACAAGGATGAAAGAAAAAAGAAAAGAAAAGAAAAAAAGAAAAGAAAAGAAAGAGAGATGGGAGGGAGGAAGGAAGGAGGGAGGGAAGAAAGAAGGAAGAAAGACAAGAGAAAAAATTATAGACCACTATCCTTGATGAACATAGATGAAAAATCTACAACAAAATATTAGCAACCACATTTAACGATGCATTAAAAGAAGCATATTCCATAATCAAGTGATGTTTTGGGATTTATTTGTCTCACCAGAGAGTCTGCCCTACTGAGAACAATGATGAACATTTTTGCAGAGCAGCATTGCTGATTAAAGAACACCTCACAGGTGTTAACTATCAAGACATATTCACCAAAGTAATCGTACCATCACACTAGCTGAGTTTGGGGAAGAAACAAACCCTCATGGTTCTGGATAAATGAAAATTTAATTTAAAAAGTAATTTTAGTGGGCAGCCCAGGTAGCTCAGTGGTTTAGCACTGCCTTCAGCCCAGGGTGTGGTCCTGGAGACCTGGGATCGAGTCCCACGTCAGGCTCCCTGCATGGAATGGAGCCTGCTTCTCCCTCTGCCTGTGTCTCTGCCCCTCTTTCTCTCTCTCTCTCTCTCATGAATAAATAAATTAAATCTTTAAAAAAAAGTAATTTTAGTTTGCTAAATTGTTGCAGCTCTATGTGAGACACCCCAACTCTGAGCTTATCTCCAGAAGCCTGTACCTTTGTTCCTCCTCAGTTACCCTGTTCCTGGGTTCACATTGTGAACCACCATCACCCAAAACAGCTTAGAGAACCCACTGATTACAGCCCTTCTCATTCCAGAAGTAGCACCTGGCATGCATGTGATCTTTAAGCTCTCTGAAGTCTCTGATGCTCTGACCACCTCTACTTCCTTGCAGGTCATCGTCCACTCCCCCCCAGGCTCCCCCACCTCTCTGTCTGAATTCCTTCTGATCTAGCCCAGATGTTATGGCACATCATTTCAACAAATTTCTTGTCAGAATCACATCCCTCTGTGCCAGCCCTTGCTAACTGAAGACGCTTCTCAAACTTATCATTTGCCCTCTCTGCTTCTGTGCCCAGACTCCTGAAGACTAACACTGAACATCATGTGAAATATATGCTGCCTCCCACCTCAGCTGACCTCCCCAGGCCATTTTGATTAGCCCTCTTTCCCATTCCGTTCAGTGGCTGTCCCTAATGCCCATCACTCTCTCCAGGCATCATATCCTATCTCCAACCTCTTCTTCAGGAGGTATTACCTCACAGTTTGTGGAGAAAAAAGGTATCTATCAAGAATGGTCTTTCTCACCCTCCTTTGCCCACAGAAATACACTTACTGAGAACTGTGCCATCTTGGTCTCTTGTCCTAAAGAAAGAAAACATCTACCTAAGTCCTTCCATCTGTTCCTTAGATCTTAACTATTCTCGGTTACTCAAGGTCATGATACTCTCGATGACCTCTTCTCTTTCCTGCATCATCAACTTCCTCACAACTGGGTCCTTACTTCAGCATCCTATAAATAGGTTCTCCCTTTTCCCATTTAATCAAGAGTCTACCTTTGACCTATCCTTACTCTTTCCCTTTCCAAGTACCTTTCCCATAACAGTTGTTTGTACTTCCTGTCTCCACATCCCCTTTTGCATCCCTCAACCTTTTGCAGCTTGCTGCTACTTCAACCACACTATTGAAATCACTCTTGCTAAAACCATTTCCATGACTTATAGGTTTCTAAATTTAAAAACTAGGCTTTTCTTCTCTTACTTAATCTCTCTGCAGTATTTGATGCTCTTGATCAATCTCACCTCTCCAACTGCTTTCTCCTGGTTCTAGAATAACATTCTCCCTATTCCCCTTCTAATTCCTCTAACCAGTATTTCTCAGTCTGCTTCCTGGGCTCTTCTTTCTCTACATATCCAAAAATGTTTAAAAACAAATTGGCTGGCATCCCAGTGAATTTCTGGGCTGAGCTCAACATAGCAAGGCTCCATCATGACACTACTGTGTAAGGTATAGCTGCCAGCCCAGGTCTGTGGGCTTTAATAGTCTATATACCATAATCATGGAGTTTGATGACAATGTCAATTTACAGCAAGTCAAATACGGTGCTATCAGTTGCTCTGAGGAGGAGGAAGGGGGTCCTCACTGCTGCCAGTGAATAATTACATTTGGGAAAGTGTACACTTTCACACATCTCAGGAAATAAGCATTCCCTAGATGTGTGAATGGCCTGCTTTTTCTTCAGTCATAAAGCATTGTGCATTTGGGTCTTAGGCTGGTAAACATTTTGATCAGTGAACAAGATACATGCAAAATTGGTGACTGGTTGCTCTGAGAAGCTGCAAGATCTATGCTTCCACAGACTCTTCCTTACCGCCCAGATGGCACACACACCCACCAAGCCCTAGAACTCATGAAAGGAGAAACCATATGACCAAAACTGACATCTGTTCCTTTGTCATCACTCTCTGGCAAGTGACTAGCAAGGAAATGCCTTCTCGGGAAAGCTCTACACTGTAGCGGCCCATAACCTTCATCTGTCTCTCTCAGCAGCTGCCTTCACTATCTCTGGGTAAAAGGCTTGAGAAGATCACCTAATGCTGCTGGATGGCCAGTGCTTTGCGGTGGTCAAGTGCAGAACTTGTTGTGGTTGATTTTAACTCTTTAAAAGCTAAATCTGGGAGTCCCTGACTGGCTCAGTCAGTAGAGCATGCAACTCTTGATCTCAGGGTCATTAGCTCAAGCCCCACATTGGGTGTGAAGCCTACTTAAAAAATTTGTTTTTAGGGATCCCTGGGTGGCTCAGCGGTTTGGCGCCTGCCTTTGGCTCAGGGCGCGATCCTGGAGACCCGGGATCGAATCCCACATCGGGCTCCCGGTGCATGGAGCCTGCTTCTCCCTCTGCCTGTGTCTCTGCCTCTCTCTCTCTCTCTCTCTCTGTGTGTGACTATAGTAAGTAAATAAAAATTTTAAAAAAAATTGTTTTTAAATTAAAAGCTGAATTTGGCTGGCTCTAAACCTGTATCAAGACAAGCTTTTGTCTTTGTTTCTATTCATTTTTAAAGAAATGAAGGTGTAGAAAAAAACCACTGATAGGAGAGAATTTTAGAAAATAAAGGTACTAGAAACTTGGAGAAATTTTTCCAAATTCTTGGGAATTTTATTATTTGTGATTCTATTTCCTCAAGGGAAAATTATTTTTAAGTGACCTTTGAATAACCATTAATTGAATTGGTGAACTAAGACCAATTCTAAGATCATATATACATAAATTTTACATAATTTATATTATATGATATATAAAGTGCATAAAGGCTTTGATTTCATCAGATAATGAGGGTGGAAGACAGACAGCATAGGTTCACAACTTGGCTTTGAAATTTGCCTACTGTATGAGCTTGAACAATTCATTTAATTTCTCTCTCCTGTTTACTCATCTATAAATGGAGATAACTTCTATGCAGTCACGCTGTCAGTACATGTAAAATGCTCAGCACTGTGCCTGGAGCATTTGTGGTCCAGTAAATGAGAGGTGTGCTGTTATTGTTATAGCTATTGTTAGTATACTGACCTCTCCTGAAGCAAAAAGAAGTCAAAATCTAAAAATAATCCAAAAGAAAAATTAATGCATCATCTTGAACCTAAAGTAAAAATGGTCTTAAAGACTGTTTTCAAAAATCTTTGAACCAGAAACTTCTATTCATCTCCTATATTTGTTTATATAACACACACACCCCTTAGAGTAGCCTGAACAATTTGAAACTCTATTATTCAATAAGCAAAAAAATACAAAAATCCAAAATCTATCCATATTAAATAAATGCATTCAATGCCCTCTCAAAAATCTGTATTCTCACAAAAAGCAGTAAAACCATATCTCAAATGTATTATTCTCATTAATCTCTCCTGATTTCTTTATTTTTAAATTTTTGGGATAAAGACAAAGGCCTTAGTCTCTCTAGTCTAATTCCAGAGCTATAACAGTAACAAATATACTGATTGTGGACCTACTGGGTGCCTGGCATTGTTTAGGGCACTTGGGATGATCTCTGCTTTCCTGAAGCTTAAAGTCAAATGTGGCTCTTAAAAATGAGACCTGATGCTATTTTGTCAATTGTCAGTATTGTCTATGTTCATCTCTTAACATTGTATATTAACTAAAGTTGGCATTTTAAAGTTTATAGTAACATAAATATTAAATGCTGGAATCAAGAATAAAAACTCGTCTGCATATGTTTTCATTCATTTTTTTTAAAACTTATTAAATGTCTACTTTGTTCTAGAAAATGTGAAATTTTAGTCCAGATAGTAATTATCTTTTTCAGAGTTGTTTCTTTTATGTAAAATTAGAAAGCAGACTACTGCTATCATTATAGATCTTATTATAAGTGGCTCTTTTGGTTTTGCTGGAATCTAAACACATTACTGTCAAATTTTGGGTCAGTGGAACATAAAAAAGTCTTTAACAATTTATGCTACAGATTAATCAAGGTAACACATTTCCACATAGTTTTGTTCAGGAAGAAATCATATTTCACAATATGTATAACTATGTTTCTTTATTTAAGTGGAATAAACTAAATGTTGACAGATTTATCTCTAAGAAACCAATTACAAATACAATTAATAAAAGTCCCCTACTTCCAACATGTCTTCCATATTATTACATGTAACACCTGATAGACAAATATGTCATTAATAATTCCTACTATGTTATGTCAAAATCATCCAGGTGGGTACTCACTTGATTAAATTAACAAATACGTAATCCTCGTAATTGTCTGATAGGACAAGCTACATCTTCTTTTTTCTATCCAATAGCAAAAAGGAGGTATTTTAAACATGGTGTATAATATAATAACTAATATTTATTGATTATTTACTTAACAAAGTATTTTACTTGTATCCATTCATTTAATCTTAATTAAGTCTCACTGATGGATACTATTATCCTCATTGTAACTGAAATACAGAGGATTAAGTAATGCACCCACAGTGACACAGACACAATAGGAAGAGACGGAGTGGGGACCTGACTCTGCGTAGTCTGGCTCGAGGTCCTGTTCTTGGCCCCCACACCATATTCTCATACAGCCGTCTCCTTCCCAAAACAATTTGCTGCTCTTTCTATTTGCTAAAACATAAAAGTTTTTCTTTTTAATCCTAAGAAAAATGTTCAAAAGTATGACCTGTTTCTGTGTCTCCTATCAAGTAATAATGGTTCTAGTGTTCTGGACATTGATTTAGGTGCTTCTTTTTATCTCTAGGTTCTTTGAAAGCACCTATCATTATAATGCCTATGCACTCAGACAAATATATGAGACATGCTTTAAAGAAGAGAGATAAATTTCCCTCTGGTCTCTATTACACTTTAATAGTGTGAAGAATAATGCAGTGGACAGATAATGGAGTAAGGCAAGGAATTGTGGGAAGAAGCCTCTTTAATGTTTTTTGGCTTAATCACCAGATAAAAACTCAGGCCTTGGCTATCCTGGCATAGATTTCTGAATCTTGAACCAAAAAGGCAAGGAAGTAATGGTAACGTGGTGGTGTAATAGTATAAACCCTGCCATATACATCTAATCCATGAGATTTATAGTGGAAGACTAGGCTAATGTTAAAGTGTTTTAATCAGGTTTTCTTGTACTTCCAATAATAACTGTCTTTGCATAAGATACACAGTGAGTCTGCCTTATAATGAATTCCACAGTATAGAACAATCAGAGCACTGCTAGAGAAAGAATCTAAGTTGTTTACATATCAGATACGACTGCATAAATTATCAGGGAAACAAAAATGCCATGTTATAAAGATACTAGAAACACATCAGGATAAAATCTAACTCTAATGTTCTCATGTTTGCACATTCTTTGGGGCATGAGTGCCTTCTTCTCCTAGTTTATTTGCTTGCAAATGATTTAATTAGTTTAACAATTTTAGTTTTCCTGAGTTCTGTTTTCTCTAAGTTAGGAGTGAAATGGAAGCGTATTGAGCTCCATGTTCAGGCTCTGCCCCTTTGGAAGATCTCTGGAATAGTAATGACCATTTGTCACTCTCACTTATCATAGTTTGTCAGGCTTCAAGTCAACAGCAGAGAGATGAGAACTTGTCTCACAAGGCCCTGTCTCACAAACTCCTGAAATTGCTCATGCTAGTAGCAATGTGCCAAGGAGCAGCTGGTACCCTGGGGAAAGGCAGGGAGCTTCCCATTTAGAAACTCTCTGTGGATCACCCCCAAATGCCCTGAAGGACGCAGACAGAAAACAAGGAAATTGTTTAAATTTGGTGTTGGTTCCAAATATCACTTTTGGTGATATTATTTTGAAAGAAGAAAATTAATTATGATTTAGGTTCAGGTAACTTAGAAGACTAATTACAAAGTGCAATAGTTTACAATACCAAAACACCTTGAACACTCAGAATTTTGTTTAAGATTTTATTTATTTATTCATGAGAGACATACGGAGAAAGGCAGAGACACAGAGGGAGAATCAGGCTCCCCACTAGGAGCATAATGTGGGACTCGATCCTGCAACCCCAGGATCACGCCCTGAGCTGAAGGCAGACACTAAACCACTGAGCCACCCAGGTGTCTAACGATCAGAATTTAAAGTACTTTTCCTTCTTAAAATGAAGGAAATAGTCCCTATTGCCCAAAAAGATTTGTAGCTTAGTGGTTCTGGACCTCTTGATCTTTATGCTAAGTGAAATGCACAGTACCTGATGCTTTTTTAAAATATAAAGCATAACAACATTTATTTGTGAATATAATATTTACACAGAAATTTCTCACCTTATATTGCCCCAAAACATATATCAGAAAAAGCTAATTTGAATTAATAGTGTGCTTATGAAGAGACACTCTAAAAGGTGGATCTTTCACTTCTAAATCCATTTTCACCATTCTTACAAGGTAACTGGATTATAATTTGATTATTTTATTGTTGTTTAATCTTTATTTTCTTTCAGCATTTGTGTACAGACTTTTTGAATTATATTATGTGATAATATTACATTATATGAATCTTCAAAGTGACTACAAACAATCAGTAGTGATGGAGGTTAGTTTTATGCTGATTTCTTTTTGATGTTTGACTAAAAGCAACATACAATAAAAGTAAGTTAGTAACATATTGATCCCGAATAATGACTCACCTTAGACACTGTTTTGTTGGATTTCTGTGTCTCCTCTCTAGTTTCTATATTGAGCTGTCAGCCCTCACAGTACTGATTTCACAAAAAGTCAACTATTTACAACTACTGTACTGTTACACTCTACCCATCATTACATCATACTTACAACTACTGTACTATGATATGTTTCTCTCTGTCTTCCTTAGTCTTATTTTTACCTAAGCTTTTTAGTTAATTAAAAATTTTAAACCAATATGTTTATTTCTGAAATCAAATCAGTGCAGTCATAATTATCCAGTTTATATATTGTTATTTTTGAAATCTGTAGCCACATTCATCACTAAAAATAGTATTTTATTTTTTTAAAGATGTATTTATTTATTTTAGAGAGAGAGATGGAGGAGGGGTAGGGGGAGAGGGAGAGGGAAGGGGAGAGGGAAAAGGAGAGACTCTCAAGCTGACTCCCTGCCAAGCATGGAGCCCAATGCCAGGCTTGATCTTAAGACTCTGAGATCATGACCTGAGCTGAAATCAAGAGTAGGATGGTCAACTGACTGAGCCACCCAGGCGTCCCTAAAAAAATAGTATGCTAAAAGGTACACAGCTCATTGCTGTGTCTCAGTGTCTTATCTGATAGCTTTTGATGTTCTTCCATAGTTTATGCGGAAAACCTAGAGAGCAAGAGATACTGGTATAAATAAAATTGAGAATCCTGAGTCGGAGAACCTGGGATCTAATCCTGAGTTTATCGCCTAATAGCATTGTGACATTTAGAGAAATCTGTTTTTGTATCTATAAAACTGGAATAAAACATCCTGTCTCCCTGAGCTGTTCAGACAATTTATGAACTATGATTTATTAAGTGACTCTCACCATGCGTGACCTCAAATAGGTGGTCAATGCATGTTCTTTTACCTTTCCTCATTTGAGTCACAGGTTCTCCATTTGTAAATCAGCAAGAATAACACCTTGATAGTCCAGTGGTATACTAGAGCTGGTGTATATAGCTTGTGAGAGCTGCTTGCTAAATTCTTAGGAACTCTGCAAGCCCGTTTTTAAACACAGCCAATAATAAAGATTAAATTATATAAATTTACAATTAAATAAACTATATTAAAACACAAAGGTAGTATATATTCAAAGTGTTATCACTTTGTATTTTGCTATTATCTATGTTCTTGAAGTTATTTAGGTGTACTGTAGCTATATGGTGAAAATATTATATAAAGGACACCACATTCAGTGAAGTTATCATGCTGAAACCTTGAAAACTGGCCATGGTGGGAGTATTTACAGTGCAGAAATTGTTAAGCTCTTTAAATCTGAGATTTTTTTTCCCTAAGAGAGCTGATTGCTAAATCTTTCAGCACTATAGATACCTACTGATTTTGAAAAGGAAAAGCCTTCCATGCATATAGATAATTGTAGGGATTCCTTCTAAGTTTAAAGTTCTAATATTCCTATATAATGTTGAAAACATTGTAGACAAACATGCTGCTGGTGATCATGGAAACATCAACAGTTAATAGTAGATTGTCTATAAAGCTTGGAAGGAAGTAGCCCTGAAGATTGGATGTGAAGATGATTGGATCCTTGGATTCAAAGAGATATAAATATATGGGATGCCTGGGTGGCTCAGTGGTTTAGCACCTCCAGGGTGTGATCCTGGAGTCCTGGGATTGAGTCCCGCATTGGGCTCCCTGCATGGAGCCTGCTTCTCCCTCTGCCTGTGTCTCTGCCTCTGTGTGTGTCTCTCATGAATAAATAAATAAAATCTTAAAAAAAAAAGTATAAACATATGACCATTTTTTTTCATATGACCATTTTTTGGTCATGCCCCATGCCCCATGCCCCATGTTTTGTAGGCAGGTATTTTAGGAAGTAAACCCTGAAAATAGCCCTAATATCATTTAGTCTTTGCCCCTGAAAATGTATCTTAATTATTTGAAACTATGATATCCACCAAAAAAGGATAGGAGTAGGTTTTACTCAAAACTTTCCAGAAAAAAAAAAAAAAAAAAAAAACCTGAAAATTTTAAATCATGCTAGTGGTGAGATATATGTATATATTTATATTTATATTTTTAAATTGTTATTTAGAGTATTTTTTCTTGTTGCTGTTAAAAAAAGTTCTAAAATCCTAAAAAATTCTACCTTGAAACTCTACTTTGAAAGAGCTATTTGTACCTAAACTTTTTTTTAAACTTTGTTTATTTATTCATGAGAGAGAGAGAGAGAGAGAGAGCGGCAGAGACACAGGCAAAGGGAGAAGCAGGCTCCATGCAGGGAGCCCGACGTGGGACTCGATTCTGGGACTCCAAGATCACGCCCTGGGCCAAAGGCAGGCACTAAACAACTGGGCCACCCAGGGATCCCCTGCACCTAAACTTTTTTAAAATTCAGGTAACAAGTTGAGTATGCCAACAAAATAATCTTAGTGTGCCAACTTTGAAAGAATAAAAAATGATAAATTGTAATGTTTGGGAAAATACTATAAATTAGCCATTTTGAAAATAAAATCTGTAAAATATAAAGAATTAAGAATAAAATACTTGAATAATATTTCCAGCCATGATTTTGTTTTCTCTATACTAAAATTCATTTTACTTATCCAAGAGACCAGCTTCTATTGCAAATTAGTTTATTATAAAGAAAGTTATTCTAATCTAATTATGTAATTTTGTTCTAATTATATAAAATGATTTATTGATAACATTTTATACCAAAATTTATATTTTGCTTTTAAAATCATTAAATTGTTTTCCTATCCACATATTTCTCAGGCTAGTGCATAGCGGTTTTTTTGTTGTTGTTGTTGTTGAAGTATAGTTGACAGATAGTATTATATTAGTTTCAGGTGCACAGCCTAGTGATTCAATATATATTCAATATATATATTACATATAATATATGATATAAGAAACACCTAAATAAATCTAGCTACCACTTGTCACCATACAAAGTTGTTACATATGCTATACATTCTTCCCACATGTCTTATTTTTTTAATAACTAGAAGTTTCTATCTTTTAATTTCCTTCACCTATTTCACCCATTTCCTCACCTTCACCTTCCCTGGCAACCATCAGACTGTTCCCTGAATCTATGAGCTCTGCATATATGAGTCTGTTTCTGTCTTGTTGTGTTTTGTTTTTTAGATTCCACATATAAGTGAAATCATACTGTATTTATCTTTCTCTGTCTGACTTATTTAACTTAGCATAGTATCCTCTAGGCCTATCCATGTTGTCTCAAATAGCAAGACTTTATTCTTTTTACAGCTGAGTAATATTCCATTTTATACAATTACCACATCTTTTTTATCCATTCATCTATTGAAAACATAGGCATTAAGTTCTCGGACATCAGTCTGAGCAATAGTTTTGGGATATCTCTCCTCTGACAAGGACAACAATAGCAAAAGTAAACAAATGGGACTACATCAAACCAGAAAGCTTATGCACAGTGAAAGAAATCACTAGTAAAATGAAAAGTCAACTTAGTGAATGAGAAGATATTTTGCAAATGATATAACTGATAATGGGCTAATATCAAAAATATTATTTTTAAAAACCCACACAACTCAGCGTAAAAAACAAACAAACAATCCAATTAAAAAATGAATAGAAGACCTGACATTTCTCCAAAGAGGACATACAGATGACCAAACAAACATATGAAAAGATGTTCAACGTCACTAATCATCAGGGAAATGCAAACCAAAACCACAAGATATGTCACACTTGTCATAATGACTATTATCAAAAGACAAGAAATAGCAAGTGTGGTCAAGGATGTGGAGAACAGGGAATTCTTGGTGGGAAAGCAAAATGGTGCAGTGACTATGGGAAACAGTAGGGAGGTTCCTTAAAAATTAAAAATAGAACTACCATATAATCCAGCAATTCCAGTTTGATGAATTTTCTGTAAAGAAAATGAAAACACTGATTTGAAAAGATTTATACACTCCTGTGCTCATTGCAGCATTATTCACAATAAGCAAGATATGGAAGCAACATAGTGTTCTTTTTAACATTGTAATTATGAGATTGTGGTTTTTATTGCTTACTGATCATGAATAATTCTTCTGATTCGTTTCCTGCACTCATAAAAACTAGGAAAACAGAACCGAAAAAGCAGTCCTAAAAATATTTTTATCAAGCAAAAGTTGATTTCTACAAATGTTCCTATTGAAGATGATATAGAACTTTTCACATTCAAGTGTATTTCGTAAGGTAAACTACTATGCCAATATCATACAAGAGTTCAAAATGCCATCAAGAGAGCAATCCTCATTAAGATCATTTTAAGCTTTCACTAAAACTTAGAACTTGAAACTAAATGAATATCAACAATACTACACTGAAATTGGTTGTATTACATACGTGAGACTGAGTAAAGAATCTATCCAAATTGTAAGGCCCTATGAAGGTAAATTAAGGGAAATTTAGGCAAACCTCAACTCTCACATGAAATGAAGAACATTTGGAAAATAGTACAAGATACTTAGAATGCCTCAACTCTGCCCCATTTGTCACTGACTGCAAAGAATGAGAATGTTTACCCATTAGAAAACAAGACAAACAATTCTACATTTTCTTTCCTCCACTGCAACATGTGCATACATCATATTCCAATGAGGATAGGAGTTGATGGAGAGATGCCCTACCCTTTGTCCTTAGAAGACAATTCTGTGGTGCATTTTACATGTTTTTCCAAAGGTCTTCGATAAAATAAAACTCCAGTTGTCCACAGTTGTAATGAGCTCACAAACAACCTTTATGACTTTCTCTTCTTTCTGTGCCTCACATTCTTTCACTCTAGCTTCCTGGATCATGCTGCAAATTAACCAACTTGTACCTGAGTCCTTAGGACGGGCTCTATTTTCAGAGAAACACAACCTAAGGCAAATGCCCTACTTCCCTTTCTTTGACTTCTTTATACTTTTATTCACTCTTTGAGACTTAGGTCAAATATTACCCCACAGAAAAGCCTTACCTGATTGCTCCACTCTGATTTAAATATCTCTTTTATTATAATATTATAATTTCTGATTAACTGGAGTCTTTCTCCCACTATCAGATTGCAGCACCCCCACCCCACCCCAAGTGTAAATCCGGACACTTCCCCCCTCCCTTTTTTTTTCCCAAGATTTTATTTATTTATTCATGAAAGACACAGAGAAAGAGGCAGAGACACAGGCAGAGGCAGAGGGAGAAGCAGGCTCCATGCAGGGAGCCCGATGTGGACTCGATCCCGGCTCTCCAGGATCATTCTCTGGGCCAAAGGCAAACACTCAACTGGTGAGCCACCCAGGTGTCCCTCAGGACACTTTTCTATTGCTTTTCCACCCCAGTGCCTGGTACATGGTAAGCTCTCAATGTATATGTGTAAAATGGGTGACTGAAATGAATTTTAAAAAGGAGATAAAATAAGAAGAAATAAAGATAGACCTCACTTGCTAACATAAAATAGATTAAGATTTTGTGCCTGATCATCCCAAATTGAAGCTCCCTATAACCACACTATATCTCCTACTTTTGGCTTATAAACTCATCCTATAAAAATAGCCCTGAAAAAAGCTTCCATATCTTAATTCCTGAATGAAAGGTAAAGGTCTTCGTAAAATGAACTTGTCTAAGATTTTTTTCAGCAGCATTAGGAAAATAGACTTATCTTCTTAGACCTTTCTCTGATAAGAAATTATTTGGTACTTTCCCTTGATAGATAATTCTCAAGAACAAAGAAAAGTCACAAGGTTACACTTGGCAAATTATTCATACCTACAAGAGTGGTAGCAAACCCTAGAATGGTAGAGGAAACCCTAGGCCAACAGTGAATGAATGTTGTGCTGTGCCAGGTGGGATATATACAGACAAACCAGGGTTTTTCAGCAAGTGATAAAGAGGAAGGGGGTCACCAATGGGATGCGGAGCTGTGGCTGCCATGGTTAATACCTGATGGTGTTGTGAGACAAATGGAAATCACTAGTTAAATGGAACTTTAATAACACTAGAAAAGCTTTATCCCTTTACTTTAGGGCAAAGGAAGAGAAGGAGTGAATCCAGTCTTGCCGGAAATAATCAAGTTAACTAAGTATGCAAGTATGACAGCTGACTTTTCATCTGCTATGGAAACTCTTAAATTAGGGAAAAAAAGGGCATGCAGTATAAATTCAAACCTTCTACATCAATGTATTATAAACTATAGTTTGTGATCAATTAATGAGACATGAAATCAGTTTATGAATTTGCCTAATATCTTTTTAAAAAATAAGATAAAATGGAATAGATTCAAGTAGAAAACATCAGAGGAGTTACAAACATGATGGGTTTTCACAATTGAGTTTTCTCCCATCTTCCTTTAAAGAATACAGATTTTGACAATCACCCACAGACAAGGTACCTTATATTACCATTGTGGAAGTCCAGAAGACACTGTTGAAGAAAAAAAAAATCCAATATTGGATGTACAGAAGAGGATAAGAGGAACAGCTTCACTTTACTGCTAACATTCTGCAAATCTCCCCCACACACACCCTACTCCTTAGAAGCTACCTGTACATGCTAAAAAGGTGGCAAGTGTGAACCTCTGCAGATGGCAAACTTTGCAGGTGAGCACATGCAGAAAACTAGCCTGATACTATAGGACTAGGAGAAAATACAACTTGACAATTCAGCACCACCCTAGGGAAAGCAATGGGAGTTTGTTAACAACCAATCTGGCTTTGCAAGATCAAGAGAAGGCATACAATTTTAAGGATTTAAGAAGGAAAAAGAAGTATAGAGCAGGCATATCCATAGAAAATGTCTAAGAAAGTCTCAGAATCTCTAGCAAGAATGACAGAAAGTATTTTTCTTCTGAAGCAGTCATTAACACTGGAGACATGACTGCATCTTCAAATGTGAAGGCAGCAATTCAAAATTCAAGGAACATGAAAATTAAGGAAGCATGATACCATCAAAGGAACACAATAATTTTCCAGAAGCTGAACCCAAAGAAATGAAGATCTGCATTTCACCCCACAGAGAATTCAAAATAGTTGTTTTAAGGAAATTCAGCAAACTAAAAGAAAACATAGACAGATAATTCAATGGAATCAGAAAAACAATACATGATTAAAGTGAGAAGTTTAACAGAGACATAGAAATCATAAAAAAAAGAACTAAGGAGAAATTTTGAAGCTGAAGAATACAATGAATGAACCAAAAAAATTGCATCAATAGCAGACTTAATAAAGCAGAAGAAAAATATGTGGACTTAAACACAGCACATTTGAAGCTATCTGGTAGGAGAACAAATTAAAAGGAAAAAAGAGTGAAGAAAGCCCCTGTAAATTATGGAACACAATCAAAAACAAAATGAAACAAAAAACAAAATAATTGCAAATGTCCCAGAAGAAAAGTGGCAGCAAGGGGACAGAAAGCTTGTTGGAAGAAATAATGGCTGAGACCTTTATCCAAATCTGAGAAGAGATTTGGACATTCAAGTTCATAGGCCTTGAACAGATTCAATCCAAAGAGAGCTTCTCCAAGACACATTGTGACCAAACTGTCTTAAGTCAAAGAAAATGAGAGAAATGAGCAGGAAGAAAACAATATTACATACAAAAGAACTCCCATTGGGCAGAGTGGATTTCTCGGCAAAAACTCTGCAGGCCAGTAGAGTGGGTTAATATATTCAAAGTTTTGAAAGAAAAAAAAATGCCAACGAAGAATGCTTTACTTGGCAAAACTGTCCTTTATATATGGAGAGATAAAGACTTTCCCAGGCAAACTAAGCTGAGAGAGTTCACTACCACTAGACCTGCCTGACAAAATTCTAAAAGGAATTCTTTAAGCCGAAATGAAAGGATGCTAATAGTAACATTGAAAATATATTAAAACAAGACACACTGATAAAGGTAAGTGTATAGTCAAATTCAGAATATCCTAATACTGTAATGTGTTGTATAAACCACTTACCTCTAGTATGAAACTTAAAAACAAAACCGTTAAAAATAACTACAGTTATAATAAATTTTAATGGACACACAATATAAAGAAATGTAAATCATGACATGCAAAATATTAAAGTGAGAAAGGAGTAAAAGTGTAGAGATTTTGTATGCAATCAAAGTTAAGTTGTTATCAATTTAAGAGACTCACAACTATAACATTTTTATGTACATTTCATGGTAACCACAAAGCAAACATTAGACATACAAAAGACAAAGAGAAGGTAATTAAAGTATATCCCTAAGGAAAATCATCAGTTCATGAAAGAAGACATAGAGAGGAAGAGAAAAACTACGAAACAGCTGGAAAACCATTAGATAGCATTAGTAAGTCCTTACCTATCAATAATAGTTTAAATGTAAATGGATTAAATTCTCTAATCAAAAGATATAGAGTGACTGAATGGATAAAAGAAATATGAGGCCCAACTGTCTGCTGCCTACAAGAGACTCACTTCAGCTTTAAAGATACACACACACTCAAAGTGAAGGGATGGAAAAAGGTATCCCATGCAAGTGGAAACCGAGAGACAGCAGGGATAACAAAACTTATATACAGCAAAATAGATTTTAAGTCAAACACTGTATCCAGAGACATAGAAAGTTATTATATAATAATAAAGGAGTCAGGGCAGCCCGGGTGACTCAGCGGTTTAGTGCCGCCTAGCCCAGGGCCTGATCCTAGAGACCCGGTATCGAGTCCCATGTCAGGCTCCCTGCAATGGAGCCTGCTTCTCCCTCTGCCAATGTCTCTGCCTCTCTCTCTCTCTCTGTGTCTCTCATAAATAAATAAATAAATAAATAAATAAATAAATAAATAAATAAAAATAAAGGAATCAATTCAGCAAGAAGATATAACAATTGTAAACATATATATATAGATAGATATAGATATATACACTCAACAACAGAACATATATATATATATATATATTAAACAATTACTAACAAGTCAAGGGATAACTAGATAATAATACAACAATGGTAGGAGACTTCAATACACCACTTTGAATAATGCATAGATCATCCAGAAAACCAATATAGAAATACTGGAGTTGTCTACACTTTAGATCAAATGGACCCAAAAGGTCTATACAGAACATACCATCCAACAGCAGCTGACTACACATTCTTTTCAAGCACACATGGAACATTCTTCAGGATATATCATGTTGTAGATCACAAAATAAGTCTTGAGAAATTTAAGAAGTTTGAAATAATATGAGGTATCTTTGCAAACAATGATGATATGAAATTTGAAGTCAGTAATGGTAGGAAACCTGGAAAAATTTATGAAAATGTAGAATTGAACAACATAGTTCTGAGCAACCAATCGGAGAAGGAAGAAATCAAAAAGGAAAGCAAAAAATACCTTGAAATGAAAATACAAATTCAAAACTAGAAATCTCAAAACTTATGGGATGCAGCAAAAATAGTTCTGAGGGGGATTTATAGTGATAAACATCAACATTAAGAAAATACTGTGATCTCGAATGAATAAGTAATTTTAAAATTCAAAAAACTACAAAAAGAATAAACTAAGCCTAAAGTTAACAGAAGAAATAACAGACTAAAGCAGAAATAAATAAAATACAGACCAGAAAAACAATTAAAAAGGTAAGTGAAGCTAAGAGTTGTTTCTGAAAACACGAAGACAATTGACAGACCTATTAGCTAGACTAACTCAAAAAAAAAAAAAAAACTGAAATGTGTAAAATTCTACATGAAAGAGGAGGCATTAAAATTGATACTATACAAATAGAAAGGATCATAATATACAACAACAAATTGGGTAACCTAGAAGAAAAAGTTAAACTCTAAGAAACATACAACCTATCAAGACTAAATCATGAAAAAATAGAAAATCTGAATAGATCAATAAAAGTAAGGAGATTAAATCAGTATTCAGCAATCTCCTAACAAAGACATACTATCCCTAGGGCTTGATGACTTCACTGGTGAACTCTACCAAACATTTCAAAAATTAACACCAATACTTTTCAAATTTTTCCCAAAAATTGGATAGGGGAGAACACTTCTAAAGTCATTTTACAAGGGCAGTGTTACTTTGATACCAAAACAAGATACAGACACTACAAGGAAAGAAAGTGATAGGCCAATATCCTCATGAATCCCCAAGAAAATGCTATGCAATAGAACTTTACAGCACATTAAAAGGATCATACAGCATGATCAAGTGGGATTTATCCCTGGGTTGCAAGGATTTAACATACATAGGATTTATACATTAACAGAATGAAGAATAAAGTCATATAAGCATTTCAATAAATGCAGAAAAACATCTGATAACATTCAATGACTTTTACAATGAAAACTTTCAATGAATTAATCATTGAAGGAACTACCTCAACAACATAAAGACCATATATGACAAACTCACAACTAACATCAGACACAATGGTGAAAACAAGACAATATTGCCTACTCTCACCACTTTTATCCAACATATTACTGGAAGCCCTACCCAGAGCAGTTAAGAAAGCTCATGAAAGGGATCCCTGGGTGGCGCAGCGGTTTGGCGCCTGCCTTTGGCTCAGGGCGCGATCCTGGAGAACTGGGATCGAATCCCACATCGGGCTCCGGTGCATGGAGCCTGCTTCTCCCTCTGCCTGTGTCTCTGCCTCTCTCTCTCTCTGTGACTATCATAAATAAATAAATAAAAAAATTAAAAAAAAAAAAGCTCATGAAATAAAAACTAAAACAACTAGCACTACATCAATCTAAAGGCTTCTGCACAGCAAAGGAAACAAAAAATGCAAAGGCAACTTGTGGAATGGAAAAAAAAATTTGCAAAGCATATAACTAATAGAGGTTAATATCAAAAATACATAAGGAATTCCTACAACTCAATAGCAAAAAGATAGTTTGATTAAAAATGGGCAATAGATCTGAATAGACATTATTGCAAAAAATATAAATGTCCAACAGATACATAAAATGATCCTCAACCTCACTAATTATCAAGGAAATGCAAATCAAAACCACAATGAAATATCACCTCATATCTGTTAGGATGGCTTTCATTTAAAAAAACAGGAGATAACAAATATTGGGAAAGATATGAAGAGAAAATGGAACAGAGAAAATGGAGCAGAGAAAATGGAACCCATGTTCACTGTTGGTGGGGATGTAAATTGGTGTAACCATTATGGAAAACTACATGGAGGCTCCTCAAAAAATTAAAAATAAAACTACCATATAATTTAGCAATCTCATTTCAGAATATATATCCAAAGAAACAAAATCAGTGTCTCTTTTTTTAAAGATTTTATTTAAATCCAACTTGCCAACATATAGTATAATACTCAGTGCTCATCTCATCATGTGCCCTACTAAATGCCCATCACCCAGTTACCCTATCCCCCCATCCACCTCCTCTTCTGTAACCCTTTGTTTGTTTCCAGAGTTAGGAGTACAAAATCAGTATCTCAAAGAGATATCTTCAGTCATGTTCATTGTAGCATCATTCACAATAGCAAAGATGTGGAAATAACCTAAATGTCCATTGATGGATGGATGGATGAAGGTGTGATATATACATACATACATATATACATACATATTATATATGTGAATATGACATAATGAATATATATTATATATGTATATAATGAAATATTTTTCTGCCACAAGAAAAAAGGAAATTCTACCATTTGCAACAATATAAATGAACCTTAAAGGACATTTTATTATGCTAACTAAAATAGGCTAGACAGAAAGACAACTACTGTATGATATCACTTACATGTGAATTTAAAAAAAAAAGTCAAATTCATCTAAACACAGTAAAATGGTGGTTGCCAGGGACTGGGGTTGGGGAAAGGAGAGCATCCTGGTCAAAGGCTACAAGTCTTTCATGATAAGATGAGTAAGTTCTGGGGCACTAATATAGAGCATGGTGACTATTACTAATAATTCTGTATTATATACTTGAAATTTGCTAAGAGAGTAGATCTAAAGTGTTGTTGCCACAAAAAAAAAAAGAGTAACTATGAAGTGATAGTGTTTATCAATCTGATTGTGGTAATTATTTCACAAAATATACATATATCAAATGATTATGTTGTACATTTTAAATATATACCATTTTATTTTTCAATTATACCTCAATAAATCTTGAAGGGGAAAGAACCATTTTAAAAAATTTCAAGCAATACTTTACCACTGGGAATGTAGATTTACTCCTTACAGCTTTTGGTTATTCTTTATAAAATTACAAACTATGAGCCCCATGATGACATTTTGCTAAATAGTCTTGTACAGAATGGCTTTTGAACATGTATTGAATAAAAGTACACAATAAGAAAATCAGAATGTTCACATTTCTGCAAACACATGTACATGAATGCTGGGTCACAATATCAAGTATGTTCTTAAGTGAGTTGTGGTTAAAAATATTTGAAAGTCTCTGCTCTGGAACAGTGCTTTCCCAAATGTGGTCCAGATCCCCCAGATCATAAAGATCCAGATAAAAACATGGTTTCCTGACTTTACCTCAGAGGTTCTGATTGGATAAATCTGGAGTGGGGCCCAGAAATCTGCGTTTTAGAGAAACTACAGGTGGTCCTGACCAAAGCACTAAATTTACAGACACAAATAATAAATAGCACCTCTAGGGTTGCAATGAATAGATGTAAAGAAGAGCTAGTCATTCTATTTTATAGCATCACAGAGGGCTTCCTCATGATTAGAACTATGGTGAAGGCCTTTAATTCCTTTTTTTTTTTTCTGGAACTATTTTTTTTTTTATTGAAGTATAGTTAACATACAGTGTTATATTAGTTTTGGGTGTACAATATAATGATTCAACAATTCTATACATTACTCAGTATTCATCACAGTAAGTGTAGTACTCTTAATATCCTTTATCTATGTCACACATTCTCCCATCCACCTCCCCTCTGATAACCACCAGTTTGTTCTCTGTATTTAAGATTCTGCTTTTTTTGTGTGTCTCTTGTGTCTGTTTACTTTGCTTTGTTTCTTAAAATCCATTGATGAGTAAAATCATATGGGTTTATGCCTTTCTCTGTTTGACTTATTTCACTTAGCATTATACTCTCTAGGTCTGCCATGCCGTTGCAAAGGGCAGTATCCCATTCTCTTTTATAGTTGTGTAATATTTCATTATATATATACCATGCTTTATTCATTCATCTATAAGTGGATACTTGGCTTGTTTCCATATCTTGGCTATTGTAAAGAATGCTGCAATAAACATGGTTGCATATAGCTTTTCAAACTAGTGTTCTCATTTTCTTTGGGCAAATACCCAGTATTGGAATTACACATCATGTTTTAATACTATTTTTAATTTTTTGAGGAACTTCCATACAGTTTTCCATAATGGTTGTACCAATTTGAATTCCCACCAATAGAGCATGAGGGTTCCATTTTCTCCACATCCTTACCAACACTTGTTATTTCCTGTCTTTTTTATTCTAGGCACTCTGTCAGGGATGAAGTGGTATTTCATTGTGGTTTTGATTTGCATTTCCTTGATGATTAATGATGTTGAGCATCTTTTCACCTGTCTGTTGGCTATTTGTGTATCTTCTTTGGAAAAATGTCTACCCAAGTCCTCTGCCCATTTTTCACCAGATAATTCAGTTTATTTTGTTTATATTTTGCTGTTGAGTTGTATAAATTCCTTATATATTTTGGATATTAACCCCTTTTCAAATGTGTCACTTCCAAATATCTTCTTCCCTTCAGTATATTGTCTTGTTGTTTTGTTGATTGCTTCCTTCACTGTGCAAAAGCTTTATATTTATATATAAAGTATGTTCTTAATCTTCTCCTAAGATTTAGGAGACCCCTAGTTTTCTAAACCCTGATCTAGACAATCAACAAAACAATAAATCATAAGCCCTACTGCTTGCCAATTTCCCTTGTGGCAGTACTCTCATCATTGTCTACTTCAGGTTACCAACAAGAAGTAACTGAAAGTGAATATGGAAAGAGATGCTAGAAGCATGCCATTTAAGCCTTCCCACCACAGAGATACAATATATGTAAATGATAAAATGTAGTAAAATAATTAGGAAGTGATAAATATTTAATATAATCGCCTATTTTTAACATTTAAAAAATTTTTAAGTTTATATGATTTAATTTTTATTAGTAGCTATAATTAAAAACTAGCTCATGAAATTCCTAAAAATTTAACAGTTTTTTTCACAAGCCAGTGTGAAGCTCCAGTATCTCAGTGGTTCGATCCCAGTCTCCTGCCAGTCTTCTCAGACAACTGAGAACCAATCCAACCCCTGCTCCTTGTTCCCTTTCAAACTTTACAAAAATGTTCTCTTCCAAAAGAGGTCAGAAACCTATTTTCTGGGTGTGTATCCTCTTGCCCATAAGCTAATTTTTTTAAATGAACCTCCTCTTGCAGTAATTATTTAGGCAGTCTAACTTTAAGGTAATTAAGTTTCTTACCCAAACTGTTGTGTATTAGAACTTGCAGAACTGAACAACCACTCATGTTTTTGTATTCTGAGTCACATTTGGTTTAAAAGAACGTGTGTATTCTTAAGAAGTTTCTGAAATTACAGCACTACCCAGTCTGGAAATCAATAACTTTGAGTAGAAAGTGAGATAGATATAAGAAAATGGATGTGAGCAGAATCGGTGATCTGTATTTTAAATTAGCCTGAGCATATGCAGTGTAATCGTGGACAACTGATTTCACTTATTTAACTTAAGCCTCAACTTTCTCCTTTATAGAAACTGAGAGTGGTAATAATGCTTGGTACTCTTCAAGTTTGTGAGGGCTAATATTGCTAAAGTGATTTGAAAACACTGGCTAATGGGGTTTTGGAAATAGAGGTCAACGTTTATCATCTTGACATGAATGTGAGATATTAAAGATTGTAATTCCATGAACCTGACATAAACACTTTAAGCTTTGAAAAATGTGCCTAGACTCTTAGGGGCAAATTGAAACTACCAAGTGAAATTAGCTTTTTAATTTTTATCTTCATTTTCTTCAGTGTTCTCTCTCCCTTTCTCCCTAGTCCATAAGTGCTTGAGAGGTGATAGCTGAAATTATTCAGACATGGGTTGTTGTCTTGGATCTGGAACAGACAGTCTACGGTATCAATCCCACTATTTTCATTTTTCCTTTCTCTGTCCTTCCTTTCTTACTCTATATTTTCCATTCTCTTTTTTTCCCCTATCACTCTTCCTTTTTTTTTCACTTGCCAAAATACAATGTATACCCAAACATTTTAGGCTGGTGTAACCTTTGAATTAGTTTGAGGCATAAAGTTACATAACAATGTATATGGTTCTCTTTTATTTTTAAAAGATTTTATTTACTTATTTATGAGAGGCATAGAGAGAGGCAGAGACATAGGCAGAGGGAGAAGCAGGCTCCCCACAGGGAGCTCTATGCAGGACTTGATCCTGGAATCCAAGGATCAGGATCTGACCCCAAGGCAGATACTCAACTACTGAGCCACCCAGGTGTCCCTATGGTTCTTTTCTAAATAGTAGGCAATTAGATTCTAACGATCATTGAATCCCTCTATATCAGGCCATTTTATTACCTCATCCTCTTTCTGTTTCCAGGTACTACCTCTCATTCTGCTTATGGGTCCATATATCAAAAGACAGCCCAAACATTAATATAGCTCTTTAATAACAAGACAGGAGGACTGTGCATACTGGAGTTCACTCTGATAAAGCACAGCCTTAGCATGATAACTCTTGTTCTATGTATTCTGCAAAGCCCAGTTCAGTTTATTCTTTAGTCTCATGAGAATGTCAGCCTGGCCCATGGGTCCTTCCAGAGCCTGACCTATCTCCCTGGTATGAAAAGCCACTGTGACATCTGTATGCTTAATATTTACCCGATCTAATTATTCTTTACTATTATTGTACTTAAAGGTAAGTGTTCAAAATCACATCAAGTTGGAAAATATATTTCTCATTTTTAGTGGAATACTGTATTTACACTGAAAAGCTTTCATTAATGAGTACTTTGTTGAGGAGGGTAGTTGTAAAAATGCCATCCAACCCTGGGTTTTATTTGCTCTTTGTATGCATATGGATTTGAAAGAGAAAACACTTGCTTTTGTATCTGCTAAGATTAGTTACAAGCAATTGTGGTTAGCTTTGCTGAAACTCCTCATCCTAATGATGCAAACAAAAATCACAAAGCACAGAGCTTTAGGTTTCAGAGGTGACTCACAAAGACTAGCAATCCATCTTGGAAGTCTTAGCAGGCCTATTTTTGGGCTGTTCTCCGCACATGGCAAGGCTGAAGAATCCCAGGTGTTCTTGCTGAGAGCAAAGTGAGAGCATGAAGATTGCCCTGAGAAGCAAGAACATGCTCATTACAGTAGGTTTCTGGTGGGAGGTGAACCCGACTGGCAGTTCTGCATTTCTCCTTGTGGTGACCTCTCTTCTTGTTAGAGAGGGGGTCTGATGTCCAAATGTGTCTGGGTTTAATGAGTTGCAGTTCACTGGGGACCCAGAAAGGGTAAAAGAGTACCGGCTTGGTGGACCAAGAACAGTGCATTGCTTATTTCCTGGATTCTATACCATTTAAACAATGTAAAAGGTTTTTTTGTGAGATCTTTCTATCCCTTGAAAATCTAAAGTGGCATATGTGACAGGAAACTGAGAGCTATGGCATAATCGGGCTAATCCAGTTGGCTGTATTAATGATTCCCTTATGATAAAATCACTAAACTCTTCAAAAAATGATTTTGCAAGACCAACAGACATTCATCTCTCTATCACAAATGAAGATGGAATAAAACTAGAGAAACTCTTCTCACAGGTCTTATAGATATAGGATGGCTAATCAGGCGAACAATCTTTGAATACTAATAATCTAGGGAAATTGGTCACTATATTGGATCGTTTTATTCTGACAGATACTTATTAATAGCAAGAATACCTGGTCTTGCAGGGCATATTTCAATGAAATGGCAAATAAATGTGTATGTCTGTGAAATCAAAAGTGAGAAACTGTATATAACAAAATGTGAATAGCAAAGTGGCAATTTACATATGGTCAGAGAATAATTTTATCTGAAATATAAAGGGTATAATGTCTGTATAAGAAAATGCATGGGGGATCCCTGGGTGGCTCGGCGGTTTAGCGCCTGCCATCGGCCCAGGGCGTGATCCTGGAGTCCCAGGATCGAGTCCCGGGGATTGAGTCCCACATCGGGCTCCCTGCATGAAGCCTGCTTTTCCCTCTGCCTGTGTCTCTGCCGCTCTTTCTGTGTGTCTCTCATGAATAAATAAATAAAATCTTTAAAAAAAAAAAAGAAAAAAGAAAATGCATGGCAACTATAGCAGTGTCAAAGCTCTCAAGATATACCAAATGTATATCAGAAGCTAACTATTAACTTGGCATTAAGTGTTAAAAAATTTTTTTTTTCCTCTGCAATCGTATTTTGAAAGACTTTTTCCATCATTCAGAAAAGTAAGGGTTTTTTCTGCCAATATTCTAGAAGTAAATTCAAATGCAGTTAAGAGTATGAAAAACTTTTCTACTATTATTAGCATAAAAATTAACTACAAGGGACACCTGGGTGGCTCAGTGGTTGGGCATCTGCCTTTGGCTCAGGGCTTGATCCTGGGGTCCTGCTTTGGGCTCCCTGCATGGAGCCTGCTTCTCTCTCTGCCTGTGTCTCTGCCTTTCTCTCTTTGCATCTCTCATGAATAAATAAAATCTTTTAAAAAAATTAACTACAGGGGATCCCTGGATGGCTTCGGTCTGGGGTGTGATCCTGGAGTCCTGGGATCAAGTTCTGCATCAGGCTCCCTGCATGGAGCCTGCTTCTCCCTCTGCCTGTGTCTCTGCCTCTCTCTCCCTCTTTCTGTGTCTCTCATGAATGAATAAATAAAATCTTTAAAAATAAAAAAATTAAAAAGTAACTACAAAAGAACGTATTAAATGTCCAAATCAACGTATTAAATGTCCTTTTTACAGGATCGATTGCTTTATGATATAAATTTGCTTTCTCATGTTCAAATGAAAGTTCTAAATCTTTGGAATTTTTCTATAATACTTAACATCCTATTATGCTATGGATTCTATAACTCTGGTCAATTCACTTAATTTTTGTGAATTGTAGATGTAATTCTACCTCCTTATCACACTAGATAGGAGTAAGTCAAACTGAACATGAGTACACTGTTTTTATATAATATATAAACATATTATGTAAAGGTATTAATGCCCTTTTAAATTTTAAATCGTTACAACTGAGGAAAATTGCACAATTTTCCAAATAGGTGAAATGTAAGTATATAATTGAAATCATCACTGAGCACATCAGGTCAGCAGAGGAAGAAATTCATATAACAATATATATTTATTGATCACTTTCTGTAGCCGAGAACTTTGCATGAATTATTTCACTTGATTCTCATAATACTTTGAGGGAAGTACTACTATAAGATCTACTTTATAAATGGGAAAATTGAGAGTAGTGGAAGCTATGTACCTTACCTAAGTTCATCAAATCGGTAGTTAGAAAGACCAAGATGTGAACCGTCCTGTTTGATTTCACAGCCCAACTTCTTAATTGCACTATTCTGTGACTACCTCTCCAAATTCCCTGTTCACACAATCTAAGACTTTGCAATACTGCCCAAGGTGTTTTCTCAAAATATAAATGGAATGCTACAGGAGTTGAAGTTAACACGCAATTTCTGAGATCTTATCCCATTCCAAATTTCACGCTGAAATGCATGCCCTTTTGTCATCCATTATTGCAGGAGAATCTGTTCATAGGAGCTAGTAGGTGGGAGATGTGGAAACATTATGTCTCCTGCTTTGTTCATTGTCTGAGTTTGGTAAAGAAAATCTCATTTTCTTTAGAGATGATCAAATGCTTCCCATGCAATTCATAAAAGCCTCAAACAGAACATTTAGTCACATGTTCACCAAGGACAAAATGTAACCATGCATTTTTTGGAAGTTTCTTTCATCTTTAGAATTATAATAGATTTTTTTTACCTTTTCCACAAAGGAATATGTTATGATCGTTCAGGAAAATGACATATTAGATGCATAATTATTATGAATGATCACCGCGGAATGAGTAAAATAGATAACCTACTCTATGATCCCATAGGTAGTACTTTTTTTTATCATACTAAATATTTTAATTGTGGCAACTTTCTTTCCATAGCAGTTATTTTACCAGGAATAGATAATAAATTTAGAAAAAGAGAAACACATATTCTTTAAATATAGAGAAGAATGATACAGTGGTCATTTTTTAATTTTGATTTCTTTCAAAAGAATGTATATTTGTGTTTATTGAACATAGAAAAGTAAATTTTTAAAACTTATAAGTGGTATAAATTGCTATGGTTTTCAGTTATGGAAAAAAACCAATATTTTCCCCAAAATTTATTACATTTAAATGTTTGAGCATCCTAGAACAGACTAGCTCAGTTTTTTTCTAGAATATGTCTATTTTTCTTGATGATATATATTATAAGCAAGTGTCACAGTGAGTTCACTCACTTTTAAAAGTCTTAGGAGATTACAAAATTGAGAGCTACTTAAACACCAGGGAAGAAACCTCAATTATTCAGAAACAACTACCTTTTGTAAAAGCTTCATCTAAATGGGGACTTTTGTGTAATGTAAATGAACTCCTTTTTCTAAAAGTAGACATTTACCATTGTTATTAACACTTTATCCCTAGGAGGTACAATTCCCCCCACCCATGCTAAGTGGTAACACAAAAATGCACGGTGATTGTTCTTCAAAAAAAACCAAAAAACAAAAACTGATGTATTATTCAATTTGTATTTATTTTATTATTTTGCAAAAACACTAGAACAAAAAGAAAAGATACACCATATAAAATTTCACTCCACATAAAACTAGGCTTCAGAAAGAACTGTTTTCCAGGCTGCCAGATGTTTTCTTCCTTTATTATAAGTTAACAGCAGTGATATATCAAGGATAGAGAGGAATTCACGAATGTATTAAGTCTCCTGCTGCCACTTAACTGTGTGTGTGTGTGTGTGTGTGTGTGTGTATTTTTTCTTTGGCAAATGAATAAAATTTGTACTCAGCATCTTCTAACTGAAAAGCTGTTCTTAAAGATACAGACACTGCTTTTTCATTAGGCCAATTTGTGTTACTCCATTTGCCTCAACCTGTAACTGACAGCCAAGGAAAATGAAAAGATTTGCCCTGGTTTGCTTTCATGAGAAAATACTACCTAAAATGATTTTGTTAGTGCTAAATTAGTCCTATAATTTTCCAGTTCTTTTTAAGTGTCTCCTAAAAAGTTATCCAAAATTTTAAAAAAAGGTCATACAAGATAAAGATAAAAAGGTCATACTTGGTAAAGTCTGGAAGCACCAGAGGGAGCTATCTAGGCAAGAAATCTCACCATCTGAGTGCTGCTGGGTGGTTTGGCCCTGGAGAGTTAGAGATGGAAACATGCACACATGCTCACATGCATACCTATGCTCACACAGACATGCACAGGGGCCCTTGCACACACATGTATACACAGAATATGCCATCAAACAGATTCCCATACTGTTATTTGGAATTTAACAAATATCATGCCACATCAAAATGTGACTAAATCAAATGTGTTAGAAAAGAAGTAAAAAGAAAGGCCAGCCTCCTTCCTGGAAGGAGTCCAGTGTCTGAAGCCCCTTGCAGTTCTAATATTAGATAAGTGAAGGTTCTTTTTGCCCACTCCTACCACTCTTGCCCACGTCTCCTTCTCAAAACGAGGCTAATAATGGCACCAAGCCTCCACTTTGGTTTTACACATCATCTATTAGATTCCACCTGTAAGTGCTTCAGAGTCGCCTGGACAGGAGCCAGCAATATGGACTGTTATTAAGTGGCATTAACAGTTCAGAAAATCACTGGGCACAAAAACAGGTCAGTATCATACTCAATGCAATCTTGATCTATTAATCAACACCATGAATACTGGAAGATAAATTGATGTTAAAATTAGGGCAAAACCTCATATATTCTTAATAAAAGTAGTGAATACTTGTGACGAAAACATATGCACAATTTCAACATCTCTAATTGCTTTTCTTTTACTCTGGCTTACTCCAGAAGTAAGATGTTAACACTGCTGTTTTATACATTTTTTTAAAGATTTATTTTTTTTAAAGATTTTATTTATTTATTCATAGACACAGAGAGAAAGAGGCAGAGACACAGGCAGAGGGAGAAGCAGGCTCCATGCAGGGAGCCCGATGTGGGACTTGATCCCGGGTCCCCAGAATCACACCCCAGGCTGCAGGCGGCGCCAAACCACTGCGCCACCGGAGCTGCCCAAAATCTTTTTTTTTTTTTTTAAGATTTTATTTATTTATTCATGAGAGACACACAGAGATAGAGATAGAGATAGAGAGAGAGAGAGAGAGAGAGAGAGAGAGAGAGGCAGAGACACAGGCAGAGGGAGAAGCAGGCTCCATGCAAGGAGCCCAATGTGGGACTCGATCCCGGGCCTCCAGGATCAAACCCTGGGCTGCAGGCGGCGCTAAACCGCTGCACCACCGGGGCTGCCCCCTTTTTTTTTTTTTTAAGATTTAATTTATTCATGAGAAACACAGAGAGAGAGAGAGGCAGAGACATAGGCAGAGGGAGAAGCAAGCTCCCCACGGGGAGCCCAGTGCTGGACTCAATCCCAGGACCCCGGGATCATGACCTGAGCCAGATGCAGATGCTCAACCATTAAGCCACCCAGGTAGCCCCGTTTTACACATTTTAATTCAAGTTTTATGTTTCATATATTTACCTTAAGGCAATTTTATAAAGGAACCTATTTTCAACAAATATTAAAACACATTATGCCAGCAGTTGTCCGTCTTAGCCGGCTGCACAGGTGAAACTGAGCCGGGTTCCCTTACCCTCTGATATGCTGAGAATCCTTGTCATGAAGCATAGCCAGGGCCAACATGCTAATAGATGTAGCTGACGAAGTGCTCTGGCTGAGACCATCCTATCATGTCGCTAGCTTGTCCTAGACTTCCCATGACACAAAGTCATAAAATAGGGCAATGTGAGAAGAGGGCTTTATGCTAGAGTAGAGGCCAAGAGTTTCAGTGAGGTGCTTTTTGGATATGCCTGGCACGGAGAGGACACTCATTAAATGTTCAAATTAAGTCAGCTTGATATAAGGAGAAGGGGAGGAAAGAAGAATTGGGGTTAAAAATGCTATGTACAAAAGTAGTATTAAATGTGCTGTTAGTAATGAGCTATCAATTGTGTATACAATAGCAAATATCTCAGATAACGATATCTCTGCATCGGATGGCTTAATTGCCTCTTTGTTCTTTCTTTTTTTGAAGTTTCTTTTTTATGATTTATTTATTTATTTTGAGAGGGGGGAGAGAGAGAGAGAGAGAGCACACTGGGAGGAGGGACATAGGCAGAGGGACAGAGGATCTTGAGTAGACTCCCAGCCTAGTGCAGAGCCCCCCTGGGGACTCGATCCCACAGCCCTGAAATCATGACCCCAGCAGAAATCAAAAGTCCAACACTCAACTAAGCCACCCAGGCGCCCCTGGAAGTTTATTTCTAATTATTTTGTAATTAGGGAATTTGTCCTATCCTAGAAACTGAGATTTGCATGCTAATGAGGAACAGTGAAAATCTGAGAATTTCAAGTGAAATGAACATCTCTTTAGGTCAAGAACCAACTTATTAGAGTCTGGCATTCTTGTAGCTTATAATAAAGGTATCGCTTCCAGTTAAGATTTGTGGTGCTCATCCCTGACCTCAGACTTGATCTTTAAGGAACATCAAATACAATAAACAAACTTTGACAGAAATATACTTATGACTAGTTTGCTGACATCCATAGGTAAGGCAAAGAAAATTTCCAGGAAAGAAAGAAGAAAAAAAAGAAAAGAAAAAAGAAAAGAAAAGAAAAGAAAAGAAAAGAAAAGAAAAGAAAAGAAAAGAAAAGAAAAAAGAAATAAAAGAAAAGAAAGAAAAGAAAAGAAAAACCCTAGAAAGAAGGACTTCCCTTGCCAATGCTTCCTTCCTCCTCCTCCTCCTCCCTCCCTACCCCCTCCATCCTCCCCCCCCCTCCCTACCGAAAAAAAAGAAACCCACTATTTTGCATCTGGCTTTCCCTCCTCAGCAGCTGCCTGAAGGGCTTGGTTCCGGACGTAGGGAAAGGAATCCTTTGGGAGGAGCCCTGCACCCACGCCTAGGACCCTGAACCATATATCTGGAGCCAACACAATGGGCCAGAGGAGTCTGCTTCTAACTTGTTAAAAAGCTCTGTTTGTATCTAGTGAGATAAATATTTACTTCCCTTAACCTTTACTTGTATACGATGATTTTACTTGAGAGGTGAAAAAAAAATCTGTTTCACAGAAATAGAAGTTTTCTGTTAAATGCCCAGAGTCCAACATTAAAAACAAACAACAATCCCCCCCCCGCCACACACACACACACAAACCCTATATAATGAACATCTCATCTGTTATTAGTTACAGAAGTAGTTCTGCTTAAATTTCTCCCTTTCCTGTTTTAGGAGTAGTTGTGAAACGCCAGTACCAGCCTGAATGTTTATAATATGGTATCTAACACAAACCAGCATTTAAGAGACATGAACTCATGTGAAACACCGAACAGAGCATTAATTACTTGTTAAGAGTAATTAATGAAAATGACTGATTTTAAATATGTTCAAAGACTTGGAAAAGACTCATCCCAAGTTTCCTCACGAACACAAATCCAAATTATGAATTTGTATTTGATGTTAGATGTCTGTAGCCTAGGCTCTAGTTTAAACTTGTTACATAAGAAAGACAGGCCTATGGAGTTATTAAGTGCACATGAGAAAAATATTTTTAAAAATGTAATGAATTAAAGTCTGCTATGTTTTTGTAGTTGTGAATAGTTTACTATTGAATGATTGCCTTTCTTGATCACAGCATTTCATGACCAATTTACACGTGATTAAATTGATCTATCAGACAGTTTTCAGAATACATTTTCCAGCTTGGTAACAGAAACAATTTGTTTTTCTGTTCCTCTAAAACGTTATTCAAAATGTAATCGGTGGACCAGTATAGTATCTGCATTGAGGCTGTTAGAAATGCAGAATCTTAGGCTCTACCCCAGAACTTCTGAATCAGAAATTGCATTTTAACAAGCACTCTAGGTGATTTATGTGCACACTACATTTTGGGAAGCACTGAATTAAACACAGCTAAACACATTTCTTACAAAGGAAAGATGGGGGTTTTCTCATTCTCAGAACTGATTGTTAAAGTTAAATCAAAAATATTTTTAAAAATTCTAAATTTTAAACTTTTAATTTTTAATCAATTCAATATGAGTATAACAGATTCTAATTTTTTCTACATACAGTTAGAAGTTCATCATAATAGTCCCAAACAACATATAATAAACAAATCACAAGTTACAGAATAAAATAAAAATTCTTTATGACAAATATAACAACAACAGCTAGTTTTGACTGATATAATATTTTTTAAACAGGCCAGGTTTATTATTTTGTCCTCACTAATCAAACACTTTGTACCTTGAATGCAGTATTTTCAGAATTCATGATAACAGAATTATGCTGTAAATCCTCCGGCAAAATTGCAAAAAGCTTTGTTCAGAACAAGAGTAACCTCTACTGGATTATCTTTATGGAAGTTCAAAACAAAATTCAGGATTTGCTCATTTTTATAGAGAAAGAACAATTGCTCTGTTTATTCTGACATAATCTCCCTTTATTTCCTGAAATAATCCAAAACTTCTAATGAATAATATGTTTGTTTCCTGAAGAGCACATTATTTAAATGATAACTGAGAATTGTGATATAGCATTTTATTGTTAAATCATAAAATCAGATTTATTTGGTTCACTTGTATGTGCCAATTACATACTTTCAACCTAAATTCAAATACAGAATGCATCACCTTCAAGCCTTTAAAAATAAGCTTCAGGGGAAAAAATATAAAGGAAAATAATAGTCTGAGGATTTCTTAATTTATTTCTTGTTCCCAATTTTTAAAATTTCCTAAGTATTTAACAATAAAGGGTTTATTATTTTATAATTTAAAAAAAAACTTTTATTTTAAAAAGAACAAAAAAATGCTTCATCTCTGGGTAACACTACAAAATAATTGCATATTAAAATAGAATGTGCATTTCTGATTAGGGTTCTTCTCATCTGCAAACTGTCCATAATATCAAATCTTTTAAATCTAGAGATGCTTAAATGAGAGTCAGTTAATCAGAGGAAAACTGTCTTATGTAATTAAACTTGTTAAGCAGTTATGTAAAGTTTAACCAGCAGTGGTATAAAATTCATAACAGTCTGTCCCCTCTTTTTGACTTTGTAAATTATATATTCTTGATGACAGGGTGGAGAAAACTCAAAAGGATAGAAGTGTAACCACAAGAAAGTATATATTTATACACTTTCAAATATATACATGAAAGTGTGTGTGTATATATATATATATTCTTCAAAAAAGAAAGCATAGTTTTGATTATAGTTCCACCTACTCAAAAACCTTCAACTGTCACCACTTCCTATTGAATAAATTCTAAACTCTTAAGTTCAGCTACAAAGTCTTCCATGATCTTGTCCCAAACTATCTTACCAGGCACCTCCCACTATTTGCCATCTTCTCTCCTCTTTGCTCCAACCAAACCAAACCATTTGCTATTTCCCTATATAATCTGAGTTTTTCATTCCACACTTATGTTCACACTGTTTCTGTTGATTGGCATATTCTCCCTCCAACACCATTTCACACACACACACCCCCGCCATAACCCCAAACTGCCAGGAAAAATTCTATTCTGTCAGTTAGGAGGCTTATAGCTTTCTGTAACAGAATACCCAACTAACTGTGCCTTAAACAGTACAGATATTTATCTTACATGGCAACAAGTTCTGAGATAGAAAGAGCCATGTGCTTTTCTATCTTTCTACTTCACTAATTTCATGTTGGCCATTGTCTTCAGGCTTGTTTCCTTATAGTCACAAGATAGCTGCTGCTGCTCCAGGCATCACATCCTCACATATCCATGTCAAAAAAAATACAGAGAGTTCCTCTCATATCTTTTCTCAAGGGAGAGGAAAACCCTTTGCAGCATGCCCTTAGCAGGCCTCTGCTAAGGTGCTAAATTGAAACCATTCTGTAGTTTCAAAGGTGAGAAATGTTAGCGTCTAGCATTTTCAGGCTCCAACAGGATTATACAGGATGGCTATTATGGAAGCAATTGCTTCTAGCCCTCCAAAGCCCAGATCCAATGACATTGACTCCACGAAGCCCTCTCCAAGTCATCCAATAGAAGAAATCTCTCCTTTGGTTTTGTACGACCCTGTGTATCTCTTATATTCACATTTTTTCTTTGTATCACGATGATCTGTGTGCTTGCCTAATTTCAACTATGAGAACACAAGACTGTATCTTTTTTATCATTTATTCTTCATATCCTCTAGCAGAGTCCTTGACCCTTAGAAAGTCTTGAGTAAATATTTCCTGAACTGAAAACCTCACTAATTTGAGCCACAGATGGTTTACTTTAACTACAGGGAGAGAAAGAAATAACTCAAAATAAAACTTAGGGTTTTCACCATATTGGCAACTAATATAAACTCTGCTTTTTTGATAAGTACACCAGAAGGGTAAGAATCAGAAACAAAGTTAAAAATATAGAAGGGTTGATCTCATCCTCTTTATTGACCAAAGAAAGGGGGAGGGCAGAAAAAGAAAAAACAGAAAAGGTTCCTGGAAAATATGGTATTTTCTAAAGAACACTGGTCCACTTGCTACTATGCAGTAAGGCTCCCAAGGGCTCATCTTAACGGGGTCCCAGATTTAAGCCAACTCAGACCAAAGGTTTAGGGCTGCCTCCTAGAGATGTAGGACTAATGAACTAGAAGCATCCTGAGTTGCTAAGGATTTTAGGGAAAGGCTGAAATAGCACATCTGAACTTTAAATATTTAAACTTTTAAGAGGAATAAATTTACCTCTACTGAGTTTTCTGCCATTCACAGTTGAAATTAATCCCAATTAATGTACTTGGTCTCTCCTGGAGACTATTTTACTTGCTGAAGTTTTTGGAGATGGTTTTGGAGTCCAGAAGGCACTGCCAGTAGGAAAGTCCAGCCTCAATCCAGCTTGGAATTCAACTCAACTTGAAGATTGGCCAAACCCAGTTCCATCTAGGCAAGTACCATACAGTGTCTGCGCTCATTTCTCTTGACAAAATGCTGGCTGCATGTCTAGTTACTTAAGCAAAACAAAGGATAGTAACAAATTGTCAAAGATCCTAAACATCAACACTGCTAACTGTGTTTGGTAAAATGCCATTTTTTTCTACCTCAGAACTGAAAGAATTAAGTCAGGCCTTCCGAATGCCAAAGCAACTAACCTCCAACCAAGGGGTAGATGAGCTACATGGAAAAATCTGATTTAATGATTCTTTGCTTTTTATTTCATTGCTACCTCTTTTATCAAAGATCCTCAGACTAACATTATGGCAACATACCCAAGCAAAAACAGTCAAGTGTAGGGGAAGAAAAGTCAAGTCAATCTAAAAATGCATTTTGTGGGCAGCCCGGGTGGCTCAGCGGTTTAGTGCCACCTTCAGCCCAGGGCCTGATCCTGGAGACCTGGGATTGAGTCCCACGTCGGGCTCCCTGCATGGAGCCTGCTTCTCCCTCTGCCTATGTCTCTGTCTCTCTCTCTCATTAATAAATAAATAAAATCTTAAAAAAAATGCATTTTGTATTTTATCCTAAGGGTCAAGTTCATTGAAAAAGTTGTTTCTTTGGACTGAGTGGTGATTTTGCTGATATGACCAATGAAGTCAGTTAAAATAATAAGCTGGTTTGTACATAAAGATGCAAATAATTTGAAAAGTAGCCTTATTGCAGTACACATTGAGGACAGTTTACAAAAGCAGCAGAGGAGTCCCTTAAGCTAGGCCTTGCTAAAGACACTAGGATCAACATACTGGCAGAAATACAAGAGGAGCAGGAGTGCTTGTTCTTAGTCTCTCCACCCAGAGGGCAATTGTCCAGCCAAGATTAAGTTGAAAAGACATAATAAATTATTCTAAACTCTAATGGGGGGCATCCCTAGGTGGCTCAGCAGTTTAGTGCCTGCCTTCGGCCCAGAGCATGGTCCTGGAGTCCCGGGATCGAGTCCCACATCCCTGCATGGAGCCTGCTTCTCCCACTGCCTGTGTCTCTGCCTCTCTCTCTCTCTCTCTCTCTGTGCGTCTCTCATGAATAAATAAAATCTTTTTAAAAATTTTTAAAAATAAACTCTAATGGGGAGAATTTCACAACCATCTGATTCAACTGGAAATACAGACCTCAGATCAGATAAATAAGGTCAAAACATTCAAAAAAAGGTTTGAAATGTCTGATTTATCTTATATTGGTTTTATTACACCAATGTTCAAAATTGTCCAAAACTAAATTTCACTTTGTGGAAAGCATTTCCCAAAAATAGATGCAGCGAATAGTATAAAACTGATCATTTAAAGTCATGAAGGAAATCTATGAAGCCATTTAGATACTGGAAGTAAAATAGTGACATTACTCTTTTTTCCAAAAGTGCTTCTTTTGTAAACTACTGTTATTTGTTTTAATTTTAGATTTGCAAATAGAATTATTTGTGCTCTTTTCTATACAAAATATCTTATTCAGGGCCTTCTATTATTATTATTATTATATATATATTTTTTTACTTTTTGAAAATGAATCCTCAATAAAAACAAATTTATTTATTCATAAATTACATACATCTACCATGGAATCAATATATCATGTCCATTTTACTGTAAAAGAGAAAGGTTTAAAGTTGAGATAAAGTTGCAACATATAATATTTAAAAACTATTCATTAATGACAAAATCATTTGTTCCACATGAAGTACTAAATTTATTCGTACTGGATTTTACTAGTACTAAATCTATTACAAATATTTTATTATTTTTGAAATTATTTATTTAATATTTGAAGCACAGTGATTCAGGATTGGCTTCTAAATAGATACATTTATGCATAACTGGAAAAAGCGCCCTTGAAAGCTTTGTATAAACAAATACATAATATATACTAAGATAATATTTGCAATGTTGGATTTCAACTCAGACCTTAAATAGGCTTCATATATTTTTTTCTTTTGGCTTGACTTTGAGTCAGAACCTCATGTGTCATCTTTGTGTCTAGTTGATGGTTGACAAAGAGCTCATGCCTGTGCCATTCACATGGGCTTATATTATTAGCACTCTCATCAATTATTATTATTACTATATTATTACCATTTCTTCACATACGTTAAATACCATTGGAATGTAGTGATTTTGTGTTTATGGTTTAACATCAAAAATTAAAACCTAAAGACTTTGAAATTGAAATTAAATTATTTGGGTAATTTACCCCATAATCCCATATACTATCCTTGTTAAGAAGAAAAATCTATTATATTCTTAATGTCTAAGAATCTAGAGCATTGTGATCATTATGGTACTTGTGAGAAACAATATAGCACAATGGTTAGGACGTAGACTCTGGAGCCAGATTTAAACTTTAAGACCTGGGGTTCAAATCCTAGCTGGACCAACCACTTACCAGTTATGTGAATTTAAGCAGATTGTTTAACCTCCAGTGTGATTCATTTTCCTCATCTATACCACATTGTTCCACTATGTCCCATTAAAAGGACAAAATGATTTAATATTAATATAGCACTTAGAATGGTGCCTGGGACATATTAATTTGACAATGAATTATGAAATATGTTGCTTATTAAATAAGAATTACTTCCATAAATAATACAAAATGTCTCCACAAATATGTATAAAGCTAATTTAAAATTACCCTGCCTAGATGTGACTAAATTACTCTAAAGACCATTAGAACATACAGGGCACCTGGGTAGCTCAGTCAGTTAAGCATCTGCCTTCAGCTCAGGTCATGATCTCAGGGTTCTGGGATGCAGCCCCACTTTGGGCTTCCTGCTCAGCAGGGAATCTGCTTCTCCTTTTCCTTCTGCTCCCCACCCCCCAACCACTGGTGCTCTCTCTAACTAATAAATAATATCTTAAAAAACAACAACATAATGGCACCCAAGTTTAATTTGATTATCCAGTATTAAATTATTAAGATAGCAGATTTGTTCAAGCAATCTCTCCAATGAATTCATTCTCATTAGAACATCTATCAAAGGATGAAAGAAAAATACAAGAGGTGGAGTATGGGATGCTCGGACTGTTACACATAGCCACTCTCCATTCATTCCTTCCAAGGTCAGAACAACTGGCCCTGAGAACTGACTTGCTAAATAGTGGCAGCATCTTTAGACCTGACATGGGAAGATTTCAATTTTTTTTTTAAATTTGAGTGAAAAACCAATATACATGACCATCTTACCTAACTACTGAAATTGTCATTTGTCTCCTGTCTCTCCCTTCATCGCGGTTAGATTTCTTCCTGGAGCAAAAGGGTAGTAAAGAGTCTGATTCCATTTTTTAAGTATTTGACCTCTGACATTTTTAAACCCTACTTCTCATTCTTCCTCTCTTGCCCCACATCTGGGTAAATCAGTAAGAAGGCCCCAGCACTCTTTCCCTGGGTGGGGGTAGGTAGGGTGGGGGGCAGGGAGGGAGTTCAACCCAAACAAACTCGGGGAATCCTCACCCTGGCCCCACCCCTTAACTGCAATAAAAATCAGATACTCTCTGCCTAAGCCATTCTAGACCAGTTTTGATGTCTGCTCCCTCTAGAAAGTCCCATTAAGTAAGTAATAAAGCTTTTCATACTTATTTGGGATGTGTGTATGGTGTCATCAATCTTAAAATCCAAACCAGTTTAGGGTGGGGAGGTTAATCCCAGCCTCAATGGGGCAACCAAAAACAGCTGGAGAAGCAAGCAGTGTTGCATAGTTGATGACCACATGACCACCTTTGCAAGGGGTCTTCCTTCTCTTGCTCTTGGCTTATGCACGGACTCTGATGCAAGCTGGGGAACATGCACTTGGAATCACACTGTTGCCTATTGTCAAGCTTGTGGTTTGAGTTGTGCTGTGGCAGTGCTGCATCTGCTGAGTCCTAGAGTTTCTGTTTAAGGAGTTATCTAAATTGAAGTTTCAAAAATTGGAGCTTAGGTACAGGATTATGGGATTGGAGGAGGGGTGTCACAGATCTCCTTAAGTGGTCCTAGGTCATGTGTCCTGGCCCAGACTTATCAGTATGTCTTGGACTGAATCATGTGTCTCAATTCCAGCATAAGCTATGACCTACACTAGGCTCAGGGGGATAGGACCTACACTAGGCTCCTGTGACCATTGGTTGTATAGACCCCACTCTAGAGTGCTCACGAGAAAGAGTGATACTCTATACAATATACAAACCCATCATGTGGCCACTTGTGTAAGGGAGAATCTTTACTCTGAGTCATGCCAGACTCCATGTTCCTAAAAGCAGATGGTTCACTAGGACCCTTTGCCTAAAATGTCTCTGGTTCTACTGCTATCCATGGTTCTGTCACCAAAAAAGATCCTGATCATCAGGGCTATAAAGAAAAATACACATGGCATTCCCATAAGGCACAGAATATTATGAAAAGCAGACTCCTAAAGGAAAAGAGGATGCCATTATCCTACTGGATAACTGTAAAATGGACTCACAATTACTCTAGGTTCCATTGAATGCAGAGATTTATCAGCATGCCAAAGAGTTATTTCAAAACTGACTTAGGCCCAGACTCCCTAACATGTAGAAAGCAACAATTACATGGGAGAGTTTCCTAACCTTGACAATACTGAGTAGGGACTCTTTATAAGAAGAAACATAAATAGGAGCAGAGTAAAGAGAACATCTCAAAAGTATATCCAGTGGCCACCTACAGGAAGTAGAACAGACCAATAGAGGGAAAGGAATCAAAAACTGAAATAGTGTTTGGCAATTTGACCCAATTATAAATCCAAGCTATATTAAAATAATTTATATAACAGTATACAGGCTTTTGTACTTCTACAACATAAATTCTAAATTAATCAGCTAAGATACACCAACGGGCCTTTATGACCTTGATCAATACTGGTGTTCAACTTACAATTATAGAGAGGAGTCCAATAAATTTAAACAAGGCACTTCCCATACTCTTACAGGAGTTACCAACAAATAGGGATGCCTCACCTTCACCACCAGAACTACTGTCTTTCCTAAATTTCCTATAGTCATAGGGCCCATTGACTAAAATAGCCCATGGTGGGCATGGATGCTTTAACCCAACAAGTAATAAACTGAAATAAAATTAGATCTTAAGAACTTACAATTTGCCTAACAAAATGGGATTTCATGGACCTTCCCCTACAGCTAAAATGGTTAATATAGCCCAATATAGATTAAAACAAGACCTCTAGGAATTGTGACTCACCACATAAGACCTACAAAAGGAGACATTATCCCTTCTGCTTTCCTCTTAGTTGTTCAATTTGGACAATGCTCAAACCTGATAAAAAATGAATGGTATCTAACAGTGGATTATTACAACCTTAATGCCATGGTATCAGCAATTAAGACCCTTATACTTAATATCATTGAAATCCCTGACTCTGTCCAATCAATAACTGGAAAATACTTTGCTATTTTTACATTTGGCAAATATGTTCTATTAAGTTTCTATTTCAACAGCCTCTCAGCCACAATTTGCCTTCACCTTTGATGGGGCACGATGCACTTTTACCGGCTGTCCATATGGTATCTCAACAGCCTTGTCCTCCCACACAATCTCTGCAGGCAAGATCTCCATCACATCCACCTTCCAGGAACACAGGTATGATCTTACACTGATGACATCTTCCTCTTCTGAGATTCATTTGACACATTCATTGAAGATATACAAATAGTAACAAAGGAACTCTCCAAAAGGGATGCATCATTGAGCTACAAAAAGTGTCTCAGTTAAATTCCTAGGAATTATGTTGTCAGTCAAGGCTGTTCCATCCCTAACACTGAGAAAATAATCAATGACCCTCTCAGCATCCATAATTTTAAACAAACCCAATACCTTTTCAGATTTTTTGGATTCTAGAGGCAACGTATTCCTCATTTACAAATTTTACTGCAGTTAATTTATGCTGTTACTTACAAACTGGCCTGCCTTGAATAGGGTCCCTTCCAACAAAAGGCTCTAGAATCTGTCCAAAGTACATCATAACAGGCCCTCCCATTAATGCTTTCCAGAGACTCCTTTACTTGGAGGCTTTAGCAACCTCCTCTCATGCCTCCTAGAGTCTCTGGCCCACCTATGATGACAGTAAGTTGCCCATGTGCCTCTCATATTTTTTTTTTTAAGATTTTATTTATTTATTCATGAGAGACACACAGAGAGAGGCAGAGACATAGGCAGAGGGAAGAGCAGGCTCCATGCAGGGAGCCTGATGTGTGAGACTCGATCCTGGAACTCCAGGATCATGCCCTGAGCCCAAGGCAGACGCTTAACCACTGAACCACCCAGGTGTCCCGAGCCTCTCATATTAGAAGCTGACCCCCTTACCTCTAGGCTGCACAGCATTTGAACATCAACTGGTGGCTGCATATTGTGTTTTTCTGGAAACAAAGGCCCTCAATTCATGACTCGCCACACCCAGGTATTCCTTATGCCTTGGATCACTGAGGCAGCACCCAGCAGACTGGGCGCAGTCACAGAGGCCTCCTTATTAAAATGGAAATGGTAGAGCCAAACCTTGGCCTTCTGTAGGAGGAAGTAGCTTATCTGGACCTTAGTCCCTTGCCAAATGTAACGGTGCTAGAGGAAGTCATTCTCCCCCCCCCCTAGACCCACTGGCCACCAGGAGAGAGTATGCGTGTGTTTGATTGAAACTCAGGATGAGCTGAGTAATCAAAAAAAAACAAAACAAAACAAAACAAAAAAACGGGGGAGTTCATTTACTTTACCTATGGTAAGATCACTGTAATGTGTCATGGAATCCTCTAGCAAGCTGCTGCTATCCATCCTCCAAGCAGGACAATCTTGATTAAGGACAAGACCCAACGGTCAGCACAATTGGCCAAACATGTAGTCATCTTAGCAGTAGAAGATGCTTGACTAAAAATTGGTCCAACATGCTTTTTTTTTTTTTTTTTTTTTTTACAGAATCTTGGAAAATTGCCAATTATCTGGCCATTTAGTTTGACCAATGGCAAAAACAATCCCTGATCTGAGGTTACCTCCTTTGGGCTAAAAAATCCATGGGAATTTCTTGCCTCGGATACCCAAAATAAGAATCAAGGTCATGCATGCCTGTCCATACTAAAGCCAAAAAAAAAAAAAAAAAAAAAAAGACTTCATCTTATCCCTTCTGGAGTTTCAGACATTATTGATGTTCTTCTACCAAGGCATGTATTACTCTTCTCAAAGTACACACTGCAGACTCCTCAATAAGATATCCCATGAAACTTCAATAAACCTTAATGGTTGCATGCTCTAAGCCTCGTAGAGGGTCATCATGGCTTACTTAAATAAGTTCAAAATCAATTAAATGAGCTGTAGTACCTTCAGTCATCCATCAAACATCAGTAGTGAATTAAATAATTGAGTCTGACTCCATCTGTGATGTCTGAATACTGACAACTTTCAAACCCCATTTTTGCTGTTCCCATTTTTTGCCCCACATATGGACAAGCCCATAAAAATACTTATGAGTTTCATCCCTTGGTATGAAACTCATCTGCTAGTTGTAACCATAAGGACCCAGAACCCTCACTCTGGCCCCACCCCCTAATCACTATGAAAAGAAAGCCAAGCCCTGCTCTCCCAGAAAATCCCATTATGGGAGTAATAAACCTTTTTATACCCTCTTGATGCATGTGTGATCATCGGTCTTAATGTTCAAACGAATTTGAGGTGGACGTATTTTCTTACCCTCTGGAGGACAACCACAGTTGTGTGAATCACCCTCCTGCTAATCGACCTTCAAAAGCTCCCCCACTGCCCACTAAATTAAATAGAAACTGTTTATCATAGCTACAGATTTATCTTTCTTAAGATGGCCAAACATGTAGTCATCTTGTAAACATCATACTCCTTATAAACATAATGCTTTAAATGTTATTGTGGCTAGGCACACTAGGTCTTTAATTGCCTCCATTCTCCTTGCTTATGCTGTTCCCTCTGTCTTCTGTTTTCCCTTCCATTCACCATGCTCCTTCTTCAAGATCACCTTAAAAGTGAATCCTTCCATAAACCCTTTTCTGAGTCTCCTAACCAGATAAACTCTCTTCCTGCTTTGAACTTTGTACCTTACTGTTCGAATCTCTGATAGTGCTTTATCATGTTCTACCCTATAACATAGTCCTTCACATCTTGCTTGCTCCTAAAGCTCTTGGGTTGAGACCATGGGCCCTGGAAACAGACCTGAATGAATGAATGAATGAATGAATGAATGAATGAATATTCCACATCTGATTCTTGCTACCTATTCGCCAGTGGGAAAGTCACCTCTCCTCACTAAGCCTCAAGTACCTCCCAGATGAGAAGAAATAAAATCTTACATGTGAAAAAAAAATCTTACATGTGAAGGGTTTTGCTGACTGTCTGTTTTATACTCAACACTCAATAAAATGTTAGCTATTATCATACTTATTCTCTACTGGATCCAAAACAATTTTATGTCAGAAACTCATTTTTCAATCCAATGCAACAATAGTGCCTGGTGTATAGAAAGCATTTCACAAATATCTATTGAATGATATGAATAAATGGTTTATAGAACCTCATTGAAATTTTAAAGCAAATTAACAATAAGGACAATTGAATCAGATGCATGGAATCTAAGTCAATTCTAAGTATGCACACACAAATCATCTAAAAAGAGTAAATTCAAGCAAAGACACAGGTTTGTCTTGAAAACTGCTTGCTAACTTGTAACTAGCTAAATTAATTTCCCAGATGTTCCTCCACACCTCACACCACCTCTCCCAGCCCTGTAACCTACAAGTGTGTGTAGAGACACACACATACCACTTTAACTACCTTATGGGCTTAGCTATTCCCTAATTTTGTTACTTTAACAAAAAGTAGACATTTGTGGATTAAAAACAGTGACAAGTTAAATGGCAACTTAAGGTTTCTTTCTGTTCAAAATCCTGTTCACAGATCATTCAACACTCTGTAAAAAGTATGATGTTGGATTTAAAATATATAGTGAACTCTGCTAGTTGTGTGTTTAATATTCCTAATTTAAACAGACATCAAAAATATTTTTAGGGGTTAGAAAAAGGATTATGGCTTTTTAAAAAAAAGATTTTATTTATATATTAATGAGAGAGAGAAAGACAGAGAGAGAGAGGCAGAGACACAGGCAGGGGGAGAGTAGGCTCCATGCAGGGAGCCCGATGTGAGACTCGATCCCAGGTCTCCAGGATCAGGCCCTGGGCCAAAGGCAGCACTAAACCGCTGAGCCACCCGGGCAGCCCAGATTATGGTTTTTGATGCAGTAATTCTCCTTCAAGGATCTACTTTAAGGGAAAAATGAAAGATGTAGAAACACAGAGAGGTACAATAGTACTTGTGAGAACATTAGTTTAAATTGCAAGAAACATCCTATATGTGTAAAATATGTGATTGCCTGTGTAGTTTAAAACCAGATATAAGGGTACCTGGGTGGCTCAATGGTTAAGTGTCTGCCTTGAGCTCAGGTTGTGATCCCGGGGTCCTGGGATCGAGTCCTGCATCAGGCTCCCCGTAGGGAGCCTGCTTCTCCCTCTGCCTATGCCTCTGCCTCTCTCTCTGTACCTCTCATGAATAAAAACATAAAATCTTAAAACCAGATATAAAATTGTTTTTAATGATACTGTGGAATGTTCATAACATCGTAAGTGAAAAGGCAAGCTACAATGTGGCATAAACAAATGGCAGTTTACTCAATCTTGAATTTTTTCTGTAGTGATAGGATAACTCATGATGTTTCCCTCCTGCATAAATAATCTACAAGAAACATGCATGAGTAAATTTTAAAATGTCTTTTAAATGTTTAATAGCCATGTATTTGCCTTGATCTGTAAGAACAACCACAGAATGTCTAAGTGAAAGATAAAGTCCTCTTTAAAAACAGTTCACTGACTGTATTTTAAAACTTGGAGAAACTCGCATACAGAGAAATGTGTATTTGCAAATTGATCCACCTAATCTTTCAGTCAGTGCAATTCTCCTGGATGCAAATAGTCACCTTGAAATGTTGTGTATCATGGTTCTCCCTGGAGAAGACACAGAGTAGGAATAGGACTGCAGGGGTAGAGAAGTAGGGAAATTTTTAAAATTCCATTTTCTCAAAAAGGCCATCTTGATAACATCCTCAGGTTCTTCAAAATATATTATTAAATATTTACTTTTCACCAAAAAGTATTATAGTTAGTCATATTTTAAGGCTCTACTTCCTTAAAAACTGCATCCCTACGCTGACCACATTAAACTGTGAATCACAAATAAATCCCATTATTATAAAGTGTCAGCTAAACATAAACTGCATTTTTTATAAACTTTTACATACAAGTTTATAACAATCACAATCCTGAACCTTAAACCATATTTTTATTTTCAATAGCAAAGCAAATCTTAATTACCCATGTGATACATTATGAGGCACTCGTGATAGATTTCTCTTAAAATTCACATAAGAAACCTTTTGTGATCCGTGGCATACATACTACAGTGAGGACATAGGGACTCTCATGTTTGGTCCCATGTACATGAAGACAATAAACAAACACATCAGCAGTAGGGCTGCCAGGATTTGGCCCATCAGTCCACTGGTTTTTCCTGCATGATACAGATTTGCATTGATTTAGATTCCCTGTTTGATCTAGGCCCTCAAAGCATGGGTGGTAGCATGCACCTGACGCAGGCACAGGCCAGAGGACTAGACCTGAGCATGCAAAACTAACCCTCTCTCTTGTCATGAACTTGGTCTCATTTGTTTAATGTTCTGACCAGCTGAGCTAACTCATTTTTAAAGACAGAATTATACAAGCTAGCACACAGCTTTCCAGAGTTTTATTTTTCTTTTCAAAAGAAATACCATCATTAAATTTCCAAAATATTTCCTATCATAGACCCAGAGGAGCTTTATGGTAATATGATTGCTATGAAAAAAATTATCTCAAACATATTTAAGGCATTTGGAGGAATCTAAAGCATAATTTTTAACACAATAGAAGTGAAATTTAGATCAAATCAAAACATATTGAATGAGTGAGTACAAAGCAAAAACAATAAAACTAATATATTCACAGCAATTGCCTTTTATTTTGGATGTGGGAATTCCAAAGGTCTGAAGGTAGGTAATTAGTAATACCATCATGTGGCAAAGAGCATGAGAAGGGGAGTTGGGAACCCTGAGATCTAGTCTTGGTTGTCATTACACAGCATAATGATACATCACAATTATCAATTTCTTCATCTGTAGACTAGAAAAGTGGGCTTGACACATCTAAGAGCCCTTCCAATTTTGAAATGGTAAGAGTTTTTACTCCTGTTTAAATTATATAAATCACATATTAAATATTTTTTCATCTAGATTTAACCATGACCAAGTTAGAGCTGCTAAAATGTTTTAAGATAAAACACAAATGAAGCCAGCCTGCTTTTTGAATCATTTATAAGGATAGAACAGAAAAATAATTGTACAAAACACCCTCAAGGATCTGTTTTTCTCCATCTCAAAGAAGACAGAATCACCTGGTTTCTTAATTATTTCTAATGCAGCACTGCAATATTACTGAAAGATTTATAAAAGACACTGTCAAGGTTTTTTTTCATATATTTTCTAGAAATATAATTTCCTTCCTTCCCTCTCTTTTACTGTGAAAAATCCTCACACAAGTATAAAAGTGAAACCTGAATCTCATCTAATAAATGTCAGTCTTCACTTTATGGTGCTGCTCTTTGAAGGATGGATGACTGAATGGATTTTGGAGCAGGAAGAAAGCATATGCCAAATTGTTTTTAACCTTGTAAATCCTTATGGTTATCTCTTTTAGTGTAGTCTTCAGAGAAAAACTTAAATGGAAAGCAGAAATTATATGAAAGACTCCCACTATAGAGCTGCAAAGTCTATAATGTCCTCAAGAAGGTAAGCTCTGTATTGAAACCTTAGGCCAAAAGGGGCAGAGTAAAACAGCACCCCTAAGGAAATAATCACAGTTCATTGGGACCTTCTTCTTTTTTTTTTTTTTTTTTACATCTATCTTAATCAAAAAGACAGAAAACAAAAATGTTATTTCTAATTAAACACTGAGCACAATCCACATTTGCTCCTACTCAAGATACTGTAAAAGAATTTACCATTTGTGACTTACTCATTTATATCAACTCACTTTCCCCACTTCTGAAAAAAAAAAAAAAAAGAAAAGAAAATCATGTCTATTATTGATAGTATCAATCTACGTAGCTCCTTTTCCTTTAAAAAATTTTATTGACTGTGCTTCAAGCTCTTTTTATTTTGTCAGAAAAATCCATCAGGCAAAGGTACAAATGTGCCTTATAGGTTACCACTGAATCACAGGAGGCAGCAAAATTGATGATATATGTATCAAACTGAATGGTTACATTGAAAGGGGTGGTTACAATTCAGGGTCAAATAGTGTATTATCCTAAAATCTTGCACTTTAAATAGAAACTTATTGGACATTTTAATAGCTTTTTAAATTGAGGGATTTATCAAGTGCTTAAATTTTTAAGTATTTTTCTAACTTTCTTCAAATGAAACTTGTAAAGGATAAATGATGTTTATTTTAAAAAATGAATTACTTGTAAGCTTCCAGGATTAGTAACGCATAATGATACTAAAGATCAGTGTTTAAAACACTTAAAGTTATGATACTTTTAATTTTGTTTCATTTTTCCTTTATTCCCATATGCTTATTGGATTTATATAGCACATATCTTCTAAGGAACTTAGACTGCCTTAGGAGTTTATAGACTTAAGAGTATTATGACTGCACAATAGCAATTGTTTCCAACAGTAATATCTTTTGTCCAAAGAATATTCTGTTGTTATGTATTGGAGAATAGCAAGGAGTGGTGTGACAGAAAAGAGAGCAACAACAAATTGGGCAGTTCATGCAAAGGAAGAAGGCAGTTCGTGCAGAAGTTCATGCAAGAGGACGAAAAAGTAAGAAATCGTAACTTCACAAAAGCCATCCACCTAGCAGGTGAAAACAGCTTTGCTTTATCCTGGATCCTGCTTCAGTAAGTGGATGAGAAAAACTAGACTAATGAATCTGCTGCTTTCTTGGATCTTAGATAGAGCTCAGTTTTCAACTATTAGATTATCATATAATGAAGAAGAAATAATTCTTCTAAATAGACTAGAAGTATTACAATTGCTTTCCACAATATCAGCCGACTTTCTAGTGAAAGTCTATCAGTAGTTGATTTCTAAGATGGTGTGTGTGCCCTTATTTATTAGATGTTTTCACTATTTTTGGCAGGCTAATATCTTCATCATTCTTAGGAAATAATGGCAGCTAGCCAGCTTATGAATTCCTGGTGAACACTTAAAATGTTTAATGGAATATTAAGTACCATATATTTAACCTTTCCTCGGGTAATTAATTACAGGATCTGAAATATCTCCTATAAGTAATAAATACCATATTTCATAAAATGAGCCTTATGAAACTTAATATAGTTAAAACTTCATATTCTGACTACAGAGTCTAAACAAGGAAGATTCATAAATTTTTAGCCTAATTTTGAAAACTTCTCAATTTAACTCAAAGAAGGAATAGGCAAAGATCTCTAGAACCTAAAGGACTACAACCCTATATCCTTTATAAAAATATAGAAATGTACATTTTATTTCAAATATAAAACAGTATAGAACACTATCAATTTAATGAGAAATAAAGCCCGAAGACTTATTGATACAAGTTTACCTACACTGTATGTTAAACAATAATGGCTAAAGTCACTTTTTATAATAGCTTGGAGATTTATGGAATTCACTTTTAAACTTAATTGGCAAATAACAAACTGAAAAAAAGAAAATCTTGTCTATTACTGATAGTAGCAATTGGTTAGCCACTTGCTGCTTATTTACACCTAAATGTGATTTATTCTTCACAAGGGTGTATATACTAACACAGAGCTTAGATAAAATAAAAATATTCCCAAATTCTTAAATACTGAACTGAACACAACCTATGACAAGTTGAGACACTTGTTTATGGATATAGACATCTCTTCCTCAAATTCATATCCTGTCATGACAGTTTTTTAGACATACAAGCAGGATCTCTGATAAACTACTGACCATGTATGTCCCATTTTAAATGTTTTTTTTAAAGATATTCTCAAGAAAATCTAAGTCCCAATTTATATTATCATCTTAGGAAATTTTTTTTTAATTTACACTTTTAAATCTTTTATTTTAGAATATTGTGTTTTTAAGGTACTTCATTTCAAAACATTTGCATTGTATGTTTCATATTCTACTCTAAAAACCCACAGAACAATTTCATATAGAAAGTTTTATTAAGTAAGAAATTTCGTTCCATTCTAACAACTTAGCCTAGATAAAGCTCCAATCTGTGAGCTATCTATCATACAGAACCGTCCCCTCCTACCAACTTTATAATGCTCTTATAAAATTGTTTTCATGAATAGCATTAACTTTGGGACCAGGAGAAGTCTATTACATGAATATTCAAATTCTCTATTTAAATCCTGAAAGGATCCACCATCTCAAAACTATTTTCAAAGTCTATTTATTTGAGACACCACTCCACTTTCATTTTCAGCTATAACTAATACCTTAAATACCATCAGAACCAAGACCATTCAACATCATTGCCCCTAATCCTTTTTTTTTTTTTTCAAATAGCAAACTTGAACACAACTGTAATTCTTTTAAGAATCTTTATTGAAGTTTTTCTTAACAATTTAGTCTGTTGGACCTCAATGCAGTTTATAAAAAAACTTCAGTATAGTTTCATATAAACTGCAACCAAAAAAGTAATTCACTTTGTCAAAGAAGTTATCTGAAGTTGCAAGGTATTTTTTGTAATAGGTAGAACAGTAAAATGTAAGCATGCTCTCGGATGCAGGTGCTCCTGTGTACTACGGAGTTACTTTGAAGAGCTTGCTAAGATCTGCAGGCAGTTTATGGAATGCATTTATTTTCTCCACAATTTAGGTACATGAGAATCAAACTGATATTTATGAATAAAGTATTTTTCTCAAAAAAGTTGAGGCAGCTTTTGTTGAATGCTATCTGTGTGGGTACACTGGCTACACCTCGAACTGTACTAAGAGAAACAGACAGCCAGGAGTCCATGTCCATGCTGAAACTTGAAAAATTCCTCCACAAGTGTTGAGTTCCAAGAAAAGGGAGAGGATAAAACACTATGCACAGTTTTTCATCGTCTTACATTAACAAGACACACCAAGAAACTTCGCATAAGGAGGGAGCAAATTCCCTTCACGGCCTTCAGTCAAGGTCAGTGGTGTCCAGAGTGGAGGAGGGTGGAAGTGGAGCGAGCCTAGACGAAATAAAGCTTAAGTCTACGTCTCATGCATAGGTGCCCTTGTTCTGTCCCCGACTGTTTCTCAGACATCCGAATTGGAACTGAGGTTTGTTAACCTGGGGTCTGCATTGATTTCGTATCTGTAGTGATACCCTTCCATGTGATCCCTGCAGGCATCTCTGATGTTATGCATCCACTTCTTTATCCCCTTGCGGTTCAAATACAAAACCAGTAGGAAGATGGCGCCTATCAGGGCTAAGACAATACCTAGGAAGACATAAGAAGTCTGCAGGGATGGAGGGAGGATAGGGTCACAGTCCAGGTGGGAGCTGTTGAGTTCCAAGAGGGCCCGATTCCTCATTTTCTCCGGGAATGCACAGGTGAGCCCGGCTTTGCCCGGCACCACCTCTGTCTCCTTGAGCCAGGCCACCATGTCTGCCATGTGACAATCGCAGACCCAGGGGTTGTTGTCCAGGAAGACCCGGACGTGGGGCAGGCTCTGCAGCTCCGCCAGGGTGGCGTTGTGAAGGACCTTGAGGGCGTTGTCCTCCAGGTGGAGGCTCTCCAAGTGCGTCAGGTTGCGGAAGGACACGTAGGTGAGGCTCACCAGGGAGTTGTTGTGCAGGTCCAGGTGCCGGAGGCCGGGTAGCTGGGCCAGGACGTCGCGAGGCAAGTAGAGGAAGCGGTTGCCGGCCAGCTCCAGGCACTGCAGCCCGCGAAGCGCGCGGCCCGCTCGGAGGGCAGCCGCCACCATGCCCTCGAAGCTCCGGTTCTGCCGCCGGTCGTCGGGGGGCACGATGTGGTTCAGCATCAGCTCCACCAGGGGGCTGGGGCCCGAGCGGCTGGCGTCGCTGCCCGCGAAGGCGAAGGCGCTGAGGTTGCCCAGCGGGTTGTGGCTGAGGTCGAGCTGGCGCAGGCTGGGCAGGTGCTCGAAGGCGCCGGCGCACACCTCCCGCAGGCTGCTGCCGCTCAGGTTGAGCGCGGCCAGCTCGGCCAGCGGCGGCCGGCGGGCGAAGGCGCCGGGGGGCAGCACCGCCAGCTGGTTGCCCGTGAGGAAGAGGTTGCGCACGTAGGGGGGCAGGTCCGCGGGCACCTCGGTCAGGTTGCGGTTAACGCACTTGACCGTGCGCGCCGCCTCCGAGCACTCGCAAGGCTGGGGGCACTGGCCCGGCAGCGGGGGCGGGGCGGACGCCGCGGAGGCCGGCGGCGACGTGGAGGCGGCGGCGGAGGGCGCCCAGGAGGTGAGCGAGGACGAGGAGACCCAGCCCAGGAGCACCAGCGCCAGCCGCGCCAGCCGCAACCGCCCGTCCCCGGCGGCGGGGCCCCGGGAGCACCCCCCAGGCATCGCGGCGCGGCGCGGCGCTCCCCGGAGCTGGGCTGGGACGGCGCCCGCTCCGAAGGCTCGGGGCTGGGGCCGGAGGGCGCGCGCCGGCCCGAAGCAGGCAGGAGAAAACTTTCCTCGCGTGGGAGCGCAGGAGGGAGGGACCCCGAGTCACCCGGCGCCCCCTGCCGGGGTCGGCTCCCCGCCCCTGCCCTCTCCAGAAAGTACGCACGGCGGGCGCGTCGGGGCTCTCGGCTCGGCGCTCCTCCTCCTCCCGCTCGTCTTCCAGCCGCCGCCCCGGGGGCAACGTCCCGGCCTCTCTTGTTGGCGCCGCACGCTCGGTCTGCTCCGGGACCTGGGGCAGGCGGGAGAGAGGCGTGAGGCGTGAGGCGCGGCGGCGGCCGCAGCTCCCCCGAGCGCGGGACCCGGGCTCTCCCAGCCAAGTCGCCCCACTCGGTCCCCAGCACCTCCCCGCGAAAGCCCGTCCGGGTCCCCCCCGCCCCGGTTCCACGCACATGCTTACCCGGGAGAGGGGTGCGCGTCCCGGGGCACCCAGCGTAAAGCCTTCCTTCTGCCCAGGCCCACACTGCATATATATACACACACCCCCTTCCAGCCGCCCGCCGCCCCCCCCCCCCAGGTCTAACTTCTCGCTAAATCCCCAGCGCCTTCCCGACCAAACTTCCCACTCTCCCAGCTCCTGCCCCCGCCGCCCCCGCCGGCGACCCGCCTTCCGGGGTCTCCGCCCCCGCCCCCGCCCCCGCCCGGACCTCTCCTCCCCGGTCCAGGTTTGGAGGAGAGGGAAGTTTCAGGTTACAGGAGTCTTTTGATCTCTTTTGGTACCTTCCCGGATTAGCAGGAAGTGGAGGACCCAGCAGCTGTCGCCGCCCCCTCCTCCCTCCCCCCTCCCTCTCCCCCTCCCCCCTCCCCGGGCCGCGCCCCCGCTAGCCCCTCGGATCCCGGAGGGGGGTTCGAGTCCGCTCGGAGGAGGAGGGGAGACGCCGCGAACAAAGCGGCCGTGGGACCCCGGAGCTACCTACTCTCCCTGCAGAGGACGGGGGTGCCCGCGCCGCCCGGGGTGCGCCTCCGCCGCGGGCTCCCCGCCGCCCGCCTCCGAAGACCACGCCGTCCGCCCCGAGTCTCGGCGACTTCTCCGCTCGGCGCGGCGCTGCGGGCGCCGACTCTCCTCGCACCCCAGCCCCTGGCCCAACCTCCGCAGCTGGGAAAAACCAAGCCGGGGGGCGGGGGAGGGCCGGGCCTGCCGGAGGCGTTTCCCCCCGCGCCGCCCACCCGCCAGCGCGCAGCAGGGGGGTTGAAGGAAGGACTCTGGGGTGGAGGGGGGCACCTGGGCCGCGCGCTTCCTCCTGGTGAAAATTAACGAGGAATGTGTCGGAAAAGGTGAGGGGATCCCTCTCTCCCCCCCCTCCCCTGTATCCTTTGGTGGTTCCTCATTTTGCCTACTGTATTTACCTTGGACACGAAGAAAACCGCGGGTGAATCTCGTGGAGTTCACCCTGATTTTAGGGACCTAGGGCCGCAAGGAGATAGATTTAGGGGTGACAGCGCAACGCGAAGCCGCGACATCAAGAAAAGAGCAGAAAAGCTACAGCGGCGGCAGCAAAACGCCCAGCAAGCTGCAAGGGAGCTTCAGAAAGTCTCCCACCAAAGTGCTGCTTACATGCCTACTTGAGGTTTAGGTGTAATTATGCGTCCCCACCTGTCCCGTCCTGCCTAGCCCCCCCCCCCCCGACTTCTTGGATAGTCACGGAACTTCAGAACGGAGAGAGCCAACTTTAAAGGGGTGGGGGAGGATCGGGGGAGACAAGATTCGTTCTTGATTCATTGCCTTTTTTTCTCCCCAAATTAAAAGCAGAGGGAGAAAACAGCAGCCAAAGCATCCTAGAAAGAAAAGGCAAATAGCAATGACTTGAGTCACCCAGGAAAGCGGATGTGGCCCCGGTGTGTCAGCGCAAGTTACTTAAACTGGGAGAGCCCACGCGGCGGAATGGGGGATGGAAAGTGGCCGCTCTTAGAGGACAGAAGTGTGGTCCAGAAGTCTATCCTTCCAGGGGTGCCTGGCCAGAAGGGGGGAGTGGAGAGGATGGAGTCGGGGGAAGGGACAGATTGACTCTACCTGGAGGAGCAGATACATCGGAGGGCTTTAGGGTCCTGAAGGCTCCACCCTTGCTCTCTCAAGGACTCTGTATTCCCAGAATTTTCCTGAGAGGGTGAGAAGGTGCTGGTAGTCCCAGGTTCTTCATTTGAGAGGGAGAATGGCAATTAAAGGAAATAGTTGGGAAAATTAAGTTCTGGAAGGTAATATAAAAAGGAGCAAATAAGGAATGCTGAAGTTTGTGCCTTTGATATGTCCCTGTAGCGTGAAGAAATGCCCCAACCCTCAAGCTGATTCCTGATTACTTTTTAGAAAGAGATAGTCTGCAGAGTCAACAGCAAAAAACGGCCCAGACAAGACCTAGAGGGGTTGGAGTCTGCCGAGATTTGTACAAAAAGCCAGCCTTGCTAATTGGTATCTTCAGGGTTATCTAAGTTTTTTTTTCCCCTCTTATTTTTAAGTGTTTTGCAACAAGAATGTGAAACACTTTGAACAAAGAATCTCAAAAGCTATCTTCATGTTCTGTATCCAGACTGTAGTAGCGGTTACATAATTCTATATGGGTTAAAATTAATTAAATTTTATACACCAAAGAATTGATTTTACTGTATGATAATTTTTAAAACAAAATTAATTACTCAGGGGGGAAATTGTAGCAATGCTTTGGCGTGGTATGAACTCTGGTTCTGATCCAAAATGCAAGTACTCAAGGAGAATGAGAAGCACTTTAGAATTGGGAAAGGTAAAAAAAAAAAAAAAAGAAAAAAAAAGAATTGGGAAAGGTAATACATATTTCTCATCTAATACTCAAATCAACTTGGCAATATCGATGTCATTAGTACTCCTGTCTGCTTATTGATGTTGTTACTCTGTTTTACAAATGAAAAAACTGGGGTTCTAGGCCAGTAATAACTAGCATGGACTGAGTGGTATTTCCCTAGCTAAGCCTTGTGATCGCTTTAAAGAAATTATGTCTTATACTCATCGTGGCAGTATTCAGGTAGGTCCTCTTACTCCAGTTGTACAGACAAGAAAATTGAGGCAAAAATAAATTATGTAATTTGTTTGGATGAGTGGTGGATACGGGGCCCAGAGTCGTCTGCCTCGCCTACATACCCCACATTCCAACTCTAGCAAGATTAAGGAGTTTGTGCGGTCCTGCTCAGCTACACTTTGACAGAACCAAAGCCTCACCCTGGTTCTCTTTCCCCTTTTCTCCTTATTGCTCCCTGCAGCTGGCAGTTGGCTATGGCTGCTAAATTAGGACCCAGAAACTTGGGACCATCTCTAGCTCCCTCATTGACTATTTGCCTTTGTATACCTCTGTTTCTTATTCTGTAAAATAGAACCACTAATAAAACTTTAAGGTATTTGCATTAGAATTGAGATAATATATGTAACACACTTAGCAAAATTGCCTGTTATTATTGTGCCCTCCTGAATTAGTCTCCCTCTCAGGATTTATTGTGCAACTATATATCTTTAAGTATGCTAATGACAAAAGTATAAAGATGAATAGTTTATGGTCCTCTTACAGTAGAATTGCCAGAATTAGCAAACAAAACAAATACAGGGCATCCAGTTAAATTTGAATTTCAGATAAATAATGAATAATTTTTCAGTATAAGTATGTCCTACATAGTATTTGGGATGTATTTAATAGTAAAAAAAAAAAAAAATCCATTGTTTACTTGAAATTCTAATTTAACTGGGCATACCCTTATTTGATCTGACAGCCAGGGAACTTGTACCCTGGTGGAAGAAACAGTCACAGAAACTAAAGCTTTCAATGTACAACATTGACTGCAATTTGTTGTGTATCTTTCCAGTCTCCTCTCTCTTGTATATATTTTAATTGTTTCTGCTATTTTTATATGAATGGGATCATAGTGTATGTATTATTCATAAATTTTCTTATTTTAGGACATTCATATATCATTCTATGTCCATACATATAGGTTTGCTTTCTTCTTTTTTAAAGATTGCAAAATATTCCGTGCTTTGAATTGTTATACCACATTTTTTAAATCGCCTTATTGAAAGACATTTAGATCAGTAACTGAACTGCTTTTTAAAGAAGTTTCCTTCAAGTGAGAAAAGCTTAGTATGATCCATTATATTTGGATTGTCTTAAGCATTTAATTATCTTAAATTATCATATTTGCCTTACTCCTGACAGCTTGAAAAATTTTTGTGTGAGATGCTATTTCCATGCTCTAGAGGAGGACAGAAGATTTCAGAGCACATTTGTTCCCCATTTATTCTTTCATTCCAAAATGAAATAAAAGGAGGATCTGAATGTCCTAATGGAGAAGAACCAATTTAGTGTATTTCAATAGGTCACTTTGTAGCCTCCAGGAAAATGTCTCTGTACTATCATTTATTTAGATTGTCTCTACAAGATCTACTTTTCTTCTAATGACCCAAAGGAAAGTCATTAATAAATTGCTGAAATATAGTTGTTAAGTCCTAGGAAGGCAAGGAATAATGTAGTATTAAAAAAAAAAAAAAAAAAAAAAAGGATGATTGATTATGGCCACCCTCATGAGGCAGAGGGAAGCCAAGTAATTCAACATGGACAAACATCAACATAATTTAAGACCACTTAATTTTGGTCTCTGCTTTAAATTAGCAAAATAACTGATAAAAGTAAATAATCTCAAATCTGAAAAATAATCTAAAGCAAAATCAAGTATTGGTGAATAACATCAAGCACATATGTCATAAAACCATGAATCAATACTTTAAACCACAACAAACAACAAAGATATGGGCTTCTTGTCTAAGATATATAAAGAAGGTAAATTAAGTAAAAAATTAAACTAAAGCTAAATTAAGTAAATTATGTAAAGCTAAATAAATTAAGTAAATTATAAACTTGGGTTGGGTCAAAAAGGACATTTTTTTCATGAGTCCCTACAGTGGGGTTTGGAGCTAGTAAAAGAAAAATATAACAAAGATGTTTCCAAATGTATTGGAGTTTAAATAAATACTAAAGAAAGAACAAGGTAGAGTGCCATAGTTGGTGGAGAGGTTAAACTGGATGGAACTATGTGACTCTTCAAGGAAAAATATTGAAAGATAAATATATGGTAATCTGCAGAACTCCAAATAGCTAATATTAGAGGCTCATTCAACTCTGAAAGTGTTTAACTTTTTAAGACTTTTCCATATGGCCTCTACCTCATTGATGTTCTTGAGGTGCAAAGGTAGAGAGCATAAAAATCCCTACTGTCAGATTAAATTCACAGTCTAGTGGCAGAGGCTGACTATCTAACAGTAAGCATGAGGAGAGATTGTCTGGAGAAAGCTTCACTGTAGAAGCAATGCTTGAATAACTTTTTGAATTATTAGTAAGAACTCAGAGACCACAGATGGGCAAGTTGGTAGAAAGACTCAGAGAACTCGTTCAGATCTAGAGAATACATGGGGAAGAGCACAGCACATGTTGGAGGGTGTACAAGGTCAAATTTGAAATACAGTGGGATCAGATTGCTGTTTTCTTTTCTAAAAAGTTTGACTTCATCCCTTATGGTTGGGGAGCCTCTGACCATATTCAGCTAGGAAATGACAGGACCAGATGTGCATTTTAGGAAGATCGCTTTTGCTATCTGTTTGAAAGGTGAAATATGGGCAGAAAAGACTAAGGACAGGGAGAGAAGTTGAGAGATCCAAGTGCTAGTTGTTGCAGAACCTAACTAAAGTAGTGGTAAAAGATTAGCAAGGCAGGAACAGGTTACATAGACCAGTGGTTCTCAACAGAGTGACACTGCCCCTGGTGGACACTTTGAATACTTGTGGAGGCATTTTTTTCTGGCTGTCCCTATGATTGACATTTAGTGTGTAGAGGCTAGGGATAATATGCAATGAAAAGTTGTTCTGCTACCTACATGGCATTCCAATATCCACCTAGACATTCTTGTAGATGAAAAACCAGATTATAATTATCTCAGCCTAGAAACAACTCCATTTTACATTGAAACTGCAAGTATTTATAGTTATATTGTTTTGTTTGGAACTTTACAAAATTTTATTTCTGACAGCTATGCCACTCATGCTATTTGAATCTCTAATACAACCTACAGTATCAGTTTGCATTTGTAGTTATTGCATCCACGGTGATCTTACTTCAAAATGTCTAATACAAAGAAAAATTATTTTCACTATTTATTTGAATATTGGTCTACTTTCTCTTAATATCAGCCTGTTTATAAATAGGTGGAAGTATATTACCACATTAGGTCTTCTAATATAGTTATGCCCAAACATTTATAGGTTAATATTATTTAATATTTAATTATTCTCCTTTATATTATATTATAGTATATACTTAAAATTTATGTGTGAAGGTAAATTTTATGTAAAGAGGGGTTTCATAAAATACTGGTTTTAAAAAGGAAATACAAGTTTTAAAAATAACCTATACAGATATTTAAGAGCTAGAATCTATAAGTTGTGGCGACTTACTCAGTATGGAGGTAGGAATACAGACCTTTATCATTCGAAAAATTATAACATTTTAAATAATTTCAATATTTTCAGTGATGTCCAGGAGAAATCCTAATAATTCTAGAATGAAGAGTCAAATTTGGCTGTAACAAGCTGAAAAATAGCTAAAGAATAGAATAGTGAATTTTGTTTAAAGAAAAATCTACCTTATTTGGTTGAAATTATTTTTTTCAAAGGAAATTCTGATAAATATTTAAATCAGTGATATTACCTAATACTCTTTTTCTAATGTTAAGTAATTCAACTTTGAAAGTGACATTGAAGCTTTTCCATTTCTCTAGTTCTTGCCCAAACTGGGTTCTAAACCAAAACGGGAATTCAGTCAAGAAATGGGAGCAGTTGTAATTGTATCCACCATCCAAATTCAATTAATTTCAATTAAATTTAATACAGTTCAATAAATGTTTATTAATGTGCTTTTTATTGTGGTACTTACTTTGTCTTCCAAACAGAACCACCTCCAAAGTCAGAAATTCTCCTTTAAAAAATGTCAAATCCTGACACATTGACAGGCAATCTATTGCATGTCCATGGCAGAGGTTCAGCAGACAGACCTAGGCCAAAACCTGACTACAGGACCCAAGCCTCTCTAATGTATTTTATAAGTCTTACTCAGTGAGCTAAAATACATAGGTTAATAAGTTGCCTGCTAGAACTGCTTGAAATATTTGAGGCCAATAAGTGAATATGTATCAGATTCAGTTTAGATCCTGATATAAAAGCCCAAGAAGAGAGAACTAAATATATTATGTATTTTGGAATAGAGATTTATCACATCACCTTGGCAGTGAAAATAAAAATGGAAGTCAAGAGTTTAACTACCGAGACAAAATCAAACCAAGGTCAGTCATATGGCTTGAGCAGTGTGGATGATAGTAGCATAAAGGAGTTGGTACTGAGTGCATGCCAAAGGATGCCTGTACTGAACTTGAACAAAACCTTTTGGAAGGTTGTGTAGCATCATGAAGTACTTGACCCCAAGAACACTGATGTGATGACATTTATGAAGGGATGATCCTCAAAATTGTTTAGCAATCAGAATGGTGCATGCAAACATGGACTAATAAGTGTTTAATAATCAGACAGGGTGCCAATAGGACTTTGTTGGTACAAGTTGCCTGAATGTAAACGTATATAGAATATATAACTATAGGTAGGCAGGTAGGTGATAGATAGATAGATAGATGATAGATAGATAGATAGATAATAGAGTTTTCTGATAATATCAACTACACACCACAGTACGGGCTATCACTCTAAAATTGTTCCATAATTTCTAAGCTTTACCATAGGAACTGGAAGATTTTTTAAAATAAGAAAATAACCAGTAGTTATTATGAATAAGCTGAATTTATTTGTAACTTATTAGATAAATAATTTTGAAGTGTATGATGAGTGCTTCTAGGCACTGTACTGAGAACTAAGAATGCAATGGTGAATAAAACAGGCAGGGGCCCTGTTTTCATGAAAACTTATTGTTTCCACAAGTTTATTAAATCAATTATCTGAAGTGTGGGAAATCTAGTTTTCTTTTTGAATTGAATGTAAATATTTTGTTATTAAATATAGAAAACACAGTATAACAAAAATCTGTGTAGTTACTGCTCAGCTTTACAAATTCTAACATTTGGTTTCTTTTTCGATTTTCTTTTTTTTTTTTTAACATTTTATTTATTTATTCATGAGAGACACAGAGAGAGAGAGGCAGAGACACAGACAGAGGGAGAAGCAGGCTCCATGCAGGGAACCCGATGTGGGACTCAATCCCGGGTCTCTAGGATCAGGCCCTGGGCTGAAGGCAGTGCTAAACCGCTGAGCCACCAGGGCTGCCCTCTTTTTCAATTTTCTTTTGCATATAATTAAAGCACCTAACTTGGTAAGTTTTGACTTATGTGTACCCTTGAATAAAGAAAATGAACATATTTATCACCCTCAAAAGTTTCCTCATGACCTTTAATAATCACTCCATCTACATATTACCTCTACCCAAATTCATCCCCATGCAACCATTGATTTCATTTCTATCACTATAGATTAGTTTGAATTTTCTTGAATTTTATATAAATGGAATCACATAGTATGATAACATCCATGTTGTTTTGAGTATCAGTAATTCATTCTTTTTTTTTAACTGAGTAGTATTTTATGGTATGGATATAGGATATTTTGTTTATCCCTTTACTTGTTGATGGTTATTAGTTTTGCTTCCAGTTTGGGGCTATCATACATAAGGCTCTGATAAACAATCATGTTCAAATCTTTGTGTGGATACATGCTTTCATTTCACCTGGGTAAATTACAAAAGATGGAATGGTTAAGTCATATGGCAAATTTATTTTTAACTTTTTCAGGAATTGCCAGACTGTTTTCCAGAGTGGTTATATTATTTTATATTACCTCTAGCAGTGAAGATTTCCAGTTGGTCCACATCTTTCTAACACTTGACGTGGCTAAACTTTTTAATTTTAGATATTCTAAAAAGTATGTAGTAGTATCTCATTTTGCTTTTCATTGGTCAGTGATAGTGAGCACCTTTTGATGTTCTTATTTGCCACCTGTGTTATCTTCGTTCATGAAGTGTCTGATCAATTCATTTGTCCATTTTCTAACTGGGGCTGTTTGTTTTCATGGAATTTTTGTTTTTAAAAAAATATTTGTTTATTTATTTATTTGAGGGAGAGAGTGCATGAGGAGGAGCAGAGGGAGAAGGAAAGAGAATCTCAAGCAGAAGTGGAACATGGAGTCAGATTGGGGCTCCATCCCATCCATGACCCTGAGATCATGATCTGAGCCAAAATCAAGAGTCCAACACTTAATTGATTAAACCACCCAGAAGCCCCATGGGACTGAGTTTTAATTAAGAGTTCTTTATATATATATTCTAGCTATTAAGAAATAATAATAAACTAGAACTATGCAACTAGACAAATACTGCTGAAACTCACAATTTAAGAGAAAAGTAAAGAATCCCAGAATCATTTAAGCAAAAAACTGGCATTTGTGAAGGAAGAAAAACTGAACTTATTTCAGAATTTTTTTCTGCTCTAACAATTGCTAGAAGAATTCAGAGCACAAGGAATACCCTGAATTTAAAAAAATAATTTATTTTATTTTTTATTTCTTTACAGATTTATTTATTTATGTATTTATTCATGAGAGACACAGGGAGAGGGAGAAGCAGGCTCCATGCAGGGAACCTGACATAGGACTTGATCCTAGGTTTCCAGGATCACACCCTGGGCCGAAGCTGGTGCTAAACTGCTGAGCCACCCGGGCTGCCCTCAATTTATTTTTTAACATACATAATTCATTTAAACAGTTGAAAATTAAAAAGTAACAAAAAGGTATACAAGGGAAATTCTCTTTCCACTCCTCCTGTCCTTCAGCTATCTGGTTAACCTTTCTATAGGCAACTAACTTTTATCAGCTTTTCTTGTGCATCCTTCTAGTCATGTGCATATTATGCAAATTTATTTTCACAAATGATTGACTACTTCACAGTGTTCTGTATTTAATTTAATTGAACCATAAGTGTCAGAGACTATTTCTTATTACTATAATATAGAACTCTTTTGTGGATAGATGGTATCCATTGCAGTGTATTAGCTATCTATAGCTGTGTAATAAACCATCTCAAAACTCAGTGCCTTGAAACAATTCTTTATGTGTATAGTGTATGCACCTGCAGGATTGTATAATCTGAGTTGGAGTTGGTTGGCAAACTCTGCTAATCTGGGTTTACTCCTGCTTCTAGAAATTGACTGATATGCCCTACTCTAGGCTGGGCCTGACTGAGACGCCTATTTGAACACAGTTCTTCTCCAAATGCCTATGACCTTCCTCCTAAGATGAATGGAGTAGCCGAGGCATGTTCTTCTCTTGACAACTATAGAAGCACAATAGAAGGGAAGCCTAAACCAGGTAAGTCCTTTTCCAAATATTGTCGGCATCACATCTGTCAACATGTTATCAGCCAAAGCAAATCATGTGCTAAGGCTAAAGAGCAGGGAACTACATCCACAGTAGAAGAGCACTACAAAATGATACAGTAAAAGGCTCGTACAGAGGAAAATCTGAAGAAATGGAGCTAGTGTGCAATTTACCACAAACCGATGTGACATAATTTATTTAAACAACCTCATATTAGAAGGTTTTCTGCTTTTTGCTATTACAAGGAGTGCAGCAATGATTAATGAGTATATATATATATACATTATCTTTCACATTTGCCAGTATATCTCTAGGGTAAATCCTTAGAATATGAATATGGGCTTTTGTGATTTTGATAGGTACTGTCAAAGCACCATTCAGAGATTATTGTAACAATTTATATCTTCACCAATAATGTTGGGACTGTGTTATCATTTTTTCATTCCTGCCAACCTTGCACATGAAAATGTAATATTTGTATAGCTCTAATTTGTATTTTTTTAATTATAAGTGAGGTTGACAATCTATATGTTTAAAAATCACAAATATTTATTTTTTAAATCTGTATGTTCATATGTTTTGCCCATATTGTTCGGATTTTTTTCTTTTTCTAATTGATTTGTATATATTGAAGAAATTAGCACTTTATTTTTTAAATTAAGAGCCCTCAAAAACAATAGCTCCTCTTAATTAAGAACACCAAACAGAATCATAGGCCAGCTAGTTCACAGAGAGAGTCAGTGAAAGAGCAAAGAAGAAACCCAACCCCCCCAAGGTCAAAACACAGATACTGACCTCAAACACTACCCCTGCTTGAATTTGTTAATTTATGCCTTAATCATCTCAGATTGCCATAATAAAATATCATAAATTAGGTGACTTAACCAATATGAATTTATTTCTCATGGTTCTAGAGTTTGGGAAGTCTAAGATCAAGGTGTTGTCAGGGTAGGTTACATGCTGAGGCCTCATATCTTGGCTTGTAGGTAACAACCATCTCTGTATGTCCACGTGACCTTTTCTTTGTGTACAGGCAGAGAGGAAACTCTTCTTCTAAGGACATTAATATTATCATGGACATTATCATCAATGGCTCACCTCCTAATACTATCACATTGAGGCTTCAACATGTGAATTTGTTGGAGGGTGGATGCAACCCCCCATAACATTTAGTTAAAATGTTATTATATAAAGAAAAGAATTCATTTTAATTATAAAAGGTAGTATAAATGCATGTCTCTTATTTTTCTTAACTGATTTAAAACACAATTGTATAAAATACCATGTATACAATTATATGATTAGATAAGAACATATAGAAATATATTTGCCGGGATCCCTGGGTGGCGCAGCGGTTTGGTGCCTGCCTTTGGCCCAGGGCGCGATCCTGGAGACCCGGGATCGAATCCCACGTCGGGCTCCCGGTGCATGGAGCCTGCTTCTCCCTCTGCCTGTGTCTCTGCCTCTCTCTCTCTCTCTCTGTGACTATCATAAATTAATTAATTAATTAATTAAAAAATATATATATTTGCCAACAATAGTACAAAGAAGGGTAATGTTAACAAAGTCTTATTGGGCTAAGAAAATGACACTTGATGGTAACTTGAATCCATGGAACATATGCAGAGAACCAAAAAGAGTAAATAAGGTTAATAAAACAAACTCTGTAAATATAAACTTGTTTTCCTCTCTTTACTTAGCTAGATTAATAGGATAAAATTATACAAAGTGGGGATCCCTGGGTGGCGCAGCGGTTTGGCGCCTGCCTTTGGCCCAGGGCGCGATCCTGGAGACCCGGGATAGAATCCCACGTCAGGCTCCCGGTGCATGGAGCCTGCTTCTCCCTCTGCCTGTGTCTCTGCCTCTCTCTCTCTCACTGTGTGCCTATCATGAATAAAAAAAAAAAAAAAAAAAATTATACAAAGTAATAATTATAACAATATATTGGTGGGTTAGTAATATTCATATATATGTATATATAATGTATATATATAATATGCATAACAATAATCGTCCAAAAGGGAGAGAGAATAGAGTTGTACAGAAGTGATGTTTCTGTATCACACTGTAATTAAGTTTGTATAAATCTAAAGTAGATTCTGATAAGATGTATATAGTAATCCCTAGAGTAATCACAGACAAAATAAATTTTAAAATCATGAAAAAGTAATTATAGTAATTAAAGTATAACTCAAAAAAATATTTATTTAATCCAAAAGAGAGAAATAGGAGGAATAGAAACAAAAAAGACATGAGATAATAGAAAGTAAAAATTTAGAAACTAAAATAGCGGGCATAAATACAATTATATCAATTATAACATTAAATATGAATGGGTTAAATAATCTAATCAAAAGGCAGAGATTGTCAGACCAGATAAGAATACCTGATCCAAGTATATGCTGTCTACAGAAGAAGCATTTTATATTCAAAGATACAAATAGATTGAAAGTAAAAGAATGGAAAAAGGTATATCATGTAAATAGCAACCACAGGGAATCTAGAATGGATAATATAATATAATAAAATATTATCAAACACAGTAGACTAAAATGAAAAATGTTACTAGATATGAAAAGGGCATTTTGTAATGATGAAAGGGTCAGTCTACTAGGACATTATAACAATTATATATGCACCTAACAGTGGGAGCCCCAAAATACATGAAGCAAAAACAAACAAATTGAAAGGAAAAATAGAAAACCTAACAATAGTAATTGAATAACTCAATACCCCCTTTCAATAATGAATAGAACATCTGAGCAGAATATCAACAAAACAAATAGAAACTTGAAAATATATCTAAAATAGACCTAACAGACATAGAATATTCTATGCAACAACATAGAATTCTAACAACAGCAGAATACACATTTGTCTGAGTACATGGAACATTCTCCAGGATAAACTATGTGCTAGGCTCTAAAACAAGCCTCAGTAAATATAAAAGGTTTCAAAATTTAGAAAGTATTTCTCTGATCACACTGGAGAGAAATTAAAGATTAATAACAAAAAGAAATTTGAGATATTCACAAATAATGAGGAAATTAGACTCTACATAACTAAATAACCAATGGGTAAATGAAGAAGTCAAAAGAAAAATTAGAAATTACTTTAGGATGAACAAAAATAAAGATACAACATACTAATAGTGAAAAAATGCAGTTAAAGCAATTCTTAGGAATTAATAGCTGTAAATGTGTATGTTAAAAAAAAACTCAAACGATCTGACATTTCACTTTAGATAGTAGAAAAAAGAATAAATTAAAATCAAAGCAAGCATAAAGGAGAAAATAATCATTAGAACTCAAATTAATGAAATAGGTAAAGAAAAATAATAAAGAAAATAAAATATACAGATGGTTCTTCAAAAAGATAAAATTGATAAAACTTTAGTTTAACCAAAAAGAAAGGCTCAAATTACTAAAATCAAGAATGAATGCAGACACATTATTACCAACCTTATAAAAATTGAAAGGATTATGAAAAAAATACTATGAACAATAGTGTTCCAACATAATTTAGATGAATGGAAAAATTCCTAGAAAGACTCAAGCTACTAAAAATGACTCAAAAAGAAATAAGACATCACTGTAATTTATGCTAATGACTTAAAAAAGAATTAATTCTTCACAAATTTTCCAAAAATAGAAGTGAATACTTCCTATTTCATTCAATGATGCCAATATTACCAAATACAGACACCAAAGATGTCACAAGAAAAAATACATGCCAAAATTTCATATGAATATAGATGCAAAAATCCTTTTAAAAAAAGTACTAGGAAACCACATCAACATTATATAAAAAGGTTTACACACTATGACCAGGCAGAATTTACATCCAGGAATACAAGGTTGGCTTAATATCTGAAAACCAATTAATGTAATACACCATATCGTAGGATCAAAAAAAAAAAAAAGAAAAAAGAAAAAAGGACCAACTTGATTGATGCAGAAAAAGCATTTAACAAAAGTTAACACTTCTTTGTGATAAAAACACACTTTCCACTAGAAATATAAAGAACTTACTCAACCAGATGAAGGGGATCTACAAAAAATCCACAGCTAGCATCACATTTAATGGTAAAAGACTGAATGGTTTCCCTCTAAAGATAGTAATAACACAAGAATATTTGCTTTCACCACTTCTATTACATCCACATATTAGCAATGAACTATCTGAAAAATGAATTAAACAGTTTGACTTAGAATAGAATCAAAATAAATAAAATATTTGGAAAGAAATTAACAAATTTGATATGCTGAAAACTACAAGGTGATATAAAAGGTGGCAAAATAAGAGTTTCCTACCATCACCCCTCCATGGAATATCGATTTTGGTAGTCATCTTTGGACAAGCACCTTTCTGGGCATCTAGCAGAGAAGTTCTAGCACACAACTGGAGCAAAGACATCCAAGAATAGATATGCTAAAGAGGGAATCAAGAGCAGTTTCACTTTTCCTGCATCAGCCCTCCCCAAGGCGGCATGATTCCATGCCAGGACAGATCCAATGGCTCATGATTTCTCCCATGGGGAAATGTGAGAGCATGTGAGAAAGTGCCCAGCTTCCCCAGACATGCGGGATGTCAAGAGGCACACTTTTTCCCATCTTACCTAAATTACTGAAGTGAGCAAGACTGAGGGTTGATAGAGGGTGGGAATAGCAGCCAGGTCTCCAAACTCATTAAAGGGATACTCACCACTTCTTCCTATTAACTGATTTGTGAACTCCTTCAGGAAACCTGCCCACAAGCCACTGGGAATATCTTGCCTATAGGCTTCCACAACTGACCCATAGATAACCACATCCCACCAATACCCTCTTACCATCCTACCCCCCAGGACCAACTCCCAGCACATGGTTCCTCAGACAGCAGAAGAGAGCCTTTGCAAACAACTAAGTGCAGAATGCCAGCCTGACTCTGTGAGATTGAGAGAATGCTCAGAAAGTTGAGCATTTCAGGGCACCACTCTAGGGAAAACAAATAGGAGACTCTCAGCACTTAATGCAGTTTTGCAGGATCAATAGAGGATAGAGAATCTTAAAAATTCCCTCAAGAGGGAACAACATGTGCGGGCACATCCATAGAAAACATCTGAGAAACCTTCAGACTCCCCTGTTGGACTGTGACCAGGTATGGGTATCTTGTTCCTGAGGCCAGTGAGTAAAGAATAGAGGAGGTGACTGCTTCTTCAAATAAGAAAACAGAAATGCAAGGACTCAAGGATCACAAAAAAGCAAGGAAACATTGCACTACCAAAGGAACACGATTATTTTCCTGTAACTGACCACACACAAAAAAAGGAAAACTGTGAATTCCCTGACCAAAAAAAAAAAACAATTTTCAAAATAATTATTTTAAGGAAGCTTACCAAGCTACAAGAGAAAACAGACAACTTAATGAAATCAGGAAAACAATACATAAACAAAATAAGAGAGCCAACAGAAAGAAATCATTAAAAAAAAAGAATCAAGCAGAAATTCTGGAGATGAAGAATACAATGAATGAAATGAAAATGCAATGGTAAGCATCAACATCAGACTTGATTAAACAGAAGAAAGAATCTATGAACTCAAATACAAGGCATCTAAAATAATACAGTCAAGTGAGAAATAGGAATGAAAAAAAGTGGTGAACACCTACATGAATTATGGGACACTATCAGAAGAAACAGTTTTCATAATATAGGAGTCCCCAAAGGAGAAGAGAGAGAAAGGGGGTAAAAAGCTCATTTAAAGAAATAAGGGCTAAAAATTCCCCAAATCTGGGCAGAGTCAAAACATCCAGGTACCTGAAGTTCATACAGGTAAAGCCCAAAGAGGAATTCACTGAGATGCTTTATAATAAACTGTCAAAAATCAAAGACAAAGAGAATTTTGAAAGCAACAAAAGAAAATAAACTCCTCTCATACACGAGAACACCCTCCAGACTATGATAGGATTTCTCAGCAGAAACCTTGCAAGGGCACCTGGGTGGCTCAGTTGGTTAAGCATCTGCCTTCGGCTCAGGTCATGATCTCAGGGTCCTGGGATTGAGCCCTGGGTCAGACTCCCTGCTCAGTGGGGAGTCTGCTTCTCTCTTTCCCTCTGCCCCTCCATCCTGCTCATGTTTTCTCTCTCTCTCAAATAAATCAATAAAATCAAAAGAAAGAAAGAAAGAAAGAAAGAAAGAAAGAAAGAAAGAAAGAAAGAAAGAAAGAAAAAAGAAAAGAGAAAAATCTTTCAGGCCAGGAGAGAATAGGATGATATATGCAAAGTGCCAGCATGAATATTGTGAATACTTTGCAAAGCTGTCCTTCAGAAATGAAGAATTAAAGACTTTCCCAGACAAGCTAAAGCTGAGAGAGTCATCACCACTAGCGCTGCCTTATAAGAAATGCTAAAAGGATTTCTTAAGCTGAAATAAAAGGACACTAATTCATAACATAAAAACATATGAAAATGTAAAACTCATTAGTAAATGTAAATATGGTCAAATTCAAAGTACTCTAATACTATACTGATGGTGCAGAATTTGCTTTACTCCAATATAAAAATAAGATAAAGGTATTAAAAATAACTATTGGTATAATAATTTTAATTGGTGTACAATATAAAAAGATACAAATTATATCATCAAAAATATATAATGGGAAGAGGAATAAAAAGGTAGAGTTTTTGTATGTGATTAAATTTAAATTGTTATCAGCTTAAAGCAGATTGTTGTAAGTTTAAGATATTTTATGTAAGCCTCATAGTTACCACAAAGCAAAAGTCTATAGTAGATTCAGAAAAGTTAAAGAGAAAGGAATTAAAGTATACCACTTCAGAAAATCATCACATCACAAGAAAGATAGCAAGAGAGGAAGAAAAGAACAAAGGAACTGCAAAACATTCCCCATTCAAAATATTAACAAGATGGCAAAAGTAAGTCCCTAATTGTCAATAATTAACTGTAAATGAATTAAATTTCCCAAAGGACAGAGTCATTGAATGGATAAAATAAAAATGAGAACCAACTATGTGATTCCTACAAGAGACTCACTTCAGGTTTATAAACACATAAGCTGAAGCTGAAAGGTGAAGAAAGATATTCCATGCAAATGCAAATACAAATGAATAAAGCTAAACTCCTATCAGAAAAAAAAATAGACTTTAAGTAAAAAACTCTAACAAGAGGAAAAGAAGATTATTATATAATAATAAAGGGGTCAATTCATCAATAGAATATAATATATATGCAGCCTCATTGGAGCACCTAACTAGATTAAGCAAATTTTAACAGATTGGAAGGCAGAAATAGACAATGCAATAACAGTTGAACACTTCAGTGCCCTACTTTTAACAATGTATGGATCATCCAGAGAGAAAATATAATAAGGAAACATTGGTCTTGAACTATACTTTTGACCAAATGGACCTACCAGACATATACAAAATATTCCATCCAACAGCAACAGAATACATTTTCTTCTCAAGCACATATGGGATATTCTCTGGAGTAGCTTTTATGTTAGGCCACAAAACAAGTCTTAACAAATTTAAGACTGAAATCATACCAGGTATTTTTTCCAAACACAATGATATGAAATGAGAAATCAGTAACAGAAGAAAGCTGGAAATTTTATAAATACATGTGGAAATTAAACAATTCACTTCTGAACAACAAATGGATCAAAGAAGAAATCAAAAGAAAAAAAAATATTCAAACAAATGAAAATGGAAATACACCATTAGCAAACTGCATCAAAAGCAATTCTTTTTTTTTTTTCTTTTTTTTCTTTTTTTTTTAGGATGGTACCAGGATGTTTTTACAAAATTGCTGCAGGAAAACATCATTAGCAGCTAGCATCCGCTGGCCTACTATGCTAAGCAAGCAGCTCCAGCACCAACTTCTCAGAGAATTTTACAGATGGAGAGTATAGCGGAGGTCTTTTTTGCCAGATGGGAGCACCTCGGTAAAGACTCCTTTAGGGAAATTTTTTGGTTATGTCTTTAGAGATGATTGGAAGGCCCATCACTCTGTCTTCATTCCTCCAATTAGCCAGGGTGTCAACTGTCTTTTCCAATGTCAGCTTGAAAGAAATAACTACTTTGAGAATTTCATCAAAGTTTCTGCCAGTGGTAGCTAAATAGAGGATGACAGCTTCAATTTCTTATCAGGACCAAAAATAAACATCACACAAGCTGTCATAGGAATGCCCTGTATATTCTTCTCTGCTGTGCCCAGAATGCCCAACAAGATTGTAAACTCTTGATTCTTATCATCAATGATTAGAAAAGGTAACATTTCTGTGGACTTCTCACCATTGTAAGCAGTGATACCCTTACTCCAGGAGGATGGTCTTCAGCATGGTCTATTAAAAGAGCAATCATCTTTTACATTCCTCTTGCTAAATTGTAGTGCTAGATTTGCTGCTCTACCAAGCTTTGTAATACACACTGTGGTAAGGGATCCCTGGGTGGCGCAGCGGTTTGGCGCCTGCCTTTGGCCCAGGGAGCAGTCCTGGATATCCGGGATTGAATCCCACGTCAGGCTCCTGGTGCATGGAGCCTGCTTCTCCCTCTGCCTGTGTCTCTGCCTCTCTCTCTCTCTCACTGTGTGCCTATCATAAATAAATAAAAGTTTAAAAAAAAAATACACACTGTGGTAAGATCTCAAGCATGGGACAAAAGAATGCCCCATGTGACCTCTCAAAAAGTCATAGAGATGGATATGGCCAATGATAGTATTGGCCTCAAAGTTGGGATATTTATTCCCAATAAGGAGACATCCAGTCATAACAGCAGCAGTGATGTGGGAGGATGAGGAGGTATAACATCAGGAGTTACCAGGAAGCTGGTTCTTGTGATGGAGGTCCAAAGCATTCTAAAAGGGCAAAAATAGGCAATAAATTCCTAATTAAGAAAAAGGAAATATTTCAAATGGCAATCTAAATTTATACCTCAAGGAGCTAAAAAAGCAGAACTAAGCCCAAAGCTAGCAAAAGTAAGGAAATAACAAAGATCAAAGGAAAAAACTAGTGAATTAGAAACTAGAAAACCAATAGAAAAGATCAATGAAATGAAAAGTTGTTTTCTTCAAAACATAAACAAAATTGACAAGCCTTTAGCTAGACTAAGAAAAAAAAGAAAAAACATCAGAAATGAAAGGGAGACATCCAACAAAAGAATATAACAATTATAAACATCTATGTACCCAACATTGGAGCACCTATATACATAAAGCAAATATTAGTGAACATAAAGAGAGAAACTGATGATAATACAATAATAGTAGGAAACTTAAATACCCCCACTTACATCAGTGAATAGATAATCCATATAGAAAATCAATAAGGAAACTATGTCCCAACAAAGGAATAGATAGATGGCTTCACTGATGAATTCTACTGAACACTTAAAAAAAATTAATGCTAATTCTCCTCAAATTCTGTTTAAAAACTGAAGAGGGGTAAACATTCTAAATCATTTTATGAGGCATCATTGCACTGATACCAAAGCCAGAAAAGGACACATGGAAAGAGAATTCTATATCCATGATGAACATAGGTGAAAAAATACTAACTGAATTTAACAGAACATTAAAATGATTATACATCATGATCGAGGTAGGTTTATCCCTGGGATGCAAGGATGGTTCAATATACACAAATCAGTAGATTAACAAAGTGAAGGATAAAAATTCTGTGATCGGGGGATCCTTGGGTGGCTCGGTGGTTTGGTGCCTGCCTTTGGCCCAGGGCGCGATCCTGGGGTCCCGGGATCAAGTCCCACATCGGGCTCCTGGCATGGAGCCTGCTTCTCCCTCCTCCTGTGTCTCTGCCTCTCCCTCTCTCTCTCTCTCTCTCTGTGTCCATCATAATAAATAAATGAATAAATAAATAAATAAATAAATAAAGCTTTAAAAAAATTGTGTGATCATCTCAATAGATGCAGAAAAGCATTAGACAAAATTCAACATGATTTCATGATAAAAAGTCTCAAAATATTAGGTAGAGAAAGAACATACCTCAACATAATAAAGACCAGATATGACAAGTCCATAGCTAACATACTCAACAGTGAAAATCCAAAGGCTTTTCCTCCAAGATCAGTAATAAGACAGATGCTCGCCTTTATTCACCATATTCTATTCACTGTATTAGTGGAAGTCCTTGCCAGAGCAACTAGGCAAGAAAAGAAAGATATCCAAATCAAGAAAGAAGTAAAAATGTTCCTATTATAGATGGCATGATCTGAAACATAGAAGCCCCTAAAGACTCCACCAAAAAATTGTTAGAGTGGGTAAATTTAGTAAATAGGATACAAAATCAACATATAAAAATCATTTGTGTTTCTATTTACTAACAATGAGCTATACAAAAAAGATGTTAAGAAAACAATCGCACTTACAATAGCATTGAAAAAAACTTAAGCAAATATTAACAAATTTAATTAAGTATTAACAAACTTAACCAAGGAGGTGAAAAACCCAAACTTGAACAATGAAAACTATAGATTTGAAGGTAGAAATTGAGGAAGACATAAATAAATGGATTGGAAGAATTAGTATAGTTAAAATGTCTATAGTACCCAAAGTGATCTACAACTTCAATGCAATCTCTATAAATATTCCATTGACATTTTTCACAGAAATAGAATAAACAATCCTAAGATCCATAAGAAACCATCTGAAGATCCTTAGGGAGCTATAATTGTGTTGGATGTGTTCTAATAAAATTGTGAAAAATAGGCAATAATAATAGCTAAGATTTTTTTAGTACTTTCTATGTATCAGGCATTTTAAACAAGCTTTCTCTTATTTAATCTTTGTAATCCCATCCTTAGGGAGGCACTATCATTATTGTTGTTTTATGGATAAGGAAAATAGGTTGCAGAAAGATAAACTGTCTAACATCAGACAGTAAATGGTGGAGTACCTATGCTCCTGCAGACTGATACAAGAAACCATGCATTTAATCACTATTTAAAGAGTCTAATCTAATCATAGTAGAGTTGCGTTCATTCAAAAATAAGCTGAAGACCAGAAATAAACCTTCAAATATATGGCCAAAGAACCTTTGACAAGGACATCAAGAAAACTCAATGAAGGAAAAGAGTGTTTTCAACAAATGGTGCTGAGAAACTGGATATCCACATGGAAATGATCCTGGATCCCTAGATTACACCACTAACAAAAATTACTTGAAATAAATTAAAGACTTAAATATAAAACCTAAAACTATAAAATTCTTAACAGAAAAAAAGGGAAAAGCTCCTTGACATTAGTTTTGACAATGATTTTTTGGATATGACACCAAAAGTATAGGCAACAAAAGCAAAAATAGACAAGTGGGACAACAGCAAATGAAAACACTTTAGCACAACAAAGGAAACCATCAATAAAATGCAAAGGCAACCCTTGGAATGGGAGAAAATGTTGGCAAACCATATATGAGAAATGAGATTAATATCCAAAATATATAAGGAACTCATACAACTCAATAGCAAAAAAAAAAAAAAAAAAAGGAAAAAAGGGGAAAAAAGATTAAATAGTTGACAAGGGACCTGAATAGACATTTCTGTAAAGAAAGCAAAGATGAAAATTGAAGAAGAAGAAGAAGAAGAAGAAGAAGAAGAAGAAGAAGAAGAAGAAGAAGAAGAAGACAACATACAAATGACCAATAGATACATGAAAAGGTGTTCAACATCACTGATCATCAGGGACATGCAAATCAAAACCACTATGAGACATCACCTCACACCAGTTAGAATTGCTTTTACTTAGAAAAACAAGAAATAACAAGTACTGGCAAAGATGTGTAGAAGTGTAGAAACAAGAACCCTCGTACACTGTTGATAGGAAGGTAAATAATGCACTATGGAAAACAATTTGGAAGTTCCTCAAAACATTAAAAATGGAACTGCCATGTGATCCCTCAATCATACTTCTGGGTATAACAAAATCAGTATCTCAAAGAACTATCTGCACTCCCATGTTCATTGCTATATTACACATAGTAGCCAACATATGGATATAGCCTAACTGTCTATTGATGGATAGATGAATAAAGAAAATGTGTCACATATACAGGAATATTATTCAGCCATAGAAAAGAAGGAAATCTTGCCATTTGTGACAACCTGAATGAATTCGGAGGGTATTATGTTAAGTGAAATAAGCCAGAGGAAGACAGATAATGTAGGTATCACTTATATGTGAAAAAAAAGTTAAACTCATTGACACAGAAAGTAGAATGGTGGTTTCCAGGGACTAAAGATGGGGGAAATGAGGAGATGTTGGTTACAAGGCACAAACTTTCTATTACAAGATGAATAAATTATGAGGATCTAATGCATAGCATGGTGACTATTGTTTATAATATTATATTGTCTACTTGAAATTTGCTATGTGAGTAGATCTTACACATTCTCATTGCAAAAATAAAAAAATAGTAACTATGTGAGGCAATGGTTTATCACATTACAACTTTAAATATATATAATTTTGGGCAACCCGGGTGGCTCAGCAGTTTAGTGCCGCCTTTAGCCCAGGGCATGATCCTGGAAACCTGGGATCGAGTCCCATGTAGGGCTCCCTGCATGGAGCCTGCTTCTCCCTCTGCCTGTGTCTCTGCCTCTCTCTGTGTGTGTCTCTCATGAATAAATAAATAAAATCTTAAAAATAAATATATATATATATATAATTTTATTTTGCAATTATACCTCAGTAAAGCAGGGAGGAAAACTATAAAACTTTGCTGAAAGATGTTAAGAAGACGTAAATAAATGGATAGACATCTCTTGTTCATGTATTATAAGACTTTAATATTGAGATGACAATATTCACAAATTGGTCTATAGATCCAATACAATCCATATTAAATTCTCAGTTGAGTTTTTTACAGAAGTTGATAAATTGATCCTAAAATTCATAAAGAAATGCATGGGACCCAAAGTGGCCAAAATCATATTGAAAGTTAACAAAGTTGGAGGATTCACACTTGATGACTTCAAAACATATATTACATAGCTGCAGCAATCAAGAGAATGTTGTGCTGGCATAAGGACAGTCTAATAGATCAATGGAATAAAGCTGAAGGTTTAGATATAAACTCTCACCTTTGTATTCATTTAGTTTTTGAGAAAAGTGCCAAGACCATTTAGAAGAAAGATTACCTTCAACAAATGGTGCTGAGACAATGAGATGTCCACATGCAAAAAAAAAAAAAAAAAAAAAAAAAAGAACTTGGACATCTCCCTTCTAAAAAAATGAACTCTAAATGAATCATAGACCTAAAAGTAAGAACTAAAACTATAAAGCTTTTAGAAAAAATATAAATAAATCTTCATGACCTTGGGTTAAAGAAAGCCTTTTTAGATATAACAAGAACACAAACAGTAACAATAAATATATTAATTGGATTTCATCAAAGCCAAAAACTTTTATGCTTCAAAGGACACCATCAAGAAAATGAAAGATAACCCACAAAATGGGAGAAAACATTTATAAATCATATATCTGATAACAGATTTGTATCTAGAATATATAAGGAATTCTTACAACTCAGTAATAAAAAACAAACCAATTTTTTAAATGGACAGAGAAACTGAATTGACATTTCTGTTGGCAAGGATGTTCTTGCACTGTTGGTGGGAATGCAGACTGGTGCAACTATTTTGGAGAACAGTATGGAGGTTCCTCAAAAAGCAAAAGATATACAATAGCCAATAAGACCATGAAAAGATAATATCTTTAGTGATTAGGAAAATGCAAATCAAAACTACAATGAGAAAAAAAAAACTACAATGAGATAATCCACAACTACATGGTGAACTAATATTCAATAAACCAAGAAAGAATATCCAATGAAAAAAAGAGTTTCCTCAACAATTGGTGTTGGGAAAACTGGACAGCCACATGCAAAAGAATGAAACCAGACCACCTTCTTACATCATAAGCAAAAATAAATTAAGAATGGGTGAAAGACCTAAATTTGAGACAGAAAATGATCAAAATCCTAGAGGAGAACACAGGAGGCAACCTCTTCGACCTACAGCAACTTCTTACTAGATATGTCTCTGGAGGCAAGGGAAACAAAAGCAAAAGTAAACTATTGGGACTTTATCGAGATAAAAATCTTCTGTGCAGTGAAGGAAACAATCAGAAAAACTAAAAGGCAGCCTCTGAAATGGGAGAAGATATTTGCAAATGACATATCTGATAAAGGGTTTGTATCCAAAATCTATAAAGAACTTATCAAACTCAACACCCGAAAAACAAGTCACCCAGATAAAAAATAGGTAGAAGACATGAACAGACACTTTTCCAAAGAAGACATCCAGATGCTAATAGACACATAAAAAGACGCTCAACATCACTCATCATCAGGGAAATACAAATGAAAACCACAATAAGATATCACCTCACACCTGTCAGAATGGCTAAAATTAACGACACGGAAACAACAGGTAGAGAAAGGGGAATACTCCTTACATTGTTGGTGGGAATGAAACTGGTGCAGCCACTCTGGAGAACAGCATGGAGGTTCCTTAAAAAACAAAAATAGAACTATCCTATGATCCAGCAATTGAATTACTGGATATTTACCCAAAGGATACAAAAATACAAATATGAAGGGGTATATGCACTGCAATGTTTATACCAGCATTATCAACAATAACCAAACTATGGTGAGAGCTCAAATGTCCATCAATTGATGAATGGATAAAGAAGCTATGGTATGTATATACAATGGAATATTACTCAGCCATCAGAAAGAATGAAGTCTTGCCATTTGCAATGATGCTGATGGAGCTAGAATATATTACACTAAGCGAAATGAGTCAATCAGAAAGACAAATACTATATAATTTCACTCATATGTGGAATTTAAGAAACAAAACAGTTGGACACATGGGAAAGGGGAATGAGAGAAACAAACCATAATAGACTCTTAATGATAGAGAACAAGCTGAGGGTTGAGGGAGGGAAGTGGGTAGGGGATGGCCTAGATGGGTGACGGATATTAAAGAGGGCACTTGTGATGAGCACTGGGTATTGTATGTAAGTGATGAATCACTGAATTCTACTTCTGAAACCAATATTGCACATATGTTAACTAAAATTTAAGTAAAAATAAACTACAATGAGATAACACTTTACTCCCACGAGGATGGCTACAACCAAAACAAATAATAACAAGTGTTGGTGAGTATGTGGAGAAATTAGAATCCTCATACACTGTGAGTGGGAATGTTAAATGGTGCAGCTACTTAGGAAAACAGTTTGGCAACTCCTTAAAATGTTAAATGAAAGGTTACCACATAATTCAGCAGTTACATCCCTTGGTATGTATTCAAGAGAAATAAAAACACATCCCTATCAAAATCTGTAAATGAGTATTAATAGCAGCATTATTCATACTAGCCAAAAAAATGTTTCCACATTTTGGACATTGTTTAAACAGTATTTGGACATTGTTCCCAAATGTCCATCAATTGGTGGATGGATGAATAAACAAATGTGGTATATTTATACAATGGCATATTATTTGTCGATAAAAAGGAATGAAGTACTAATACATGCTATGACATAAATGAATCTTAAAAACATTATGGTATATGAAAAAAGCCAAAGGAGGCCACATATTATATGACTCTGTATGAAATATCAAGAATAGGCAAATTTGTAACAATAGAAAGTAGATTAATAATTGCTTAGAACTGGAATTGGTAGTGGGTGAAATGGGAACTGTCTGCTAATGAACATGGATTCTTTTGGGGCTGATTGAAATGTTCTAAAATTGATTATGGCTATGGTTTCATAACTGAATATACTAGAGAACTGTTGAATTGTATACTTTAAATGGATGAATAATTTGATATGTAACCTATATCTCAATAAAACAGTTAAAAGTAATAATCAAAATTTTTGAATTAAAAGAAAATTGGATGAGGCACCTGGGTGGCTCAGTCAGTTAAGTGTCTGCCTTTGGCTCAAGTCATCATCACAGGGTCCTGGGAATTGAGTTCTGCACCCGGCTCCCTGCTCAGCAGAGAGCCTGCTTCTCCCTCTCCCGCTGCTGCTCTACCTGCTTGTTCTCTCTCTCTCTGTTAAATAAATAAAATATTTTTTAAAAAAATCAGACAAGTGAATTTTAAACATAATCATAACCATAATTAAGAAAGTCCCAGGAGAGCTCATTTCTAATGCATTCTCCATACTGTAATGGAGACATCTTTTTAAAGACAAAATTCTGAGCTGTTCACTCTCTGCTCAAAGCCTTAATGATACCTTATCACCTCCAGCATGAGGCCCAGACCCTTTAGTGTAACCTTCATGCCCTGCACATCCCTTGCCTCAATTACTCCTTGTATCCCACTCTCCCACGATACCGATAAATTTGTGGATGCCTTTACATGTTATATTTTTTTCTTTCATTGATTTTGAACATTCAACACTACTCAGAGGACTTTTCACACAGATACTTTCTTTACCTGCCTGGTAAACTCATGTTCATTCTCTAATACTCACCTTAGCATCACCTTTTTGAAATGTTATAGCCTCAGAGAGTATGCACTGCTCCATTCTATGCATTACCCATGTGAATTATGATACCTCATGTATGGTAATTATTTGTTTACATCATTGACTTTTACATCAGATTATCATCCTTTCTTCTTTTTATTCCCACTGCCAAGGAAAGCACCTATTGAAGGACTACATGGATAGATAGATGGGTTACAAAGTATCTCAATCATTTACTTTAATCCTAGTGCAATTTGAAATACTTAAATAATCAATCTGATACCTTAATAGCTAATAGGATTTTAGAATAATCTTTAACTTCCAGAAAAAAAATTAGAAATTATAGCATTTTTAAGGGAATAGACCTTTCTTTTACTCTCTTTCCTAAAGGAAAAAGATGATTCACTCCATCTGAAAAAAAAAAAGTTAAAAAAATAATACACTTTTCATGATGTAGATTCAATGGTGGAATATTCACTGCACCAAACAACAGGATTTAGGTTGGTACTTCAGCAGCTTGGTGTTATGAGAAGTTTTGTAATTTCACCAAAGCTTATCAGAGCTCACATAAAGAAAATATATGTAAATAGTAATTTGGAGGTAGTGACTGAAGTGTTTTTAAAGAGTTATCTAAATAGCCAAAACAATCTTGAGAAAGAACAAAGCTAGAAGTATCACAATGGCAGATTTCAAGGTATACTACAAGGCTATAGTAATCAAAACAGTATAGCATTGGCACAAAAACAGATACATAGATCAATGGCACAGAATGAAAATAAATCCATGCCTATATGGTCAATTAATCTACAGTAAAGAAGGCAAGAGTATACAATCAGGAAAAGACAGACTCTTCAATAAATGGTGTTGCAAAAACTGAGCAGCTACGTGGAAAAGAATGAAACTAGACCACTTTCTAACACCATACACAAAAATAAACTCAAAATGGATTAAAGACCTAAATGTGAGACCTAAAACCATAAAACTCTGAAAAGGAAATAGGCAATAATCTCTTGTACAGCAGCGTTAGCAACATATCTTTGGATTTGTCTCCTCAGGCAAGGGAAATAAAAGCAAAATTAAACTATTGGGACTACACCAAAATAAAAAGATTTTGCACAGCGAAGGAAGCCATAAACAAAACAAAAAGGCAACTTCCTGAATGAACAAGATATTTGTAAATGATATATCTGATAAAGGGCTAATACCTAAAATATGTGAAGAATTGATACAACTCAATACACACATACATACAATATGATTAAAAAATGGACAGAGGACTTTAGTAAACATTTTTCCAAATAGTACATACAGATGGCCAACAAACACATGAAAGTATGCTCAACATCACTAATCATCAAAGAAATGCAAATCAAAACCAAAATGAGATAGCACCTCATATCAGTCAGAATGACTAATACTAAAAAGGAAAGAAATAACAAATTTTGGTGAGGATATGAAGAAAAGGGAAACATCATACAGTGTTGGTGGGAATGTAAATGGGTGTGACCACTGTGGAAAACAGTAGGGAGGGTCCTCAAAAAATTAAAAATAGAAATATCATATGATCCAGTGGTTCCACTCCTAGGTATTTACTCAAAGAAAACAAAAACACAAATTCAAAAAAATATACACCCCTGTGTTTATTGCAGCATTATCTACAGGAGCCAAAATTAGGAAGCAATCCAAGTGATCATGAATAGATAAATGAATAAAGAAGATGTGGTGTGTGTATATATAATGGTATCTTATGCAGTCATAAAAAACGATGAGATCTTGCCATTTGCAACAACATAGGTGGGTCTAGAGGGTATTATGATAAGGGAAGTAAGTTAGATGGAGAAAGACAAATACCATATGATTTCACTTACACATGAAATCTAAAAAAGCAGAAAAAGGAACAAAGAAAAACAGAGACAGAATCATAAATACAGAGAACAAACTGGTGGTTGCCAGAGGGCTGGGGGGATGGGTGAAATAGGTCACAAGGATAAAAAGGAATATAGTCAATGATATTGACTATAAAATAACTAGTTATAAAATAAATAGGTCACAAGGATAAAAAGGAATATAGTCAATGATATTGTAATAACACTTTATGGTGACAACACTTACCCTGGTGAGTATTGAATAATGGATAGAATAGTCAAAACACTATGTTGTATACCTGAGACTAATAATATTGTGTGTCAACTATATTTCAATAAGTTTAATACTAATAACAAATAAATTAAAAGTTATCAAATATATGTGTATATAGCTAATGTGACAAATACATTTTATTGTAAGCAATTTATTATAACATTTTTTAGTCTTTGGACAGAATGCAAAAATGTACTTATTTGATCTCAAGTTGTACCTAATAAAAGTATAGAATTCTTACTTATTTGAGCATGAAATATTTTTTATTATATTTCTAAAAAACTTTATTAGGTTTCCTATTAAAATATCTGCTATAAATTCTTTCGTGTGTATAATCTCATTATAAATTGATTTCTGGCTGAGAAAAAAGACACCTAACATATCAGGTTCCATTTTATGATAAAACTTTTATTGAGAATATTTTCATGCTCAAGAAGGCTGCAACAGTATATCATCAGTACAAATATTGCATGGTTTGTTCTATTGCTTAGTTTTGTATTCTTAAAAGTTTGTGACTTAAAAAGAGACCACAAAACATTAGATTTTCTTTTTATAACTAAGAGAGAAGTATTCTGCTTTGTCTCTTTAGTATTTTGGAGTGTTTTTGTTTTTTTTTAGAGCCCAGTGTAGTTATCACTGAGTTAAAGGCCCATCTCAGATTTCTCTGTCTTTTTTTTTTTTTTTAAAGATTTTACTTATTTATTCATGAGAGACACAGAGAGAGAGGCAGAGACACAGGCAGAGGGAGAAGCAGGCTCCATGCAGGGAGCCCAACGTGGGACTCAATCCTGGGTCTCCAGGATCACACCCTGGGCTGCAGGCGGTGCTAAACCGCTGCACCACTGTGGCTGCCCAATTTCTGTCTTTTATAAGCCCAAGGCTGCTTACTACTAAACTTCAACTGGTGAACTTACTAGTGGAACATGTTTAAAGAAATTTCTAAGGCATGGAATTTGGGCTAAGCTTAGCCATTATCACAAGAAATAATGTATTGCTTGGTGCAGAAATAATTTTTTTAGATTATTCACAGCCCTTAATATTTTTCTTACGCATCTTATTTCTTTCCACATTGCTTTATGGTTGCTTATATGCAATGCTCATTCTGCCTCCTATATTGTAAGTAGGAGACTGAGTTTTACCGATATTTTTAGAACTCCTGCTCCTTTTCACAGGGATTTAGCATACAGGAATTACCTAATCGATGTCATTCAAATGCCAAATTGTTCAATTAATTCACCTAACATCATGTATAGAATTGTGATAATGCCAAAGGTATATTTAGAGAAAATGATAAACATCAATGATACGACAATTAAACTTTGCTCTATAGATCAGCTTAAATGCAGATAGAGGTCATTTTCATCCTCCTTCTAGTTAGTTTTCTTGAATAGGCAGTCACTCCTTGCAGTACTTCCTGTAAGAGGGCTCTGATGTTTTAGCACTCTCCAGAGGATTCCAGGGTATTTCGGCACTTGTCCTTGGAGGATGTGCAGGTGTGCTGCTAGCAGAAGCCCAGAATTTTGCATTAGAGGGATAAAGGTTGCCAGGACCTGCTACACCTGGCATGTCTTCCTGGGACTGAAGCAGCTTTTTCAGAAAGTATATCTCAGCAGCTTAAGGAACCTAGCATTTGGGTCACTCACACTAGAGCTGATCATAAGTAAGAGATGCAAGCCCCTAAGAGATATGCAAGATGACCTTCAAAATGTGGAAAGAAAATATTACAGCATCCACTTACATATTTTGCCCAAAAATGTAGAAAATATACTTTATTACTGTGTTTAATATACAGATTGTCAAAATATGGAACTCAATATTCCCCTGAGGAAAGAAGGGGGATGGTAGATAGATGTCAGTGCTGTTCTTTCTTTGTTTACTTCAATTTATCACTATTTACTAATCTTAACCTTAATCCTAATCCTCACCATCACCAGGTGTAGCAGACACTGTAGATACCATGGGCCATACTTGCTGAGCCCACCTGAATTGACCTTAGGGGCAGTAAACAGTTTGCAGCACACTAAAAGCCTTCCACCACTAGCACCAGTATCTCTCTTCTGTGCCTGATTCTCCAGCACCAAGGGAGTTTGGAGTTCACTCTGCCAAAGAAGGATGTAACCCAGAAGTGAAAGGGAATTAAAGCCACTGGAAACAACCATCAATCAATGGGGAATGAAAGTTGGTGGATAAATGCCCCAGCTGCCCTGGTCATCCAGGAAAGGATGATTCTGAGGTATATCCAACATGACTTGAGAGGTCGCTATTGGGAGTGAGCCCACAGCAGCAATGTGCTCCATAACACACCCTATATATCACTGTGCCCTTGAGCTTGTGAAGATCACCTCCCAAGAAAATGACCTGCATTTAGTCCTTCCCTCGGGAGCTACTATCGTGGGAATCCAAAGTCAGGTGAGATGGACTTATGTACTGTAATCTAGTTAACTGAATGAATACTTACATAACGGAAACATGTTTTTTAAAAATTCTTTCAAAGAAACTTCATAATAAGATAATACTGATATGCAAGAGTGAGTGAACAAGAAACTGACAATCCTGACACTTATCTAAATCCAAGAAAGGTGTCAGGCAAACTGCAATATAAAAGTAACAAAAATCTAATCAGATCTAACAAGAAGTGGGCAAAAATCAAAATTTTCTAGGAATATTTTAAATAGGCATTTATATCCATTATAATGATAAACCTCATTGTATCCTGTGCTTTGAGATACTAGTTAATGATTATATGATACATCACAGTTGATAAAACATGTATAAATAACCATATTATTTAATCCTTATCGTATGTTTCCATTTTTTTTTTTAAGATTTTATTTATTTACTCATGACAGATACAGAGAGAGAGAGGCAGAGACACAGGCAGAGGGAGAAGCAGACCCCATGCAGGGAGCCTGACGTGGGACTTGATCCCGGGTCTCCAGGATCATACCCTGGGCCGAAGGCGGCGCTAAACCTCTGAGCCACCAGGGCTGCCCTCTGTTTCCATTTCTATGTTTCATAACATACTTAATGTATTAGTAAAGTAGTATTTGTACAGATTAATACATTTATGAATAATTTACAAATTTGTCCATCTGGCACTTTCCTAAATGGGGGTACTTGCTCAGATTTCTTTGCTATTAAGAGTCCACAATCAAAAATCATTAGGACCATTGTGTAAAGGATATTAGACTTTGTAACTATATAATTATCAGAGATTACCATGTTGAACTTTGTTTTTACAGAGGCACCTGGGTGGTTCAGTCAGTTAAATGTCCCACTTTTGATTTAGGCTCAGGTCATGATCGCAGGGTCATGAGATAAAGCTCATCCAACTCTGCACTCAGTGCAGAGTAGGCTTGAGAGCCTCTCCCTCTGCCCCTCCCCCTGCTCACATGCTCTCTATCTCTAAGATAAATAAAACTTTTTAAAAATTGATTTTACAGATGAGAAAGGTGAGTTCTAGATAGTTTAGTGGCTTTTCAAGGATTGCACTTCTAAATGATCATAGAATCAAGTCTTCTGCTTTTCAGTTCAAAAATCTGCAGAATGTAAGACATCTGAAGTGACTTTACCCTCATTTTGAAGGTATTCTTGTCTCTGGCACGCATTCTCTTTTGCTGTCTGCTCTCTGCTCTCTCACCCATGACCCATTTTGGCTCTCAGTTTCTTTGTATTCTTGACTCCTTCACATTTATTGACATTAATCCATTCCTCCATGTGGACTGCTCTTTTACTTTCACTCATTCTATAGCATCTACTCACTTTGTCCTGAATGGCAGCTCCATACTATGTTTTGTCCCGTCTTATAACCTTATCTTCTCAACTCAGTGCTACCCATTGTCCAACGTGACAAGAGCTAATACTCACCAAGATATCCAGACATAGCTCCTGGGGTCTAATGTTGCTTGGGTTACAGGAACCGTGCTGGTTGTTTGTAACTCTACTTGTTATTAGGCCAATGGACCCTATTTTCATTTCCAGTTTTCCTTTAAATTCTGAACTAACTTGGTTTTGAATTATTCTAGGATTAGTTGAGGGGTTGGAGGAAGCTGAAAATAGGAATTTACTTCCAGATCTATATCTGTAAGTTTGTTAATTGAGAACTATTGTATCTCATAGCTATAACGGAAAAATAATTAGGATCTCAATGTAATACACAGAAGCAGAGCAAAGGAACTGTAAGGAAGTGCAATGATTGAGAGCACGGATTTAAAATGAAACAGTGATCTAATTCTGGCTGTCACTTATCAGCTGTATAGACTTGGATAAGTCAGTTCACTTTTCTTTGTCTGTCTCCCCATCTATAAAATGGGAATAGTAATTATACCTACCTCAGAAGAAATGTGTAAATACTAAGTAAGGTAATATAGCTAACACATTTAGAGTAATGTCTGGTGAATAACAAGTGCTGTGTTAGTATTAGATGGTAATCTTTATGAAATAAAAGTGTTAGGTATATATTCATTTATTAACAAATGTCTGATAGTCTATTTTTGTATACAAAATTGGGCTACGGAATTTTAATGTAGGGAATATAATAAAGTACAATACATAACACTTAACCTCGAAGGAAATGAGATAGGATGAGGATCTGGGCTAACACAGTAGAAATGGTAATGGAGATAGATGAATGGACAAACTTTTAAATTTAAAAATGAGAATACACATGGTATACACATGGTTATACTTGGTAACCAATTAAATACAGGAAAAAAAGAAGAGATTTTAAAAATGCACTTTTTACCCATACTCAGGGTTGAGGATATATATAAACTATGTCTTAGATTGAGGGAGGGATTGCAGAAAGAGGAATAGGCTTTGGGTAAAAGATAATGTAATTGATTTAGATATTTCCAGTTTGTGGTGCCTATCAGTAGAGATGAAACTGAAGCTCAGGAGAAAGGGAGTTGAGGTGATTATTGAGGACATAAGAGTCACTCAGACCACCCAGTGAAGACACTTAAAGGAAGAAAAAAATTCAGATTAGCCCAATATTTTGAAAAGAACAGCAATGTCAAAAAAAAAGTTAGAAATGTGAAAGTACTAACAGTATAATATGGTAGAAACAAAGGATAGAGAAAGGTCTAAAAGTCCAACATTGACCACTGCTGTGGGAGACTGAATAGGATAAAATTGAAAATAAACCTTTGAGTATGATGAGTAGGCAACAATTGGTTACAGTGAATTGGTGCAGACAGTACACATGTGGATAATAACAATGACATAGACAGCACCTATAGGATGAAACTGGAGTTTATGCTGCCACCTACTCACTGTTGGATTTGCTGAGCAATCTACTAACACTGGCTAAGCCCATCTGTATAAAGAAGACTACTATTGATACCCATACTTCATTCAGTCCTTGGAAGATAAAAATGAGATAATATGTGTAAGCTATACACTGCCTGGCACACATTATTCACTCAAAAAATATTACCTATTAATAATAATAATATCATCAGTTAATGAGCAAATGGGAGGTTAGGACATGGAGACGTCTCAAGAAGTCTGTAAAAAAGAGGAAAGGCATGAAGCATTTACTTGAGTAGTAAACTCTCCAAGAAGGGATTTTTTAAAATTCTAGGATGAAGAAAGGCTTGAGCATGTTTTTAGGCAGAGGAGAAAGAGCCAGTAATAGAATAAAAATACTATTATAAGAATTGGGGAGTTCTTCATTTAGTGAAAATTTTCTCATAACAGATAAATTTCATAAAGAGATAATATGACAAGTTCAATAAATCAATAACAGAGAACAATATTTGAGTTGAAACATCTATGGATGAATCTAATTTATGAAACCACCTACAATTTGTTGGCTGTTTCTTCTGTAGAGCATTTTCAATTTACAATTCTTTACTGCTTCTGAAATTAATGTGAATTCCTAAAAGAAGTGGCTGAGTCTGAACAGCTTTATTGAGATGAGATATCATCTCTTTCCAAAATGATAGAGAGAGAGAGAGAGAAAAGAAAGTATCCCAACTAACCAGGCATTCAATTCCCCAAGCAGATCTCATGGTATAGGGATTAGCTTCAGTGGGTAGGATGCATGAAGAATATTGAGTAGACTTTGTTAGCCATAAATATTCAGCAAAGAAGTAAAAAAGTTGGGGAACCCCGAGTTTAGCTCAGTGATTTAGCGCCGCCTTCAACCCAGGGCATGCTCCTGGAGACCCGGGATCAAGTCCTGCTTCCGGCTCCCTGCTTGGAGCCTGCTTCTCCCTCTGCCTCTCTCTCTCTCTCTCTGTCTCTCATGAATAAATAAATAAAATCTTTAAGAAAAAAAGTCAAAAAGTTTTTTCCAAAATGGGTGGAGATCAGTGACTCCACAATAGTCACAGAAATGAAAAAGGGAAGACAGGAATACAGAATATTTTCATCTTAGTAAGTAGTTTGGTTCAAAGAATAAGTGTTAAATACTATGTGTTAAAGAAGTGATAAACCATTTTGACTGCCAGATACCATTTTGAATTTTTCCAGAATCATATCAATACTTGTCATACTTAAAGTTTAGAAAGGCTTAACAGCCACTTCTTCACAATGTTGCCTAGAGTTGCCTCTTCAGGCAAGTGAAGAAGATCCCTTTAGCTCAATTCTCTAGATGGCTTCAATCCAAGTACACCCTCCCTCCAAAGGAGCTTTGGTTTCCTAGTCAGTGAAAACAGTGATGGGAGATAAGTACCTCTCCAGATTTTTCTCTCAGGGAGTTGCAACAAACAACTGACTTCAGTAAAAACTTCTCTGTTGAATTCTCACTTTCTTCTTGGCCATCTATTGTTATCAGGAAAAGAATCTAATAGACCAATTCACGCTGAGTTGCTGATGACTGATAATGGTTTATTATGATATCCCTTCAGGCTACTTACATTTGAGCAAAAGAAAGCATTAACTCTGAAGGTAGGAATTTTAAGTGCTTTGGAATGCTCTAGGGGAGATGTATGAAGACTTCAGGCTCTTCCTAGCACTTCGCCAATTATATCATATAAACAACAGCCTGCTATTAGCTCTGACTATTCTTGGCAGGCTACAAGGCTGAGGATACTAAGAACAATAACCACGTGACCAGGGTCTCAATCCTAAACCCTGCCTAGAAAGAAAAGTCTTCATGATTTAGGAAGACAGGTGAAATTACCTCCTTCCTTTGTGTATGGTTTAGCTGTAACAATTAAATATATCTTGTACTGTTTGTTTTTACTCCATTGGTTACAAAATATATCCTCAACAGTTTTTCTAATGTGGGAAAAGAAGAAAAGGAAAGAATGTAGTTCAAAGAAACTGTATTCTAGAAAAAGGAAATCCTCAAGCTACCTTCAGGAAGTAAAGAATTTTCATTGATGAAAAATTTAGCATGCAGAAGCACTGAATATATATTTATTAGTCAGGTAGTAACATTTGTAGGGAAGACAGTATATTAGTGGTTGTAACATATAAGAGACAGTAAGAAACTACTAAATACATGAAAACAAATGTAAGAAACAGAGATATAACCCAGAACAACTGTGCATGCCTCTGTGTGTGTGTATGTGTGTGTGTGTGTAATGTGGATGAAGAACATAATAAAGTTATCAAACATTGCTTTAAGGCAAAGACAACGGCAATCCTCGTCTTTATGTAGGGCAATTGCTTTCACAATTTTTTTCATTTGATCCTCACAGCCACCCTAAGAGCTTAAGTATTAAGACACTAAAAACTTAAGTATAGCAGAGATCCAGAGAAAAGAAGGGAGGTTTGTTTAAAAGGCCATGCAGCAGGTGGACAATTAGGAGAAGGGATGAAAAAGGAGTCAAGACAAAGTTCTGCCACTTGGCATCATTATTGACTTGAGCATAATTTTATTATATATTCTGTTTATGGAAACTTAAGGTTACTCAAGTTATAATTCTCACCATTCATGTATAAAACATCTTATTTCAATTAAAGTATTCACCACTCCCATATATTTAGCCCGAAATAATCTGACACAGATATGAAATGACAAATATGAGGCTATTCATTTTACATTGTTTTTAATGGCAAATGTTTGAAAACAATTTAAATATCCATCAGTAGAGGGCCAAGTAAATAACTTATGCTTCAGCCACACAATAGAATATCAAATAGAATGAAGCAGCTCTCTATTAATATGGAAAGATCTCTGTATTAGTTTCCTAGAATTGCCCCCCCAAAATGCCATAAACTGTATGACTTAAACCAACAAAAATGTATCACAGTTCTGGAGACTAGAAGTCCAAAATCAAGGTGTTGGCATAGTCAGGTCCCCTCTGAAACTTATAGGGGACAGTCCTTTCCTGCGTCTTCCTGGATTCTGGTGATTTGCCAGCAAGCCTTGGCATTCTGTGGCTGGCAGCAACATCATGCCAATGTCTGCCTCTGTTGTCTGTTGTCACATAACAGTCTCACTGTATGTCTCTGAGTCTTCTTGTAAGGACACCAGTCACATTGGATGAAGGATCCTATTCCAGTGTGATCTCATCTTAACTATTCTACAATGACCTGGGTGGCTCAGTGGTTGAGTATCTGCCTTTGGCACAGGTCATGATCCTGGAGTCCTAGGACTGAGTCCTGCATCAGGCTCCCTACAGGGAGCTGCTTCTCCCTCTGCCCATGTCTCTTCTTGTCTCTCTGTATCTCTCATGAATAAATAAATAATCTTTTTAAAATAAATTTCTTTTCAAATAATGCTACCTTCTGAGACTCTAGAGGTTAAGACCTCAACATATTTTGGAGGGAGGCACAATTCAATCTATAAAAATCTCCAAATTAGGTGAAAAAAGCAAGGAGCAGAACAGGATATATTGCATGATATCTCCATGTAAAAGAAATATGCACATACAGATTACATAAATGTTTATAAATGTAGTAGCATATCTAGCATATCTCATAAAATATTAGTGGCTTTCAAATAGAACTACATAGCTGGTAGAAGTAGGACAGAAAAATTATACTTTTTAGTTATTGCTTTTTTGTACTTTTTGAATTCTCTGTTAATTTTTTAATCCTCTTCCACAACTATTCTTCAGTTACCTTGAATCTATTTAACATTTAATTTCCTCAAATATTAGGAGAAGGTATTCAGAGCTTTTAAGCTGCTCTGGCAAGATTAATCCTAGAGAGAATTCACTCCATTTAATGCCTGCCCAAAATATTAAGTAGAGAGAGACAAAGAAATCAGAACCAGGATGAGAGACTGAGCTCAGCAATTACACAATCAGAATCTGAAGCAAAGAAGAGGCACATGGCAGAAAGTGAGTTAAGACTCTCCAACAGGATTATCATCAATTTGAAAGCAATGTGGATGTCATGGTCAGAGTGGCCAGGCAAGCCCCAAAGTTGTGGTACAAAGTGCTGTATTTCCTAAACCCACCAGTCCTAAGAATCACCTTTTTCTTACATGCAGATTCCTAGGTCCCTCTCCTGGGAGTCTGATTCAGTCAGTTTGAGGCTGTGGCCATAAAATGTGCCTGTTTAATACACACAGAAAGGAAGTTTGGCAAACACTAAAGAGCAGAGCAGAGAATATTCAGTGTTTCTTTCTCTACCTAACTCTGCTTAAAATTGACCCTGATCCTAAGGCATAAGCATGACACTCAGTTCAGGACTACTTGATAGCCTATCTTGTGCCATACTATCCTGTTGTTATCCTTTATTCATATCTGCATTTAGCCAGTAACTCAAATATAAAAAGTTCTCTGATACAGGTTTTTATTTCACCCTGGATCATTTAGACCCCATGGGAACATAGTTGACCTGATATTCCAGAGTTTCAAGATAGAGCAATCCTGAGAAATCAAGATCCAGCATGCAATTGGATCAAGATCTAGAATGAAAACTCCTGGGGATGAAAATGACATCTTTTATAATACAGATTTAGGAAATCTATTGTTGATAAAAAGAAAAGTGCTTCAAACCATATTTTGAAGTAACTTGCTTTGTCAGGAATAAATAGTAAGCTACTTAAAACAGGTTTGGTAGTAAATAAATTTGAGAAAAACAAAAAATAATTTCCTTCTTAAAGATTCGCAATGCATATTACCATAGTGGAGGCTCTGGGAAGTCCTTGATGTAAAGAAATTTATTTAATTTTGTTGAACACAGAATTTATAAAGTATATTTGGTTACAGATGATTTTCTTAGATTTTACTTATTATTCTTACAGATCTGAGATTCCAGGGAGCAGTTTGGGAAACACTACTGTAAATGCTTTTATATCTCATTTGCCAAGAGTTTGGAGCGCAGTTTGGGAAAGGAAATATTTTCATAGAAATGAAGTCAGCTGAGAAGATGAGATAGGACTACTTATAGGAGCATTTATTTATTTAATAAACATGTATTGAATACCATCTAGGAGAATAAATCATACAAAATATTTTTTCACAGCATTTTTCAGTAAGCATAGAAACAAAGGGAATTTTTAAATAAATTCCTTTATTAACATATATTACTTTGCAATTTTGTTTTAAAAAATTGTAGGCATTTTCTGACATAGTCTCCTTCCCAGAATATTCACACCTTGATTAATAGGAGAGCACACTAGCTTGCTGGGCCAACAAATATTTATTTATTGGCTCAAAAAAGAAAAATTCCAGACAATAAGAACATTGGAGTATTTATTTTTCAAATATGGAGTACAGCAAATGTTTTGGTTTATAATGAAGTTATTTAAATGGCAATAAAATATTAGAGTTAATGACAGATGTAAAAATATTTAATGATAGAATGAGGCTTCCAATTAAACATGGCAGTTGAACATGGTTGCTTATTTTTATACTCTCCTAAACCTTCACACAAATGGCAGCAAAGCCATTGTTAAAAGGAATAAACCCATTATAACAAAGTGAACAGGGTGGGTAATAACAGCAGCTTAGAGATATCTTAAAGATTTTAGAAAATGGGGAGTGAGTGAATGAGTGGTAAAAGACCACTCAGCAGAGCAAGTGAAGTCCAACTGCCTGGGATGAGAGATGCTCCAACAACAAGTATACCCATTGAACTATAAATGCCGAAAAGGCTCAGGGTTTGAAGATACTGGTTATTCCTGAAGAACCAGGCTATAGAGTAGGATGAAAAAGAAGAGAATTAACCAAAAGATTATAAACAATAGTTAGACCTCCCAGATGCCCTCTTCAGCCAATAAAGTCAGGTACCCCTTTCAGCTCCAGGTAGAAGGCAGAATGAAAAGTCAGATTTACCATAAAGCTAATGGAACTGAGGCCTTAGGCTCCTCATTTCCACAGATCCCTCCTAAGGTCCTGCATTGAGTTTTGCTTCATAATTTTATATACATATTTTTTGTCTGGAAGAGGACCCCTCAAATTCTATAAGATTTAGGTCCCAACCAACCGAGATATACCTTACACAGGGTGGAGAAGTTGAGCCAGGAGACAGCATACTAAAAATAAGGGGATTGGGCAGCTTGGGTGGCTCAGCGGTTTAGCGCTGCCTTCAGCCCTCGGCGTGATCCTGGAGACCTGGAATCGAGTCCCACGTCAGGCTCCCTGCATGGAGTTTTCTTCTCTCTCTCTCTCTCTCTCTCTCTCTCTGTGTGTGTGTGTGTGTCTCTCATAAATAAATAAATAAAATATTTTTAAAAAATAAAAATAAAAATAAGGGGATTGTGTGAGTCTATATGAAAAACAGTTCTTCTACCCCTTTCACAGCTCAGTTCCCAAAGCTCCAGGGGCCAGGCTTATCCTCCCAGGCAAAAGATTAAAAAAAAAAAAAAAAAGGGGGGGGGGGATCCCTGGGTGGCGCAGCGGTTTAGCGCCTGCCTTTGGCCCAGGGCGCGATCCTGGAGACCATGGATCGAATCCCACATTGGGCTCCCGGTGCATGGAGCCTGCTTCTCCCTCTGCCTGTGTCTCTGCCTCTCTCTCTCTCTCTCTCTCTCTCTCTCTCTGTGTGACTATCATAAAAAAAAAAAAAAAAAAAAATTAGAAAAAAAAAGAAAAAAAAAAGACCAGCTCAAAGTAAAAAGTCTACAGAAACTGACATTTACAGGAGCCTGTCTCTTCAGGGGATCCCTACCCCAACCCAATCTCTCTACAGCAAAGCTCACTAGTTGGCAAATTCTGAAGTTGAACGGCCTCAGTTTTAAGTATAAACAGACAGCCAAGAATCACCAGGGAAAAGCTTTTAATAAAATAGAAAAAAGCAGAGGAAGCCCTGGACAACAAAAACAAATGTTAAACAAATATCATCAGAAAGGAAAGAGAAAACGTTGCATTCACTTAAAAAAGTTTATATACACATATATAAATATACATGTACACACATTAAAAAAAAACAAAAATATTGGATATTTAAAATAGGATAGCAGATGGATTGAAATATAACACTGAGGGAATTGGATTAATAACAAAGATTCCAAAAATGAAGTATAGAAATAAGGTGAAGAAATTATCAAAAAAATATCAGAAACAGTTGTCCCAGCTGTGAAAATCTGAGTTTCTAAATTGAGTCAATTAATATCCAGCTCAATAAATCTGTAATAATAATAATAACAGTAACAGCCAATGTTTATATAAGTTTTGTTATGCACCTAGCACTGTTTTAAACATTTTGAAGTGTTATTACTATCCTTCCCAAGACCCAATGCTGTGGGCACTAGTATTATCTTCATTTTCAGCCAAAAGAGGCACAAAGAAGTTGAGGAAACTGCCCAAAGTTATGGAGTTAGTTAAGAGACTCAGCAGTCCTGCCGTAGAACCTGTGCTCCTAATCACTACACTTTTTGCCTTTCCAGAAAAAAAACAAAAACAAAACCAGATCTTGTGAAAGCCAGATGTTTGAAATTTTAGAAACCTAAGGCTCCCAGTGGGGGGGAAGGGGGGGGAACATGTCACTTACCACGGCCTGAGAACAAGAATAGCATCAGAATTCTCAGTAGCACTACTGAAAACCAGAAGGCAATGGAGCAATGCCTCCAAATTTCTGGGGAAAAATCATTTTCAAACTAGAATTCTATACCTAGACTCTCCATCAAGAGTGAGAGTGGAATAAAAACATTCTCAATCATGTGAGGTTGCAGAAATTTACTTCCCGTGCCACCCTCTCAAGAAGCTACTGGAGGACTAAATCAAGAAAGAAAGATAGGAGTATCCAGGAAAGGACCTCCACCAAAGAGAGAGTCAGAGGGAAATCCTGAAAGACAATAAAGGGAGGCCAGGGTATCAGCTGTGCCTTAGACCCGGAAACCTACCAGACAAGACTGGAGCAAGAAGGCAGAGGTCTTTAGAAGGAATGACGAAAGAGCAAAAAAAGAAGAGGAGTAAGAAGAAAACCTGGGAGATTAACTGTAGTGTTTGTGTTTGAACATATCGAGAGAAGTTGTATAGTTCTGGCAGCATGTTTAGGAATGAATTAGTTCTCAGTAAATGGAAAATTAAACAAATGCAAATTTGTTTCTCAGATTCAGAGAAAACAAGTGGTTGTACAATAAATGAAAGGTAATCATAGTACAAGTTTTGCCTCAGTGTTGTGTAGTATTTGTCTAGTTATGCCAATGAAAACATCAAAAATGTTGGTATAACTGCACTGGGTGTATGGAGGAAGGGGGCATGTATCTTTTCCTCTTGTTATTCTTTTTTTTTTTCGTATCATAGATCACTTTCTGGAATTACTAGATTATTTGGCTACTTGTCTATTATTTACCATTTTACAGCAGTATGTAAGTTCATAAATATGGGGACTTTGTCTTATTTAGTGGTATATTCCCTATTATTTGCAGAAAGGCAGAGGACAGGGAGTGTATATCTGAAATAGAAAACCCTTTAGATCCTTTAGAGTAGAAAATCAGTAGGCAACATCAGTATTGAAAAGTCTGGGGAGCAGAAATTTGGAGTGTGAAGGGAAAAAGCAGGAGAGAGCTGTGTTCTATTATAAGCCTTATTGTATTTTCTGATTCTTAAATTATGCACATGTATTACTTTGGCAAACAAATGATAATCAAACTTTGAAAGGAGAAAACATATAAATGTATATTATAAGTTTATGTATAGCAAAGTGAAGTTTCATTGTACATTTAAAGCAATTAGTGTTTTAGATTTACTGATTCCACAATATGTCGAATTAATTGAATGAAGTAAGAGATTCAAAGAAAGAAAGAAAATCAGAAAGGAGACTGAGATGATTAAGCTAATAGGTGCTGAGACCCTGAACTAGATGGGTATTCCTAAAATTGTAGTAGTGACATATATTTTGGAATATATTTTGGAAGTTAAAAGTATTTAAAAAGATATCCAGCAATGACCACATCTTCCATAGCCATCATTCACAATCATTCTCAAGTAATTTTTCAGGACTTTTAGAAATAGTGAGTGCAATCCTATAACTTAAACACTTAATTTTAAGGAAATCAAAGGTTATCCTTATTTAGCAATATTCCTTTCAGGATGTTATAGTTCTACTGTCCACGAAGAGCTAAAGTCTTTACAATTTTTTGGCACATAGGGTAACTTTCAAAGCGTGAGATGGAATTGCAGTATCTATGTCACATTATTATCTACAGTTCCACAGGTTCAGAAACTAGCTTTTAGAAGTCAACATCCTCTGATTTTTAGGAATTTTCTGCCATGTTCCTGATAAAGACCTTCAGTTATTTCTCAGCCCTTTGAAATAGCCAAACACCTTATTTTTCCTGCTATAGCTTTTGCCTTATTTTGCCTTGTGTAATTCTGAGTTATTTTTAACCCTCTTATGCATCAATAAGGCCACTTGGGCCAGGATTTGTACCATAAAGGTGCTCAGTAAAGATTTTTTGCATTAAATTGAGTATTCATATTTGTAGATGCTTGTAGTAATTTAATAATTTACTCCATTCAAGAGGAGAGTTCAGTGTGCTCGTTGAATAAGGAATTAAGCTAGATTAATTGTTCTTAACCCTGACTGCACATTAGAAATGTTAGGGGGACTTTAAGTATTTTGATGTCTGGCTCAATAAAATACCTGAGTAATTAAAAAAATATATCCTGTTGATTCTAACAGAGATTGAGAACTGCTGAATTAGATGATCTACAGCTTTGATTCCCAAACTTGGTTAGGTATCAGAATCACCTAAAAAGCTTCCCAAAAATGTATCCCTTCTAGCTCCAAGCTCTGTGATTATGACAAAATAGCACTCAGGCCACTGCTGTTGATTTTTCTAATTTAGTAAATTAGATGTGACAAATTATTGAGGCAAATAACTTACTGGAGTTGTTCCACTTAGAAACAATCTTAAGGGGAAGCCCCGGTAGGCCAGGGCATGATCCTGGGGACCTGGGATCGAGTCCCACGTCAGGCTCCCTGCATGGAGCCTGCTTCTCCCTCTGCCTGTGTCTCTGCCTCTCCCTCTCTGTCTCTCATGAATAAATAAGTAAAATCTTTAAAAAAAAAAAAAAAAAGAAACAATCTTAAGTTTGGACTTGGGTACAAGGAATTGATGAACTAGCAGGGAGAGTGTAAATGTCTTTATCCCTACTCAGGTTCCCCTTCCTTGCAGATGTCTCTCTCTTCTTTCTACTTGGCTTAATTCCTACCTAGAAAGGAATTTGGGGGTTGGAGCAAATCAGCACCTACAAGCTGGTTCCAAGACCCAAGGGAGTCTGAATGACATTACTGAAATGCTTTATGTAATGCTATGCTTGCAAAAGACTGTGTGGCTCTTTTACCAGAAATAGGTATTATCTAATAATAAATATTGTCACCATTTCCTCCTAATACCACATGATACAATATTCTTAACACTATTTTCACAGCAAATAAACATATCAGTTACTAAATAACAGTATCTTATTTATTTAATCACTTCACAGTTATAAGCTCTAGAAGCTTCATGACATTCTGTCAGCTTGAGATATCCTCACTCTGCACATGAGCAAACTGAAGTTAAATCTTGTTATAGCAGTCAAGCCAGATTTCTGTCACCTGGTTCCAGCTCTAGTGCTCTTTCTATTCAAGTATGTTTACTGTCTCTTTTGTGGAGAGACTGGAAACTTTTCTCTTTTAAAGAATGTCAGATTTCAAGTTTCAAGTGTGCAGCTTATTTCCCAGTGCATACTTCCCTTTGAAGAAGAGAATGTTTGGGGTGGTGGACATTCAAGCAATCAGGCCAATACAGTTTTATACAGTAATTTTATACATTGCTCATATTTGTCATTTTTCTACATGGAAATCACTGGCCATGTTAAAGGCTATAAACTTCCTACAAAACTGCTAGCAGTATGACTTTGAAGTTGATTTTAATCCTATAATAATGGAGAAGAATGTGAGATGTGAGTGTCAAAGGATTGGTTTTCCATGTTGGTGTAGTGGGTACTTAATACCTGGTTCTTAAAAATAATAACCACGCATGTTAGTCTTCATGGTGCATGCACCTTGCTCAACATGCATGCATCAACAAGACACAATTTGACCTTGCTGTGCAGAAAAAAAAGAAAGTATGTATGTTGAAAAGCCAAAAGGAGACCGAAGTGTTTATATAGAGGGGTCTAATTACAAGTATTTAAAACATAAAATCGTGGTTTAGAATACTTCACATAGAAAAGCTTGTCTCTACCAGCTGTATTTTTCCACATTCTTTTCTGCTTTTGTGGCAATCAGCTCCTTTGTTACCCTTCCGAAATGTTTAAATAGAATGGAGCTATATTTTGAGAGACAATTAGAAACTCTTGAGCCCTACAAAAGGTTAAAGAAACAAAGAGAACTTTTCTAATTAATCCTCTTAGTTTTACTTCATTTTAGAATGTAAAATGAGGGGAAGAAAACCTGAATGGGGCATTGAGACCTTATTTCTGGTCCTGCTTCTGCCACAAATTTATTATAACCCTTGGGCATATCACCTAACTACTCAGAACCTGTATTTTTTCTTCATCTGTGAAATGAAGGCACTAGACTAGAATGATCTTTTTTCCTAGCCAGAAAGTTCCATAATGCAACATTTTTACAGTTCTTAAATTTAATCCTCATTCTACACTGAACATATCTTAAATACAAAATTTTAGTAGATCTTCTCTTAAGAAATTAGTTTGCTGTCACTAACACTGTTTTTCAAATTGTGGTCCTTAAACTGCCATATAACAGAATCACCAAGAATGCTTATTTAAATGCAGACTCTTAAAAAAAATAAAAATAAAAAAATAAAAGGCAGACTCTTTTGTGGTCTCATACAAATTTTAAGAATGACGTTCTGAAAAAAGCTGTTTTGTATTTTGATGGGGATTGCATTAAATCTGTAGATTGCTTTGGGTACTATAGACATTTTAACAATATTTGATCTTCCAATCCATGAGCATGGAATGTCCTTCTATTTCTTTGTGTTGTCTCAAATTTCCTTCTTCAATGTTTTATAGTTTTCAGAGTTACAGGTCTTTTACCTCTTTGGTTAATTATTCCTAGATATTTTATTGCTTTCAGTGCAATCGTAAATGGGATTGTTTTCTTAATTCCACTTTCTGCTGTTTCATTATTAATGGATACGGATGCAACAGATTTCTGTACATTGATTTTGTATCCTGTGACTTTACTGAATTCATTCGTTCTACTAGCTTTTGGTGGAGTCTGTAGGGTTTTTAGATACAGCATCATGTCATCTATAGATAGATTTTTACTTCTTCCTAACCAAGTTGGATGCCTTTTCTTTCTTTCTGTTGTCTTATTGCTTTGACTAAGGACTTCCAGCACTATGTTGAATAAAACTGGTGAGTGGACGTCCTTGTCTTGTTCCTAACCTTACGGGGAAAACCCTCAGGTTCTCACCATTGAGTATAATGTTGGCAATGGGTTTTTCATATAAGGCCTTTATTATGTTAAGGTATGTTCCCTTTAGACTTACTTTGCAGAGGGTTTTTATCATGAAAATGTTAAAATGTTGTACTTTCTAGAATGCTTTTTCTTTATCTTTTGAAATGATCATATGGTTTTTATCCTTTCTGTTATTGATGTGACATGTAACATTGATTGTTTTGCAAATATTGAGCCAACCTTGCATCCCAGGAATAGCCAAAACACTCTTGAAAAAGAAAACAAAACTGGAGGCATCACAATTCTAGATTTCAAGTTATATTTCAAAGCAGTAGTAATCAAAACAGTATAGTACTGGCATAAAAATAGACACAAAGATCAATGGAATAGAACAGAAAATGCAAAAATAAACCCACAATTACATGATCAATTGATCTTTGACAAAAGAGGAATTAATATAAAATGGGAAAAGACCAGTCTCTTCAACAAATGGTACTCAGAAAACTGGACAGCAACATGCAAAAGAAGGAAACTGGACTATATTCTCTTACCAAAGACAAAAATAAACTGAGTTAAAGACCAAATGTGAGGCCTGAAACCATAAAAATCCATAGAGAGAGCACAGGTAGAAATCTCTCTCACACTGGCTATAGCAAGGTTTTTCTAGATCTGTCTTCTGAGGCAAAGGAAATAAAACAGAAATAAACTATCGAGACTACATCAAAATAAAAAGCTTCTGCATAGTAAAGAAAACAACAAAACTAAAAGGCAACCTACTGAATAGAAGACATTTGCAAATGATGTATCCAAAAAAGGATTAGTATCCAAAATATATAAAGAATTTATAAAACTCAACACCCAAGAAACATATAATCTAATTTAAAAATGAACAAAAGACAGGGCAGCCCCAGTGGCTCAGCGGTTTAGTGCCGCCTTCAGCCCAGGGTATGATCCTGGAGACCCGGGATTGAGTCCTATGTCAGGCTCCCTGAATGGAGCCTGCTTCTCCCTCTGCCTGTGTCTCTGCCTCTTACTCTCTGTGTCTCTTATGAATAAGTAAATAAATAAAATTTTTAAAAAATGAACAAAAGACATAAACAGACATTTCTCCAGAGAAAACATTCAAGTGGCCAACAGACACATGAAAAGATGCTCAACATCACTCATCATCAGGAAAATGCAAATCAAAACTACAATGAAATATTACCTCACAGCTGTCAGAATGGCTAAAATAAAAAACACAAGAAACACGTGTTGGTAAGGATGTGGAGAAAGTGGAACCTTATTGCATTGCTGGTGGGAATGCAAAGTGATGCAGCCACTGTCAAAAACAGTATGGAGCTTTCTCAAAGAGTTAAAAATAGAACTACCCTGCAATCCACTAATCACACTACTCTGTATTTACCTCCAAAATGCAAAATACTATTTTTATATCTGTGTTATTTACAATAGCCAAGATGTGGAAGCAGCCCAAGTGTCCATCGATTGATGAATGGGTAAAGAGGAAGTGGTATGTATATATACAATGGAATATTATTCAGCCATAAAAAGGAATGAAATCTTGCCATTGCAACAACAGGGGTAGAGCTAGAGAACATAATGTTTAGTGAAATAAGTCAGAGAAATACAAATACCACATGATCTCACTCATATGTGGAATTTAAGAAACAAAGCAAATGAACAAAGGAAATAGAGACAAACCAAGAAACAGACTCTTAACTGTAGAGGACAAACTGATGGTTACCAGGGAGGATAGGTGAAATAGTTGATAAGGATTAAAGAGTACACTTATTATTAAAAATAATAATAATAATAAAAGAAATAAAAAATAAAAGCAGATTCTTGGACCCTGATTCAAGCCTACTAAATAGAAAATTATAGGATGAGATCTAATGTCCAGCAGGGTGACTATAGTTAACAATACTGTATTGTATACTTAAAACTTCCTAGGAAAGATCAGGTCTACTGACCCTGAAAATTCTAAGCACACACATACAAAATGGCAATACTATGTGATAATAGATGTGTTAACTAACCTTATTGTGGCATTTTATAATATATACACAGATCAAATCATCATTTTACACAACTTAAACTTGCATAATGTTATATGTCAAATATATCTTAGCAAAGCTGGCAGAAACATTTTAAAAATAAAATAATGTTCCTAAGAACTCATAGTATGGGAGGAGGGATTTAAGACTGTATGTGTCTAAAGAAATATGGGCTTATCAAAAAAAGAAAAGAAATATGGGCTTATCCATATTTCCTCTAAAGTCTGAGAACAATTGAGAATCCAGGAATAAACAGGAGAAGGGAGGGAAGGGTGACAGTGAAAGAGTGATAATTACTACCTAACTTTGGATGAGGAAGAAACAGGTGTAGGGGAAAAGGGGGAGTGATCTGAGTGGCAAGGGTATCCCTGGAGAATGCATTTCTTTATTGCTCACACTGGTTTCATGTTTGAACAGACGGAAATCAGGCACTAACCCTGAGAACGGGTCAAGTGGAAATGCCCATATCCATAACATCAACTGATACAGTAGGTCTCTAGCTTTTGTGTTCCATGATATTCAAAACCAAAGAGGTCATAGTTATGTTTTATGAATGAGAAAATGACCTTCCTCAAGAAGCAGAGAGAAAACGGAGGTAAATAATGACCGTATAGGATTTCCAAAGATTTTTTAAAGAGTGGAAATAAACCCTTTGGGGAATTAAAATATATTCTTTTCATGCTTGGGGATTTTGTTCAAATTTTGTTTATCCTCTTTTGAGGACCATCTGTTATTCTGGAATGTTTTTCCTGTTTTGTTTGTTTTGTTTTGTTCTAAGTAGGTTCCTCACTGGGCATGGAGCCTAATGTGAGGCTTGAACTCACAACCCTGGGATCAAGACCTGAACTGAGATCAAAAGTCAGATGCTCAACCAACTGAGCCACCCAGGTGCCCCTGTTTTGGAGTGTTTAGGGTAGATCATTTATGAGACCTTGTGAAAAAAACACATGCTTTATCAGCATGATTTCACACCATGACTGTATACTTCCATAGTGAGCGCATATGTAGGTTCTGTGACAGTGTTGCCTTTTTAGCACAAACACACTATATATACAAAACAGAGAAAGAAGGGAGAGTCTCATCTAGTGTCTTAGCTTCAGACAAATTCAAGATCAAGCCTCAGGGAATCCAACTCATCTCTTGACAAGTCAAATGCCCTGTGTGAAAGGACACTGAATTGCACAAGGCATTTGGTGAAGTTCAAATAAATCTACCCTTGACTTTCATGGAGAGAAGATCAGGTGCAGGAGCTGCTCTGGCTTAGAAGGCTCTTTCAAGAACCATAGACACATGGGTAGACCCCAGCGGAAGAAAGGAAGTCCCTGCAACCTTAAAAGGACTTTGAGGAGTAACAACAATATAATAGCAATACTTCTGTTTTGCATTGGTGGAAGAGTGAATTTCTAAAATCATGGCAAGCAGGTTCCTGTGGCCATCTAGCTCCCAGTCATGCTTCATCTTAATGAAAAGGAGAATAGAAATAAAGGGGAAATGGTAAGCACGGTATTTCATTTCACTTCTCCAAGGCTTCCAAAATAAATGAACAACTATTTAAGGAGGCTTTCTTTGACTATTCATCCTGCTTCTCCACTTTTTTTCATAATATTTATGCCTTATTTTGTTTATTGCCTGTATCTACTTGACTGGAATCTATGCTCCATGAAGGCATTGATTTCTGTCTACTCTGTTCATAGCTATTTCCCCAGTGCCTAGAGAGTTTCTGACACTTAGTAGCTACTCACTAAATACTTGTTGAAAGAATGAGTAAGTTCCTACTAGATTATTGCCTTCCCATGTTTAGTGATAATTAGTATGATAATTTTAGGCAATTTTGGAAATATGTCCCCAAATATGTCAATAATTTGTTTAGGGAGATGGACTGAAGAGGAATGTTTACCAGGCTGCTTATTTCAGGCTTTAAATGAGGTAACTTAGTTATTGAGAGCTGTGGCTCTGGAATTGAACTATCTAGGTTTGAATCCTGACTCTGCTGTTAACTGGCTGTCAGATCTCCATCAAGTTAATTCTCCATCCCTCAATTTCCTCCTCTGTGCAATGAGATAATACAGTAGCTCTGAGTATCAAATGTATCCAAATGGGGCCTTGCACATAGTACAGAAGAATAACATTTATTGTGGTGGCTTTCCTATGAGTATCCTGAGTTATTTCTTCCATTGATGATGCTTTCTATAGACCATGAACACACGCTTACATTTGTATTCTTGACTTAAATCTGCATTTCTTGGAATATGTAGCTGCATGACCCTTACGAACATTAGAACTTACAATTTGAATGCAGGAAAAAAGGAGGGGCATCTTTGGACAAAGAAGCCCATGTTACTATTTGATTGTTGTTATTTTACAACAATCAAATAGTAACTGTTATCTTTTTAGTATTTTAAATCTATCTATTCACCCTTCTACCTATCTACCCATCCATCTGTCTATCTACCTATCCTACCCTAATTGTACTACCTTATCACTTAAGAAGTTATTTATTTATGGATGTTTCCCATTTGAAAAAATAAAACGCCAAACACACATACAGCAATTATTTTGTGCCAGGTACCATTCTAAACACTTAGAGAAATTTTCCCATTTGTCAGTGTAAACATCCATGTATTTGCTCACTACTTTAGAAATTCTTTCTAAAAATTTCAAACTTAGAACACACTTTCATGTATAGTTAATGTTATTGTTCTTGTTTGTTCTGATTGAGTCATACAGGCTTTATGTGATTATATTCCTGCCCTCTGGAGTTAACAGTAGAGGTCTGTCACCATGGTCTTCAGCACTAATTAGATAATAATATGTAGACACAACCCAACATCTCTGAGGATTTTTAACAGACTCACAATTTTCCTTAAGGTTCCTAATTGCCTGCTTCTCCACATGTACTTCCTCCTAACATCCTTCTCCAAGGATGTGTGTACGAGCCCCATTCTCTCTGAAGGGCTCCACCTGGGACCTTAATCTGTCTTCTTTCATGCCCCCTAGAGCACTAATTTTTACAGAGCTGTTACTTGTAGCTGACTTTTATTGATGTTTAGAGGGAAGAATGGCATGGTGGGAGAAGATAGGGTAAAAGGAACAGGATGATAGTAATTTCAACATAGAACACAAAATAATCTTCAACAAGTACAGACATCACTAATCCTACCCTTATGGACCATTTCCCAACGCTGACAATTTCTCACTGCCTGTCTCCTGCCATATCTTGAGGTTCCTTTCTTCCACGACCTGTTTTGCTTTTGTTTCTCCCTGTGTTCCATGACCTTTACTCATTTACTCCTCTCTTCAGAGTTTCCCCTAGAAATATAAATATGTTCTCACTCCCAACCTCACCTCAGGAAATGACAAGGGGGACTTTCTTAACCAAGATAATCATGTCATTATGATCTTTTCCTTTAAAAAACTATTTGATACAGAGTAAGAGCGAGAGATCACAGAGGGAGAGGGAGAGAGAGAGGGAGAAGCAGACTTACCAATGAGCAGGGAACCTGATGTAGGATTTGATCCCAGGACCCTGAGATCATGACTTGAACTGAAGGCAGATGCCTAACCAACTGAGCCACCCAAGCACCCCCCATTATGATCTTTTCTTAAAAGAACCATCTAACCCAGGATTGAATTGTGATATTCCTTATGACAGTTCCAGAAATTTCTATGTAGAAGGGGCTTTGTAGGGATAGTCTAAATGAAAGGGAATTAAGAAAATATATCTTGAAATTGCACTCGCATAGCAATCAAACTATTTTAACTTAATCATGTAGCATTCAAAACCCTGACAGAAATCAAAATTTTATTTAATAGGGTTTAACTAAAGAGACTTTAATTAAGGGACTGTCTCCAGAAGTGTGGGCAGGTTAGAGAAACCAAAAAGGAACACTGAGGCACCCAGGGATAGCAACAGTAGGAAGCCATTACACCCCTAGGCCTGAAGAACAGGAAAGGAAATGGTGTCTTTAAGTGTGGAGCTCTCCACAGCTGGAGGTGTGGAAGAGCCAGTAGGAACTGTTATCACAGGGGTTATAGGCACCAAAGCAGGGGGGATTAGGGGAGGAAATACTCTGATCCCCCATTCGTCTTACTGTCTAGGCTCCTGCAGTTGCTTCTCATGGGCTGAACCCAACGAGAAGCCAGATGGCAGGGCAGCCCTGGGGAAGTCATTTGCCAGATTCCCTATCCATGGACGAGAGCAAGTGGCGTGGGATCGAGTGATGGAGAATAACTGGAGCAAATTATGTATTTATTTGGGAGTAACTTTGAAAGCAGAAACTGAAGAAGATTAAGGTAGGTTCAACCACTGCTAGCCTCTTCCTAATAAAGAGAGAGAGAGAGGGAAGCAAACCATAAGAGACTATTGACTATAGAGAACAAAGTGAAGGCTGATGGAGGGAAGTGAGCGAGGATGAGAGAAATTGGTGATGAGTATTAAGGAGGTGCTTGTGATGAGCCCTGAGTGTTATATGTAAGTGATGAATCACTAAATTCTATACCTGAAACCAATTTTACCATATATGTTAACTAAATAGAATTTAAATAAAAACTTGAAATAAAAAACAACATAAATAAAAGGCAGAAACAAATGCAGTTAAGCTTTGTTTCACACTGAAATTTTCTCCTCCTAATACACTAGAAGGCTGCTGGGGAGACAAGTAAGGCTTCCCCCCTTTCCCCACTTCTGGGAAAAGCTCTGAGTTACAAGCAGAGCAAGGTGCAAGGGAAGTATTCAAACACTGTTCACCTTGTCTTATCATCTTGGTACCTCTCCTCCTTTGTACCACAGGTTAGCTTGAAACACTCTAGTATTATAAGGAATAGAAGAAAGATAACTATTATGTGCTTTCACTCATATGTAGAATATAAGAAATAGTGAAAGAGACCATAAGGGAAGGGGATAAACTGAGTGGGGAAAAATTAGAGAGAAAGACAAACCATGAGAGACTCCTAATTCTGGGAAACAAAGGGTTGAAGAAGGGGAATGGGGATAGGGTAACTGGTGATGGGCATTAAGGAGGACACTTGATGAGATGAGCACTGGGTGTTATACTATATGTTGGCAAATTGAATTTAAATAAAATTTTTAAAAAAGAAATAGAAAAGCAATTTTTGAGGCATAAAGCTAACCTGTAACAACCAATCTAGAGCTCAAGCTAGGCAGCTGGAGAAGCTAACACAATTGAGGATGTACATCTTTGAACTCTAAATTCTTTTTTATTGTTTCTAAACGCAAGCTCTCAACCAACCATGAAAAGAGTTTACATTACTCTTTGAAATCAGTGAGGCAAGAACAAATTACCAAAATGGATAAAGATTAGACAAAAGATTTATTCTTTCCTCAGGGCTGAATACTAATATGAGGGATGTCTTTGTTTCTTGGCAGAGAATGGATGCTGCAATATAAACCCTAGGTGCTTCCAGACAGTTTGGTTGCCTGCCTGGCTTTCCTTCTTCTGGTTGTGTCTGCAATTGCCAAGGGAGTGGTGGAAGACTTTCTGGAAGACACTTAGGTTCAACCAGACTCCTTAGATGGGTTAGTGACTACCTCAACTCCTAGGATCAATGATAGCATGTAGATATGGCTCTGACCTACATGTACCTGGGGTGTACTATGAATGTCTAAGAGAGTGTCATGAAACTTCTACTATGAAAATACTGTCTTCTGGAAGCTCTGACATGACTTGAGGAATAAAAGAGAGAAATATCCTTTGACATACATGTTGCCCAGGCCTCTCCTTCACATTTTTGGTGTCCAGGATAGCCTGTAGAAGAGGTGGTAAGCTAAGTTCTTTACCTTAATCACCTCAAAATAAATCTGAGAGGTGCATGTTAAAATATCCGTATTTTAAAGAGAAAATGGGTTTAAGGAAATCATTGGTTTGCTTAAAGACACATAAACTTTTGCAAGGTAGAGCTGATATTAAAACCCAGTAATATGTTCAAAGCTTTGCCCCTAACATGACACCATACTGAATGAATATGTCAGGGAGTTTGGAAGGAGGATACTAAGATGGTATTTCAAAAGTTGTTTCCAGAACTATGCATCTACAATATTATTATTTATAAGAAATATATATTCGATCATTCAGATAACCAAATTTTTTACTCACATATATTTAGTCTTCATCCACAGTTCCTGGCTCACAGCTTCTAAAACCCCTATAATTTCTTTTAAGTATTGAAAGTGATCAAGATGTCTTTTGTTATTTTAATGAGATAAATTTTGGAAACACCTAAGGATGGGGGCGGGTTACCAGGAGAACTAACTTTCAGTCCCACCTTCTGACTTCTGGGGACAAGAGTGGGGTTGGATGTTGGATCAATCCCAATGGTCAACAATGTAATCAGTCATGCCTAGGTAATATGACCTCCATAAACTCAAAAGGTCAGGGTTCGGGGTGAACGTTTAGAGGTGCTGGGAGAGTGACTGCTCAGAGAGAGGGTGGAAGCTCCAAGCCCTTTCCCCTTACCTCAACCTATATGTCTCTCCTGTTTCTGAGTTGTATCCTTTTATAGTAAACTGATAACCTAGTAAATAAAACATTTCTCTGAGTTCTGTGAATTGCTCTAGCAAATTAGTCAAATCTGAGGAGGATGTCTTGGGAATCTCTGATTATATAGCCAGTCAGTCAGAAGTACAAATTATAATCTGGACTTGTGACCATCATCTGAAGTAGGTGGAGGATTAGGGGGGAGTCTTGTAGGACTGAATCCTTAACCCATGGAATCTAATGCTATCTTTTGGTAAATACCATTAAATTCTCAGAAATTCTCAGAAACTGCTGATGTCCAAGAATTTCTTGGTGTTTTGTGAAGTTCACTTCTCCCATATAATGCAGATGTTGGAATTGATCCAAGAACCCCCAAATTGTACAAGAATAAATTTAATTAGCCAGTACTCTTGGTTGGAAGTAACAGAAACTCAATTCAAGCCAATTTAAGCCAGAAAAAAAATTGGTTTCTTTAACCCAAAAGCCCAAGGGGTAATAACTTCCAGAATAGAACTAGGTACTTAAATTGAAGTTTCCAGGAATCATTTTCTGCATGTATTAATTTACTAATATTGCTTTTTTTGTGTGTTGGTTTTAATTTGTAGGCTGGCTGTGTCTACATAATGGAGAAAATGAGTATTGATGGCACCAGATTTACACAGTCCTTGTAGTTCATAACCTCAAATGAATAAACAGCCTTCTCTCTTTGCTTATTCATAGCAATCCTTAAAAACGTTCTGTCTTCCTTTTATCACTTGCCCATCCTTAGACCAATCACTGTGTTTGAGGAGGAATACAATACTCTTGTTAGCCAGCCTGAGTCGCAGGTTCACTCTTAGTGGGACAGGTGAGGCCATGTGTTCCACAGCTCTGATTCTAAAAGTTACCCAAACAGGAGTCTGGGCAGATAAAGAAAGGTAAGAAAATAAATATGGTTACAAAAATTACTAAATACATAGGGCAGTCTCTGCTGTGGGTGCCTAAATGAAAGATGTGAGCAACCCAAAGCATATGAGAAAACATTGCTTGCTATCTAATTTTTTTTTTTTTTTTTTTTGCTTGCTATCTCATTGAACAAGAGATACAATATGTCCAAAATAGCTCCCTTGAAGAGAGTACACTTCTTGGACAAAAGAAATGTTTTCCTTCTTTTTTTTTTTAATATTTACTTATTTATTCATTCAGAGAGAGAGGCAGAGACACAGGAAGAGGGAGAAGCAGGCTCCATGCAGGAAGCCCAACTCGGGACTCAATCCCGGGTCTCCAGGGTCACACCCTGGGCTGCAGGCGGCGCCAAACCACTGCGCCACCAGGGCTGCCCGTTTTCCTTATTCTTAACATGTAAACCTATACTACTAAAATAATGATAACTCCCATCCCTGAGACATTAACTCACCTCATTACTCTGAAAACAAAAATCAGTTTAGGAGTAAGAGCTATGGGATGCCTGGGTGACTCAGCAGTTGAGTGTCTGTCTTTGGCTCAGGGCATGATCCTGGGTCCGGGAATGGAGTCCCTCATCGGGCTCCCCATGGGGAGCCTGCTTCTCCCTCTGCCTATGACCCTGCCTCTCTCTGTGTGTCTCTCATGAATAAGTAAATAAAATATTTTTTTTTAAAGGAGTAAGAACTATTATAATTATTTTATAGAGGGAAAAAAATGAGAGAAAAATGTCTTCATCCAAAGTCATTGCCTGATAGACTGAATGAATACAGGCAACCTTTATTTTAGAAACTCTCCTGACAGAGTAGCATCTGAGTGCCTACATCTGGATTCTGTCAAGTTCAGCATCCCCTCAGAGCTGTGTTTTTGGAAGACGATCTTAGCTTTCACCCTTTGAATTCTTCTCTCCAGCCTCTCCTTTCTGACTGGTCAGTGCTCAAGGGATCTTGGACTAAGAGCTTGTGGTTAGTGCTACAGGTGAACTAGGCCAGGGAGTCCTTTCTTGTCTCCATCCCATTCCCCTGCTTCCTCCAACCACATGAGGCACTAACCTCTAGACACTGCTCAACCAGCATCTCTTTTGTGCATTCTTCTATCACAGAACTTTTCTTATTTTTGTCCTATTTGTTTATATGCACATCCTTCACCATTTTCTCTCAGCCCCCCATTATTGACAAGATTAATGTTTATTCATTCTTATTTCTATAGCAGTTTTTACACTGCCTGACATATAGTAGGTACTCAACAAATGTTGGTTGAGTGAGAACTTGACCATTGTTTGTAAAGTAAAGTGATTCTCTGGTTAAGAGACAGGAGAGAATTCAGGGAATTTTTCTTTTGCAGAACTCAAAGTACTACAGATATCCTAAAGTTAATTAAATAGCTAAATGGATAATTTTATACTAAATTGAGTTTCATACTTGTTTTTATTATGGAAAAGTAGAAACAATATCAAAGGTTTCAATATTAAGGAAAGCCATAAGATTAAGATGAGAATGGGGGCCAAAAAACCTAGGTTCTATTATTGGCTGTTCTGGTGTCATTAATTAATAATGAATTACTTCAACTCTAACATAACAACCTAGTAGTTCTCACTTGGAATCACTCATGCATTTGCAGTTAAATATAGGGCTGTAGGCATCTGAGAGCTTGCCTCTGCTAGAAATTTAAATGGTTTACTTAATGACCCACAGTTGATGCTGAGCTGATGACCAGAGTGTCTGTCTGTGGCTTCTCCAGCATGGAAGTCTCAGGATGGTCAGATTTCTTACCTGCCAGTTGGCTTCTACCAGAACAAGCAGCACAACAGAGCCAGGTAGAAGCTGCATGAACTTTTCTGACCTAGTCTCAGGGATCACAAAGTGTCACTATTGGATTCTGTTGATCATAAGTGAGTCACTAATGCTGGCCTAGATTCAAGGGAAGGGGACAGAGAGTCTGAGAGAAATGTAGAAGAATTTGAGGACATGTTTAAATCTACCACATTAGCTCTACCACCTAGTATTTGAGCAGTATGTGGGAAAATTAGTCATTTGTGGTTTTTTCTATATAAAATAGGATCCTTATGAAGATTAAATAAGATGATGTAGGGACACCTGGGTGGCTCAGTGGTTGAGCATCTGCCTTTGGCTCAGGGTGTGATCCCAGGTCTGGGGATCCAGTCCTGCATCAGGCTCCTTGTGAGGAGCCTGCTTCTCCCTCTGACTATGTCTCTGCCTCTCTCTGTGTGTGTTTCTCATGAATAAATAAATTAAAAATCTTTTAAAAAATAAGATGATGTATGCTAAACACCTAGACCATAATAAACTCTCAGATGTTCTTTTATTGTTGGGAGAAAACTTTTTTTTTGGGGGGGGGACTCTTAAAACCAAGAAAATATCCAATAATTGTATTACCCTGAAAACTGGGAAAAGACCATTAGTCTCTTGTAGTTTTCTGTAAAAACTCCTTGTGGAGTACCATTGTCTAATTTTAACATAGCTTTAAAAGCACTAAATTCTAGCAATATTTTTGATTATCTAATCATTCCAAATTCTGATCAGCTGATCTAAATGTGAAACTTTTGAAACCCAACTCATTTGTACTTGCAAAAATGGTTTCCATATGTGTGCATGTATATCCATATGTGTGTATGTATTTATTGTGCTAATAATACATAACCTTACTATCCCACCAAAGAGATTAAAAAAAAAAAAAGTTTACCAGAAAAAATCTGTTAGTCATCGGCTGATACAACTTTGCATTACGCTAAAAAATACTAGAAGAGAGACGGATGGTTGATCTTCATTTAACACAAAAACAAGACTTTAAAGACTATCAGAGTTTTTGCTGAACTATCACATTGATTCAATAGCTAGACACATGATTAGTAAAGAATAGGAAAATCATGGGTGAAGATAATCATCCTTGTAATCAATCTTTTATAAATTCCCTGTACATAATTAATTTCAGACAATACTAGCCAGTGTTGTAATTTTCTCCCTGTTCTTTCCTTCCCCCAAGCCTAGAAATACTTGAAATTCAATACAAGAACTCTTGCCACAGAATTATATTAAAAAATTTAATTAATGGGAAATTCTGCATAGCATATATATCAACTACAAGAGAATTATTCTCTACAGAGATCCCATGGATTCCTGAGCAACCTCTGCTTATAGAGCCCATTCACCTAAATGACAATCTCTGACACATTGTCTTCCAGAGAAGCTGTGGCAAGACGTTGGTATGCAATTACTTTTATATTCAACTTCCCAGGACTTTCTGGAACTCTTCATGCAATGAATCTTGAAGCAATTGAGAATTTCCTCTTGGCTGTTGGCCTGGGGAGTCATCATCTCTCCACTCTAGTAGCCCTCACTCCATTTTTCTGGCTGTTACCTATTCACTCAACACCTTCTGGGAAGCCACTAAACAAGATAAACAATTGGCTCTAGAACCTGGAGAGGTATGAGAACTCTCTTTGCTATTGCTAAAGGAAAAGGAACTTAAACTCTTTGCTAATGATCACCATCTTGTTTCTCTCTATGATGACTTTCTTATCTTGGGCAGAGTAATGTCCTCTCCCCACTGGGTCTTCCAATGGCGTTACTACCTTTCTCATTCTTCCAATGCTCCCTTATAATACATTCTTTCAAAATAGTCTCATTTGAGGAGATATACTAGAGCATGCACAAATGGAAGAGAAAAAACTAGCTCCAATAATAATGATATCAGTGATGAAGTAATACAATCTAACCAATATTGAATATTAATGAGGCATAAATGAATTGACCAACAACCAAACTCTATTCTCAGCTCTCCTGGAAAGATTCCTGTCTTTACTGTCTTCCTTTAATCCTCAAATATTGGTTTCTTCTTTTTCTTTCTCTTTTCAATGCTGCTTCGCTTCATTAACCTACTATTTCTTTTGTTGACTGAGAATCATTGAGAAGGCTCTCAATGATTTGGAGGACAAACACTCTTCCTTCCTGTCCCCTTCCTATACAAAACATTTTCTTCAATAGGATATTTACTTCATCAGAGTTAGTTTTATTGTTTGAGAATATCCTTACAGATATGCGTGTGTGTGTGTCCTTGTAATATATATGAATTAAAGAATCAGATATTGGGATCCCTGGGTGGCGCAGCGGTTTGGCGCCTGCCTTTGGCCCAGGGCGCGATCCTGGAGACCCGGGATCGAATCCCACGTCGGGCTCCCAGTGCATGGAGCCTGCTTCTCCCTCTGCCTATGTCTCTGCCTCTCTCTCTCTCTCTCTGTGTGACTATCATAAATAAATAAATAAATTTATAAAAAATAAAAATAAAAATAAATTTAAAAAAAGAATCAGATATTATTTCGATGAGACAGTATGCTAAAAGAATTGGTTTATTTTATAAATCCAGACTACTTATTATTTGGAAAATTGTTAGATGATGGGCTCAGAAGATTTGAGACACTGAATATGACAACACATAGGATCGGTAGCTCATAAAATGTTCTGGAGATCATGGATACTGGTGACTTTAGAGAAAGGTTCTACAGAGAGATAGGAACTGTTGCATCCAATGTGGAAAACATTATGAATATGTGTGGAAAACATTATGAATATAAGTTGACAGGACTTTTCTACTGATATTTGCTCACCAGGATTGCACTAAGATTATGAAAAAAGATGGCTGAGTATAATTTTTCTTCCTTTATTCCTTCTGTATTTGAAGCGTAAAAGTTCCCAATTAATCATAGTTCTTACAGAGGTATCAGTTACTGCAATTTTCAGACCCCAAAGTCTTGATAATGAGGGACATTTTACAACCATATATATATATTTTAAATTTGATGCTAATTGCAGCCATTAATTCTTCCTCACATTTAAATAACATTTTGTGGGTTAATAATAAGCACTTGTTTTCTTTCTTTTCAGGTTAATGGAAACTTTTAAGGTATAGGGAACAATCTAAATGTGTATAAAACTATTTTTTTCAAAAAAAAACACAGCAGAGCAGAAATATACCTTAAAAATAATAGAAGTGTTCATATGCATCTTTCAGCTAGTTACTGTCTCCAGTTTATTTGCTTATTTTTAATGTTTAATTGTGGTAAAAACATAAAATAAAGTTTACCATCTTAACCATTTCTAACTGTACAGTTCAGTAGTGTTAACTGTAGTCACAGTGTTCTGCAACAGATTTTCAGAATTTTTTCATATTGCAAAACTGAAATTCTAAACCAACAACATTCCTTATTTCTCCTTTCCAAGTCCCTGGTAATCACTATACTACTTTCTGTTTCTATGAATTTGACTACTCTAGATACTTCATATAAGTGGAATCATTCCACATTTGTCATTTTGTGACTGGCTTATTTCACTTAGCACAATGTCCTCAAAATTCATCTATTCTGCAGCATGTGACAAGATTTCTTTCCTTTTTAAGGCTAAATAATATTTCTTTGTATGCATATACCACATTGATCATTGATGGATCTTTAGTTTGCTTTTACTTCTTGACTATTGTGAATAGTTCTCCAAATGGACATGGGTGTGCAAATATCTCTTTGTGATCCTGCTTTCAATCCTTTTGGATTTTTTTTGGATATATTGCTGGATTATACAGTAGTTCCATGGGATTACTGGGTCATATGATAGTTCTATGTTTACCATACTGTTTTTTGCCATAGCAGCTACTCCATTAATTTTTAATTTTTAGATTTTTTCTCCCAAGATTTTATTTAAATCCAACTTAATGTGTAGTATAGTATTGATTGCAGAAGTAGAATTTAGTGGTTCATTACTTACATAAAACACCCAGTGCTCATCACAACATATGCCCTCCTTAGTGCCCATCACCCACCTCCCCTACAGAAACTCTTAATTCTCTATAGCTAATGGTCACTTATAATTTGCCTCCCTCTCTGATTTTATCTTATTTTTTCCTTTCCCCAATATTCATCTGTTTTGTTTCTTAAATTCCACATATGAATGAAATCATATGGTATTTGTCTTTTTCTGACTGACTTATTTTGATTGGCATAATACAATCTAGTTCCAGCCACATAATTGCAAATGGCAAGATTTCATTATTTATGATGGCTGAATAATATTCCATTTACATATAAACCACATCTTCTGTATCCATTCATCTGTTGATGGACATTTGGACTCTTTCCATAATTTGGCTATTGCTGATGTGATGTGATGAACATTGGGGTGCATATACCCCTTCAAATCTGTGTTTTTATATCCTTTGCACAAACACCTAGTAGTGCAATTGCTGGGTCATAGGGATGTTATATTTTTAACTTTTAGAAGAAATTCCATCTGTTCTCCAGGATGGTTGCACTAATTTCATTCCCATCAACAGTGTAAGAGGTTCCCCTTTCTCCACATCCTTACCAATAAGTTGTTTCCTAAGTTGTTAATTTTAGCTGTTAAGTGTGAGGTGGTATCTCATTGTGGTTTTGATTTGTATTTCCCTGATGATGAGTGATGTTGAGCATTTTTTCATGTGTCTGTTAGCCATTTGTATGTCTTCTTTGGAGAAATATCTGTTCATGTCTTCTGACCATTTCTTAACTGGATTATTTATTTTGGAGGTGAGTTTGATAAGTTCTTTTTTTTTTAAGATTATTTATTTATTCATTCATGACAGACACAGAGAGAGAGAGAGGCAGAGACACAGGCAGAGGGAGAAGCAGGTTCCACGCAGGGAGCCCGATGTGGGACTCCATCCCGGGACCCCGGGACCACGCCCCAGGCCGAAGGCAGGCACCAAACCGCGGAGTCACCCAGGGATCCCCTGATAAGTTCTTTATAGATTTTGGGTACTAGTCCTTTATGTGATACATCATTTGCAAATATCTTCTCCCATTCCGTAGACTGCTTTTGAGTTTTACTGATTGTTTCCTTCATTGTGCTGAGCTTTTTATCTTGATGAAGTCCCAATAGTTCATTTTTGCTTTTATTTCCCTTGCCTCCAGAGACATGTCTAGTAAGGAGTTGCTAGGGCCAAGGGGTCAAAGAGGTTGCTGCCTGTGTTTTCCTTTAGGATTTTGATAGTTTCCTGTCTCACATTTAGGTCCTTCATCCATTCAGAATTTATTTTTGTGTATGGTGTAAGAAGATGGTCTGGTTTCATTATTTTGCATGTGGCTGTCCAGTGTTCTCAACATCATTTGTTGAAGAGACTCTCCTTTTTCCATTGCATATTCTTTCCCGTTTTGTCAAAGATTAGTTATGGGTCCATTTCTGGGTTCTCTATTCTGTTCCAATGATCTATGTGTCTATTTTTGTGCCAGTACCATACTGTTTTGATGATTACAGCTTTATAATACAAGCTTGAAGTCCAGAATTGTGATGCCTCCAGCTTTAGCTTCCTTTTTCAACATTACTTTGGCTATTCAGGGTCTTTTCTGGGTTCATACAAATTTTAGAATTATTTGTTCTAGCTCCGTGAAAAATACTAGTGGTATTTTGATAGGGATGGCATTGAATGTGTACATTGCTTTGGGGAAGTGTAGACATTTTAACAGTATTTGTTCTTCCAATACATGAGCACGGAATGTTTTTCCATTTCTTTGTATCTTCTTCAGTTGCTTTCATAAGAATTCTATAGTTTTTACCTCTTTGGTTAGGTTTATTCCTAGGTATCTTATGGGTTTTGGAGCAATTGTAAATGGGATTGATTCCTTAATTTCTCTTTCTGCTGCTTCATTACTGATGTATAGAAATGCAACAGATTTCTCGATGTTGATTTTATATCTTGTGACTGCTGAATTCATATATCAGTTCTACCAATTTTTGGTGAAGTCTTTGGGGTTTCTACATAGAGCATCATGTCATCTGTGAAGAGTGAAAGTTTGACTTCTTTGTTGATTTGGATACCTTTTTTTGTTGTCTGGCTGCTGTGGCTAGGACTTCTAGTACTCTGTTGAACAACAGTGGTGAGAGTGTACATCCCTGTCATGTTCCTGACCTCAGTGGAAAAGCTCTCAATTTTTACCCACTGAGGATGATATTAGCTGTGGGTCTTTTGTATATGAGCTTTATGATGTATATGGCCTTCTGTCCCTACTTTCTTGAGGGTTTTTATCGAGAAAAGATGCTGTATTTTTTCAAATGCTTTTTCTGCATCTATTGAGAGGATCATATGGTTCATATCATTTCTTTTATTAATGTGGTATATCACATTGATTGATTTGATATCGAACCACCACCCCTGCACCCCAGGAATAAATCCCACTTGATCATGGTGCATAATCCTTTTAATGTACTGTTGGATTTGATTAGCTAGCATCTTTTTGAGAACTTTTATGACCATGTTCATCAGGGATATTTGTCTGTAATTCTCTTTTTTTAGTGGGGTCTTTGTTTGGTTTTGGAATCAAGCTAATGCTGGCCTCATAGAATGAGTTTAGAAGTTTTCCTTCTATTTTTATTTCATGGAACAGCTTCAGAAGAATAGGCATTAATTCTTTGAAAGTCTGTTAGGGGAGGCACCTGGGTGATTCAGTCAGTTAAGTGTTTGCCTTCAGCTCACGTGAGGCTCAATCCCAGGACCCTGGGACTCCCTTCTCAGATGGGAGTCTGCTTCTCTCTCTCTCTCCTTCCCTCTCTCTCTCCCTCTCCTGTCCGCATGTGATCTCTCTCTCTCAAATAAATGAATAAATAAAATCTCAAAAAATAAAAAAGATAAGTCTGGTGGAACTCCCCTGAGAAGCCATTCTCAGGGAATGAGACCCTAGACCCTAGACTCTCATTTTTTGGGAGATCTTTGATTATTGATTCAACTTCTTTGCTGGTTATAGGTCTGTTCAAATTATCTATTTCTTCCTGTTTCAGTTTTGATAGTTTATATGTTTCTAGGAATTTATCCACTTCTTCCAGATTGCCCAATTTTTGGCATATAATTGCTCATAATATTCTTTTATAATTGTGTGTATTTCTGCTGTTGTCGGTTGTGATCTCTCCACTTTTATTCATGATTTTATTCATTTGGGTTCTCTCTTTTTGATAAGTCTGGGTAGGAGTTTATCAATTTTATTGATTCTTTTTTTTATTTCTTTTTATTGGAGTTCAATTTGCCAACATATAGCATAACACCCAGTGTTCATGCCATCAAGTGCCCCCCTCAGTGCCCGTCACCCAGTCACCTCAACCCCCCGCCCACCTCCCTTTACACCACCCCTTGTTCGTTTCCCAGAGTTAGGAGTCTCTCATGTTCTGTCTCCCTTTCTGATATTTCCCACTCAGTTTTTCTCCTTTCCCCTTTATTCCCTTTCACTATTTTTTATATTCCCCAAATGAATGAGACCATATAATGTTTGTCCTTCTCCGATTGACTTATTTCACTCAGCATAATACCCTCCAGTTCCATCCACGTCGAAGCAAATGGTGGGTATTTGTCGTTTCTAATGGCTGAGTAATATTCCATTGTATACATAGACCACATCTTCTTTATCCATTCATCTTTCGATGGACAATGAGGCTCCTTCCACAGTTTGGCTATTGTGGACATTGCTGCTATAAGCATCGGGGTGCAGGTGTCCCAGCGTTTCACTGCATCTGTATCTTTGGGGTAAATCTCCAGCAGTGCAATTGCTGGGTCATAGGGCAGATCTATTTTTAACTCTTTGAGGAACCTCCACAAAGTTTTCCAGAGTAGCTGTACCAGTTCACATTCCCACCAACAGTGCAGGAGGGTTCCCCTTTCTCCACATCCTCTCCAACACTTGTTGTTTCCTGTCTTGTTAATTTTCCCCATTCTCACTGGTGTGAGGTGGTATCTCATTGTGGTTTTGATTTGTATTTCCCTGATGGCCAGTGATGCAGAGTATTTTCTCATGTGCATGTTGGCCATGTCTGTGTCTTCCTCTGTGAAATTTCTGTTCATGTCTTTTGCCCATTTCATGATTGGATTGTTTGTTTCTTTGCTGTTGAGTTTAATAAGTTCTTTATAGATCTTGGATACTAGCCCTTTATCTGATAGGTCATTTGCAAATATCTTCTCCCATTTTGTAGGTTGTCTTGTAGTTTTGTTGACTGTTTCTTTTGCTGTGCAGAAGCTTCTTATCTTGATGAAGTCCCAATAATTCATTTTTGCTTTTGTTTCTCTTGCCTTCATGGATGTATCTTGCAAGAAGTTGCTGTGGCCAAGTTCAAAAAGGGTGTTGCCTGTGTTCTCTTCTGGGATTTTGATGGAATCTTGTCTCACATTTAGATCTTTTATCCATTTTGAGTTTACCTTTGTGTATGGTGTAAGAGAATGGTCCCTCAACTTTATGGTCAACTAATATTTGACAAAGCAGGAAAGACGATCCACTGGAAAAAAGTCTCTTCAATAAATGGTGCTAAGAAAATTGGACATCCACATGCAGAAGAATGAATTTTATTGATTCTTTCAAAGAACTAGCTCCTAGTTTCATTGATCTGTTCTTTTTTTTTTTTTTTTCATTTCTATATCACTTATTTCTGCTCTAATCCTCTTCCCCTTCTGCTCATTTTAGGCTCTTTTGCTGTTCCTTTTCTAGCTCCTTTGTGTGAAGGTTAGGTTGTATATTTGAGACTTTTCTTGCTTCTTGAGGAAGGCCTGTATTGCTATATACTTCCCTCTTATGACTGCCTTTGCTACATCCCAAAGGTTTTGGACTGTCGTGTTTTCATTTTCATTAATTTATATATATTTTTTTATTTCTTCTTTAATTTCCTGATTAACCCATTCATTTTTCAGTCTGATGTTCTTTAATCTCCATTTATTTGTGGACTTTCCAAATGTCTTCTTGTGGTTCACTTCAAGTTTCATAGTGCTGTGGTCTGAAAATATGCATGGTATGATATCAGTCTTTTTGTACTGGTTGAGGTCTGCTTTGTGACCCCGTGTGTGATCCATTCTGAGAATGTTCCATGTACATTCGAAAAGAGTGCTGCTTTAGGAGGAAATGCTCTGAATATATCTGTTAAGTTCATCAGATTCAGTGTGTCATCCAAAGCCATTATTTATTTGTTGATCTTCCTCTTAGATGATCTGTCTGGTGCTGTGAGTATTAAAGCCCTCTACTATTAGTGCATTATTATTAATGAGCTTTAAGTTTGTTATTAATTGATTTATATTTGACTGATCCCAAGTTGGGGCATAAGTATTTACAATTGTTAGGTCAACTTGTTGGATAAACCTCTTTATGATGATATAATGCCCTTCTTCATCTCTTATTACAGTCTTTGGTTTAAAATCTAGTTTGTCTAATACAAGTATGGCTACACCGGCTTGTAGATTATCTTTGTTCCTTTCTAGTCTTTGTTGCTTTTAGTCTCTCTTTCCCGCGCCAAGGGTCCCCTTTAATTTTTCTTCCAGAGCAGATTTAGTGTTCATGAACTCCTTTAGTTTTTGCTTGTCTTGGAAACTCTATCTCTCCTTCTATTCTGAATAACAGCCTTGCTGGATTTAGTATTCTTGGCTGTATATTTTCCCCATTTAGCATGTTGAGTATATCATGCCACTTTTTTTCTGGCTTGTCAAGTTTCTGTGGACAGGTCTGCTGCTAACCTTATGTGTCTACCCTTGTAGGTTAAAGAATCTTGTAGGATCTTTTGTCCCTAGCTGCTTTCCAGAATTTTCTCTTTGTATTTTGCATGTTTCATTATAATATGTCTTGGTGTCAACCTGTTTTTTGTTGATTTTCAGAGTTCTCTATGATTCTTAGACTTGAATGCCTATTTCCTTCTGAAGATTAGGGAAGTTCTCAGCTATAACTTGTTCAATTAAACCTTCCACCCCTATTTCCCCACTTTTCTTCTTGGACTCCTATGATACAGATATTATTGCACTTTGTGGAATCACTGGGTTCCCTAAGACTATATTTGTGATCTAACAGCATTCTTTCAGTTTTCTTCCCAGCTTCATTATTTTCCATAATTATATCTTCTTTTAGAAAGATTATGGATTTTTGTTCCTCTACTTCTTCCATACTCATGGTGATTACATCCAGTCAGTTTTACATTTCTGTTATAACATTTTTTTGTTTCAGCCTGACTAGTTTTTAGGTCTTTTTATCTCTGCAGCAAGGGTTTCTCTGGTGTTTTTTCTGCTTCATTCAAGTCCAGTTAGTATTCTCATGACTATTGTTCTAAATTCTTGTTCAGATATATTGCTTTTATCTCTTTTGAGCAAATCTCTGGCTGTGATTTCTTCTTGATCTTTCTTCAGGGGAGAATTTCTCTGTCTTATCATTATATCTAGGTTTCTGTCTTTTACATGCTATGATAGCTTGTTATATTTACTGTTCCTGAGAGAAATACTATATTAGGAAGTGGTCATGCACTGTCCAGGACCTGGAACCTCAGGAAATGTTTTTGGTATATGCTGGCAGCTACACCATTTTAAAATATCACCACCAGTGCACAATGTTCCAATCCCTTTGTATCCTCACCAACACTGATTATTTTCTGTTTTTTTTTTCAATAGTTGGCATCTGAATAGGTCTGAAGTGATACCTCATTGTGGTTTTGATTTACATTTCTCTAATTATTAGTGATGTTGAACATCTTTTCGTATGTTTGTTGGCCATTTTTATATTGTCCTTATAGAAAGACCTATTCAACTCTTTTGTCTTTTTTAAAATTGAGATTATTTTTTGTCTGTTGTTGTTATTCTTTCTAGTTATAGGAGTTCTCTGTGTATTCTAGATATTAATCTCTTTTCTGATATCTGATTTGCAAAGATTTTCTCACATTCTGTGGATTGCCTTTTTACTCTATTTGTGTCCTTGAATGCTCAGCAGATTTAAAGTTCCATTTGCCTATTTTTGCTTTTGTTTCCTGTTCTTTTTGTATATCCAGGAAATTATGGCCAAATTCATTGTCATGAAACTTTTCTCTTATACTTTCTTATAAGAGTTTTATGATCTTGGGTCTTACATTTAGACCTTTAATCCATTTTGAGTAATTTTTGTATATGGTATAAAATAAAGGTTCAGTTTCATTCTTTTGCATATGGATATCCAGTTTTCTTATCACCATTTGTTGAAGAGACTATTTCCCATTGAGTGCTCTTGATATCTTTGTCAAAAATCATTTGACTGTATATGCGAGGATTCATTTCTATACTCCAGTTTGTTTCTAAATGAATTCAAATCTACCACAGTTAGGCAACTCTTTGTATATAGATAAAACGCACAGCCTCTTGTATCAGTCTGCATGAGTGTAAGTACCCCAGCATTTATTAACTATATGACATTACATAATTTATCTTTCTGTGCCTCACTTTCTTTATTTGTAAAACAGAAATAATGATAGTACCTCCTGCACAATGGGATTATAGAGATTAAATAAGTAAAACTTGTTAGAAAAGTCCTGATACATAGAAAGTACTCAAAAAATCTTAGCTATTATTTTTGCTTAAATTTGCCTTCCTTGGGCAGCCCTGGTGGCTCAGTGGTTTAGCGCCACCTTCAGCCCAGGGCTTGATCCTGGAGACCCGGATGGAGTCCGGCGTTAGGCTCCCGGCATGGAGCCTGCTTCTCCCTCTGCCTGTGTCTCTGCCTGTCTCTCTCTCTCTCTCTCTCTCTCTCTCTCTCTCTGTCTCATGAATAAAAACAAACAAACAAACAAAAAATTTGCCTTCTTCATAATTTTAATAGGCACATCCAGTACAATTATAGCTCCCTAAAGATCTTCAGACCATAGCAATTCTCTCAATTCTAGATGCCAACACTATTCATACCTACTGTGCATTCTCTATTGGTGTTCCAACACCAGGGGTTTATTTTTTATCTTAACCTCATAAAACCACTTACTTGTAACCCTTCTATGCATCTCACACTTTCCCTGAATATAGGAAATAAAGAAAGATCAATATTAGGAAAATACAAAAGAAGGTAAAGGTCTCTGTAGTTTCTCAAAGTTGGTATTCAGTATATATTGATCTGTGAACCTGAAATAGGTTTGAAAAAGATCAGAGACTTTCCCCCCCTTTTCTGTAGTCCATTGTGAAATGACTAAGGTCAGATGGAGAATGTGAGGGGATAGAGGAAAACTAAAGTCTTATAGGACAGCTTAATTTGAAATTCACAGGCAGCTACCACAAAAATGTCCCTGGTTTTTTAGAGAGCTGCACTGTTTAAATCCTCATCTGATTGGTACCACTGCTTGCATAAGGAGAGAACAAGCTTATGTGAAATTAAAAGGAGTATATTCAACAACTATGTTGTATACCTAACACTAATGTAACATCATGTATCAACTCTAAAAAACAAACAAACAAATATGAGTGTATTAACTATACTAGCAGCAGAACAATTCAGAATAAGTAAAATCATAGTAAATCTAAGGAAAATTGTATAAATCTAAGCAAAAGTAAGTGTTAACATTGGTGCCATACAATGTAGTCTGGTGCAGCTGGGGTTAGCCGTATCTCTGTACTTTTGGTTCTTTCAGATTAATTCTTTCTGTTAGAACTTATGTTCTTTTCATTACCTTTTGATCTCTTTCCCTTTCTATAATAAAAGACCTCTGGAAAACCAGAAGTATAAACGTTGTTTATAAAAATTTTTCTTGTTCCAATATTAATGCAAATTAACTAACTATGCCTGAGAGATCAGTGTCCAACTGATCTCAATATTAAAAAAAAACTCAGCCATATTGCAGTTTTAATTAAATTGATAGCTATCTTTAGTTCACATTATTTTATCCTGGAAAAGACAAAAATGTTTAAAGTGGATATTAAATATTAAGAAAGCTTTTATTCTTAATATACTTAATACAGTATTTATCAGCATGTAATTATCAAATATGGAAGGTTAATAATTTTTTAAAACCTTGGAACATAATGATTTCATTGTCAGGAAAAACTTCCATGGATATTTTTAAAAGCAGGGATTCCTGGGTGGCGCAGCGGTTTGGCGCCTGCCTTTGGCCCAGGGCGCGATCCTGGAGACCCGGGATCGAGTCCCACGTCAGGCTCCCGGTGCATGGAGCCTGCTTCTCTCTCTGCCTGTGTCTCTGCCTCTCTCTCTCTCTCTCTGTGTGACTATCATAAAAAAAAAAAAAAAAAATTTTTAAAAAAGCAAAGACTATAATTGAATATTGTTTTTGTTTCTTTTTTATAATTTTTTTTTAAATTTTTATTTATTTATGATAGTCACACAGAGAGAGGAGAGAGGCTGAGACACAGGCAGAGAGAGAAGCAGGCTCCATGCACCGGGAGCCCGACGTGGGACTCGATCCCGGGTCTCCAGGATCGCGCCCTGGGCCAAAGGCAGGCGCCAAACCGCTGCGCCACCCAGGGATCCCTGAATATTGTTTTTGAAAAGAGAAAAACTTGCAGAATTATTCGAAAGACTAGCAAGATACTTCATTCATCTTTCAAAAGTTTCTCTGATAGAAATAAAGAGCATGTATTCTACAGTTTGACTCAAAACCTGTAGACTCATTTATAGGCTTCTATTGTTTCTGTGAGTAAAATAAACTCAGAAGTGGGAAAGTCGCATGTTATTTCAAATCACATCTTGTATCACATCTTGTATGTGTATGTATCACATGCATGCATGTGAGGAATCATAACTTACTTTTGGTGCCCTCCCCCCTTTTCTCAATCTAATTCTTGTTTATATAGTCAGCCAGATGCACGGGAAGCACATCTAAGGGACACATTAAATATTTAAATAAGTGAGTTGTTTTCTTCCCTTTTGTTTTCTGGGGAAAAAAAGTTTTCAACCATTTTTTTCTGTTAAGATTGGATTTAGATAGGATCTAGAAAAGATGTCATATAGTCATTGATCCAAGTTAATCAATTTTAAAGGTGTATTTCTATATGTAAAAAGAATAATATTGTGCTGCAACTTGGTCCTCAGTTATTCCTGTTTCCAGATTATGACAGGGCTCCCACATTAAGAGCTGTATGTACTTGGCAGACCCAAATCAAGTGTTTCTTTCAAGGGGTGGAGAGGACAGTTCATCCACAATTAAGGTTGTGCCACTGGGCTTAGTGCTATGGGGAAAAAGAAGACTATGATGTAGAGGTCTCTTCCAGGGAGGAAGAAAAGAAAAAAGTCTCTCCTCTTCCAAAGAAAGATAGTTAGAGGTTGGATATTCAACTCCTGGAGTGCCTCTTTGAGACAAGATGCAGATGGGAATAGCTAGAATGTCACAATGGACTTTCCAGTTACATTTCACTACATACTAATCAGAGACCACTTCAGACCATCCACCAGGTGGCAAAGACCATTAGAAAATAATTAGTAAATGCCAAAGGGCCACATTGCTAAGAGTACTTTCCCCTACAGACGTTATCTTGAGTTTTTCTACTCAAGGAACATTCCTAGTAGAGAGCTGATCTTTGAATCAACAATATGTATATATATATTTTAAGATTTTATTTATTCATTCATGAGAGACACAGAGTCAGAGACATAGGCAGTGGGAGAAACAGACTCTCTGTGGGGAGCCCGACGTGGGACTCGATGCAGGGACTCCAGGATCAGGCCCTGAGCTGTAGGCAGACACTCAACCAGTGAGCCACCCAGGTGCCCCTGAATAGACAAAATATTTACCTGAACACGACTATTTCATCTGGAAGTTCTTTTAATTGGCAAGTTAAAGGGTCTCTTGTTCTGCCACTGTACACCTAAAAATGGTTGTATTTTACCATAATCTTTAAAAATTCAAACTTAAATTTTTGAAGTGTCTGTTGTTCTTTCACCTACTTCCCAACCCAGTCATAGGATATAAAGGAATTTTCCTTCTTCACATACATAATAATACAACTATAACCTTGAATACCCCCCTCACTCAGAGATATACACACGTACCTTCTATTAAAATTTATAAGGCTTTTCCATCCTAGGACCCTTTACAAACTATCCTTTCTTTTAAGGGTTCCTATTGTAAGTGAAATATCTCCAGGATTTGAGTTCACACCTGAAATGTGATCTGGTACTGGATTTGTTTCTTCTGAGTCCCTCACAGTCACATAATTATATTTACTCACATCTCACTAATAAATATAAAAACATAATTGAGCCCAGGCCTGTACTCTGACTTGTCCTCCCTACAAATCCCCAAATCTAGAGTCTCTGGGGAAGTGTACATATCACATTCCAAAGGAACTTGTAAGATGGTTGGTTCCACAAACTGTTTTAATAATTATATAAACTTTTCTCACTATTTCTCCATCCCTAATATATACTGGTAGCCAGTTCCCCAAATTCCTGCTTTTTTCACATATGTAACTATTACCAACCATGTCAAAAACCTCTATCTCTTGGGATGCCTGAATGCTTCAGTGGGTTAAGCATCTGCCTTCACTCAAGTCCTGATCTCAGGGTCCTGGAATTGAGCCACACATGTAATTCTTCCTCTGCCCTGCCCACCACTCATGTCCTCTCTCTCTCTCTCTCTGAAATAAATAAATAAAATCTTTTTTTTTTTTTTTTTATTCATGATAGTCATAGAGAGAGAGAGAGAGGCAGAGACACAGGCAGAGGGAGAAGCACGCTCCATGCCAGGAGCCCGACGTGGGACTCGATCCCAGGACTCCGGGATCGCGCCCTGGGCCAAAGGCAGGCGCCAAACCGCTGAGCCACCCAGGGATCCCAATAAATAAAATCTTAAAACAAAAACAAAAACAACCCTCTATCCCTACATAAAAGCAAGTAAATTGAACTGAATGTGAAGCCAGATTAGACTGTACCATTCATGAACTATGTGACTGGGCAATTACTTATCTCTTTGATTTTTAATTTTTTCCTCCATAAAATGAGGATAATTTAAATTCTTGAGGTTTATTGTGAGGATGAAATAAAATAATGAATACAGAGTACTTAGTCATTATATTTTGCTATTGTATCTCCTTAGCCCCTCTCATTTCTATTTCTTTTTTTTTTTTTTTAAGATTTTATCTATTTACTCATGAGAGACAGAGAGAGAGAGAGGGGCAGAGACACAGGCAGAGGGAGAAGCAGGCCCCACGCAGGGAGCCCAATGCGGGACCCAACCCCGGGACCCCAGGATCACTGGGGATCACCCTGAGCTAAAGGCCGCACTAAACCTCTGAGCCACCAGGGCTGCTCCCTCTCATTTCTATTTCTGATATGATATAATTGTAAATAAATTTCACTGTACTTTCAACATTTTCTTCTGGTCTTTTCCAGAGTACCTACTATGGACCAGATAAAATGCTAACTTCTAGTGATCTGAAAATGAGTAAGACACAGATAGCTCAAGACGTTTTGGGTAGCAGAAAAAACAAACAAGTGTTCCAAAAGCCCAAAATGAGGAACAACTGAATCTTCCCAGAGTGGGAGGAGGGTGGAGGAAGACTTTTTAAGAGAAAACATTTGAGTTGTGCAAAGGGGAGAGTACAGGCAGCTTATGGTGTGCTCCTTGGGCCTCTTCCTTATGAAGAGGGTGCCAAAGGTATCCATGAATCTCTGGACTGCAGGTGAAAACCTGCTTTCTTTAGATGGAGGATGAAACACAGGATGTTTCTCCTCCTCATGGGGAAATAAAGTTGTTGTTGTTCCCTTATTCATGCGTGTTTCTCCTTTCTTTTATTTATTCAATGTGACAGATACTAGGGATAGAGAGAGAAAAAAAACTCAGTCTAGTAAAAGAGACAAGAAAACAAAATGAGACCTCTAACAGAAATTCTTAAGGGGACTTGGGGAGCAGTGTTAGGGTGACCAACTTTTCCAGTTCACCTTCTATCCCTGATTTAGCAATGAAAAAGAAACCCCTCAGTCCTGTTCAAACTGGGATAGTTGGTCCCCTGCTTCCAGGCCAGAATGGACTCCCCTCATGCAGCCTGGGGTAGGGCGTGGGAGTATGGTCATTCTAATAATTCATCATTCTAATAATGTCCAGCATAAATTTAATGAAATACTGGATGGATGAGAACATTCAAAACCTTTGTTAAGTGAGGGATCCCTGGGTGGCGCAGCGGTTTGGCGCCTGCCTTTGGCCCAGGGCGCGATCCTGGAGACCCGGGATCGAATCCCACATCAGGCTCCCGGTGCATGGAGCCTGCTTCTCCCTCTGCCTATGTCTCTGCCTCTCTCTCTCTCTCTCTGTGACTATCATAAATAAATAAAAATTAAAAAAACAAACAAACAAAACTTTTGTTAAGTGAATTAATTTAGCACATGGGAACAACATTACATTGAGTGTTTAGGAAAATTCCGGTGCTCACAGTTCCCAGAACTGTATGAAGATTAGGTGATTTAAATACTTCTGAGCACCTGTCGTCTGAAAAGATCATTCTGACAAAGTCATTACCTACAATAAGCTTATAGTTCAATAAAAGATAAAGCTGTGTATAAAAATCTTGATAGCATAAGGTAGAGACAACCTGAAAGCTTATCTGGGTTTCAGATAAGGAGTAGCTTTGGAGACCGAGGGACAAGGGACGACTGCCTAGAATGAGTGTGGGAGAACAAAGGAGAATAGAGAGAGGATGGGAAAGAAGGCTCTCTGGTGGAGAAGCAAGAACAACTCCACAGAAACAAAGCAAAAAAGTCACCTGGCACCATGGGCCCCAGTACAACTGAAGTGTGGGATGGAGAAACTCTGTCCATAACTGTCCATACTCTCCTACACGCTTAACTTTGTCTCCCTCAAAATCTCTCACTCCTGCAAAAAGTTTCCCAGGAACTATGAAAATGTGCTCATTTGGAGTTGGTTGGACTATGGTTATGCTTTTTGTGTAGAGTCAATATACTAGGGTGTTTGTGGCCTGAAGCTTTCTTTGCAGTGCTATCAGGGGTTGAGTTGAGCAGGTTGTGGATGCATTAGTAACTATCACCAATGTGTTGTTTATTAACCACTTTCTTTTTCAAGCTGATTCTGAATGATAATTGGTAGCAAAATCCAAGTTTCTGCATTTCTTTTTTTCCAGTTGGTAGTGCTGTGAACTCCCATAAACTCAACCACACCATTCACTGTTGCTTCTCCCTTGGCTCCCCTCCTCCAACGTTTGCTACCACAAAATATAGTTAGTGTTCATGTCTCATTTCTCAGCAAAATTATGAGCTGTGTAGAGTGAATTCACATTAATAATATTTTAGCAAACAACACTTTGAAGAGTCTACAGACCATTTACCAAGGAAACTAAATTATTGCAAATACTTGTGTCAAAATAAATGAACCAAGGCTTTTCTGATGTAATAGCCCAACATTTTATTATGGGTATAACAACTCTCTGATCTCTAAAATTTAGCAATCCTCATTAGATTCTTTCTTCACTAGAGAAAGTAAAAAATGTTCCCCTATAGATTTTTCCATAACTGTTAATAGTAGAATAGGGCATTTTTTTCCTAAAGTAATTCAAACTAATATGAAATCCTTTTCTAATACAAAATTGTCTTTAGAACACCTTAGAATTATTGTAAACCATAAGTAGAATTTATTAAGGTTATGAATCAAAGAGAAATGTTGTGTGTTCTTGTTGCCATTAAAAAAAATTTAGAGGTTAATCTTTTCCCCATTTTTTGGCTTAGCCATGACTCTGGCTTTTTTTCTCTCCTAATAGGTTCTCTTTGGTTCCAAGGCATTCCCAGCTGCTGACACAGTCACAAATTCTGTCTGAATAGGAGGGTGACCTTTTCAGAGAGGAGTCAATGTTTGTAAGCTAAAATACAAAGGAAGGCGGAAAAAAAGTTCACTGAGCGACTGTGCACTGGAGGAAGAAAGCTTGTTCCAAACAACCCCTCTCCGTCCCTACTCCAACTGGCACGCAAGTGTCCCACGTCCATCCCCATTCCTCCCTGACCTTACTGGCCAGGTAGATCTGTCTGCTGCAGACACAGTCTGCGCAGGCTCTTTGATGTCTGAAATTCTGCCTCCGTGTCTGCTTGTCTCTTGCAGGGAAGAAGCAGCATCTGGCACCTCGGCTCTGTGAAACATCAATGACTGCTCCTGGGAAGGGGAATCAAGAAGCAGCCGACCTGCCTTAGGAAGGCAAGTGACCTGGGTTACTCCTACCCACTGCCAGTCACATCGATTTTTCTGCATATGACCAGATGTCCTCAATTCCCCAGGCCTGAATACACTTAACCTTCCTTCTCCAAACTGCTTTATATTCCTTACCCACCTCCTTCTCCCTCCATTCTCAGCTCTTAAAAAAAAAAAAAAAAAAAAAATCACAGACACTGCAGTTGTCACACATCTTCTGACTTTTCATCAGAGCTTTGCGTACCCCTTTCAAATATTATTCTCTTCCTTTCTCTCTCTCTTTATTTAACTTCACAATTTTGCTTTCTGGCAACCGACCAAAGATTTCTCTGTGCAACTTAAAAGAAATATTACAAGACAAACCCTCTCCTGGTACAAGAGCTACAAAATTATTTGCATATGTAATCTCATCCTGTACCTCCTGCTAGCCTGGGACTCTTCATCTCCAATCCTCATGGTGTAACAAAAGAATAAATTATGGTACTACTGATAGAACATTAAACTGACAATCTTCTGAGGCACTGGCAGTTTTAATGGAAACCAAAGAAAATTCAAGATTATACATTTTCTTGTAAATGTATTTCTTTCTCCTGTCTGCCTTCTCACATATTATCAGTTTTCTTGCCTTCTTATTATTCAGTTTCCTCTGAAACAGGAAGCAACAAATCTAAAGCTGCCTTTGAGCCAATCTCTCATCAATTGAACTATATTTGCTGATAGGGAATTAAGGTATGGCAAATCTGTTACAAGTCATTTAGGCTTATGATTTAAAGATTTAGTTAAATTAATAAACTGTAGCAATTTTTAAAACACTAAATGGATTACTTTACCTAGTGTTTTGCCTCCTTCCTGGCTACTTTGGGAAGATGGGTAAAGTGAAAATAAAGGTGTTTCTATACTGCCATCTAGTGGAGACATCCAAAAATCTGTTTCTTCTCCGAATTGTTTAAAGGAACCTAGAAAACATTTGCTACTATTAGGATCTGGTCCAGGTTTAATTCTAGTTTTGTTTCACCTCCTCTGAGGATAATGCAATCCTGGGGGCTCCTTTTGGTGTCACTGAGAGTTTTAAGCTTTAAGCTGGTTTTGGAGAGCTAAAAAAGATGAAAAAATGGTAAAATGAAATGGAAATGTAATGTAATGTATCCAGGAAATGGTAACAATCTAAGAAAACTGCAGTGATCACCCTACTTAAAATAGAATTCTGCTCCCCTCTTCTCTCATATCTATGACTCTAAAATTTTATTTTATTTTAAAGATTTTATTTATTTATTCATGATAGACATAGAGTGAGAGAGAGAGAGACAGAGACAGAGACACAGGCAGAGGGATAAGCAGGCTCCATGCAGGGAGCCCGATGCGGGACTCGATCCCAGGACTCCAGGATCATGCCCTGGGCCAAAGGCAGGCGCTGAACCACTGAGCCACCCAGGGATCCCTTATGGCTCCAAAATTTTAAATATTATGAATATGAAGAAGCAAATTAGAAAAACAATAAATAGTCCAATAGGAAACTACTGTCTAATTTATTTGTTTCCCAGAATCATTTTTGTCCTATCTCTAACTTGTAGTTCCTTTGACTGTGAGATACTTCCAGCACCAAATCTCTCTCCTGCCCCACACTTACCAGCTGCTGTTTCCAACACATTTCCACCTCTCCTCAAGTCTGCCTGTCGCAAACATCCCCTGCTCCCCAACTGGCAACCAAGGTGGATTCTTGGCATGTTTACCTCAGAGACTTTGAGTATCTTAGAACCTCTTCCTGTTTTTGTATTCTTTCATTCTGTCATAAGTGTGTGGATAAATTGTGAATTTGAATTGAAATATAAAACATGCTGAGCAAATCTAAAATGGTAGGAGGTAGTTAAACAGATGATGCTCAGACATCATATGATGTTGGCTGAGATATTGTTATATCTGCTGAGTCAAGGGGCTAAATCTGTAATTTCCCAATACGACCCATCATCTGGAAATTTCTCCTTAAATAAATTTGATCTTCCTCTTACAGTTCCCTGACACTTATGAAAGGGTGTCTTTGTCCTTATTTTTTTCTTCGTTAAGATACTCATAACTGTGAAAATAAACATCATTTTTCAGGATGGCAGATTAAAGCATGCTATACTTTTACCATGTTAATTATAACGAGAGTAACTAAATGCAGTATGTCTGTCTAAAGCAGTTTTAACTCCATTCAAAAACTCAAAACCTCTCTTATTAATTTCAGCTACACTAACCATAGAATTTTCCTTTCAGAAACAAGATAGTGACCTCTTGATCTCTATGGTTTCAGTAGTCCCAAAGCCCTCAATTCAAAGGATCCTGTTTTATTGATGGCATTAGCAATGATTTTATAATTGGTACTTAGAATTGATATACAGTGAAATTTAAATGGTTGTTGAGATCTTTGTTGATTAAAGATTTTTAAATTAAATACCAGTGTAGTATCTGGTGTTATTTGAAAGGGCCAATCTTCCACAGCAGGAATTTTAGTGGAAGAATGCCAAGCAATGTTCACTTTATGTCTCACTTCCAACCCTCTCTAGTGGTGCCAAGTTTATTATAGGTTAGAAACTGAACAGGATCTAGCAACCCACTTCTAAAATGTAATCATTTAATTTTCATATAATTTCATGAAGGCGGTTTAATTATTTTATAATTACATATCCAGACATGATGTGATGCAAGGTCATGATGAATATACTATCTTACAACCTAAATATGGCAAAAAAAGTAATCAAGTCACATACAGAGATTCAGTTAAAGTAATACATAATCTGTAGTAGCATCTCTTTCTTTTTTCAGATCATGCAGTAAGAAAAGCATTCCTTCTGTGTTATTATGATTTCTCTTAGTTCTTGAACTTTCTAATCACCAATGCAACACTATTTTGTGCTTCCCTTCAAGGTAGAATAATGAAACCCAATAGTAGGATAGAATAACAACCCGACTTGAGAAGACCCTCCTCAGAATGTGTCTGCTTATCTCTTCTCCACTCTTGTTAATGACATGCTCTGTGCCCTTACACGACTTCAAAAAAAAGCATATCTGTGGAGTCCAAATAATATTTCTAAAATATATTGATTTCCATTAAAATTTAATGGATTTTTATGGACATAATTCATGGATTTTATGGACATGTCTCACCTTATGAGACAACCTCAGAGAACTCTAAGGTGACCATGATTCCTCATTTTTCAGTTCTCATTATTTTTAGAGGAATTTGTAATGCTTCAGGTACTAAAGAGAAAGTGGCATGGAGATGAACATAAGCAGATATTTGTCTCTTCACAGTCTAGAATCCACGATCTATAGTTACATTGTTTCAGGAGACAATATAACTCTATGTTTAAAAACAAAATGATTCCTGTGTGGTAGGGACAGAAGTGAGAGGAAGGTACATGGCAGGAACTGGAAGAGTAGATATTATGGGCTCCACCGCTAAAGAGACTGGAACCTATTTGGACACTATGCTCTACAGGAAGAGACCTCAGTGAGAGAGGCTGTGAAAGTGTTGCTGACAATCTAGGTGCTAGGACTTGGTACCAGGACTCTACATGAGCTCTCTGGACTGACAGAGGTAATGGGGAGGGACTACCTGCCAGAAGACAGATTTATATATCTATGAACAGAAGTCATCTGCATTGCGTCTGATTATCTGCAAGTTATAGAATGGTAAAATAGCTCAAGGGCAATGAAAGGCCCAGGGACCCTATAGAAACAGCTGATTCACCTAGTTTTCTTTCTTTTTTCTTTTCTTTTCTTTTCTCTTTTTTTAATTTTTCTTTATTCATGAGAGACACAGAGAGAAGGCAGAGACACAAGCAGAGGGAGAAGCAGGAGCCCGATGTGGGACTTGATCCTGGCACCCCAGGATCACAGCCTGAGCTGATGGCAGAAGCTCAACCACTCAATCGCTGAGCCATCCAGGCATCCCTCCACCTTGTTTTCCACTGAAGTCATCCAGGAATCTTTTTGGTCCATTTCAGAGTCTTCTATAATTTTTCCCTGCACTGGCAAATATGGCAACAAGAGATTGCTTTCAGATGCTCTACAAAATCCTATTCATCCCCAAATTTCTCCATAGATAATATTAGGAGTTTTTTCTGACCCCCCCCCCCAACTGATCCCTTTATAGCTTCACAATGCCTTGTCTCCCTTTCATGGTAGTATTTCATTTTACCACCAGTGATAATATGTATCTATCTAATCCCCATGTTGGATTCTAAGTTGCTTTTTAAAAGTCCTCTGCAGTTGCTATCAGAGTGCTGAAATATGTCATGTGCTCGATATGTTTCATTGAATTTAATGTAATTCTTATATCCATTCAGCTAGTCCTCATTGGCTCTTTTATAGGTAAAGATTGCAGCTTGCTGCAACGTAAGATCTTAGAAGCTAAACTTTATATAGAATCACCTTCCACAGCTTTAATATGAATTGAATAACTCCGGGCCATGCTTGCTTTAGAACCAGTTTATTCCCAAATCTCTCTCTCAAACTACTAGCCATTAGCTCCCACTAATAGATCAGCACAAAATAGTTTGTTAATTTGATAGGTCTCAACAGAATGGTAAAGAAAAGGAAAGTTTCTCACCCCTCCCCCCTTTCTTTTAAATAGTAAGTGAGGAAATAGAACACCTATGGTTCAGGATACATACGCTAGATCTGCAATAATTGAAGATGAACAAAAGTCCTTCATAGTCAACCTTATGACAACTTACTATTTTGTACAGTGAAATTAGAAGTCCTGAAAAGTATTTCCATGGGAAGTGTGAATGAAAAATTTTAAAAACATTCTTAAGGATGCCACTTATTTTTTGAAGTATGAATTAGGCTATGATCACCAACTAATATTTATAGATTGGTTTTACATTGAAATCTTCTTTATGATATTGGGTATGTGAACAGATTGAAGGAATTTAAAATAACCTTCAAAACTAGAAGTGATTTCATTGGGACCCAGAAACAGTTGGCATCTGTGCACAAATGACACTTGGTACCAATTATTTATGCACTAAATAGGTCTCGAATTCTAGATTAAATTATCCACAGTTTTGATTCAATTAGCTTTTGATTCAGTGCCTATGTCTTTAATGACAAAGTTATTCCAGGAAAAGTTGAGCCCTGGAAAAGTTTTACCTAGCTAAGATTCCCCTGAAGGGAGGATGTGAGTCACACAGTACTTACATTGGCAAATAAAACCACAGTGCATGTCCGCTCCCTGCGGATTTTAATTTGCAGCAACAATAAACTGCAAGTAATGGGCCTCAGGTTAAATGGTTAAATATAAAGTTCAAATCAGAATTAAGAGGTCTGGTCTTGCAAAGATGAGGTAAATGTTGTAGGCCAAATGATCTGAGAAGCCTTACAGAAATGCCTCTAGTCTCACATCTAGATAGTCTCCTACCTCACATATCTTCATATGAATCTTTTTACTTTAATTAGTTCTTTCAACTCAGGTTGCACTTTGTGCTCATAACCCTAGGGGAAAGGGACCATAATTATGACCAGAAGAAAATTTTAAGTTGTCAAAGTATGAATTTCCCAGTCAATACCTTCCCTTGGGGTATACTTACAGTGCTCAGGCTGCTTTTCTCCATCTTCATTTGTTCCATAATTTATTCCTTTATTTTTACATCATTCATGTTTATTTATTCATTCCTTCAATAAACAAACACCTACTGAGAATGTGGTGTTTCTTAATGGAGATGATATAGACATTTTGGGTGAAACAATCCTTGGAGATAATCCTTTGTACAGGATTGCCCAGTATATTGCAAAACATTTATTATCTTTGGGCCATATCCACAAAACAGGTCTCAATCCTGAGCAGCCTAACCATACTCCCCCCTTCTATTTCCAAACATCATAAGAGATGAATTCTGGGTATGACCCACTACCAGAGAATATCAGGATGAATAAAATAAGGTTGTGGATCTCAAGAAGTTGTTTGTCTTGTGGAGAAAACAAGTAAACACATACAGTACAGTATGATACACGCTTTGAGAGAAAAACACAATAATGACACTCAGGAATGTTCAAGACGTTTTCTCAGAGAAGAAAATGCTTGAGCCAGGTCTTTCTTTCTTTCTTTCTTTCTTTCTTTCTTTCTTTCTTTCTTTCTTTCTTTCTTTCTTTCTTTCTTTCTTTCTTTCTTTCTTTTTATTTATGATAGGCACACAGAGGGAGAGAGAGGCAGAGACACAGGCAGAGGGAGAGGCAGGCTCCATGCAGCGGGAGCCCACGTGGGATTCGATCCCAGATCTCCAGGATCCGCCCTGGGCCAAAGGCAGGCGCTAAACCGCAGCGCCACCCAGGGATCCCGAGCCAGGTCTTTAAGTACAAGCAAAAATTAACTGGATGAAGAAATTTTCTAAGCATCAGAAGAGGTCCAAAGGCCATGCCAGCATTTAGCAAAATGCTTTAGGAGAACTGCAAGCAAATTTACCAAAGACCATTGCATGGAACTGGAGTTGGGGAGGTAGTGACTAATTGGACAGGAGGTGAGATTGTAAGGAGAGTGTCACAGTCCAGGCTAAAATATTTAGACTTTATTGTTAGGAATATGGGGAAATGGAAGTGACATGATCATATTTGAGGATCAGAAAGATCACCCTGGAAAGGACTCTAGAATGTTAGAGGAAATGAGATGGGGGACAGGGGAAAACCATTCTGAGAATGTTGAAGTAATTCAGAAGGAAATGAAGGATGTTTCAATGGACTCCAATGGATTCAGTAAGGACTGCCAACATCTTCCAGCCACAGACCACCAGAAAACACCTTTAGTTGACCACCTTGATTTTATTACTAAGTGCAAAAGGGGAGAGCACTCACCAAGAGAAACGGAGAGGTATTTCAGTAAGAGAGTGTTAGAACCCCATTTATCAGATTTGAGCCATAGTGGGATAATTTTGGGGAGAGCCTAAGAAAGTGGGGATTTACTCACTATCAAAAAGGGCAATTCTATGATTAGGTATATCAATAAATCTTACCTTACCTGCCTTAAGGGAAGGCAGCCTAAATGGAGGATTGGTAAAAAAAAAAAAAAAAAAGTAGCAGTCATTCATGTTGCCTGGGAGAGGGAGGGTGTTAGATATTTTGTGGGTTTCAGTGGCCTTCTTTTTGTTTCACTTCATTATGTTTTACATGACTTCATATACTTGGTTGTGACAGGAGGTAATCAAGGTAGTAGTTAAGTCTGATTGGTTTGAGTGAGTTTTATTCTTTTTTGTGAAGAGAGATGCTTGATCAAGTTAAACTATTTTCCTTTTTCCAGTAACTACTAATTCCCACTGGGAACCCATATGATCCCAGGAAAATGGATTCCTTTCTAGCTCTAATATGAGACACAGAACTGAGTTTAAACTTTTCAGTCGGGACCCCTGGGTGGCGCAGCTGTTTGGCGCCTGCCTTTGGCCCAGGATGCGATCCTGGAGACCCGGGATCGAATCCCACGTCGGGCTCCCGGTGCATGGAGCCTGCTTCTCCCTCGGCCTGTGTCTCTGCCTCTCTCTCTCTCTGTGACTATCATAAAAAAAAATAAAAAAAATAAAAAATAAAAAAAAACTTTTCAGTCTATTCAGTTTACCTGGCTGGAGTGATTGGTTCAATGCTTGATACCTAATCTAGGTCTTTACTGTGAATACTGGGACACGTATTTGCTTTTCCTTGCTGGATATGATTGAAGAAGGATTCTTTGAAATTTTAGAACTCTAAGTCTCCCAGTGGGGGAAAAATAGGTCACATACCAAGAATTGGAAACAAAAAATGGGATCAGAATTCTCAATAGCCCTACTGAAAACCAGAAGGCAATAGAGCAATGCCTGGCCTGAGCACGAAGCCAACTCTGAGGAAGACACAGCAAAAAGACAAAAAGAAACTTGGTCTTGTTCACATCATTTGAGCTGCGAGATCAATCCTCATTTGAAGGCAATTTAACCCCAACTTTTCCATCCAAACACCCTTTATTATTTAAGCAAGTGTATGTTAATCGTTCTATTCCTTGTAACCTTGTCCCTTGCCTCACCAAAGTAAAGAGTGAAGAAAGCGGATTTGTAGGTTGATCCAGGGTTATGACTGAGGTGAGCTTGGGCAACTAGGTCAAGGGAATTAAATGTCTTGGCAAAAGAATGATTAGACTGATCATTCAGTGATTGACTCCATAGCCGTGAAAGTACCTGGTTGACCTCCACTAAAATTATCCTTTTCTCTACTTTACTTTCCTAGGGCAAAGTCTGTATTTTCCAAGCTATTCTCTAATCTAATTAAATTCAAATAAAAAGTTATAGGCATCGCATGGTGCTAAATTTTGTGAGAATACAAAAGGCTAGGTTCTTTTTTCTAATATTTATACTATTTAACTTAGGGAGTTACACACACACACACACACACACACACACACACACACCCTATCCATCTATACATTTATTCAACTCTTAAAAGCAAGGCAAGGCAAAAAATATGAAGAGATCAAGTAAATTTTACAGATGGCGAGTGCAATGGGATTTGAGAGGAAGTAGGAGGCAATCTGTGCTTTTCAGCTAATGTGGGGTGATTAGAGGAAATTCCCTAGGGCTCTCTTTTCTCTAATTTAAAACCTTAGCATTAGAAAAGGCAGCAGGTTTATTGTTTCTGATGTGAGTGATGAGGGATCTTTTTACTAGCTCTGTAACCTTGAGAAAGTCAACCCTTTTGAGCATCGACTTTTTCACTTTAAACCCTTTGATAATTGTTTAAGTCCCTACTTCTTTCTCAGGATTGTTGTAGAAAAGCAAAATCATAATGGGAAATAAACAATGTCAAGATACTTTCTAAACTGGAAAGCACCGAAGAAAAGTAGGCAGTAATAATGATTAATGGTGGCCCTTAGCAGACTCTGGTTTTTTATTTTGTTTTGTTTTGTTTTAATAATGAATGGTAGAAATTTTAGAAGACATAAAAGGAATAGTGACAAAGCTATGAAGAAGATATTGTTATGCATGTCATAGCATGTGTACCTCTGAGATGATCCTATCATCTCCATTTAGGGGAACTCCATTGGACAATTACATTAAATTTTATAAAGTGTTTATGTGGCTACATTTTACCCAGAAATGTAAAACTGAGATCAAGAGACAGATGTAAAATAAACCTGGATGTTTCTGTTTGGGGCCAGGTAAAAATTCCATTCAAATTAAGTTGTTTGGGTGGTTCTGCTTTTGTAAACTTTATAAATTGACTTCTTCACATTATAACCTAAATAAATTAGACACAAAGTTCCAACACCAGCAAAGATCCAAACCTACATACACATTTGATACAAAGCAATAGAAAGGGGAATTGTGACCATGAGGTGTTGTGCCCAAGATTGCCAATCCGAGAAACCACCAAGGAGCCGACACCGATGCAAACACACGAGGGTTTATTTACAAGCTCGAGCTTGGGTCCAAGTATACCCGACACAGCAGAGCAGGAACTTGGACCCCTAAGTGGGTTACAGCTTGGTTTTTTATAGGCTGGTCTAGGGGACCTCCAGGAGAGGGGGGAGGAATTTCTCAAGTTCTGTTGACATTCTGATATGGGGCTTAAGGGCATTGAGCTCTGTTCTCATTCTAATATGGGACTTTCTACCAGGGGCGTGGGCTCCGTTGTCTTTCTGATACGGGATTCTCTGCCTAGGGCAATTCTGAGCTCTGTTGTCTTTCTGATATGGGATTCCCTGCAAGGACATTGAGGACATTCTGCAGTTTTTCCTATTAAGTTCAGCTCTTATTCACAGGGGCCTAAGATGGCTGTACTTGTGCTAATGCTAAACTTTAGGTGGGATGGCCTTAACTTTTCTCGGCCTCCACAGAGGTCCTTAAAGATCCCGCTCTGACTCTCTTCCTCCTCCTCCTTTCACTTAGGCCAGGACTATTTCGGTCACTCTTTCCTTTTCTCAGAACTCCATTTCTCATTCTTTTCCCTTGCTCTCTTCTCTGGTCCTTTGCCTGGTCTTTTGTCCATTCCTTAACCACTTATAGTATATGGTAATTTTAAAGCCTCAACATCCCCCTTGCAGAGCCCTCAATTTAAGACACACTTAAAGCAGAAGGGTTTTCCAGACAGAATTCCCTCCATTTAATAACCAGTATGAGCCACTCTTAGGGAGTTTAAAGGGCCAGTGCTGCATATCATCAGTGACGTACAGAAGAAAGATCCATATTCTGGACACAGAAGTACACGCAAGAGTTCTGGTTCCTTAGGGATTTCAGGACAACTAAAAACCTCAGAAAGAGAGGATCATGAATAATTGCAAGGCAATAATAATAATAATAATAATTGCAAGGCAACTTAGACTCCAGTTCTCTCTTTCTAAGATAAGCATCTATAATCAGGCTCGTAACAAAGAAATTCTTGAAGAGTATCATATATCCATTTATTAATGTTTAGCTTGATAATGATTTCTCCGTGGGCTCAGTGTGTAGAGATACATTTTAACTTTATTTATTACTCTTTAAAATGCCTCAGAAAATTCAGATGCAATTAAAGTGATTAGAATAAAAATCAACCAGTGTTTAAAACTGTAAACAACAGAGCCCATATTGTCTAGTTTAAGCAGAAAAGGAATGTATTAAGATGTTGGATACCTTACCAATCTGCTAGAGGGCCGTATAATCAGGTTTACAAGCTACATGGCCTGCAATAATTAGGCTACTGGGCTTTGCAGTGAAGGCTCTGTGCCTCCTGCTTTATGGATGAAGGAAGGAATCTTAGACTTTTTGCATTCTCAACACTGGATATGGGACTCAACTGTTAGTGCCTTCATCCTAGCTACCTTTGAAACATGGATGCAAGGAGTGCCTGGCTGGCTCAGTTGGTAGAGCATCTGACCCTTAATCTGGGGGGTGTGAGTTTGAGCCTCACACTGCCTATAGAGGTCACTTAAAAAAAATCTACATGTCTTCTTTTAGAATTTTATTTCCTGGGACACCTGGGTGGCTCATGGGATGCCTGCGTGGCTCAGTGGTTGAGTATCTGCCTTTGACTCAGGGCCTGATTGCAGGGTCCAGGATCGAGTCCCACATCAGGCTCCTGCAGAGAGCCTTCTTCTCCCTCTGCCTATGTCTCTGCCTCTTTCTCTCATGAATAAATAAGTAAAATCTTAAGAAAAAATAAAAATAAAACTTAATTTCCATTTCTTTTCTTTTTAGAAAACCTTTATATTTTGTGATAGAGATTCCCAGATGCGAAAATAGTTTAGAGAGGTCTCTTGTACCTTTTACCCAGTTTCCCTTAACAGTTACATTTTACTTTAACTATAGCACAAATTCAAAACAAGGAAATTGATATTGGTACCATCCACAGAACTTATCGAGATTTTGCAAATTTTACATGAACTTCATTGCATATATGTGCGTATATGTCTGTGTGTACCGGTCTCTGAGAATATTTGGATTCATGTAACCACCACCACCATCCAGATATAAAACTGGTCCATCATCACAAAGATCTTTCTGCTACCCTTTTATAGTTTTACCTACATCTTCCTGTCCTTGACCCCTGGCAACAATTAATCTATCTCTCTATACTTCGTGATTTCAAGAATGTTGTATAAATGGAAGCATATGTGATCTTCTGAGATTAGCATTTTAAACTCAGCATATTGCCCTCAGATCCATTCAGGTTATTATGTGTTAGCAATAGTTAGTTCCTTTTCATTGTCAGATAGTATTCCCCCAATGTATAAATAAGTCATAGCTTGTTTAACTGTTCACTCATTAAAAGACATTCTGGTTGCTTCTAGTTTGGGGCTATTATAAATAAGGTTGCTATGAATATTCTAGTGTAGATTCTCTGGTCAACATTTAAACCAGTATCTTCTTCAGGTGAGTCTGCTTGATAAGCCCAGGTCAGAGTTTGTGTTCTAGCCTCTCAACAGATCTCTCTTACCATCATTAATCCCTACAGGTCATTTTCAGTACAATATCTAAAATTTACAAAGTAGACAGTAGTACATAATGAACACCTATGTCAATCACTGAGCTGCAGCGATTATCAGCATTCTGCCATTATTTTCATCCCTACCTCCACCTACTCTTCCTACCAACACTTGACTATTTTGAAACAAATCCCAGATAATGCCATTTTGTCTGTGAATATTTTAATATGTATCTCGAAAAATTAAGAACTCTTTTTAAAAAATGGGATGCCTGGGTGGCTCAGGGGTTGAATGTCTGCCTTTGGCTCAGGGTGTGATCCCAGAGTCCCAGGATCGAGTCCCACATCGGGCTCCCTGCAAGGAGCCTGCTTCTCCTTCTGCCTATGTCTTTGCCTCTCTCTCTCTCTCTCTCTGTGTCTCTCATGAATAAATAAATAAAATCTTAAAAAAAAAAAAAACTCTTTTAAAAAAACAATGAAAGTGCCCTTAACCCTATGTCTTACTGTGGGTTCCTCCAAAAGCTGATACTGAAACAAAAGCTTGAAGGCTAACATTCTATTTCAGAGGGGGGAGACATCAATAGGGAAGTGAGAGAGAGAAAAGGGAAGGTTGTAAGTTAGGTGTAGACAGAAGGCTGCTCTGGAAAGCATGAATCCCTTGCACTAGCAGGTAGCCACATAGCAGGCAGAGAAAGTCCTCAGGCAAAGACATGCAGGTGCTGGTACCTGAATTCTGTGTATCATCCACCAAAGTGGTAAGGGTGAGGGACTATGGGGCCTAGGAACTCACAGCATACCCTACATAGGCCTAAAAACAATGAACAAGTAAACAGTCAGTGACCACATTTCCCTAGTTTCTCATATTTTACAGCTTATGTGTCCAAATCATGATCCAAATAAGGTCCAAACAGCGTAATTGATTTATATGTGTTTACGTCTCTTACCTCCAACTTTTAGTTTGAAATTTTAAAAAATGTAACAAATTTGGAAGAATTTTACTGTGAACAACTATATATCCATCAAGATTAAAGCATCAACATTTTAAATATACTTCCTTTATCACTTATCTACCATCTATTCACCTTTTTTTCCAAATAATATTCTTGATGCATTTTGTAGTAAATTGGAGCTATCAATTGACATTTAAACCCTTCAGCATAAAAATTATTGCCAAAGTTCATATTATGTATTTTTTTTCTTTTGAGGTAAATTTTACAAATGCACCGATTTTAAGTGTATAATTGTTTTGATAATGCATACACCTGTGTAACACATCCCTCTCAAAATACAGAACATTTTTACCACCTCAGAAAGTCCTCTCATATTCTTTCCCAGTCAATTCCTGCCCCCAACTCTTCAAAGACAACACACTGCTCTGAATTTTTAACTTAATATTGTTTACATTATTCTCTTATTTTTCCTTCTAATGTCCATAGGATCTATAATGATGACACTTAAAACATTTTTTAATTTTATGTTTTAATTTTAATTCCAGTTAGTTAACATACATTGTTATATCAGTTCCAGGTATATAGTAGAGTAATTCAACACTTCCAAACATCACCCCCAGTGTTCATCATAACAAGTACACTCCTTCATTCCCATCACCTTTTTCACCTACCTGCCTCCCTTTCCCTCTGTTAACCATCAGTTTGTTCTCTATAGTTAAGAGTTTCTTTCTTGATTTGTGTTTTTTTTTTCCTTTGCTTGTTTGTTTAGTTTCTTAAATTCCACATATGAGTGAAACCATATGATATATGTCTTTCTCTGACTGATGAATTTCACTTAGCATTATACTTTCTAGCTCCATCCATGTCATTACAAATGGCAAGATTTCATTCTTTTTTATGACTGAATAATATTCCATGGTATATACTTACCACTTTTTTTATCCATTTGTCAATTGTAGATACTTGGGCTGCGTCCATATCTTGGCTATTGTATACTGCTATCAACATTAGGGTGCATGTATCCCTCTGAATTCAGGTTCCTTTGTTTTGGGTAAATACCTAGTAGTTCATTTGCTGGGTCATAAGGTAGTTCTATTTTTAACTTTTTGAGGGGAACCCTGGGTGGCGCAGCGGTTTGGCGCCTGCCTTTGGCCCAGGGCGCGATCCTGGAGACCCGGGATCGAATCCCACGTCGGGCTCCCGGTGCATGGAGCGTGCTTCTCCCTCTGCCTGTGTCTCTGCCTCATTCTCTCTCTCTCTCTGTGACTATCACAAATAAATAAAAATTAAAAAAAAATTAACTTTTTGAGAACTCTATACTGTCTTCCACAATATCAGTACCAGTTTGTATTGCCACCAACAGAGCAAGAGGGTTCTCTTTCCACCCCGTCCTTGCCAACACCTGTTGTTTCTTGTGTTTTTGATTTTATCCATTCTGACAAGTGTGGGGTGATATCTTATTAGAGTTTTTATTTGAATTTCCCTGGTAAGTGATGATGAGTATCTTTTCATGTGTTTGTTATCCAACTGTATGTCATCTTTGGAGAAATATCTGTTTATGTCTTCTGCCAATTTTTTTTTATTAGATTGTTCTTTGGGTCTTGAGTTGTAGCAGTTCTTTATATATTTTGGATATCAACCCTTTATCAGATATGTCATTTGCAGATATCTCTTCCCATTCAATTAGTTGCCTTTTAGTTTTGTTGAGTTTTTCCTTCACTGTGCAGAAGCTTATTATTTTGATGTAGTCAATAGTTTATTTTTACTTTTATTTCCTTTGCCTTGGGAGATATCTAAAAGAAGTTGCTACAGCTGATGTCAAAGAAGTTATCACCTGTGTTCTCTTCTAAGATTTTTATAGTTTCAGGTCTCACAATTTGGTCTTTAATCCACTTTGAGTTTATTTTTGTGTATCATGAGAGAAAGTGGTCCAGGTTTCCTTCTTTTTGCATGTTGCTGTCCAGTTTCCCAAAACTGTTGAAGAGACTGTCTTTTTCCATTGTATATTTGTTCCTTTTTCCTCAAAGATAAATTGACCTCATAATTGTGGGTTTATTTTCTATTCTGTCCAATTGATATATGTCTATTTTTGTTCCAGTACCATAGTGTTTTGATCACTACTGCTTTGTAATATAACTTGAAGTCTGAAATTGTGATGCCTCCAGCTTTGCTTTGCTTTTTCAATGTGGTGACTTCTTTTATTACTGATACTAGTGATTGAAGTTCTTTTTGAGAGACAACTACTCATGGGTCTCTTTACATTTCTGCATATTTTGTGAGCTCAATCACTGACAACTTTGTCCTTGACTATCTTCTCAAGGATGTTGTTCCAACAAAGAGCCTTGGTAAATAGTGATAGTGGCTTCCTCCAGAGCAGAGGATAGGTTTGTTTCAAGGAAACTTAACATTTTAAAATAGACTGCAAACAAACTTGCTTATCTTTTACCTCTGAGGTAGAAATTATCTTTTTTATATTGGACAATAAACCTCGAAATTCTTGACAGTTCCGAATTTTCATTTTTTTCTTGACAACTACTCTAGCAAGGAATTTACGAATTTTATTGATCTTTCCAAAGAACAACTTTTGTCTTTGCTGATTTTCTCTATTTTTTTAATATTCAATTTTTTAAATTTTTTTTTAATATTCAATTTAATTGATTTTCATTCTTTAATTTTCTCTTCTTTCTGCCCATTTTGAGTTTATTTTGCTCTTTGGATTATTTTGCTCTTTATTTGGTTCTGCATATGCCCCTGAATGACTGTGAAAGGACTGTGAGTAATGATTTGGAAGTTATCCATAAATTTTAGCAAGTGGACAAATTCACAAATATGGAATCTATGAATATAGCTATATCTCATTTTATTGCACTTTGTTTTACTGCACTTTGTAGATGTTGTGTTTTTTTACAAATTGAAGGTTTGTGGCACCCCTGCCTTGAGCAGGTCTATCGGCACCATTTTTTCACTTTGTTTATCAGTGTCACATTTTGGTAATTCGAGCAATATTTCAAATCTTTATTTATTTATTATTATTATTATTGTAATGATTACAATTGTAATCACAATTGTTATGGTGATCTGTAATCAGTTTGGTGATCTTTGATGTTATTCTGGTAGTTGTTTTTGGATGCCATTCATATAAAATGGTGAAGTTAATTGGTAAATATCATGTGTTCTGACATACTCACCAGCTGGTCATTCCCTCTAACTCTCTACTTCTCCTCAGGCCTCCCATTCCTGGAGACACAGATTATTGAAATGGGTCCTATTAAGAACTCTGCAATGTCCCCTAAGTGCTTAAGTGAAAGGAAGAATTGAATGTCTCTCACTTTAAATCAAAAGCTAAAAATGGGGATCCCTGGGTGGCGCAGCGGTTTGGCGCCTGCCTTTGGCCTAGGGCGCGATCCTGGAGACCCGGGATCGAATCCCATGTCGGGCTCCCGGTGCATGGAGCCTGCTTCTCCCTCTGCCTGTGTCTCTGCCTCTCTCTCTCTCTCTCTCTCTCTCTCTGTGACTATCATAAATAAATAAAATTTAAAAAAAAAAAGCTAAAAATGATTAAGCTTAGAGAGTAAAGTGTGTCAAAAGCTGAGATAGGTGGAAAGGTAGGCCTTCTGAATCAGCAAGTTAGCCAAGTTGTGAATTCAAAGGAAAAGTTCTTGAAGGAAAGGAAAAGTTCTTGAAGGAAATGGAAATGGAAGGAAATGCTTCTCCAGTGAACACACAAATGGTAAGAAAGTGAAACAGCCTTATTACCGGCATGGAAAAAGTTTTAGTGATCTCAATATAAGATCAAACCAGACATAACATTCTCATCAGCCAAAGCCTAATCCAGAGCAAGGCCCTTAACTCTCTTCAATTCTGTGAAGGCTAGGAGAGGCAAGGAAGTTGCAGAAGAAAATTTGAAGCTAGAAGAGGTTGGTGGGTTCATGAAGTTTAAGGAAAGAAGTCTCAGTAACATCAAAGTGCAAGGTAAAGCAGCAGATGCTGATGTAGATGCCCCAGCAAGTTATCCCAAAGATCCAGCTAAGATAATGCAGGCTGCTGCACTAAACAACAGATGTAGACAGACAGCTTTCTATTGGGAGAGGTCAGTGAGTGGCTTCAAAGCTTCAAAGGACAAGCTGATTGTTTTGTTAGGGGCTAATGCAGCTGGTGAAGCCAGTGTTCACTTAACAATACTAAAAATCCTAGGTTTTTTTTTTTTTTAAGATTTTATTTATTTATTCATGAGAGACACACACAGAGAGAGAGAGAGAGAGAGAGAGAGAGAGAGAGGCAGAGACACAGGCAGAGGGAGAAGCAGGCTCCATGCAGGGAGCCTGACGTGGGACTTAATCCCAGGTCTCCAGGATCACGCCCTGGGCTGAAGGCAGCACTAAACTGCTGAGCCATCCGGGCTGCCCAAATCCTAGGGTTCTTAAGAATAATGCTAAATGTCTTCTGCTTGTGCTCTAAAACTAGAACAGAGCCTGGTTGATAGCATATCTGTTTACTGCGTGGTTTACTGAATATATGTCTTAAGCCCACTGTTGGGACCTACTACTCAGAAAGAAAAAAAGATTCTTTCCAAACATTACTGCTCATTGATGATGCACCTCGTCACCTGGGAGCTCTGATGGAGATGTACAATGTGATTGATGTTTTGCCTGCTAACGCAACATTCATTCTGTGGCCCATGGATCAAGGAGTCATTTTTGACTTTCAAGTCTTATTATTTAAGAAGCACATTTCACATGGCTATAGTTGCCATAGATAGTGATTCCTCTTATGGGTCTGGGCAAAGTAAACAGAAAATCTTCTGGAAAAGATTCACCGTTCCAGATGCCATGAACATTTGTGATTCACGGAAAGATGTCAAAATATCCACATCACAGGAGTTTAGAAGAAATTTGATTCTAGCCCTCATGGATGACTTTGAGGGGTTCAGGTCTTCACTGAGGAAAGTAAGTGCAGATGTGGTAGAAATAGCAAGAGAACTAGAATTAGAAGTGGAGCCTGAAGATGGGACTGCATCGTTGCCATCTCATGATCAAACTTGACGGGTTGAGGAGCTGCTTCTCATGGATGAGCAAAGGGGGTGGTGTTGTGAGATGCATTCTACTCCTGGCGAAGATGCTGTAAAGACTGTTCAAATGACAATAAAGGATTTAGAGGGCAGCCCGGGTGGCTCAGCGGTTTAGCTCCACCTTCAGTCCAGGGTCTGATCCTGGAGTTCCAGGATCGAGTCCCACATTGGGCTCCCTGAATGGAGCCTGCTTCCTCCTCTGCCTGTGTCTCTGCCTCTTCTCTCTTTCTCTCTGCATCTCTCATTAATAAATAAATAAAATCTTTTAAAAAATTAAAAATAAAGGATTTAGAATATTATATAAACTTAATTGATAAAGCAGTGGCAGGGTTTGAGAGATTGACCTCAGTTTTTAAAGAAATTCTACTGTGGGTAAAATGCTATCAAATAGCATTGCATGCTAGAGAGAAAACATTCATGAAAGGATGAGTCTGTTGATTTGGTTAACTTCACTGTTGAATTGTTTTAAGAAATTGCCATAGTCTTCCCCACTTTCAGCAACCACCACCTTGATCAGTCAGCAGCCATCAACACTGAGGCAAGACCATCCACCAGCAAAAAGGTTATGACTTGCTGAACATCTGATGATGGTTAGCATTTTTTTTTAAGCAATAACACATTTTTAATTTTTTTATTTTTTAAAGGAATGTCTAGGCCCAACATGAGGCTTGAACTCATACCTTGAGATCAAGATAGCATGCTTTATCAACTGACAGGCACCCCACTAAAATATATATTTTTTTAAATTTTATTTATTTATGATAGGCACACAGTGAGAGAGAGAGAGAGAGAGGCAGAGACATAGGCAGAGGGAGAAGCAGGCTCCATGCACCGGGAGCCCGACGTGGGATTCGATCCCGGGTCTCCAGGATCGCGCCCTGGGCCAAAGGCAGGCGCTAAACCGCTGCACCACCCAGGGATCCCTAAAATATTTTTTTAAATTAAGGTATGTACATCGTTTGTTTTTTTTAAGACATACTTTCATAGTTAATAGACTATTGTAGAGTGTAAAGATAACTTTTATGTAGCTTTGGAAACCAAAAACATTTATTTGACTCACTTTATTGTGATATTTGCTTTACTACAGTAGTGAAGTGCAAGATCTCTGAGGTGGGCACATAACAGAGATTGACTTTATTTCATCAAGTGTCTTCCATTTCTCATGTTCATCCTTCTGTCCTGAAATTTTGAGTTTCCATCTGTAGCTTTCCCCTCAGGCTGAAGAACTTTCTTTAGAATTTCTGGTGAGGGCAGTTCTAATGGCTACTATTTCTCTTAATTTTTGCTTCTCTGAAAATATCTTCATTTGCCTTCATTATTGTGGAAAATTTTCTGGGTTGACAATTTCTTTCTTTTGCTCTTTAAAGTATTGATCTAAAGTCATCTTCATAGTTCCTATGTGAAATCTAGTATTTTAAATCATTCTTCTTTTACATAGTATTCTATTTTTCTCTGAATGCTTTCAGATGTCAGATATTTGGTTTTCAACAATTTGATTGTGATGTGTCTGGGCACATAGTTATTTATTCTGCCTGGGGTTTCTGTCTCTCAGGATGTTTGTTAGGTTTCCTCAAATATTTGGTGATTCTTGCTTTTGTGTTTATCTGTGTACTTGGGATTCTTTTCTTGTTTTATTTTGGGAGGAGGTTGTGCTTGTTACACACTAACTCTATGGGGAAGATTAAGACCTATGGCCACGGCCTAAATACCTGCGTTTTCTTTAGATGTATGAGGAAGGGGTGGGGGATACTGCCGAAAAGGAAGAACTAAGAGCTGGTGTTCTGGGTTCAAGAGCATCCTGATTGTTCCAGGTTTCACCAGCATATGGAAGGTGGCCTATCTATTAAACTGAAGGTCTTGTATTCTACCTATGGATAGATACCCCTGTTGCCATCAGGGGATGGGGGATGGGGAACTTCAATTGGCTTACTTGCTCCTGCTGTGGGACTCCAGTTACTTTGTGGTTTAGTCTGGACTCCTTCCTGTTCCTGATGGTCACCTCTAGATGTTGAACATTTTTGGTCCTGCTATTACCTTTTGTAGCAGTTCTGTCTTGTTGTTTGGGGCTGTTACTCCTTTCTTCTGTCCAATCCAGCTTCCTATTCACTTTTCAGGGAATTCTCATAAATTCTGGACCATCAACAGCTAACCTTCAACCTTTTTGTTTTCCAATTCATTAAATTCCAATTTAATGAATTTAATTTTTAAAAATATGTATTTTGTGCCAGGTCTAGGGGTTTGTGGCATGAAAAGAAGGTTGCATCATGTGCCCACTCTGCCATTTTATTTATTTATTTATTTATTTATTTATTTATTTATTTATTTATTTATAGATATATTTTTTATTGGTGTTCAATTTACTCTGCCATTTTAAATCAAACTTACTTTTCTCCTTTTTAAAAGAGGAAGTAGTGGTGTTAATAGTCGGACTTAATTATGTAGTTAGGTAAAGAAGGAACACAAGCAATTTCAAGCAGGGAACTCTATAAATTTTTAGTTATTTTAAAGGGGAGAGAGAGTTTAGACAGTTCACATTGCTATGAAATGATGCTAAGATTGCCAAATTCATAGGTTTGCTTTTTCACAGGTTTGCTTGTTTCATGAAGGCTTTGAATTTGCCTTGGATTGTCCTAAAGTTTTAGATTCATTGCTGGACTCTGCTTTCAAGCTTATACAATTCTAAAGTTATATTCAAACACTGCCATCTTGTGGGTCATTCCTTTTGTCTCCCCTTACCACCCCTCAAATGCTCCCTCACACAAATATAACCAGAAGAGTTGAGCTATGTCAAGATTTGTTAGTGCTAAGAGCTCTACTGAGAGCTTTACCGATACCTCATTTAAACTTCACAAGAACTTTATGCATCAACTGTTATTAATTAAATGTTAGAGATGAGGAAACTGAGGCCTACATGGGTTATGTAATTTGCATAAGGTCTCACAACTCATAAGAAGATGAGTAAAATTTATATTCAGGTGGTATGCCTCTGGAGCCCCTGCTTTTACAGCATCCACATGTAAAATAATAAATTTAAGAATACTACAGTGTGACACAATTATATGAGTAAGTTATAGAAGTTAAAGAGGAGGAGATAACTTTTAGGAAGGGGCACCAGGCACAGATTTTTAAGGAGGTACTCTCCTCTATGAGAGGATTTGAAGGATAATCATTGCATAGGAAGAGTGTAGCTGAGACCATATCTCCTGGATCTAATTGTATAGAAACACCCTATTGTCTATTATTTTGCCTTCCCTGTTCCCTGCCTTCTTGGGAGAACTACTACTACTTTGCTTCAAACATATGATTCTCATAGTTTAATATGAGTTTAATAAATCTTAAGGATTATACCTTTGACTCCTCACCTAATCTGAGCCAACATGTACCCATCAGGGGTCCTGGAATTTTTGTGCTTAGGCAGGGGACACAGCACTGTGTTCTTTAATGGAAAAGCTGAGGTGTGTGTCAGAAACCTGCAGCCAGCCAAGTGTTCTCACATGGAGAATGGTCTGGAGCGGAAGAGAATAGGGCCAAACCATAAGGTTCCAGTCTCTAGGCCAGCTGCACTGCTGGCTTTTCTATAGTAATAACTATTCTTGCAGAACCTAATCAGGTTTGGGTTTTGATCCACTGCAACCATACAAGTTCTAACATTCTTGATGTTACTAGCTGAAGTAGGGGCAACACTGCCTATATGCACCTTGAATGACAGCACAATACATCTTGATTATGAAGAATAGCACTGTCAATTTAATTTGGAAGAATGGAATTTAGGAAGTGTTGCAAATGCTATGTTGCTTAAGAATATTTCTGCAGTGCTCTATTCTGGCTTAATTTCATACTCCATTCCTGATGCCTGGATTATTCTCCTACTTTTCCCCAACTACATCACTGCAATCTTCTAAAGCCCTTTCTGGATTTATTTCTTGCTTTAAGTTTACTTCAGAAATTCTTTTTTTTTTTTTAAAGATTTTATTTATTTATTCATGAGAGAGGCAGAGAGAGAGAGAGAGAGAGAGAGAGAGAGAGGCAGAGACACAGGCAGAGGGAGAGTGGGCTCCATGCAGGGAGCCGGAGGTGGGACTCCATACCGGTCCCCAGGATCACGCCCTGGACTGAAGGTGGCGCTAAACTGCTAAGCCACTGGGGCTGCCCTACTTCAGAAATTCTAGTCAATTTTTTTTAAAACAACATTTAATTATTGCAAAGAAAAATAAATTATAAAATTCAAAGAGATCGAAATTAAGAATCACCCCAATTTCACCACACTGAGATAACCAGTAGTATATTGCTATATTTTCTTTCTTATATATAAACACAAACATGTTTGAAAAGCCTCACAAAATGGCTAATTTTGATCTCATCCTCCCCTAAAAACAGCTGCAATGCATTTTTCATTTAATTGTATTTCATTTGCATTAATTCGTAATCATTTCAATATTTCTTGCAAATAACCAATATATTTGAAGGCATTTAGTTTTCTAGGGAAATGAGGACCAATTCCACATCGTTTGGACTGGAATATTCTTTCTTCCTTGCTTCATCTAGTTATTGTCTACTCATTCCTACAATCATAGTTCAAGTGTCACTTCTCTGGAAAGTTAGATTAAATTGGTAATATTCTTTGTAGTTCTTTTGAAGGTTGCAATCTAGTCTTATGTTTGGAATTATCTGGGTCTATTTGTGTTTCCACTCACTACTGGATCCTCAGTGCTTACCACACATGACTGGCACTTGGCAGTTGTTACAAGGAATGAATGACTGCTTGGAATAATTCTGTTGTTATGGAAATACTTTTTTTTTTTTTAAGATTTTATTTTTAACTAATATCTACACCCAGAGTGGGGCTTGAACTCACAACCCTTAGATCAAAAGTCACACACTTTTCTGACGGAGCCAGTCAGATGCCACTGGAAATACCTTTTGATTTATCAACGTTAAGACTTATTATTATTCATGAAGTGCTAGGCACTCGTGTGCTGTATAATTATATAATTAATTACATTTTTCACAAATGTAAATGCATTTTTGCTTCTAAAATACATTATTGCTCCTAGTTTACGAATGAGAAAATAAGTCTTCAAGAAAGCTATTTAGGACAGCCCGGGTGGCTCGGCGGTTTAGCGCCGCCTTCGGCCCAGGGCGTGATCCTGGAGACCCAGAATCGAGTCCCCCGTCGAGCTCCCTGCATGGAGCCTGCTTCTCCCTCTGCCTGTCTTTCATTAATAAATAAATAAAATCTTAAAAAAAAAAGAAGCTATTTAACTTGCCCAGATAGAAGACATCAAAAAATATTTGAACCCAGGCCTATGCATTTATTTACATTATTATCCTTACTTGCCATTATTGGTGTCTTTGTTCATCAATATATGTCATCATATATAGCTCCTTTTCAAAATCACTTAATTTTTACATTACAAACTGTTTTTTTGTTCTGTCAAATTGGGAAATAGGGCACTTTGAATGCGGGGCAAAGAAACAGACCATTGTATTGGGAAGGGCAGCAGGGGAGCTATTCTCCCGGTCCCCAGCACTAACCAGCTGTATGTCTTTGCACTTCCATAAGAAAGGCTATATAAAAAGACAGGAGAGCTGACCTGGCTGCCCTTAAGAAGAAATGTAGTCCAACGCCTCCGTTTTATAGATGAGAGAGCTTGTATAATTGACAACGTGGCCGAGCCGGACAGGCAACTCCTAACTGCTAATGCTGTTTGTTCTGAGTCAACCTACCCCTCCTTGAACATTTACTGGATGCCTAGTGTATGAGGCATTTGGCAGGAGAGGTTCCGGCTTGGTAGGCCACTACTGACTTCCTCCTTCTCCTAATGCTGCTACTTTCTTACCCGCCCACCCCCGCCCCCTCCGCGCTTTCCCCCCCCCCCCCCTTTTTCTCCACTGCATTACTTATTTTATTTTATTTTATTTTATTTTATTTATTTTATTTATTTTATTTTATTTTATTTATTTTATTTTATTATTTTATTTTATTTTATTATTTTATTTTTTTTTATTTTATTTTATTTATTTTATTTTTTTTATTTTTTTATTTTTTTTATTTTTTATTTTTTTTATTTATTTTATTTTATTTTATTTATTTTATTTTATTTATTTATTTTATTATTTTATTTTATTTTATTTTATTTTATTTTATTTTATTTTATTTTATTTTATTATTTTATTTCATTACTTTTAAAACCGGCCTTGGATGCTGAGTTAAATGGGGAAAAGCGTAGTGCAAGCCCGGCGTCAGTGACGGGACCCTGGTGGGCAGCAGGTCCCAGGAGCAATCTAGAAAGGCAGTGACGCCTTCGGACCAAAGGAGTGACTCTCCTACAATCCGGGTGTACGAGGTGGAAGGGAAGGGCGATGCTGCGTCTCTGCAAGGCAACGCCTTTGGCTTTTCCGTGACCCCACTGGTAGGGCAACGGGAGAACTCTCCTGTGCAAGATGCCTACGCATTTGGCTTCTGCAGCAGGGTGACTGGCTGCCCAGGGCATTCGGCCAGGTCTCCGGGGCTCTCTCCCCACCGGGTTTATCCTGAATTCCAAGTCTGCAGCTGACGTTCCTACCTAGGCCGCCACGGCTGACCCTGAAAGGGACCTTTCCACCACCGTTGTTGGCTGACAGCCCTCAGCGGCCGCGCGGCCCCGCCCCGCCACGGCCTGCGCCGGGGGCCAGAGGCCGGCAGGGGTCAAGTTCCCTCAGGGGTCCCGGGAAAGGCCACAGCTGAGGGGCTGCCACGCGAGGCCTTCTGGGCGGACCGCAGCCAATCCTCAGGAGGCACACACGAGCCGCAGCCAATCAACGCCCGTCTTATTCCTGGGTCCCGCCCGCCCCGGCCTTTTCTCCCTGCCCCCCCCTTCCCCGTGCCTGTAGTCGCGGCTGAAGCGGCAGCCGCCTCCACAGCTGGCCGGGGTCTGAGGATCGGCCTCCTCCTGGCACCGTCGGGTTTCTCCAGTTGTCTTCACTGAGGATGTGTCCCTGCGCCGCTGTGTGCCCGTCTCGCGGAGACCACCGGCGCACTTTCATCTAGCGACTGGTGAGGGAGCGCCGTGCGCGGCCTCCGCGTGCGGAGCGGGCTGAGGCGCCGGCGCTCTTCAGCCGGGGGGCGGTGGCACAGTATTCACTTTCCCGAGGGTGCGGGTGACCGGGGACGCCAGTGGCGCGGGTGGGCCGCGGGGAGGGAAGCCAGTGGCTCGGAGGCACGGAGCGGGCCGAGTGGCCGGGCTCCCTGCCTCCGCCTTCCCGCAGCCTCGCGCAGCGTATGAATGGTCTGTTGTGCGACGTGCTACGTTGCCGTCTTGCCCGACACGCCCTCCAGCGTTGTTGCCTTGCTAGTCTCAAGACAGTTGTCCGCGTCGCTTCCCTTCAAGCCTGGGACTCGAATCCGTTCTTTGAAGCGTTGCCCCTTCGTAGGGCCACCTATTTTTATTCCACTATGGTGACACTGACTCTGAAATTCTGCGTCAGTCGACCATTACGTGAAAAGGGACCGGTTCTTTATTGGGGGTGGGGGAGACAGGACAGAGGCTTTTTATTGTGATCATGCTTCCTGGTTCTAAAAAGTTGTAGTTCAGCAGCAAAATCGGTGAGCACGGACATTCTTGACGACTGTTCTCCAGCCTAGTTAATAAAACTTAAAGATATTTTTCAGGAAGCAGAAATTGATGTAGCTGCCCCCTCCCTCCTCCCATGCTTCCAAGCAGGGCGTTTGAAATTCGAAATTTATCAGAATTACTGAAGGAATGTGACTTCTGTGAGTGTGTTTCTCTACCCAGGATGTACCGATTCACATCCTTGCACAGCCGCTTCTTGATCTTCTCACTCCTTTCTCTGTTTTGAATTCCTTGATTTTTATTGGTTTTGGAAACAAAGATGAGGACAGAAAGGTCTGCTTTCTTTTTTTTTTTTTTTTTTAAAGATTTTATTTATTCATGATTGAGAGAGAGAGAGGGAGAGAGAGAGAGAGGCAGACACAGGCAGAGGGAGAAGCAGGCTCCATGCAGGGAGCCCGACGTGGGACTCGATCCTGTGTCTCCAAGGTCAGGCCCTGGGCTGAAGGTGGCGCCAAACCTCTGAGCCACCCAGGCTGCCCAAGGTCTGTTTTCTAAAAAGAATTTGTTACAGATACTTGCGGAAACTTAAGAGTTTACTTCAAGAAGTTTTTTAAAAAATGGCTGTTCCATGATTTAAAAAAAAAAACCCAAACCCCAAAGAAACTTGTATTGAGGGTTCTTAGTATACTAAATTTTATGAAGGAACTTACTAAATTCTTTTACACTCATTATACTTTTGGACCGTATAAAGTTCACTAGACCATAAGTGAATTTACCTATTACATAAAGGAGCTCCGTATTACTTGGTTTATTATTATAAGTAATATCAAAGTCAGTTTACTGTTATCAATAGGTCAGTAATTTATTGCTACATGTAGAGATGTGCTTGCCCCCTAAAACTTGGGAGAATTTTTCTGTTGTGAAACTGAGTATTGCTCTGATAAAGCATTGAAGTTTCTGTTTTGTACGAAGAAAATATTTGGGAAAACGTTAGACTAAAATAATATTGATGAAGCAAAATTACTAATTTCCTAAGGAAGGAAGTGCTTGTGTTTTAAAATTGTTATGTGAATTATTTTCAAGGCTTATAGAAGGAATTAAAAAAAATTAAACTCTTTAATTTTGAGTTACAATTTGTAGCTTTGTAACAGTTAATATAGATACAAGTTTAAAAGAAAGATATTTTGGTATTAGTGCTTTTACAAATCTACTTACTGATTATATATATATATATAGAGTGAGACATAGGGAGAAATAGGATATCCAAGAACTTAAAACCTTTGTGTACATAAGGGACATACTAACAGGGCAAGTTATTATCATCAACTTTGCAGATGGAGAAATAGGACTAGGGAGATTAAGTTATTTGTCCAAGGTTTTAGATAGTAGGAACCTAATTCTTATGACTACAAATAACGATAACTTTTTTCATACTACACTATTCTATTTCTCACTAAAGATTTCCTAACTGCATTTTGAGAGAGCAATATGAGTAGAGTAGAATAGATAGAATCTAGAGTAAACTTTTCTGTATTTGTGATTTTGGATAGGCTACTTAAACTTTCACGTAAATTTCCTTTCTGTAAAATGAAGGTTCTCACATATAAAGGGGCAATATGAGTCTGAAATTTGAGTAAAGCCTGTGGTTGTCTGTATCATAGTTCAGAAGATGGTCGATATCTGTTTTGTAACTCATGGGCACGTTGGCAGTCATGTAAGGGTTTGAGTGAAAAGCATTCCAAGCAGAAAGGACTCTAATATAAAGTAATGCCATTTTGTGACCTGTATACTAATATGTCCTCTTCCCCCTACCCACCATTCTTTTTTTGAAACATTTGTTGGGTGCTTACATATGAATAAATGATCTCATTTATTTTTCAGAACAACTCAGGAGATAAATAGTTGTTCCCCACTTTTTGCAAGTGAGAGAATTGAAGCTTAGGAAATTGTAATGTGTCTAGGATTATTATTTTTTTTTTAATTTTTTTTTTTATCATGGTCACAGAGAGAGAGAGAGAGAGGCAGAGACATAGGCAGAGGGAGAAGCAGGCTCCATGCACCGGGAGCCCGTCGTGGGATTCGATCCCGGGTCTCCAGGATCGCGCCCCGGGCCAAAGGCAGGCGCCAAACCGCTGCGCCACCCAGGGATCCCTGTCTAGGATTATTTAGTCAGTGGTGTACTAATGGGTTCCTAGCTCCGGTGTTCTGAATTTAGATCTGAATTTTACATGCTACATGATCTTCAGGCCTAATTGATATCCTCTTCCTGAGATCACAAGACTAACCTTAACACATAAAACATAGATATTGGGCTTAGATTTGTCAGAGAATGGCATGATGAGATTTGTGTTTTAGGAAGATACCTAAACTCCTAACCAAGGATAAGTGGAACAATTATGAGGTCTCTACTTCTACTGGCTAACACCTTTGTGGTGGCCCAGTGCTCAAGGCTTAACAAAATTGCCTGTAGCTAGCTATACTGCTCCAACTCCGTTTCCCATCAGCATTTTTATATTCACATATAAAACAATTTTTCACCTTTAATTTTTATTTGTTGGTTTTTAAAAGTTTGTTTTGTTTTTCTAATTTCCAAAGTATTTAACCCTTACTCTACTTCTTGGCTGTTCTATCTATAATCAGGCTAGAAACTTGGGAGTTCACCACATCTTGTCAGTTCAAGAGCTTAAATATATCTAAGTGTGTCTCTGAATCGCTCACTTTCTTTAGACCTAAAGAAAGGCACAGAAAGCTGTCTATAATCTGACTCATCTGTGTGTATATATTAGGCCTCACTCTTTTCTGTCTTCTGAATTACTTGGAATTTTCAGAATAGACCAAAATGATTCTAATGCTTTCATTTATATTTATTGTTCCCTCTGCCTTGAATGCCTACCCACCCTAAATTTATCAGGCAAACATGTACATCCTGATGTGGGAAATATCTCTTTCTTGTCAACTCCCTATTTCTATGAGTCACTTGCTTTATCTTTATTATAAGTTTATAATCATGTTTTTATTGTTTAAATAAAATCAGTCTCCTTTATCAAATTGTGATCCTTTGATGGTAGATTATAATAGGTAATAAATTTTGTTCATTGAATGCAGATGTTAAATGAGCTGTAGTTTCACTTAAGTATTATCCATGAACTTGTATTTTTTTTCATGTTATCTAAAATATTTGTATTTATTTTGCATTTCCAGTACCTTGTGACCTGCTGTGGATTCATTGGAGAGGCAGTAGTGTAGTAGAAATAGCGTGGACTTTGCTGTTAAACAGATCTATGCTTAAATTCTAACTCCTCTTTTATTGGTGCTATGATTTGGGTGGCTTAAACCTCTCTGATATGTAAGATATCCAGTATGTATCAGGTGCTTAATAAATATTTATTTTCATTGCTTTCTTTGCCTTCAGTAAGCATTTGCTGAATGCATAAATAACATTTACACTGGTAATTGGAAATACGGGCCTGGAGTTTAGGAAAGATGTGAGGGTAGAAGACATATTTGGGGGTTATGAGCATATCAGTTACAGTTAAAAGCTAGAAAGAGATTGAAATTACCCAGGGAGAATATGAAGTAGAGGGGAAAAGAAGATTGAGGATGAAACATTGAGAGAAGCCCAAAATTTGAAGGTAAGGGGTAGAGATAACGTCTTTGGAAGATGTGGTGAGATGGAGTCCATGCTTAAATGCTTCAGGTATCCCTTCCTAAATACCTTAGGAGAATGCCAGATTAATGACCAAAAGCAGGTAAGTAAAATAAAATAAGAACTGAAAGTAGTGGAGTGCCTGGGTGGCTCAGTGAGTTAAACGTCTACCTCCAGCTCAGGTCATGATCTCAAGGTTCTGGGATCCAAAGCCATGTGGGCCTCCCTGCTCAGTGGGGAGTTGGCTTCTCTCCCTCTGCCCCTCCCCCTGCATGTGTATATTCTTTCTCTCTCTCTCAAATAAATAAATAAAAATCTTTAAAAAACCAACAACTGGGAGTAGCTAAAAGTATCTGGCAGTTTGGAGGTGATTTTGGTAATCTTAGTGTATGTAGTTTAATTGGAGAAGTATAGAAGTATTAGGGAAACCAGGTTGCAGAGAAGGTGAAACTCAAACATGAATTTTGAGATTAAATTTGTTACCCTTTTGTTACAGAAGTAATATTAGTAATAAAAGATATTATTTGTTGATTGCCTGTTTTGTTCTAGGTACTAGACTAAGCAATTTCATTTACAGTAACCCTGTGAGGTTGGTGACATTGTCTTTGTTTTCAGATGAAGAAATGAGAGATTATGTAATTTTTAGTTATGTAACTAGTAACAGCTGGCATTACTATATTTGAATCCAAATATGTAAGACTCTAAGAAACTCTAGCTCTTAGTCACTTCCATATTTATGTTCATAGTATTCTATATGTTTCTCTATATATTGTAGTATGCTATGATTTTTACATTTAATATTCCCTTTTTCCCCATTTAAATTGTCTATATAGTAACAGTTATGGAATTTTCTGTAGTTATACCTTAATTCTTTCATGTAATGTCTGAGTTATTTGCCAATAAGTAGTTCTTCTCAGGTATTATGAATACACTAAAACTACAAAGGTGGGAAGATATTTAGAGTCTCCAAAGAATGAAATTAACTACAGTTGACTATTTTGCCATGTATCTCATTTTCCAGTTTTCACATTTTAAACTACTTGAAGCTTTGGTACCTTTTTGTTTTTGATACCAATCAACAGTTGGGATGAATGTTATAAGGCTTATATCAAGTTATAAAACATACAGACTAGTAGAAACAACTGAGGCTAAAGAGGATTGGGAGTCCTCTAATTCTGTGCTGTCACTTCCAGATGGGAAAGTCAGGAAGGGAAGAACTAGTTAAATTTAGGACTTTTGACTCTTAATGTGGTTTGAAATGGGAGTTAAAAGTGCAGATTTGCACTATCTGTGATGCACAGGAGGTTTCCCTATACATACAGTAAACTCATCATATGTCCCCCCCCCTTTTTTTTTTTTTTCTTGGTCCCTCTAAATAACTGCCTCATAAGTGTTTTTCTGGTCACTCAGTGTGTATTTAAAAAATTAAAATGAGGGGTCCCTGGGTGGCTCAGTCATGTAAGTGTCTGCCTTCATCTCGCATCATGATCCCATGGCCCTGGGATGGAGCCCCGGGTCAGGTTTCCTGCTTGGCAGGGAGCCTGCTTCTCCCTCCCTGTTTCCTGCTCCCCTTGCTTGTGCGTGGGCTCTTTGTTTGTCAAATAAATAAATCATCTTTAAAAAATTAAAATGAATAAAGTATTTTGGGGAATTTAAGTTTTATTTTTAAAATTCATTCAGTTTATTTCAAACAAAAAAAAGCCAGTTGAACTAGTTCATCCATTTCTGCACCCCTACCCCCATCTTAGAAATATCAATCTGTTCTCTTTGTGAGCTTGTTTTGTTTTTTAAAAATACCACATATAAGAGTCATAAGCTATTTTCTTTCTTCTGACTTATTTCACTTAGCATAATGCCCTTGAGGTCCATCCAAGTTGTTGCAAATGGCAAGATTTCATTCTTTTTAATGGCCGAATAATATTCCATTGTGTGTGTGTGTGCGTGTGTATGTATAACTTCTTTATCCATTTATCCATTGATGGACGCTTAGGTTGTTTCCGTATCTTGGCTATTATAAATAATGCTACAGTGAACATGGGGAATCCATCTATCTTTTCAAGTTAGTGTTCTGTTTTCTTTGGATAAATATCCGGAAACGGACTTGCTGGATCATATGGTAGTTCTGTTTTTAATTTTGGGGGGAGCCTTCATACTATTTTCCACAGTGGTTGTATCAATTTACATTCCCATGAATAGTGTAAAAGGGTTCCTTTTTCTTTACATCTTTGCCAACAGTAATTATTTATTTATTTTTATAATAGCCATTCTGAAGGAGTGAGGTAATATCTCATTGTGATTTTGATTTGCATTTTCGTGATGATTAGTAATGTTGAGCATTTTTTATGTACCACTGGGCATATTTGGAAAATTGTCTATTTAGATCTTTTGCCCATTTTTTTTTTAATCAGATGGTTTGTTTTTTGCTCTTGAATTGTATGAGTTCTTTGAATATTTTAGATTGATTAGCCCTTTGTGAGATGTATGACTTGCAAAAATTTTTCTCCCATTCAGTAGGTTGGTTTTTCATTTTGTTGATGGTTTCCTTTGCTGTGCAGGAGCTTTTTAATTTGATGTGGTGCCACTTGTTTATTTTTGCTTTTGTGACTTTTGCTCTTGGTGTCAGATTAAAAAAATAATATCCAAGACCGATGTCAGGGAGCTTACTCCCTGTTTTCTTTTGGGAGTTTTATGGTTTCAGGTCTTATAAGCGTTTAAAACCATTTGAGTTAATTTTTGCATATGATTTAAGATAGGGAGCCAGTTTCATTTTGCCTGTGGCTGTCCAATTTTTCAACACCCATCTATTGAAGAGATTGTCCTCTTGCCATTGTGTATTTTTGTTTCCTTTGTTGTAAATCATGTATGCATGGATTTCTTTTCCATTGATCTGTGTGTTTCTTTGTATGCCAATATCCTACTGTTTTAATTACGAGTTTGTAATATAGTTTGAAATCACAGGTTGTGCTGCTACCAGCCTTGTTTTTCTTTCTCAAGGTTGCTTTGGCTACTTGGAGTCTTTTTTGGTTTTAAGATTGTTCTGTTAAGTATTTATGATCAGTTCCTTGGAGAAGAGAATTTATATAGAATTTCTGTTATAAAAGTTTTAAAATCTAACCATTATGAAATGGATTGACTGGTTATTTAAAATACGGAGGACTGGGGTGGGCGCCTGGGTGGCTCAGTCGGTTAACCGTCTGCTTTTTTTTTTTTTTTTTTTAATAAAATAATTTTTATTGGTGTTCAATTTACCAACATACAGAATAACACCCAGTGCTCATCCCGTCAGGTGTCCCCCTCAGTGCCCGTCACCCACTCACCCCCACCCCCCGCCCTCCTCCCCTTCCACCACCCCCAGTTCATTTCCCAGAGTTAGGAGTCTTTATGTTCTGTCTCCCTTTCTGATATTTCCCACACATTTCTTCTCCCTTCCCCTATATTCCCTTTCACTATTACTTATATTCCCCAAATGAATGAGAACATACAATGTTTGTCCTTGACTCAGATCATGACCTCAGGGTCTTGGGATCAAGTTCCACAATAGGTTTCCTGCTCAGTGGGGTGTCTGCTTCTCCCTCTCCCCTCCCCGTTCCTGCTCTCTCTCGCTCTCAAATAAATAAATAAAATCTTAAAAAAAATCCAGAGGACTAAAATAAAATAAAATCCAGAGTACAAAAATATTGAAAGAAAAATAATTAGGAGATAATAAATAAAAAGATGATGGAGACTGGAGGGTATTATGCTGAGTGGAATAAGTCAATCTGAGAAGGACAAACATTATATGTTCTCATTCATTTGGGGAATATAAATAATAGTGAAAGGGAATAGAAGGGAAGGGAGAAGAAATGTGTGGGAAATATCAGAAAGGGAGACAGAACGTAAAGACTGCTAACTCTGGGAAACGAACTAGGGGTGGTTGAAGGGGAGGAGGGCGGGGGGTGGGAGTGAATGGGTGACGGGCACTGGGGGTTATTCTGTATGTTGGTAAATTGAACACCAATAAAAAATAAATTAAAAATAAAATAAAATAAAAGAAAAAAAAAGATGGAGAAATGTTGAATGGAAAGTAGTTCACTCTAGATATAAAATTTCTAATATATAGGTGGTTAGTTTTCTAACAGGAAGTAAAGAAACTGAAGAATAGTAATTTATCATATCATATAGTTGACACTGTATTTCATTTCTCCAGATCTGAACAGGGGAAAGCAGACAGTGTAGCATACTGGAAAAAAGGAAATAAAGGCTCTTATATGGTGGCTGAGTTTTCTAGATTTTCCTACAGTCTGTCTAATCAATATATTAGTATTTCTATTTTTTGGATGTTTATTTTTGAATAGATATTCATGCTCATGGTAAAGCATTCAAAATTGGGTCATCGTAAAATATAAGTAAGTGTGCCTTCCATTTCTGTCTCCAGCTAGTGGTGCTCTTCTCCATAGGAACTATTGTTAACCATTTTCCTGTGTATTCTTCGAGACATCTTTTGTACAAATTCATGCATAATCATGTAAATACATATACATTTTTTCCAGAAAGAGTATTAATTTACATCTCATTTTAAAGAACATTGTACAGTGTATCTTAGAGATTATTTCATATAAAAAATACATAGTTGCTTCATTCTTTTTGATGCATGAATAATACTCTTTTGCATGGATATACTTTTAGCTATTTAGGGTTTTTCCATGCTTTACTATTTCAAACAATGACTCAGGGAATATTCTTGTACTTATGCCATTTCACACATAATGTAAGGTTTTACAAGATAAATTCCTAGAAGTAAAATTGTTTGGGTCAGAAAAAATGTGTATTTTACATTTTCATAACTATACTAAATTGCTCTCCAAAGAGATTGTGTGAGTGTATATGTTTACTGGCAATGGAGTAGGTATGTATTTTCTTACAATCTTGTCAGTACATAATATCAACCTTTTGATCTTTGTATCTTGTTAGATTAAAAAGTGGTATCTTATTATAGTTTTTTTTTAAGTTTTTATTTAAATTCCAGTTAGTTAACAGTGTTATATTAGTTTCATGGATACAATGTAGTGATTCAACAATTCCATGAATCACCCTTTGTTCGTCACTGACAAGTGCACTCCTTAATCTCCATCGCCTATATAACCCTCCCCCCACCTCTCCTCTGGTAACCATCAGTTTGTTCTCTATAATTAAGGCTCTGTTTCCCCTTTGCTCATTTGTTTTGTTTCTTAAATTTCACATTTGAATGAAATCATATGGTATTTGTCTTTCTCCGACTGACTTTGCTTAAGCATTATACTCTCTAGCTCCATTCATGTTGTTGTATGGTATCTCCTTATAGTTTTAATTTACATATCTTTTGAGGGAGATGAGTCTATTAAAAAAAATCTGTTTAAATTACCCCCCCCTTTTTTTTTTGAAAATATCATATTCTTTGAGTTTTATTCTGTTGGTCTCTAATTTGTAGAGACTATATGGTAAGGTAGATTTTCTCCTTTTTTGTCTTAATTTTTTTTTTAATGTAGGCTTTAAACTGATTAAATTTTTATAATTTTTATAATTCTCAAATTTCAGATTATGCTTTAAAAGTCCTCTTGTACTTTGAAATTGTAAAAAGGAATCTCCCATGCTTCTCGTGTTTTTATGGTATTATTTTTGTTTATCATTGCCCCATCTGGAATTTATATTGGTATAAGGTATAAATAAGTATCTAAAAGTTTTTTTTTTCAGGTTGATACCTAGTTGTTTTAATACCTGATATTTAATTATCATCTGCTCGTATGGTGAAGGACTTTCCAGGCACAGAGAACATTATGACAGTGTCTAGCCCTTAATAAAAACTGAATGATGAGAGAGAGGATTGGCTTTTGTGGTGGTGATGGGTGGTGTTGGATGGTGATGGTGGTGAAATAATTTTAGGGGGTAAAGTTTTGAGATGGGATTGTTATAAAGATGGTAGAATTAAGTGTGCTTATAATTTGTGGGGACATAGCTAGTAGAGTGTAAAAATACAGGGGAGAAGGAATGAAGCTTTTGGAAAGAAAGCGATGGACTCCAAAGTACAGATACAGGGGTTGACCCCAAACAGGAGACTGGACAAAAGGTGGTAAAGCTGATTGATATAGTTCTAGAATTCTGTGGATGTGAAGTATGAAGGTGAAAAGGTGATACATTTTTATTTATTTATGTGTTTGAAATAGGAATTGGGGGCACTTATTTTTTTAGGGGGCACTTAAATATAGAGGTAGTTGTAAAGCACTTGAGAGTGAGGGGTAAATTTTGTATTTTTTACTTTTTCTTTCTCTTTCTTTTATAGGTCACCCTTGCAATTATGGATATTTAAAAGGATCACACAGTGTGGAGGGGGAGTTCCCCTCCTCACTCCCCCTTGGTGCTTGATTCCAGGAATAATTTATAAACTGTGGAAAGTTTTTTTTTAATAAAGAATTTGCATTTGATATAAACTTTATAGAACTATTTATAATTTTTTGATTTAAGTGCCAAAATAAATTGTACAAAGATATATAGTTTTATACTATTGCCATTGAGGATTTAAATTATAATCCTAAACAAGTCATTTATTCTCTATAAATCTTACTGAATAGCACCTTTTTGTCCTGGCTTTTTTATTTTTAAAAATTAGTCTTAACTATTTTGAAGAACTACTAAGCAGTATAAATAAAACAATTAGGATGAATTCTTCCATCCCTGACTGCACATCAAAGTGTCGATCCCTGAAGCATGCTTTGGATGTCCTTTCTGTCGTAACAAAGGGGAATGAAAACCAGATTAAGGCCTTTCTCTCCAGTTATTGTTACAATGCTGCAACTATCAAAGATGCCTTTGGCAGAAACGCCCTCCACCTTGTTTCCTCCTGTGGAAAGAAAGGAGTATTAGATTGGCTTATTGAGAAAGGAGTGGATCTGCTGGTGAAAGACAAGGAATCAGGATGGACAGCTTTGCACAGAAGCATTTTTTATGGACATATTGATTGTGTTTGGTCTCTCTTGAAGGTAAGTATCATTTGTTTACTTAAAACTGTTTGGTGTGGTATATGTTTTTCTTAGTCTGTTTGAAACACCCCATTTATTTTCTAGAGATTTGAGTTTGTTCTTATCAATTGTTTGTTATCTTTTACTATTGTAACTGACTCATCTTTAGAATTCAAATCCCATATATATTTTTATTTAGACTTTTTATGATGTAGATTTTAAGCATATACCAAAGTTCTAATACATAGTAGACTGTTGGCTAGTTATGTTATACATGTCCCTCCTGTCTTGTTTATCTCCTACTATTTTGAAGTAAATCCCACACATTTTATCATTTCATCAGTATTATGTATCTTATAGTATATTTTTAAAAAATATTTTAATTATTTATTCATGAGAGACACAGAGAGGCAGGGGGAGAAGCGGGCTCCATGTAGGAAGCCTGACGTGGGACTCAATCCCGGGTCTCCAGGATCACATCCTGGGCTCAAGGCAGGCGCTAAACCACTGAGCCACCCAGGCTGCCCATCTTTTAGTATTTTTTTTTTTTTTTTTTATCTTTTAGTATTCTTAAGAAAAATGATATACTTTTCTGTAACTGTTATTAGCTTTAAAAGGGCACTACTTATTGAAATATAACATTTAAGGACTGTTTTTGGGTACTATGTTTCTTCTTGTTTGGCTAGGATATAGTTTATAGTTGTAAAAAAAAATAGAGTCAGTTTAATTGAATTGAAATTTCCAGTAAGTAAATTAAATCTAGGTTTGTTGTACTGTATAGTCAAATAATGAAGTTTTCTGAGATGTATCCCAATGTCATTTCACTGATGAATGCACATTAACAGTCAAAAGTCATGAGTTTTAAATGGAAAAGTTTTTTTTGTACAGGCATTTTGTCATGTTTGTAGAGGATACAGAGAAGAGCAAAACACTTCCTGTCCTCAAGGAATTTATGGTCACATTAGGGAGTTTATCTTCAGTGTCTTCATCTATTTGTGATTTTATTATTTTTTTTTTTTTTTTAATTTTTTTTTTTTTAAATTTTTATTTATTTATGATAGTCAGAGAGAGAGAGAGAGAGAGAGAAGCAGAGACACAGGCAGAGGGAGAAGCAGGCTCCATGCACTGGGAGCCCGACGTGGGATTCGATCCCGGGTCTCCAGGATCGCGCTCTGGGCCAAAGGCAGGCGCCAAACCGCTGCGCCACCCAGGGATCCCCTATTTGTGATTTTAAAAAAAGTTTACTAATAGTACTGGTAATTCCTCTTATATCTAAAACATTTGAATATTGGTTCAATTTCCTTACTTTATTTTATACAGAAAGCTAGGTTGGTAAGAGTTAACACATCTTAACCAGATCTACTCTTATCCTCTCCCACCTCTAAAACCTCACCTTTTTAACAGTTTCTGCTAGAAAGTTGGATGACTCCTAGTCCTGTCAGGCTTATGAGCATCCTTGGATTTTCTCTTGTCATAGGAGTTGCCATTCAGGTGTCAAGATTTGGGGCTTCAGTTTGAAATAGGGCCTGGTCTGAATTTTGAACCTTCCTTCCCTTTGAAGTTTCATTTCCCTTTAGAAATCCTCATTCTTTCCTCCTTGGCTAAGAGAAGCCAGAAAATTGTGCCTTTGGCCACCTTGTGCTTGGCTTGATTGTCGTTTGTCATCATCAAAGCCCAACTGATCAATGATAGATATCTAAGAGTGGATACATTGCACTAATAAAATTTTCCCACAGAAACCTTTTCCTATCCATTTAGTATTCATGTCTCAACATAGCATATCCTTTTTTCCTTTGATCTTTTAACATCATTTAATTGGAAGGGCCGCAGTGATTGGGGTGTGCATGTCACTTCTATTTCTGGACAACTGTAGCATTTAAAGTATTACGACAACTATAGCCCTTAAGGTATTATGGTTGGCAGAGAGAGACTATACACAAGTACACATTTTAAATAAATTGCATTTGATAACAAGTTTATAGCTATAAGACTTTTTAATTACCAAAACAAATTGTACAATAAATATACACCTGTACTACCAGTTCCTGATTGCCAAAGAGAAGAGAAACCTCAGCAGAAACTACTTGTCTACCAAAAACTGGAATAGAGACAGCCTATCTTATACATATCTTCTTTGACTCCTTGATTTCATGACAAGATGAGTGGCTGTCAAAGACTCTTTATGCTTGTAGGGTCCTGTTGTATGTTATTGGTATATCATTGTTTTTTCATACTAATAGTTTACTTACATTTCTATTCTGGAAAAACTTGCTTTATTTTTATTTTTATTTTTTTAGAGAGTTTATTTATTTTATTCATGAGAGACACAGAAAGGCAGAGACACAAGCAGAGGGAGAAGCAAGCTCCTCAAGGGGAGCCTGATGTAGGACTCAATCCCAGGACCCTGGAGATCACTACCTGAGCCAAAGGCAGATGCTCAACAACTGAGCAACCCAGGTGTCCCAAAACTGCTTTAATTTTCTTCATTTGTAAATAGAACTAACCTAATCATAAGGTTGTATGGATTAAATGCTCTGCTATTTGTAAAGTATTTGGAACAAAATTTTTTTTTTTTTTTTTTTTGAGTGCCTGATGTGTTCCACTGATCTAGGCACTGATCTAGGTCATAGGGATATGTAATGAACACAATAGACAGGTTAAAATAGAGATAAGTCTAATTGTTGAATGTCTTAATAAACTGTCAGCAAGTACCAAAAGTTCTTTTTTTTCCCCAAAGATTATTCTCAAAAAGAACATTTTATATTTAAAAAACTGTAGTGAAGTAACAACAATATCAGTTGAACATTACTATCTATCCCCCCTACTCCTCTTCTATTATATTTTAAAAGATAGAAAAGTATGGTGTTAGGGATAGGGTGTGCTAACTAACTGCCTTATATAAGTGGGACAGAAAATGTTCTCTTTCATGTTTGATTTTGAACTGTGAAGATATAAAAATTACTTTAAATTCATCCTTAAAACACATAGACACATTCTCAGTTTTTTTTATTAGGATTTATAAGAAGCTACAATTAAACATTGCTTTAAAGTTTGAATACAAAGATGAAAACCTGTATCACACTAATAGAAATAAAGGAATAGAATTGTCTTAAATGTAAATAACAGATGTAACAAAATTCAAGGCAGGAAGAGATGCAGCCTAGATGATGACATAATATTTATAAACAGTAAATTCTGATATCAATATTGTTCTGCCATTACTTGAAGTCTTTATAGCTCTTAACTAGATGTGGAGCATGGCTCTTTTTTTTTTTTTTAATTTTTTATTTATTTATGATAGGCACACAGTGAGAGAGAGAGGCAGAGACACAGGCAGAGGGAGAAGCAGGCTCCATGCATTGGGAGCCCGACGTGGGATTCGATCCCGGGTCTCCAGGATCGTGCCCTGGGCCAAAGGCAGGCGCTAAACTGCTGCGCCACCCAGGGATCCCAGCATGGCTCTTTACATACATAAAGTATATGTGTGCAAGCACAGGCACATACAGAGAGACCCAGAGCTAGGGCAGCCAGACTTGCCTAACTGTAGAAAATTTTCATGTCTAGTTCATTTTGATTTTAAATGTTACTTATTTGTTCATGTTTTCTAGTTCTTATTTTAAGAATTAGATTTTTTTTAAAGATTTATTTATTTATTATGATAGAGATAGACACAGAGAGAGAGAGAGAGAGAGGCAGAGACACAGGAGGAGGGAGAAGCAGGCTCCATGCTGGGAGCCTGATGTGGGAATCGATCCAGGGACTCCAGGATCACGCCCTGGGCCAAAGGCAAGCGCTAAACCGCAGAGCCACCCAGGGATCCCAAGAATTAGATTTTTGATTTTTTTTTTTTTTTTTTTTTGGTTCTCTTCTGTGTGTGAAAAAATGTGGGTGGGCATAGGAGGTAACATATTTATATATTTATCTCTCTCTCTCTTTTTTTTTTAGCATGGTGTTAGTCTGTATATTCAAGACAAAGAAGGCTTGTCAGCTTTGGATCTTGTAATGAAGGACAGACCAACTCATGTAGTATTCAAAACTACTGGTAAGAAAATTCCGCAAATATATTTCATGAAGATACAGCTGAGAAAATTTTAGTGAAACTTTGTTCATTTTAAAATACATGAGAAAATTTATTTGTGTGTGGATATCTGCAAAGAACTTTTATCTTGGTGTATGATGGCAGATTATTTTGGGTTTTTATTCAGAACACTGATTTATTTTGTATTTTCAGTTTTAATCTATATTATGTCTGTGAGAATAAAAACATAGCCAAGTGGGAAGACAATTAGAATTGTAACTACTGTAAAGTAATTAATGTGCATCCAGAAAGCAACATCAATACTTGAGGTAGAAGGGAAAAGGAAGTGATTCTTCTACTTTCATATCTTTTTGATTTTGCTTATTTCTTTAATTTGTGTGCCTTTGAACTTTGGAAATGGGAATTGGTGGAAAAGGAGAAGAGGTTTACATGAGTCCACTCTATAATTTGCATTTAAATAGTGAGCAAGCTAAATAAGGACACATTCTTTTTTCATTTTTATTTCTATCCTTGATACTGTATTGCAAGTTATAGTTATAATTCCATTCAAGAACGGTATGTTATATGCCTTCCAAAATAAAAATTAAGACTTAGATCATAAACTTAGCGGTGATTTTTTTTTATTCCACTTTAATAGGTATCACTAGTGTGATTTTTACATCTATCAAGAGCAAACTATTGAAGTTAATATTTCTCTAAGAAAAGTAACTTAATGATACATTTGCTTCTTTTAGAACCTTTATATGTGTATATGTAACATATAAATAATATATATATGTATTAGTAACATTCTGTATTTAATTAATTATTTTCATGGAAACTAAGTGGATACAGCAGGTGGTATTTTATTCATTTGGCAATTAAACTAGCTGCTAACAAAACCAGGAACAAATATTAGATTCCTAACATTGAGACAGACTTGTGCTGATTTAGATTTTCTGGTTTCTATTTCTAAAATTAGATAATATGTTAATAGTTTCATAATGTAAGAGATAAAGTTGACAGCGTCTTTCTAAATATGCTGGTTAAATTAGTTAGAGTCTGTGTTTGAGGTAAACTGATTAGTAGGGTATATAACTCAACTGTATTTGTTTTAAAATATTAAAGTATAAAAATTAATTTACATTTTAGATCCTACAGATGTCTACACCTGGGGAGATAATACAAATTTCACCCTGGGTCATGGAAGCCAGAATAGCAAACACCATCCAGAGTTGGTGGATCTGTTCTCCAGGAGTGGGGTTTATATCAAGCAGGTATTTTGAAGTACAATGAGAACTTTCAGAGATTAAAAATAACTTTTGTGTTTGATAGTTTATTTTTTATTTGGATTATGTTAACTTTGTGGAAGGGATAGTAACATTTTAATGAAGAAATCAATCAACAGAACTTCACTAATTCTATTTTAGATTTTGTTAGCTTTAATATTATTTAGATTGTGTTAAATACCATAAAACTGAGATGTTTGTGCAAACAGTATTAAAAATTAGAAGGCAGTATAGAGATACTACTTTAAAAGGTAAGAGCTTCTATTGATTTTCTAGCATTTGTTTTCATTTCACAAAAATTATAGTTCTTCACATTGTTTCTCAAGTGAATTTGTTGTTGAAACTCACTGTTAGTTTCAGGTGAGCAAACCTGAGTTCTTAAATATGGGTAATTATAAAATTTTAGTTGATATAATTGTACAGTTTTGGTCTTTGGTCTTCATTTTGCTGAATCATGTTTTCCACCTCCGTGGATTTTGTTACTCTTGACATACTCAATTTATTCCATAATGCAGTGTGTGTGTGTGTGTGTGTGTGTGCGCGCGCACGTGCATCTGAGCTTACTAGGTCCTCATAATTCTTAAAATGCTATTCCACCCATTAGCAGCCACTAATGATTGATCACAGGGCATTTAGAAAAGATACCTCTTTTCCTTTTCTGAGATAATCCATGGTGTAGTTACCTTGTATGAGCTGAGATTTTTCAGGAGCAAGGATTTTTAAACAAGAGTAAAACAATAAATGGTAGCGTTAGGAAACCAGATACTGGTTATACCTTCAGGTCCTAAGATACATGTGTTATGGAAGAAATGAGCATATTTATCCTTTGTTAGGATGAAATAGTACACTTAAGAAGAAAGCTATACTTAAGGCAAGAAAGTGAGAATATTTTGTGAAGAGATTAAGGATGTAAGGAATTTGATTTACCACAGAATGAGATTGAAGCAAGCACTGGATAGGTTATGAAGGAAAGCACTGTAAATTACAGTCAGAAAAGAGAAGACAAGTTTTATGGGAATATTTACTGAGCACCAGTTATACGGAGAGCCCCATTAGTAGTAATTGAAATTGACTGATTCTATACTCTAGAACTAAATGAATTAATATCATGGGACAGATAGTATTAATCTCAGCACAGTATATTCCAGAGAATTAAGATGAAAGGGATAATCAGTTATCTCCTTAAAAAAATTTGGAGGTTTGGGCAGCCCGGGTGGCTCAGCGGTTAGCGCTGCCTTCAGCCTAGGGTGTGATCCCGGAGACCCGGGATCGAGTCCCACGTCGGGCTTCCTGGATGGAGCCTGCTTCTCCCTCTGCCTCTGTGTCTGCCCCCCTCCCCCCGTGTCTCTCATAAATAAATAAATAAAATCTTAAAAAAAAATTTAGGGGTTTTAAGGTTGGAAGACTTTTTTTTTTTTTTTTTTTTTTAAGATTTTATTTATTCATGAGAGACACAGAGAGAGAGAGAGAGGCAGAAACACAGGCAGAGGGAGAAGCAGGCTCCATGCAGGGAGCCCGACGTGGGACTCGATACTGGGACTCTGGGATCACACCCTGAGCCAAAGGCAGATGCTCAACCGCTGAGCCACCCAGGCGTCCCAAGGTTGGAAGACTTAAACTCTGGTATTGGTTGTTTAATATAAGTCAGAAATAGAATGGCATTCTAATATTGAATATAAAACCAAGCAAAATGTATTATTTCTGGTTTAAAAAAATGAATTTTCCTTTACAAATTCTAAATTTGTGTTACAAATATGAATATAATGTTGGGTTTTATTTTTAGACTTTTTGGGTATTTGCGGTATAATTAAATGAATTAATGACTTTTTTATTACTTAGATAAATATACGTATTCACAGAACTTACCAAGTAATTAAAAGATATATGTGAATAGAGCTTGTAAGTCAGCTTCTAACTTTCTTATTTTCCATAAGAACCTGATTTTCTGGAAAATAATTCTCCGATTGCTTTATTTTGTAATAATTTTTTATATCCAAAGTTAGAAATATTATAGGTGACATAAGAAATGTAAAAGCACATATTTTTTAAAAAGAAAAAATGATTTTTAAATGGTATTAAGGTAAAACTAATATACTGATATTAGATGGTTTGCAAAATAACAGAGTGTGGTGTAGGGGTTAAGTATGTATGTACATAAACAGGCATACTTTGTGTTATTGCACTATGCTTTATTGGACTTCATAAACACTGGATTTTTTACAAATTGAAGGTTTATGGCAGTTTTGCATTGAGTAAGTCTTTGCCATTTTTCCAATAGCATTTCTTTACTTCATGTCTCTGTGTCACATTTTGTTAATTCTCTCAATAATATCAAACTTCTTCATTAGTATTATACAGTTGACCCTTGAAGAACATGGAGGTCAGGACACTTGAACCCCTCCATTCAATCAAAAATCCATGCATAACTTCTGACTCACCAAAAACTTAACTGCTGTTGATTAGGAGTCTTACTGAGAACATAGTCAATTAGCACATACTTATATGCATTAAACACTGTATTCTTACAGTAAGGTAAGGTGGGGAAAAGAAAATGTTATTAAGAAAGTCATAGGGAAAGAGAATACATTTAAAGTATTGTACTATATTTCCTGGAAAAATATCTGCTTATAAGTAGATACACACTGAAGTTCAAACCGGTGTTGTTCAGAAGTCATTTGTATTTGTTCTGGTGATCTGTGATCAGTGATCTTTGATATTACTATTGTAATTGGTTTTGGGTACCACAAACTGCATCCATATAAGATGGTGAACTTAATTGATAAATGTATGTGTTCTCACTGCTCCACTGGCCATTGTTCCCTATTTCTCTACCTTTTCTTGGGCCTCCTTAATTCTCTGAGACACAGATTATTGAAATTAGTTCTGTTAAGAACTCTGCAATGTCCTCTAAGTGTTTAAGTGAAAGGAAGAATTGAATGTCTCTCACTTTAAATCAAAAGCTAAAAATGATTAAGCTTAGAGAGTAAAGTGTGTCAAAAACTGAGATAGGTGGAAAAGTAGGCCTTCTGAACCAGCAAGTTGGCCAAGTTGTGAATTCAAAGAAAAAGTTCTTGAAAGAAAAGAAAAGTGCTACTCCAGTGAACACACAAATGGTAAGAAAGTGAAACAGCCTTATTACCGATATGGAGAAAGTTTTAGTGACCTTAGTATAAGATCAAACCAGACACAAAATTCCCTTCAGCCAAAGCCTAATCCAGAGCAAGGCCTTTAACTCTCTTCAATTCTGTGAAGGCTAGGAGAGGCGAGGAAGTTGGAGAAGAAAATTTGAAGCTGGGAGAGTTTAGTGGGTTCATGAAGTTTAAGGAAAGAAGCCGTCTCGCTAACATCAAAGTGCAAGGTGAAGCAGCAGGTGCTGATGTAGATGCCCCAGCAAGTTATCCCAAAGATCCAGCCAAGACAATGCAGGCTGCTGCACTAAACAACAGATTTTCAATGTGGACAGACAGCTTTCTATTGGGAGAGGTCAGTGAGTGGCTTCAAAGGACAGGCTGATTGTCTTGTTGGGGGCTAATGCAGCTGGTGAAGCCAGTGTTCACTTAACAATACTAAAAATCCTAGGGATCTTAAGAATAATAATGCTAAATGTCTTCTGCTTGTGCTCTAAAACTAGAACAGAGCCTGGTTGATAGCATATCTGTTTACTGCATGGTCTACTGAATATATGTCTTAAGCCCACTGCTGAGACCTGCTCAGAAAAAAAGATTCTTTCAAAACATTACTGCTCATTGATGATGCACCTTGTCACCCAGGAGCTCTGATGGAGATGTACAATGTGATTGATGTTGTTTTCGTGCCTGCTAACGCAACATTCATTCTGTGGCCCATGGATCAAGGAGTCATTTTTGACTTTCAAGTCTTATTATTTAAGAAGCATGTTTCATATGGCTAAAGTTGCCATAGATAGTGATTCTTCTTAAGGGTCTGGGCAAAGTAAACAGAAAATCTTCTGGAAAAAAACCAGAAAAACGTTCCAGATGCCATGAACACTTGTGATTCACGGAAAGATGTCAAAATATCCACATCACAGGAGTTTAGAAGAAATTTGATTCTAGCCCTCATGGACGACTTTGAGGGGTTCAGATCTTCACTGGGGAAAGTAAGTGCAGATGTGGTAGAAATAGCAAGAGAACTAGAATTAGAAGTGGAGCCTGAAGATGGGACTGCATCGTTGCCATCTCATGATCAAATTGACGGGTTGAGGAGCTGCTTCTTATGGATGAGCAAAAGGTGTGGTGTCATGAGATGCATTCTACTCCTGGTGAAGATGCTGTGAAGACTGTTCAAATGACACTAAGGATTTAGAATATGATATAAACTTAGTTGATAAAGCAGTGTCAGGGTTTGAGAGGATTGACTGAAGTTTTTAAAGAAGTTCTACTGTGGGTAAAATGCTATCAAATAGCATTGCATGCTAGAGAGAAAACATTCATGAAAGGATGAGTCTGTTGATTTGGTTAACTTCATTGTTGAATTGTTTTAAGAAATTGCCATAGTCTTCCCCACTTTCAGCAACCACCACCTTGATCAGTCAGCAGCCATCAACACTGAGGCAAGACCATCCACCAGTAAAAAGATTATGACTTGCTGAAACATCTGATGATTGTTTAGTACTTTCTAGTACTAAAGTATTTTTAAAATTAAGATATGTGCATTATTTTTTTAAAGACCCAGTACTATTGCTTACTTAACAGACTACAGTATAAAAGAAACATAACTTTTATATGCTCTTGGAAACCAAAAATTAATTTGACTCACTTTACCAAGAAATTTTCCCTATTGTGGTAATCTGGAACCAAATCCACAATATCTACGAGATATGCCTGTAATTAAAACTGCTATTGGTTTCGTATTATTGCCTTCCATGAAGTTTAGTCCTTTAATTAGCCTTCTGATAAGGGTATGTGAATATATAATTGCGTGTCAGTAGGGCAAGGAGGGTTTGGAAAGATGGCAGGTAGAAAAGGAAATGGGGAAGAGGGTAAAACTTGAAAATAAGTTTTATTTAAAGCCATGTAATGTTATTAAAGATATATTAGACAGAAACAGATATTAAAAGGACATACTATTGAACCACCAAACCCTGTATAGGCGATACCTTTTTAAAAATATTCTTAAGCCATATGTACTGTTTTCTTTAATACCATATTAGTATTTTTGATGTTTGTGCTTCATGTTGTACTGCTTCGTTCTTGTTTGTGATTTTATAGTTGGGAAACAGCTGACTACTGCTTTTCCTAGTTGAACGCTTGAGATTTGCATTATCCTTTGTTTAGTGTCTTTTGTGGGTAATATATACTTAATTTCTTTTTTCCTTTTCCCATTTATCAGCATTTGTAGATATAGTTTTAAAATTGTATTTTTAGGGGATCCCTGGGTGGCGCAGCGGTTTGGCGCCTGCCTTTGGCCCAGGGCGCGATCCTGGAGACCCGGGATCGAATCCCACATCGGGCTCCCGGTGCATGGAGCCTGCTTCTCACTCTGCCTGTGTCTCTGCCTCTCTCTCTCTCTCTCTGTGTGTGTGACTATCATAAATAAATAAAAATTAAAAAAAAATAAAATTGTATTTTTAATATTTATTATAGAACTATATATTATAGTACATACATATATATACAAAATAGAGAGAATATATAATGAATCCCCACATACATGTCATCCAGCTTAAATAGCAGTATTCTGTAATTTATTCTTTTTATAAAAATTATTTTATTCAGAGAAATTTAATCATATTCTTTTGTTTTCTCCTAGGTGGTGCTTTGTAAATTTCATTCAGTGTTTCTTTCTCAGAAAGGGCAGGTTTATACCTGTGGTCATGGTCCTGGAGGACGTTTAGGCCATGGAGATGAACAGACATGCTTGGTAATTGAAATGTCATTACCCATCTTAGGTAACTTCAGTAAAATTTCCCTAAAATGGAAGCTTCAGTTAACTAAAGAGACATTGTTTTTATCCTACTATAAGCAGAGAGTAATATAACAGTTGATTATAGAGTTAAAAAATTAGTTGTGGCGCCTGGGTGGCTCAGTTAATCCTCTGATTCTTGGTTTCAGCTCAGGTTGTGCTTTCTGGGTCTTGGGACAGAGCCTTGAGTTGGGCTCACTGCTCAGCAGGGAGTTTTCTTCCCTTTTACCCCTAATCCCCGCTTTTGCACAATCTCTCTCTCTGAAATAAATAAATCTTAAAAATTGTTTAAAAAAAGATCATTTAGTTTCCTTGCATATCATGTTTAAAGCATTTAGATAGAGTTTTTTTTTTTAATTTTTTAAAGATAATATTTTATTTATTCATGAGAGAGAGAGAGAGGCAGAGACATAGGCAGAGGGAGAAGCAGGCTCCACTTTGGAAACCTGATGTGGGACTCAATCCTGGAACTCCGGGATCACGCCCTGAGCCAAAGGCAGACGTTCAACTGCTGAGCCACCCAGGTGTTCTGAAGCATCAAAGAAAAATTATATTTTGCATATAGCAAATAATAAGACAGGAGAGCATATAAATAAGTTTTAAAATATTTCCATATTTGAAATTTTAAAAGTCAGACTAATTGTAAAGCCCTTTTCTTGAAGTAGTCCTGGTTTTTATTTATTTACTTTTTAGTTCTCATCAAAGTATTTGTGGCCTACCAGTTGAGTTGGGGCCTCTGGGTGGCTCATTTGGTTGAGCCTCCAAATCTTGGTTTCAGCTCAGGTCATGATCTCATGGATTGTGAGATTCAGCTTTGGGTAGGGCTTTTTACTCAGGGGGACGTCTGCTTGAAGATTCTTTCCCTTTTTCCTTCTCTCCTCTTATGTTCATGTGCTCTCTCTCTAAAATAAATCAGTCTTTAAACAAAAATAAAAGTTGAGCCTGTGTTTTCATTGTATAATCAAAGATTGACTCTTACGCTACTGAAACTGTTAATTGGAAGAAACCTAAATAATTATTGCATTAAAAAATTGCCTAGGGATCCCTGGGTGGCGCAGCGGTTTGGTGCCTGCCTTTGGCCCAGGGCGCGATCCTGGAGACCCGGTATCGAATCCCACGTCGGGTTCCTGGTGCATGGAGCCTGCTTCTCCCTCTGCCTGTGTCTCTGCCTCTCTCTCTCTCGCTGTGTGTGACTATCATAAATAAATAAAAAAAAATTAAAAAAAAAGAAAATTAAAAAAAATTGCCTAGTAGATTATTTTTAAGGTAAAATTTTTTGACAGGATTACTGCTATATTTATCTATTAAAGGGTGCTTTGAAAAGAAGAGAGAACTATAATAACAGCTTCCAGTTTTCGTGGGTTTATTATGTTCTAGGCATCAGTGATGCTTTTCGTACGGTATCATTGACTTAAGCCTCACAAACAACCCTGTGAGATTACAGATATTATTGTCTTCATTTTATGCAATGTCAGAGACTTGTTTTTTATACTTACCAAATCATTTACTCTTCACACCTGTATTTTCCTGTATTTTTATTTATTTATTTTTTCAATACATCAGTGAATACCTTAGCTGAAGACTTCTTTTATTTATACCAAACAAATTTATACTTGGTGTATGATAAGGGCTCAAAAATCATTTGTTGGATTGAATTATTTTACTGAAATGTCTTACTGGGTTTTGCATTTTACTCATAAACCAATGTCCATATCCTGTTAAACTTTTTTTTTTTAAGATTTTATTTATTTATTCATGAGAGACATAGAGAGAGGCAGAGACACAGGCAGAGGGAAAAGCAGGCTCCGCGCAGGGAGCCCGATGTGGGACTCGATCCTGGGATTCCAAGACCACACCCTGGGCCGAAGGCAGGCGCTAAACCGCTAAGCCACTCAGGCATCCCCCCTAAACTTTTTTTAAAAAAAATATTTATTTTTTTAAGATTTTATTATTTATTCATGAGAGACACAGAGAGGCAGAGACACAGGCAGAGGGAGAAGCAGGTTCCATGCAGGGAGCCTGATGTGGGACTTGATCCCAGGTCTCCAGGATCACACCTTGGGCTGAAGGCAGCACTAAACCGCTAGGCCACCGGGGCTGCCCCATATCCTATTAAACTTATCCCTTGCTAAATTGTAGAGTTTACCTATGATATGTCAGCCATTTATTAGTTATGTCATTTTGGAAATGGGATCACCAGATTCTGTTTGCATTTTGGTATAAATGGTTAATATATACTAAAGATACTTTTATTTTGTAGATTCCTAGGCTTGTGGAAGGACTGAGTGGTCATACTTGTTCCCAAGTGGCAGCCGCTAAGGATCATACTGTTGTACTGACTGAAGATGGATGTGTTTATACATTTGGTCTGAATATTTTTCATCAATTAGGAATTATTCCTCCACCTTCCAGTTGTAATGTACCCAGACAGGTAAGCTTCCTTTTTTAAAACAAGGTGACTATTTGCTATAAAACCTGTATGGACAAAAAGATGGAAGATACTGACATGTAACTTATTTTACTTATATTTAATGCTATATACTTTATTTTTCACAGGAGATACTAAGCAGAGTATAATTCAGCATTTGTTTGGAGTAAGAGAGAAGGCGTTTGGGAAACTAGGCCCAAAAGTTCTTTAGTTTAAACTTTTTTATTTATAAGCAGAGGGGGATCCACATTTTGCGGGTTTAAAACAAATAATTTTGAGGCCCTCCTTAAGAAAACATGAAATTTATGGGGGCTTCTGGGTGGTTTAGTGGTTGAGTGTCTGCCTTGAGCTCAGGGCATGATGATTCTGGGTCCTGAGATCAAGTCTCGTATCGGGTACCCTGCATGGAGCCTGCTTCTCCCTCTGCTTCTGTCTCTGCCTCTGTCTCTCTGTGTCTCTCATGAATAAGTAATTGAAGTCTTTAAAAAAGAATAATAAACGCAAAATGTGCCGTGTAAGTGAGTTATCCAGAAGTCCAAGCTTATTGGGCTAGGACTGGTGCTTTAAATTAATATGTTGCTAGAATCATCACTCAATAACAAATGTGTTTCCAATTTGTAAATTTTGTATTTCAGAGATTAAATTTCTTTACTGGTTTAATCCTTTGGATTTAAAATTATTATTAGATACACAGTTTTTATTAATAAGCTTTTAAATCTAATGCTTTTCCATTCTGGATGACTAATGAATTGATAGGAATTGCTGAGAAATAGTTAGAGGTAGCCTCCAATCTGTGGTACTTTTTGGTTGGAGGATCCATTTTCTATAATCATGAAATTTGTGGATATTAATCATTTTGTAAATTTCTTTATAAATGGTAGATTTTATTCTTGTTTTTATTCTTAGTGTTATGTGGCTATCTTGGAGCTTTAGGTTGACATGGACATATCTAGTATTCTCAATTTTGCATCCCTAGGAGCCATTTGGCAATGTAGAGATATTTTTAGTTGTCACAGCTGGGGGTGGGGTTGGGAGTAGTGCTACTGACATCTAGTAGGTAGAGTTCAGGGTTGCTGCTAAACCTGTAGTTTATAAGGTAGTCCCCCACAGCAAAGATTCATCTGACTGAAAAATGTCAGTAGTGCCACTGTTGGGGGACCCTGAATATGTCCAATAGTTTTTCTTTAATTTATTTTCATTTTCTTCTATTTTTTTTTCAACATAGGAAGTGTACTCTTTAATCTCCATCACCTGTGTCACTCATTCCCCCAGGCACCTCCCCTCTGTTGACCATCAGTTTGTTGTCTATAGATAAGAGTCCTCGTCTTGATTTGTCTTTCTCTCTCTCCTTTTTCTTTGCTCATTTTTTTTCCCTTAAATTCCATGTGAGTGAGATCATGGTATTTGTCTTTCCCTGACTTTCTTTTGCTCAGCATTGTACTCTATCCCTGTTGTTACAAATGGCAAGATTTCATTCTTTTTTTTATGGCTGAATAGTATTCCATTGTGTATATACACACCACATCTTTATGCATTCATTTATTGAGGGACACTTGGCTGTTTCCATAGTTTGGCTATTGAAAATAATGCTGTAGTAAACATAGGGGTGCATGTATCCCTTTAAATTAGTGTTTTTTTTTTTCTTTTTTTTTTAATTAGTGTTTCTGTATTCTCTGGTTAAATACCCAGTTGTATGATTCCTGGATCATAGGGTAGTTTTATTTTTAATTTTTTGAGGAACCTTCATATTGTTCTACATAATGGCTGCAATAGTTTGCATTCCCACCAACAGTGCAAGAGGGTTCCCTTTTTTCCACATCCTTGCCAGTGCTTGTTACTTGTGTTTTTTATTTTAGCCATTCTGACAGGTGTGAGGTGATAACCTCATTGTATTTTTGATTTGTATTTCCTTGATGATGAGCATCGTTTTATTGTCTTTCGGCCATCTATGTATGTCTTCTTTGGAGAAATGTCTATTCGTGTCTTCTGCCCATTTTTTATTTTTTTATTTTATTTTTTTCTGCCCATTTTTTAATTGGATTATTTGTTTTTTGAGTATTGAGTTGTAGGAGTTCTTTATATATTTTGGATACTAAACCTTTATTGAATATGTCATTTGCAAATATCTTCTTTCATTCCATAGGTTGCTTTTTAGTTTTTGTTGATTGTTTCCTTTGTTGTGTAGAAACTTTTTATTTTGATGTGGTCTCAGTAGTTTCTTTTTTTTTTAATTTTTTATTTATTTATGATAGTCACAGAGAGAGAGAGAGAGAGAGAGAGAGAGGCAGAGACACAGGCAGAGGGAGAAGCAGGCTCCATGCACCGGGAGCCCGACATGGGATTCGATCCCGGGTCTCCAGGATTGCGCCCTGGGCCAAAGGCAGGCGCTAAACCGCTGCGCCACCCAGGGATCCCCAGTAGTTTATTTCTGCTTTTGTTTCCCTTACCTCAGGAGACATATCTAGAAAAAAGTTGCTACAGCCAGTGTCAGAGACTTATTGCCTGTGTTCTCTTCAAGGATCTTTGTGGTTTCAGGTCTCACATTTAGGTCTTTAATACATTTTGAGTTTATTTTTGTATATGGTGAGAGAAAGTGGTCCAGTTTCATTCTTTGCGTGTTTCTCTCCAGTTTTCTCGATAAGATTTGTACGAAAAAGACAAAACAATTGTCTTTTTCCCCATTGTAAACATTCATTCTTCCTTTGTTGAGGATTAATTGGCCACATAATTGTGGGTTTATTTCTGAATTTTCTGTTCTTTTCCATCGATGTATGTGTCTCTTTTTATGCTAATATCATGCTGTTATAGTTACTGTTGTTTTGTAATATAACTTGAAATCTGGAATTGTGATACCTCCAGTTTTGGTTTTCTTTTTTGAGATTGCTTTGGCTATTCCTGGGATGCAAGTGTGATTCAGTATTCATACAAGAATCATTGTGATAATACATCACATTAGTAAGAGTCATCTGGCTGTAAAATCAATAGTGCCACTGTTGAATATGTCACATTTAAAAGTGTTGAATTTTCTGATAGAATGAGAATCCCTGTTTTGCATGTTGCTTGTTGAAAAGTTGAATGATTTGGTTTTTATACTGTTAATTTTTTATATATTAAAACTGCTGACTTAAAGTTGCTGCATCAAAATATCTTGTGTTCTGAGAAGGGTTGGAGTCTCAGTGCTGACATCTTCAGTGAATTCTGGCATTAGAACTTGAGGGGGCACTGGTAGTGGGTATGTCATATATTTGCTACTCTGGTCTACTGGATCTTTAAAAAATTATTCTAGTACTTGGTAATATAATAAACTGCTGTCTTACTTATCTTTTTGAATAGATGCAGGCAAAATATCTGAAAGGAAGGACAATCATTGGAGTAGCGGCAGGCAGGTTTCATACAGTGCTGTGGACTAGAGAAGCTGTTTACACTATGGGACTAAATGGTGGACAACTGGGTAAGAAATCTTGATGACAATATCTGAAAAGTAAATTGAATTTTTTTTTATTTTATTTTTATTTTATTTTTTTTTGAATTTTTAAAACAATAAAAAATTTAAAAATTTTTTAAAAATAAATTGTTTTTTATTTATTTGTCTGATTTTTTAGGTTATTTGCCAGATCCCAATGGAGAAAAGTATGTAACTGCTCCTCGTCAAGTCTCTGCCCTTCATCATAAGGATATCACTTTGTCTTTAGTTGCTGCAAGTGATGGGGCCACAGTCTGTGTTACCACAAGGGGAGATATTTACTTACTTGCAGACTATCAGTGCAAGAAGATGGCTTCTAAGTATGTTATGTGTATTTTTGTAAAGAAATATAATTTTAATAATAATAATTCTTCCAGCAAGACTTAGAATATAAGCTTTATGTGCTATGTTCTAGAGTGTCAGATGAAGAAAACTGAATGGAGAAAATTTAAAACTGAAAGGGAAAATCAAGAGTTTTTACCTTTGAGCTTAGTCTTTGAGAAGCATCCAGGGAGCATATGTAGAAGTTCTCTGTAAATTGTTAAACAGTATTTCAGAACTATATTTAACATATGGTTAAATGTGACCTATAAATTTCTTTTTTTTTTTATGCTTCAGGTACATAGTACTAGATTAATTATAATTCTTGGTTTGTGACACAATCATCATTGGTTCATGTGTGGCTTTCTTATGTTATGCATTTATTTATTTTTTAAAAATAGCTAATTATTTATCATGGATTCTCAGTCCATGTGTTTATAATTAACTGGTATATTTTTTATCTTTATATTTGTGTAGCCTTTTGTTACCTGAGAGTAGGATATAGTATGATATATCCTATAGTAGGATATAGTAGCATGCAGTAAAAACTAGCAGTTGGTTAGCTCATCAAAAAAGCCAGGTAAAGCAGGGAATCATAAAACTAAGGTGTAAGCATGGATGTGTCCGCCAATTGGAGTTCCTTAGCTTTTGAGCATAAACCTACCCATAATGTATCATCTGTGATTTCATTTTGAACACTTAAGGAGGAAGCTCTTAAAAACAATTGTGAGGTAAATTAATATGGTTAGAGTCCTTTACTTTTCATATATTTCAATCTTTTATAGTTGATTAATCCATTTCTGATTTGACAGCAGTATTTTGCTATGCATTTTAATGTGTCATTCCAAAGTATTCAACTTTTTTTTTTTTCAAGATTTTATTTATTTATTCATGAGAGACACAGAGAGACAGGCAGAGAGAGAAGCAGGCTCCATGCAGTGAGCCCAATGTGGGACTCGATCCTGGGACTCCAGGATCACGCCCTGAGCCGAAGGCAGAAGCTCAACCTCTGAGCCACCCAGGCGTCCCCAAAATTAAATTAGTGATGATTTTCCTGGTAGCTATTAGCTATTTAGGGTTGTTCATATTTGAAATTAAAGATTTGTTTCATTTTGAGGTTTTAAGTTTTTCTGGTCTGTTAGGAGCTTTTAGTCTTATCAGTTAATTAAAGTAGAGTGAAGGGATCCCTGGGTGGCACAGCAGTTTAGTGCCTGCCTTTGGCCCAGGGCACGATCCTGGAGACCCGGGATCGAACCCCACGTCAGGCTCCCGGTGCATGGAGCCTGCTTCTCCCTCTGCCTGTGTCTCTGCTCTTTCTCTCTGTGTGTGTGACTATCATAAATTAAAAAAAAAAAAAAAAAAAAAAAGTAGAGTGAATGTGTGCATTCACAAGTGGGACTTTAGATTTCAGAGGTGTGTGTGTGTGTGTGTAGGTACAGGCATTTGGGAGGGAAGGACTTGCTATAAAAAGAAACTGCCATAATGTAGGGGAAACTTAAAGAGAAAGGAGGGACTAAGGATACCAAAGGCCAAATTGTCTTACTTCACGTGTCACAATAATCACTGTAGATTATTGTTTGAATAGTAATTTCTTAAAAATTGAGCCATGTATATTTTAGAGAACATATTTTTTTTTAATTTTTTTTTTTTTTTAGAGAACATATTAATGGAGAGTTTTCTTTTTCACCTAGACAACTAAACTTGAAAAAAGTTCTTGTTTCTGGGGGACGTATGGAATACAAGGTTGATCCTGAAAATTTGAAGGAAAATGGGGGTCAAAAAATTTGCATTCTTGCCATGGATGGAGCTGGAAGGGTAAGTGTATATTTATGCAAAAGTGTAGTAAAGAAATTTTGTTCTCAATTGATAGCTGTAAGGGACCTGATAATGTGAACATGTATTATTATGATGATGATGATTCCCATTGACTTTTTTCTCTACTTACTTTTGACATCAGTAGTAATTAGTATGGAGCTGATATTTCAAAGAAAGTTTGATGACAATTAATGTTGCACAGTACAGCTTTGTTAAACTGTAGCTTAAAATTTCATTTACTGTGCTTAAAATGGAAATAAGGAATTTTGATGGATTATTTGATATGTAAACTGAGTATGGATGAAGATATCAAATCGCATAGATATATTTTATATAACAGCTCCTTAAAAAAAGTAAAAGCTGAACAGGCAAAATTAAAAATTTTGTAATTAGTAAATTTCCCCCAGATTTAGTTTTAAGGAAATGTACACATAATGTATATTTTCAGAGATTATAACTGTCATATATAAAAGATAATGCATTCCTAGATCACTATAGGAAGAATCTCTAATCTCTTTACATTTAAGTAGACTTCAATTTCAGTGCCCTGTGCAAATATATCAGTACATTTCTCTAAGGAAATTGTTAAATTAAGCATATATTCATACATTTTAGTAACACAAAGAATTTTACACTGGCTAGAAAAACACAGATTGCCTTCTGCTTTTTGTTTATAAAATAGAAACATATAATGAGAATGTTTTCTGAATCTTACAAAGTGCTATAAAATTTGACATTTGGAAATTGAAGAATTAATCATAAAGCTCTACCTACTGGTACTTAACAGATATAAGTTTGTAGTTGATAATTTTAATATAGAGGACTATATTAGAACTCTAATTTTATACTATGGGAGGAAGCAGTGGCATGGGATTACATAAAATAGTCTAAAAAGCATTTGACTCTAGGATATATTTTATTTATATTAATATGGATCTAGTTTATACTTCTGTATCTTTAATTTCTGCAAAATAGAATCTTACTATGAAAACCAATCTCTGAAGGACTCAATCAGTATAGTCTTTCTTTTTTTTTACATAAATTTTAAAATTTTGGCAGATACCATTTTGTGTTAGTTTTCTTAAATATGAGGGGATCAAACTTTTAAAAATCAGCAGCATTAATTTTTCAAATGTAATTTTTCTTGGAATGCAAATATATGAAGCAGATAAGAGTTACTGTTCTGGATGAAGCTGGATTGGAAAACTCAATACCATACCTCTCCTTATTCTCTCCATCCCTAACTAGTAGGTTCCAAGCCATTTCTCAGAAACATTAAAGCTTGCAGAACCGCTTGGAAGCCATTGAACTCTATGATTTTTCTACCTGTAAGATTTAGTTCTATAATTGGGTTATTCATGTCCTTTTTTTCTTGAGAGCTAAAGTTTGGATTTTCATAGGGTGATTTTCATTCTTCTTGCAAATAGATGGTACTACAAGTCTAATATCTAAGTTTTAGTTTTCATATTTTTGCTTTTCTTTACTATTGTAGCAGATCAATTTACCAAAAACGAGTAATACTGAAAATTACATCTTCTTAAGGGGAGTGTCTTTGAAGTATTTTTAGTGCTTCATATTTGCTTGATGTACTTTTTCTGAAAGACACAATGAATTGATTTTTATAGTTTCTTTTTCTGTGAAAGAGTGAACATGGAAACATATTAATTAGAGATATAATCCTTTGATACCAGTTTTTGGTTGTTCAGGTGCTATATGGGAATATATTTTTATTCCAGTGTAATTTGGATTTATTTTAGGTATTTTGCTGGAGATCAGTCAGCAGTTCTCTAAAGCAGTGTCGATGGGCTTATCCACGCCAGGTCTTCATTTCTGATATTGCTTTAAATAGAAAAGACATTTTATTTGTCACACAAGATGGAGAAGGATTTAGAGGGAAATGGTTTGAAGAAAAAAAAAGGAATTCTGAAAAGAAAGGTCAGTTCATATATGTGTCATATATGTGAATAGAGCATAAAGTATCTTTCAATTAACCTTTAATTTCACAAGTGTTTATCATTAGGTTTGACAAGGGTTATTAGGTTTTACCCTTAAGTATTGTCTTTTGATTTTGGTTTATGTGTATGTAGGTAAATAGTTAATTCACTTAACTCTGGTTTTCTTTTTTATTTTTTAAATATATTTTTTTAATTTTTATTTATTTATGATAGTCACAGAGAGAGAAAGAGAGGCAGAGACACAGGCAGAGAGAAGCAGGCTCCATGTACCGGGAGCCCGACGTGGGAATCGATCCTGGGTCTCCAGGATCGTGCCCTAGGCCAAAGGCAGGCGCCAAACCGCTGCGCCACCCAGGGATTCCTTAACTCTGGTTTTCAACCTTTTATCTGTCTCAGTATATCCTGAGGTCATGGTGCATTCCTATCACTAATAGTAGATCACTGCTTGGCTCTAGGGACAGGGAAGTGTAAAGTTTAAAGAAAAAACTCCCCAGATGCTTTTGAACCATCTTCCAAGCTCCATTTTTTTATCTTCTTCCCTAAATTGAGAAGTGACTGGCTTATAGTGTGTGTGTGTGTGTATATATATATATATATATTTTTTTTTACATTTTATGTATTGTCTTTTTATATACTTGTATATGTAAAATTAAAATTTTTTAAACACACATTTCATGGCTTAAAGGAAAATAATAGGAAGAATAAATTTTTATATTGAGAATTTAAAAAAATAGTTGTATTAAATAGTTGTTGGGTAGAGATAAATTTTATTTCATTCCTTGATGAATAGAAAGGATAGCTTTAAGATGCTACCATTGAAAACAGAAATTATTCATTATATAGTTCATTCTTAATTTTATCTGATTATAAATTTATAAATTTATGATTACTTGCATCGTTTTTTAACTTAAGTTGCCAAATTTTTCTTTCATCCATAATTATTTGTTGATTTTTTTCTGGAAAAACTAAAATTCATTTACCTCTTCACAGTTAATGGGTCCCACTGTATCCCAAATCATATGGACTACTGCAAAAAATATATTTTCCTAAAAAAAAAAAAAAAAAGTTTTCCTTATTCGTACTCTTATTTCTTTTTATCTGTTCTTAACTATTAGAGTGATCTTATTTTAATATTTGATCTGATTTTAATATTCCTGTATTTAAAAACTCTTTAATGTTTCCTCACTTCCTAAACATCGTCCCAAAAGCTCCTTCTCTGACCTTTGTCTGTGTACCTGAACTGCTTTCATTTATCATTCTTCAGTCACATCCATCTTCAGGTTTTCAATTTTGTTCAGTAGTCCCAGGACTTTCTCTAATTTTTCACATCTCAGATTCATTTATGCTTCATCAGAAATGTTTTCACAGATCCCTCAATCTAAATTGAAGTACCCTGTTTCACTTTTCATATTCCCTTTGGATTTTCATGATGCAACTTGTCTCTACTTGTTTTTATGTATTTATCTTTTTTTTTTTTTTTAAGTTTTTATCTATTTATGAGAGAGACAGAGACAGAGATGCAGGCAGAGGGAAAAGCAGGCCCCATGCAGGAAGCCTGATGTCTGGAATCACGCCCTGAGCCAAAAGCAGATGCTCAACCACTGAGCCACCCAGGCATCCCTGTATTTATCTTTGTGATTAGTTTTTTTAATGCTTGTCTCCTATCAGGCTATAAGATGGCAAGGACCTTGACTATTGCACTGGGTCCTTGGCATTCAGCATATTTCCTGATACATAGTAGTCCCTCATTAAGATCTGTTGAATGAATATGCTAAGACACATATAAGGAATGTTTATAATTAATTCAGAAAATTATAAACATAGTTTTCAAAATCAAAGACACAGTGGAGTGATTAGAGGTTTGTTGTATTTCTTTTATTTCTTTATAGATTATGTAAGTCTGTAAACATTTAAATTAGATTTACTGTGTGTCACATATAGAGCTATGCTTTATTGATAACATATATGTTGATAACAGGGCCCCTGTTCTCAGACACTCATAAGTTTGTAGGGACAATAGATACATGTTAATATTTACAGTTTACAAATGCTAATATGCATATGTTAGGTTTTTTGAGAGTAGAAATTGCAATAACTGAGTGTGTGGGAAAAATTAGCAAAGGCCTGTAAGACTGAAATAGAGTGAATTTGAGAGAGTAACCAAAATGCAGGTTTGACTGCATATAAATGTTGGAAGTCTTAGAATTGTATCTTAGTCACATTTAGTAATCTGAATTCATGATCTCATGCTTCCACATTTGCTTTTTAATGTTTTATATCTAAGTAAATGGTTGTCTTTGACACCTCACATCCCGCCACCCCTATATCCGATCAGTCACTAAATTTTGTCACTTTTGTCTCAAATATTTCTGAAATCTTTCCACTTTTCTCCACTTTTATTGCTACAACTTCAATGTATATTATTTATTCTTTGGATTCTTTCTTATTAGTTTCCTAAATGATCTCTGTCTTTATTTTTAATTACTTTCAGTATTCTTCCTACTGAAGAATAATTTCTTTGCATGCACATTTCATACTTTTCTTTCATAGCCTTAATTTGACTCGTAATGGATATAATCATTTGTTTTAATGTCTGTCTTCTCTGCTAGATTGTGCACTCCAGAATGGCAGGGACATGCCTATCTTGTTCACTACTGTATCATTAGGGACAGATTGATGATCACTGCATCACAGTAGCACAGTATGGTCACTCAGATATTTGGGACCAAATAACAAACTATAGGGATCCTAAGTTTATATATTTTTAATGCAAGCTGAGGAGTTTTAGAAGGTGGTGTAACACTAGATTTGCTTCTTAGAAAGTTAACTTTGGTGCAATGTGGAGGATGTTTTTGTTGAAAGGGACAAAATCATGGGTAATTGAGAATTGACCAAACAAAATTTCCTTTATAGTACCTATACTATACATAGGGTGCAAATTGTGTTGGGGGGCGGGGGAATATAATTCTTCAAAAGGACTTATATATGAAAGATACTTTCATATTTTATTTTTCTATTTTCTTTTCTCCTAAAGCATTTTAATAGTTTCAATAAAGCCTCCATTAATAGAAGTTTGTTTATTTTTCTTTTTAGCAGAGATTTTATCAAATCTTCATAATTCCTCATCAGATGTGTCTTGTGTCTCTGATATAAATAGTGTATACGAAAGAATTCGACTTGAGAAACTTACTTTTGCCCATAGAGCTGTTAGTGTCAGCACAGATCCAAGTGGATGCAACTTTGCAATCCTGCAGTCAGATCCTAAAACAAGGTACACTTGTATATATTAAATTTCATTTTTAGAAGGAATAATCACTGAGTTTTCCTTTTTTTTTTTTTTTTTTTTTTTTTCAGTAGCTCCTGGAGGAAATTTAATTGAAATGCTTTTGCCAAGACTTGTAGAAGCTTTAGACATAAAATCATGTTATCTGGAAAACTCAGAGGTGGAATTTGTTATAGTGGGAATGATAAGTATTTCTTTTAGTTTGTAAACTGGTATTTATTGAAAATCTTGAAAATACATATGTGCATGCACAAAATTTATAACTACTTTTTGATGTACTCTGGGTTCTCAAATTCTGAGAAATATAAATATTACACAGTTTGCAAAAATCTCTAATACTTGAATATGATAATTAACAAAAGAAGAGGTGGTATAGTCATCTGTAGGGTAGTGTGAATCTCAGTGCAAATATTCTCTAAGTTACATTAGTAGAGAGATGACAGGTTAAGATAAATGTCCAGGGTACTGTTGGAAAGAAGTCCTGGAAGTAGGGTGAACTTCCATTCTGGTTTGCCTAGGCCTGCCTGTCCCATATTTAGCACCAAAACTCTCATCTCCTGGGAAAGCACTCAATCCAGGGCAAACCAGGAGGATTGTTTCCCCTACCTGAAAGGGTGAAATGTGGATAGGGAAGGTGTGATAACATTTTTACAGCGCTAAAGAACCAGAGTTATGGACTGATTGTATATCTGTGTGTATATTTATTTTTCCTCCCTGAATTTCTGGCCTATTCTGGGATTTGACCTGAAGTATTTGCTCAGTTCTTTGTATATTTGGTTTTCTTCACTTAAAAGGATAAAGGATAAAAGAAAAGGATATCAAAGAAAAGGTTGAGAACTGTACTCTTTTCTGGATATTTTTAGTTTTATAGTCATTTGTGTTTAGTTATAGTCATTTAAAAAATTTCTATGGAAATACTCATTTACATTCTAGCATTTCCTAGTAGAAATAGAAAACTCTGCTTTTGAAGGAAAACTTGAATCTTGTCAGTTTAGTAAAAAAATATAAAAAGGAGTCACATTTTAAAATGTGATACAGTATCTAAGACTTTGCAGTATTCTTATATTTTCAGAAATGCCAGATTTAAAATTTTAGAAGTTTAATAGCTAAAAAATAAATTGTACTTTAAAAGGAGAATTGGCTAGGGATGGGATGCTTTTTTTTTCATTTTCTTGAAAGTAAAAATTATTTTTGTTTCATTTCTAGCCTTTATGAAATTCCAGCCGTATCCTCATCATCCTTTTTTGAAGAGTTTGGCAAACTCTTAAGGGAAACAGATGAAACGGACAGTATTCATGATGTGACATTTCAAGTTGGCAATAGAATTTTCCCTGCACATAAATATATTTTGGCAGTGCGTTCTGACTTTTTTCAGAAATTGTTTCTTTCAGATGGGACTACTTTAGATTTTATAGATGTTTACCGGAAAGATGAAGATTCTGCAGGATGCCATCTCTTTGTCATAGAGAAGGTTCATCCTGACTTGTTTGAGTACCTTTTACAATTTATATACACAGATACTTGTGACTTTTTAATTCATGGCTTCACACCAAGAATAAACTTAAACAAAAAGCCAGAAGAATATCAGGGCACTATGAATTCACATTCAAATAAAATGCATTGCCATGAAGATAATCAGAAGTCAGCATTTGAAGTTTACAGAAGTAATCAAGCACACACAGTTAATGAAAAGCAAAAAAGCAAATCAAAGGCTTCCAATAAAGGGAAAAGTATTGGGGAAGATGATCCTGTAAGAATGTTGCAAAATGTTGCAAAGAAATTTGGTTTCAGTAATTTGAGTAGTAGGTATGGCTTCTTAATATCTGTCCTTGAACCTTATTATGAGCTCCTTTTAAAAATTCTTTTTCTTTGCTACTCGTCTTTTCCCGTCCCTCAGTTCTACCCCCATGTGCCTTTTTGTATGTGTTCTTTCTTCATTTTCTGCTAAAGCTATCTCTGTAGGACCCCCTGGATTAAAACTTTGGAGGCTGTTAGTGGGTGTGAACTCTATGTTGTTTGTGTAACAGGGATCTGGAATGGTAGGCGGTGTGGTATGCTGGAAAAAATACTATCTCTGGAGTTAGGCCTGTATTTATTTGCCTTTTGGCTCTACTAGTGACTAGCTGAGGCAGATTTGTTAGTTTCTTTGAACTTCAGTTTCTCAGTATTTAGAAGGGAGGGATAATAGTGGTTCAATTTGTTGGTATAGTTCTGTCCTACAGTATGTGTAAACTGCCTAAGAGAGATTTGTCATATAAACCATATTCTTTGGAATTCTTTTTTTTAAGATATGTATGTTGCTTGTGATAGTGTAATCTTATGTGTGGGGTAGGAGCAGAGAAGGAGCATTTATCAGGTTTCCTATTTAAAAACACTGAAGGGTTTTGTGCTATGGTTTTGGTATGTTTTTTGTCAGTAACCATATTTAATATGCATTTGACCCTTGAAAAACATGGGTTTGAACTGTGCAGATCCACTTGTATTCAGATTTTTTATGATAAATTCAGTATGGTACCATTAAACCATATTGGACATTTTCCTTAGGATTGTCTTAACAATTTCTTTTCTCTAGCTTTCTCTATTGTAAGAATACAATATATAATGCAAATAATGTACAAACTACAAACATACAAGTCTACTGTATAAGTTATTGGGAAGGCTTCCAGTCAACATTGAGGTACTAGTAGTTAAGTTTTGGGGTAGTCAAAATTATATGCAGATTTCAACTCAGGTAGGGGGCATGGTGACTTTAATTTCTGCATTGTTCAAGGATTAACTGTACTTTGAATTCTAAGTAAAACTGAAGGAGAATAAACGATACTTCTTTATCACAGAGTTGAGTTTATTGAGATACTTTTTTAGGTGATATAAATTATATAATTATGTCCAGATGTAAATTGTTGGATTTTTGCTGTTGTTTTGGTCCATCAACTTAATTTTTATCTATTTTTGATAGGTTAGATGGAGTCAGATTTGAAAATGGAAAAATTAATGTTATTGAGAAGAAAACTGGTAATAAATCAAAGCTAAATCAGAAAAAATGGTAAGTTAGGAAATGAAGATAAACTTTCATCTGTAGATTTTGAGACCTAACTGTGAAAACAGCTCTTGTTACTGACCATACAAAGCAAAATATTTGAGTAGGTACCCTCACCTTTAGTAGTCTTCATTTCTAGAAGTGTTGGAGAGCTGTTGAGATAAATGGATAAAATGTTAACTATTCAATAAGACATTGAAACAGTTCATTTTTAAATTGGTTTTTAAGGAAGAAATTTTTAATTTTCCTTGCCCAAATTTTATATTATTCAATATGTAGGAAATGTTAGCCCAAAACCAAACTAATTGTCCCTCTTCATCATTATGATTATTTTCTTTAGTGTAAGTTTTTTAAGTAATAAATATACTATTCTCAATATGTTAGTTATTAAAAAGTTTTTGTTTTTAGGTATTTGTACTTTGTAGGGGAAAAGTTTTGGAGAAAGAGAAACTAGAGATATCTAGACTATTTCAGCAAAGAATATGTTGTAAAAAGAGGTGAATTAAAGACCTTTGACTATGATGTCACTTACTATTACATTATTAACACCTGGTCTGTAATGCAAAAGGAAAATTAGAAGACTTTTTTGAATACTTATCTGTATTCGGTTCCATTTACTATCTTTATTATAAGGTCCTTATTATCTTTACTCAAGTGGAAGGAGATAAAGAACTTTATTTGTATGTGTACCCTCAAGTTTGTTCTCTGCTGTCTTTAAGAGAAAATCAACTGAAGCCAAATCCTATAATAAATTTTCTGTTGGCTAAATATGTAAAGAAATCACTCACTTCAATTAAAAAAATTGTTTTTTCAGTTCCTTTCTATGTGATGTGACCATGAAATCAGTGGATGGAAAGGAATTTCCTTGTCATAAGTGTGTTCTTTGTGCTAGACTTGGTAGGTATACTTTTTATTAGTTGCTGATTTATTTGTTTTATTATTGTTTCACTGTCTAATGAATTATACTTTTTCTTTTCCCAGAATATTTTCATAGTATGCTGAGTAGCTCATGGATTGAGGTAAGATTTAAATTCAAACCACGTGGCTGGCAATCACACTTCTTTTTATTTTTGGGAAATTATGTACAAAGAAATTCAGAATGGGAACCTGATATTTTAACTCCATTTTAATTTTGTTCTAAACTTTATGCTGAAACCTGCTGGAAAACAGCAATATTTAGAATTAAAAATTGTTACAGAAAAACTTCTTACAGTCAGAGTATCACCTTTTATTATTTGGCCATGTGTTTGGAATACCAGTGTGATTGGTTTTTGTTTCAATTTTTTTTCATATTCTCCATGTTACAAGGCATTTTAAAATTAAATGTATGTCATTGTAGATTTGTGTTTTATAAATGTTACTTTCTTTTGCATTTGACATGATTCCCAATTCAAAGTTTTCTGTACCAGTCAGAATATGGTAGTTTTTCATAATTTAAAATTAATTATTTTACTTTATTTTATTTAGGCTTCTACTTGTACGGCTCTGGAAATGCCAATACATTCTGACATACTGGAAGTTATTTTGGACTACCTCTATACTGATGAAGCTGTGGTGATAAAAGGTATTAATAAGAGGATGTTTTAGATATTTTAAGGTAAAATTGAATACGGCAAAGTCAACATGAATCTTAATTTCTACTCTAATTGAAGTAAACCGTCAACAGGGGCTTAATTTAGAATGAGCAATAGGGATGATTACTAATAGTAAAGGAATAGAAAAAGAAAAATTTTATTAACCTATGTGAAAATGAACTCTATAAGGATTATGTATAATGGTTGAGATTAGATTTAAGTTTCATGCCAGCTACTTCTGTGATTGAGATGAGAAACTGTCAATAGGGAATAGTTTTGACAAATATTTGACAAAAGTTTTTAAGTGTTTGTTTTTCCCCTGGTGATAATATCTCTGAAGTAAAAGAAATAGAATTGAATCAAAATTTAAGGAGAGATTGCATTTATATACTTTTTTTAAAGCACTACACCAATGTTTTAGTTACAGTGTCTTCAGTCATAGGCATGGTGAACTACTGTGTTCAATTGTATGTATATACCACATTTTGTTTTATTTTTTTTTTATTTTTTATTTTCCCACATTTTGTTTTAATCCTTTCATCTGTCAATGGACATTTAGACTGTTGTATATCCTCGCTGTTGTTAATTTTGCTTCAGTGAACATGAAAGGGCAGATATGTCTTCAAGATCCTGATTTCAGTTCCTTTGGCTAAATATCCAGGAGTGGGATTGCTATATCATGGTAGTTCTATTTTAATTTTTGGAGCAACCTCCATATTGTTTTCCATAGTGGCTGTATCATTTTATAGTCCTACCAAGAGTGCACACAAGTGTTCCCTTGTCTCCACATCCTTGCCAACACTTGTTATTTTTTGTTTTATTGATAATAGCCATCTTAACAGGTGTTAAGGTAGCATCTCATTATAATACTGATTTGCATTTTCCTGATAATTAGTGACATTGAGCACCTTTTCATGTATCTGTTGGCTATCCCTTGTGTCTTTTTTGGAGAAACGTCCTTTGCCCATTTTTTAGTTACTTTGTTTTTTTGCTGTTGAGTTATAAGAATTCCTTATATATTTTGGATATTAATCCCTTATGAAATGTGGTTTGCAAATATTTTCTCCCATTCTGAAGGTTGCCTTTCATTTTGTTGATTTTTTCCCCCTTTGCTTTGTAGAAACTTTGTAGTTTCATGTAATTCCATTTGCTTATTTTTGCTTTTGTTGCATGTGGTTTTGATGTCCTATTCAGTAAACCATTGGCAAGACTAGGATCTTTTACCATTTTCTTCTAGGAATTTTATATTTTCAGGTCGTTTTTTTACATCTTTAATCCATTTTGAGGTGACTTTAGTGTATAGTGTGGGTCCAGTTTCATTCTCTTGCATATGGATATTTAGTTTTCCTAGAACTCTTTATTGAAGAGACTATTCTTTCCACCATTTTGTATTCTTTATGCCCTTGTTGAAGATTAATTGACTGTAAAATGAGGGTTTGTTTCTGGGCTTTCTATTCTATTCCATTGGTATATATGTCTGCTTTTTATGGCAGTACATTAATTTTTGATTACTGTAGCTTTGTAACATATTTTGAAGTCATGAAGTATAATGCTTCTAGCCACCTTCTTTCTCAAGATTACTTTGGCTGATCAGGGTTTTTGTGGTTCCATATACATTTTAGGATTGCTTTTTTCTTTTCTTTTTTTTTTTTTTTTTAAGAAAAGATTTTATTTTTTATTTGTTCATGAGAGACACAGATTGAGAGAGAGAGGCAGAGATACAGGCAGAGGGAGAAGCAGGCTCCATGCAGGGAGCCTGACGTGGGACTTGATCCCAGGTCTCCAGGATCAGGCCCTGGGTAGAAGGCAATGCTAAATTGCTGAGCCACCTGGGTTGCCCAGGATTGCTTTTTCTATTCCTGTGTAAAATGCCATTGGAATTTTGATAGGATTTTGTTGAATCTGTAGATTGTTTTGGGTAGAATAGACATTTAATTACTTTTTTGGATAGTTCATTGTGCATAGAAAAGCAACTGATTTTTGTGTTGATTTTTTGTATCCTGCAACTTCACTGAGTTTATTACTTCTAATAGATTTTTGATGGTATATTTAGGGTTTTCTAGATATAAGACCTTGTTATCTGCAGAGATAGTTTTACTTCTTCCTTTTCTATTGGATGATTATTTCATTTTTTTGCCTCATTACTCTTGCTAGGATTTCCAGTACTGTGTTGAGTAGGAGTGTCATGAGTGGGCATCCCTGTCTTGTTCCTGATCTTAGACAAATAGCTTTCAGATTTTTACTGTTGAGTATGGTGTCAGCTGTGGACTTGTCATAGATGGCCTAATTTATTATGTTGAGGCACAGTCCTTCTCTACCTAACTTGTTGAGTTTTAATCATGAATGGATGTTGAATTTTGTCTTATGCATATTCTGCATGTACCGAATTGATCATATGATTTTTGTTCTTTATTCTGTTAAGATAGTATCACATTCATTGATTTGCATGTATTGACCATCCTTGCATCCAGACATAAATTGTACTTGATCATGGTGTATGGTCTTTTTTAACATGCTATTGAATTTGATTTATTAGTATTTTATTAAGGATTTTTGCACATATGTTCATCAGTGATACTGTACTGTGATTTTCTTCTCTGGTGGTGTCCTTGACTCCTTTTGGTATCAGGATAATCCTGGCCTCATAAAATAAATGTAGAAGTGTTCCCTCTTCTTCAGTTTTTTTTTTTTTTTTTTTTGGGACAATTTTGAGAAATATTGTTTTTAATTCTTCTTTAAATGTTTGGTAGAATTCATTCACAAAGCCATCTGGCCTAGGGCTTTTCTTTTTGGGGGAGATTTTTGATTACAGATTCAGTCTCCTTACTCTGTTTTTAGTCTATTTAGATTCTGTTTCCTCATGATTCAGTCTTCATAGATCATGTGTTTCTAGGAATTCATCTATTCTAGGTTATGCAATGTGTTCGCTTATAATTGTTGATATTAGTCTCTGATAATTTGCATTTCTGTTATATCACTTGTAATGTCTTCTCTTTCATTTAGAATTTTATTTTGGGGGATCCTTTTTCTTAGGCTACTTAAGGGCTTGTTAATTTTATCTTTTCAAATAACCTTAGTTTCATTGACCTTGTTTTTATGCTGCCTCTAGGTCATTTATTTCTGCTCAGTTTTTTTTTTCTTTTAAGATTTTATTTATTAGAGAGAGAGAGAGAGCATGAGGGCAGGAGAGAGGCAAAGAGAGAGGCAGACTAACAGACTCCCTGCTGAGCACAGATTCCCAATCCCAGTGCCTCCCAGGACCCTGAGACAAAGTTAGATGTTTACTGACTGAGTCACCCAGGCACCCCTCTGCTCAGTCTTTATTATTTTCTTCCTTCTGCTGACTTGGGCTTTGTTTCTTCTTTTTGTAGTCCTTATTGTGTAAAAACCCTAAGGTGGTTTTTTCAAGATCTTTCTTTTTCATTAAGGCATTTATCAGTATTAATGTCCTTGTTAGAACTTCTTTTACTGCATCCTGTAAGTTTTGGTATGTTGTATCTCCACTTTCATTTGTCTCAAGATATTTTTTGCTTTCTCTTTGATTTTGTCTTTGATTTTGTTAATTTTCACATATCTACACATTTCCCCTATACCCTCTTGTTATTCTAGTTTGATGCCACTGTAGTTGGAGAGGATAGTGGTATCATTACAATTTTCTTAAATTGTTAAGGCTTGTTTTGTGGCCCAATATATGATGCACTCTGAAGAATGTTTTATGTGTGCCAAGAAGGATTTGTGTTTTGTTTTTGTGAATGGAATGTTCTGTATACATCTGTTAGGTTCATTTGGTCTGTAGTGTTGGTCAGGTTTGATGTTTCCTGGTTGATTTTCTTTTTCCATGATCTATCCATATTTGAACATGAATATCTATATTCAAGTTCTTTTATTGCTGTACTGATGACTATTTCTGCCTTCTTGTTATGTCTTCACATGGCCTTTCCTGTGTGTGTGTGTGTGTGTGTGTGTGTGTGTGTGTGTGTTTAGGGAGTGAAGGAGGGAGGTAAATAGATACCTCTTTGATACCTCTTTCCTTAGAAGGACCCTAATCCTATTGGACCAGGGCCCTACCCTTATAACTTCATTTATCCTTAATTATTTCCTGTGAGGCCCCATCTCCAAATATAACCTCACTGGAAATTAGGGCTTCAACATGTGAATTTTCAGGGGACACAAACATCCAGTCATAACAATATCTCTTTTCTAACTTAAAAACCTTTTTTGATCTGCTTCTTGTTTGCTCTCTTGTCATTGTCTCAGTCAGCTTCAATGTTAAACAATTGCTACTGATTCTTTTTAGTAAATGCCCTGAGAGAAGAGGCTGTTCAGACCAGCAAAGCTTTAAGTCAGGTCAACCTTCCAGTGGGGATTTCCAGGGAACTGTCAGACATGTCAAATAATGAGAATTCTTTGATAATGTTTCTTTATAACTCTTCTACCTCCTTTAATGGTGGTTCTTTTCCACTATGATTGCAGGGTTATTGGTTTTTAAGACTACTGTGGAGGAGGGGAAAGGAGGATTTAAATAGAAAAAGCTACAGTGTCCCACCACTTACTGTTTTTACCAAGATTCAGCCATTTTTCTTGAGTCAACACTCCCCAGGTCATTGCAAGCCTTTGGCTAATTTCTAGAATTTTGAAAAAGTTGATTTTGACAATTTTCATAGTATCTTCATTGCTTTTGTGGAGAAGAGGAGTTCTAGAAGTAGTCCTTAGTTTGCCATTCAGTGACTTCACCTCTTCCTCCTTTGTTAAAAATGATTTTTCTACATTTTTTCTTCTTAGTCTTTTTTTTTCCCTTTCTATTGTGGCTTTGTTTTGTTTTTGTATTTATGTTGCTATTCTGGCAGTGGCTCAGGGTTATTGCTTAGGGCCATTAGTAATGCTCAGAAACAAGAAGTTTATTTTAAATTAAAGAGCATCCTATGGATTAAGAAGACAATGTACTTTTAGGCTTTTTATTTAAAACAAAAATGATCATCTAAGAGTATTATTCACCCCTTTCTCTCTATATTTTCTTAACATATATGCTATATGTATTTAACATATACCTACATAATAAACTTGATGCTGAGATTTGAATTTTCCCTGTATTTATTAGATTGAGAAATACTTAGCTAACAACATGGGAGATTTTAAATAGGCAGGCATTCTAGTAGCCTTCTAGGCTAAAAAGATCAATTAAAGTTGCCCATTTTATGTTCTGGTGTGAACCAGGGCATTTTGGTGTATTTCTCTTCAGCTTTCTACTTACAAGGTAGAAAATTCTCACATTATTGCTGTTTATCATATTTGCATTGCAACATTTAGAAAATAGTCATAATCTTCTTTGTGTCTTAATGAATTGAAACTTTTTTCATAAGTGTAATGTTTACAAAATAATAGTTCTGTTTATTTTCTTTTTTTAGAATCTCAAAATGTGGATTTTGTTTGTAGTGTTCTCGTGGTGGCTGATCAGCTTCTTATAACTCGATTGAAAGGGATTTGTGAAGTAGCATTAACTGAGAAACGTGAGTATTTTTGATTTTTTTTTTTTTTTAAGTATTTTTGAATTTGACTGTTAACCGTGTTTTCAGGTCGATAAAGGATTATTCATTGACTTTATGATGCCATTTGTGGAAAACTGCGTCATTATTTTTTTGAATCATGAAAACTGTTAAAACATTTAAACTATTTTGTGTCATTGTAAGTAAGCACGTTATTTCAGATGCATTAATATGTGAAAATAAGTCCATCTTATAATTGAAAGTTAAGTTTTTTAAACTGTCATAAAACCTTGAATCATGAAGATGATAGGAACTTTATTTTGAAATTTCAAAGATGAGCATTTGAAAGGAATTTTTTCCTTTTGCCCTGGTCTTAGCTGTAGGTCTGTGTTTAGCTACCTCTTTCTTACTAGTCACTGGAATTTTTATATAATGGTCTCATTTATATATTTGATCAAAACACATCTCTTTTGTTTTAAACTCTTTATTTCTTTCTTTGTTATTTCATTTAATAAATACTTCATTATTTCAGTAAATTTCGTTGCTGTCTTTTTGAACATTTGAACATTAAACTTTTGAAACCCAGAGCTATTTTTTGTTGTTTTGTTCTTTACATCCAAATTTTTTCATTTGACAGAACTGCTGCATCTTAATTATATTTATTGATCACATTTCCCCCACCTTTTTATTCTGTCACTCTGCTAGCTGAGATCACTTATCCATCCCTTCTGTGTAGGGTCACAGTAATCTTTTAAGTCCTTTTTCTTTCTACTTCTCTCTTTTTTAATCTTCCTGTTGGAAGTAATTATGTCTTCCTCTCTTTAGATATTTTTAATTGCTTACTCTAGGTTACAAAAGATTATAATTTTATCTTTGTTCATTTTCATTGTCACACTGCCACATGAAGGGATTTCCTGTCAGAATTTTCTAATTTGTAATTGCTGATAGTTTGTCTTAGCTCTGGTGTCTTATTTACTTACTTTTCTTGAGCTTTATGGAATATCTTCTCCTTGGTTATCAAAAAGAACAATAGTTCTAGTGTTTTAAGCTAGAAAATGGAAATGTTTGTTGCATTCTTTATTTTAGTATAACAGGAATAAAGTATACATATTGGAGATATTTTCAGTTGTTCAAATGACTTTCCTGGCACTGCTTGTATTCTTTTTTGGCCCATGCTGCACAACTGTCTTACCAGTGAATATCTTGATTTTCCTAGAACCTAGTAAGAGAAGGGTTCAACAGAGGTGTGGCCTTTTAGTATTGGGCAGTCCTTGTTCCTAGCTGAACAACTCTAGAGTTTTTATATGATCCATTTTTATTTTTGCGAAAGGGGAGACTTTGGGTTCATGATTAGTTGAAATTTTAGGTTTGGTTAGGAGTGGAGCAGACTATTATGGATTGTAGTTATACCTTTTGACAGAGTTACAAGGAAGAAAAAAGCATGTGGAGTAAGCCAGGTGTAGAAAACAGGTGTGTTCTTCTGTTCATTAGAACTCACAGTAAATAAAGAATGGAGGGGTTTGAGAAATCCAAGTTACGTGCTAGGTAGATAGAATATTCTTAGATGGCCTCTAGCAAAATAGGACACTTCATATATAAAGTACTAAGATTGTAATCAAATCAAGAATCTTTGGTACAGTGTACCAGATTCTGCACTGGCATGAATAATGAATACATGGCATGAATACAGTGTTATTTAAATGTAATTATTTTTCAAATATATAGTGTGTATATGTGTTTATGTAAATACACCCATACAAATTCTGATGGATTACTCAGTGTAAATATATTTTATAGGCTGATTTCATCAGTGTATCTTAGTCTTCTTTTGTACATTACCCTTAACGTGACCCCTGGCTTTTTTTAATTTTACTTTTTATTTTAAAATATATTTTTAAAAAAATTGAAAGTAATATCTGTGCCCAAAATGAGGCTCAGACTCCCCTCAACATCAGGAGTTGCAGGCTCTACTGACTGAGCCAGCCATATTCCTAGATTCTCTTAGTCTTAAGATCTTTTTAGTTTCATAGGAGAATAACTATTCTGTGCTATATAAATGAAAAGGAAAGTTGTTTATCTGTGAAAGTTAAAACTACTGTAAAAATGTTAGGTGGAAGATGGTCAGTTGTAATGTGTGTTTGCTTTTAGGTGACACTGTAACATGTCATTTTTATTTTCTTTTGGTGTGCTTATTTCTCCTCATAACCAGTCATTTAAAATTGGTTTGGCACATTGGGATGGAAAACCGCATTCTATATTTGCTCTAGTATACATTATTTTTTAGCAAGAAACTACTTCCTTGTTCCTAATGTTCAAACCTGACAACTTTAAAAAATAAGTATATTGTATTTGTTTTAGTAATATGGCTTTTATCTCATTTTGACTCTTTTTTTGTAGTTACCCTTAAGAATGCTACTATGGTACTGGAGTTTGCAGCAATGTATAATGCTGAACAATTGAAACTGTCTTGTTTGCAGTTTATAGGACTGAATATGGCCGCTTTACTTGAAGCAAGGTAGGTTGGGTGCATACATTATATGACCATTGTGAAAGCAATTATTTATATATTATAGCTGATATGTTACTAATTTAAAAAGGCATAATGATAAATTGCAGATTTGTAGAAAATAAAAATTTTGAGGATTCAGTCATTCCATCAATATTTAAGTGCCTCATATATGCCAGCTACTGCTAAGATACAACTGTCAACAAAACAGACAAAATCCTTGGACTCAGTGGAGAGCTTACAGTCTTGTTGGAAATTCATGAAAAAAATATTATTACTAGTATATTTTTTATAGTGTACATATCTCTTGTCTGGGTTGATTTACAACTGTAAAGTTGTAAAAAAAAAAGGTAGCAATGTTACTTTGGCTTTTGGAAACTATGTAATACTAAATAGGATAACATTTAATTGACATGTAAGCATGTGAAAAATTTGTTATTAGTTTATTTCCTTTTCTCCTTGTATTTTTCTCTTTGGATATTTCTTTTCTTTTTTCTTTTTTTTTTTTTTTAAGATTTTTATATATTTATTCATGAGAGACAGAGAGAGAGAGAGAGAGAGAAAGAGGCAGAGACACAGGCAGAGGGAGAAACAGGCTCCACGCAGGGAGCCTGATGTGGGACTCCATCTCCGGTCTCCAGGATCAGGCCCTGGGCTGAAGGCGGCACTAAACCTCTGAGCCACCCGGGCTGCCCCTCTCTTTGGATATTTCTTATATTACATATTGCTTCCTTAGTCAATCTTAGGCCCAGCAGATGGCCTGAAAATTTAGTTGGTTTATTTTGTTGCAAGCTTGATGAATATTCAAGTCTTTATGTTGGAATCAATGAATAATGAAATGATTCTTATAAAAAGTGACACATTTTACATAAAACAATTGGCTAAATATATACACTCTTTTTATAAGCTAGTATTTCATATTATGGATGTTTACTTGGATTAGAAAAATTTAATGCTAATAATTTAGGAGTTATTAGATTTTTTTAGAATCAGGGATCTTGGAAATTTTATCCCATGTCTTCAACTGTCTTAGTGGAATTGTTTAAGGAAATAAGTTTACAGATTTATTTAACATAAGGTCAAATTTCTATTACTACAAAGTCGGTGAGAAAAAATGTTTTGGTGAACATAGAAGTTTTAGATGAGTCAATTTGCATTTTTTTCAGTTTGCATTTTTGAAGCTTTAGTATCATTTATTTATTCATTTATTTATTTATTTATTTTTTTTAATTGAGAGAGTGAGAAAGAGTATGAGTGGGGTGGGGAGCAGAGGGAGAAGCAGACTCCCCGCTTAGCATGGAGCCTGATGATGGGCTCGATCCCTGGACTTCTGGCTCATGACCTAAGGCATGACACTTTTAACCCACTGAGCCACCCAGGCGCCGCCGTATTTTTCTTAGTCATAATAATGATAGCAAATACTATGTGCCAGGGAGCATTCAAAAAGTATTATGTAGATCTCATTTGATTTTCATGAAAACCTTCTGAAGAAGTAGATTCTGTTTATATCCTCTTATTACTGATGAGAAAATGCAGGAACCCTTTTTTGGCAATCAAAATCTTGATCCATTTAATTTATTATAAATGGTAACAGGTTTTTGATATCTTACCTTTCAAAGACAGGATAATCTTTAATGAAACTAATGTTAAAATATGATTGAAATAAAAGGTTCTGATTTTTAGGTGAATCACTAACAGATTCTTAATAATTGTTACATATAGTTCAATTCAGAGGAAATTCTTTTCATAGTATAATGCTTTGTTATTTTGTAGAAAATGCTTTTCAAATGCAAATTAATGTTATGGGATAACAGACAATGTGATTTTAAAATGCCAATAGTATTTTAGTATCAGAACCTGGCTAGGGTTTCGTAATAAATTTCTTTGCTGATCTTATATTAATAATTGTAATCAAAGCAGTTTTTGCTTGCCAAATTAAGCTCATTCAGTTTGTCAGATAAGAATCAACCAAAATGCAAAATAAGTACCAAATCTATCTATAAATATCATATTGGAAAATGATGTGTCTCACTGCCATTGTTCAATTGTTATGTTGTGACAGGTTAGTCAGGTGAACCATTAAAAAAGACACATGTGCTGTGGTGATGTCTACTTGTGTAATTTTACATGAGTAGATATGTGTAACTCAGATTAAAACAAAGATTGTACAGATATAATTATTCCTTATCAAATATGTTTCCTAGGAGTGTAGATAAATATGTAGAGATGTTCAAAAAGGAGAGCTACACCGAAACTGATAGAACATCACAAGTTAATTATCGTTAAAATGTTAAAAACTGATATTTTACAGAATAGACAAGTTGTTTTGCACTTGTAAAAATAGTTTAAATATATTTTAAAATGTAAACTTTTTCACTGATGCCTTAAAATTATCTCTTTGGAACTTGAGAGTTCCTTGAAATCTACTTTGAATGCAACTGATCTAGTCCAAACATTATTTTATATGTCGTGAACATACTAAAGTCCAAAGAAGTGAAGTGCATTGCTCAGAGGCATTCAGGTAACTGTGAGTGATAGTTCTAGATAAAATTCAGGTATCAGGCCATTGTATTATGTCAATATAGTGTTCCTTTTGTAGTTAAAGATTGGAAGGTTGGAAAATGAATATGTGTAACCCCTGACTTTCCATGATTTGACTTAGGATTTTCCACTTTACAGTGGTGTGAAAGTGATACACATTCAGTAGAAACTGTACTGCAAAGTTTGAATTTTGATCTTTTCTCCATGCTAGTGATAAGTAGTACGATATTCTCTGGTGATCCTGGGCTGGGAGCCACAGTTCCCAGTGACACATAGGGTCACAAGGGTGTAAACAACTGACACACTTGTTTAATGTTTTCAGTACAGTAATTAATAAATTACATAAGATATTCAATATTTTGTTATGAAATAGGCTTTACATTAGATGATTTTGGCCAACTGTAAGCTAATGTATATGTTCTGCGCACATTTAAGGTAGTTTAGACTAAGCTGTGATGTCCAATAGGTAGGTATATTAAATGTATTTTTGACATAAGAGATTTTTAATTTATGATTTATTGGGATGTTGAGGAAGAACTATAGTATTTTGCTGTGATATAAATGAGTGATAGAAAAATCCTTTCTAAGAGTTGTTTTATTGAAGGTACTAGTATATATATAATGTGGTTCATTTAAAATATATAACTATATATACTTCCAAAAAGAATTTGTAATAGCTGGCATATTGATTTTAAAAATAACTGTTACTTATTCAGCAATGTAAATTAAGTCCTCAAGATAGAATTTTTTATCTTATTTTTTAGGTCTCTTGATGTTTTAAGTGATGGTGTTTTGAAGGATCTTTCTGTGTTTTATAGAAAAATGGTAAGGTTTATTATTTTTTTTCCAATAATATAATAAAACCAAAGTAGTACTATATTATATTAGGTCACACTTCTCAATGGAATAATTTCCTAATGAATTCTAATATATTAGGATCTTTTAAAAATGAGGACATAATTTTTTTTATAGATCCCACAGATTAGTGTGATAATCAAAAATTGAAAGTATTCAATGATAAAATTATCTATTTTAATTCCTTCCTTTTTTTTTTTTTTTTTTAAAGATTTTATTTATTTATTCATGAGAGACAGAGAGGCAGAGATACAGGCAGAGGGAGAAGCAGGCTTCATGCAAGGAGCCCAATGTGGTACTTGATCCTGGGACTCCAGGATCACACCCTGGGCCGAAGGCAGGCACTCAACTGCTGAGCCACCCAGGCATCCCTATTTTAATTCCTTTCTAAATGAAAGTTATTGAAAGCTTTTTGAGTCTTTCATTATTTGTTACTATACCAAAGTTTAGGATAGTACAAAAATAAGGATTCACATGATCCCTAAGAAATGAATTAATTTGTATGTGATAATAAGATGGAGCTTTTTTTTTTTTTTGGACAGTTTTTTGGAATAAATGAATAAATCTAACCAATTTCTTTCCATTGTTGTAAACCTTGGACTTTGGAAGTCATTAGGCATTGTAGACTTTTCCTTGTTAATGTAACCACATATCAATATAAACAAGTGGGATTTACCTATTATTTTAAAAGTCTTTACAAATCTTGTATTTAAAAAGGAACACCTTTTTCTTTTTTCTTTTTTTTTAAAATATAAATAGATTCCAGCAATGGATAGAAGAGTCATTACACCATACCAAGATGGACCAGATATTAGCTATTTGGAAGTAGAAGATGGAGATGTCTTTTTGAAAGAAGAAATAAATATGGAACAAAATTATTCGTAAGCTCTGTTTCTCTTCTTCCCTCCTCTCCTTCCTCTCCCCCTCCTCAATCTTTGACACTCTTAACAGCTTTATACTGAAAAAGAAAAATTGGAGAATCCTGACATAAGTATATATTTATATTTATTCTTAGCCTTATTATAAGAAAGTAAGTGTATAACTGTTTACAGATGTAACAAAATTAAGTATAAATATAGAAGGAATACAGCTTTCAAATTAAAATGTCAAATTGAATAAGTGCATTTATCTTAGCTACCTTCCCAAACCCTGCTGAAATTATGATAAAGAAATAAGAAAGGCATATTGCACTAGAGCAGGGAGAACAGGAAAGGAGAAAACAGCAGTTAGGAGATGTACAGTTTTGGAAGTTGGAAAGTGGTTGCTGAGAGTGTAATGACTTAGAACAAAAAGAAAACTAAAGCAAAATTCCAGAAAGGCTTAAGAATTAGAGGTACCAGGTTTATGACAACCAGGTTAAGTGATTAGATTTGGAAAAGAGCATTTTTTGAGATTCTTTTTTTTTCTTTTTTTTAAGATTTTATTTATTTATTCATGAGAGAGAGAGAGGGGCAGAGACACAGGCAGAGGGAGAAGCAGGCTCCATATGCAGGAAGCCTGATGTGGGACTTGATCCCGGGACTCCAGAACCATGCCCTGAGCCAAAGGCAGACTCTCAGCCGCTGAGCCACCCAGGCATCCCTTGAGATTCTTTCAAAGAGCATGATCTCTTTCTGAACCCCATTCAACCAAGTGATTGCCCCTCCTGTGCCCCTTTCTTGGCAGAAATATTTGCCCTCTGGAGAGTTTGAACCTAAGAGGAGTGCATCAGCTCTCTATATAAAATTTTCTCTATAGAGAACCTTACTGGTTCAAGATAGGACCTACAGTGACTGACATTTGGAAATCCTCCAACAAAATATCCCAGGTTCTACAGTATCTCCCTATAGTGTAGCCAACCATTTGACAAGCCGAATTTAGAATTTCCAATCTGGGTGTTAGGCTCCTTTATCAACTGGTTACAGAATTACTTTCCTCTACTTGATAAATGACTTGTTAAAATCTTTAGGCATTCAAGTCACTTACTATGTATACTGTATAGCTCACTGAGAAACTGCTCTTGGGTTCCAGAGGTCTTTTTTAACCCTTTTTCTGGAGTTTGTTAGCATTTGGATTGCTTAAAGTTTCTGATAACTGATTTTACTTTTCAAATTATTTTCCTATATACGATCTTATTTTACAGAAATAGTAGAGTTAGAACAAGTTAAGAGTATCACACTGAGGTTCATTGAAACAGAGTAATTTGCTCTGGGCCACATAGATAAATGCAAATAGAGCATGCATATTTTTGTGTTCTCTGTTTGACTAAAATGCTATATCTACTCAGAATTTGTAGTTCTGTTGTTAATCCGTAACTTATTTCTAAAAAATGCATTTTATATATTTGCTCTTTTTCATAGGGAAAGTATGTTCAAGAAGGCAAAAACAAAAGCAAAAAAGAAGCCGCGTAAGCGTTCAGATAGTTCTGGAGGTTATAACCTTTCAGATGTTATTCAGAGTCCACCATCTACAGGTTAGTGAAAGTGTCTTAGGATTTATTTCCTGATCTAATCTTTCAAGTCTGTTACCTAATTCATTTAACACATATTAAATACTATTGCATGTCATTTGCCAGGCCTACTGCAATAGAAAATAGTCTTTGTCTTAGGGAGGCTACAGAAAATGATAGTATATTTTATTTTATTTATTTTATTTTATTTTATTTTATTTTATTTTATTTTATATTTTATTTTATTTTATTTTATTTTATTTTATTTTATTTTATTTTATTTTATTTATTTTATTTTATTTATTTTTATTTTTTTAAAGATTTTATTTATTTATTCATGAGAGATACACACACACAGAGGCAGAGACACAGGCAGAGAGAGAAGCAGGCTCCATGCAAGGAGCCCGACGCGGGACTCGATCCCCAGTCTCCAGGATCACGCCCTGGGCTGAAGGTGGCACTAAACCGCTAAGCCACCCGGGCTGCCCTATTTTATTTTTTTGATAGTATATTTTAATAATCTGATTGAAGTTTGCTTTGGAAACACAAAAGAAGAGCCCATATTAGTCTAAGAAGATCAGGGAAGACTTCTTAGAGGAAAATGATATGTGAGTTGGATCTTGAAGAATGAGGAGTTGGCCAAGAAAAGGAGGCAGGCTGATAGACATACTAAGCAAAAGGGGCAATATGCTCCCAAGACTAGAGGCCCTAGAAAGAACTGCAAATTTCTTATGCCTATGGTTTAGCATGACTCAGCCATATGGAGTATGTGCATATAGGTGGTAGTCAAAAACTGGTCAGATATAGGAGGTATTTTATGCTAAACTAAGGAATTTGAATTTTATTCTGAAGGCTATGGGTAGTTGATGGGCTTTTTTTTTTTTTTTTTTTTTTTTTTTTTTGACTGACCCAGCACAGAGCCCAATGTGGGGTTTGATTTCACAACCCTAAGATCACAACCTGAGCTGAAATGAAGAGTTGGACACTTGACCAACTGAGCCACTCAGGTGCCCCTAGTTAATGGATTTTTAAGGCATATGATGTGAGTGGTTAAAATTTTTTAGAAAAACTACCCTGTCTAGTGGCATAGAGAGTTAGAGATAGGCAAAGCATGACAGAGATACTCTTATCATATAGATCCATTTCATTTATATATCAGTGCTCCAAGCAAGATGCCCTTCATTTGCATTAGGTTATAATCCAGTGATATAATATAACACATTTCATATCTGTGCATTATGTGAGCTATTTGAAAGTAAAGGTTATGTAGTTTTTCTAAATTTTTTTTCCCAGTTTATTTTGAAAAAAATTGTATATATAACTTTCATTCAGATTGTTAGCCTCTTACCACATGTTTTCTAACAGACTTTCTGTTGCATGCTCTCTTCCCTTATCCTCCAGGCATTCTGTACATTTTTTTTAAAAGATTTTATTTACTTTTTCATGAGAGACTGAGAGGCAGAGACATGGGCAGAGAGAACCAGATTCCATGCAGGGAGCCGATGTGGAACATGATCCCGGGAATCCAGGATCATGCCCTGGGCTGAAGGCAGGCGCTCAACCACTGAGCCACCCAGGCATCCCTCTATACACTTTTTTATAGATCCACTTGGAAGTTGTAGGCATGACAGTTTGATATGAATTAATACTTATATGAATCTCCTAAGAATAAGGATATTCTACATAACCACAATATTGTTTTCACATCTATAATATCATTATCACATCTAAGACAATTAACATTAATTCACTAATATTACCTAGAATTATAGTCTCTATCCAGATATCCCTAATAGTTTAAGAATACTTTTATAGCCTTTTGTGTTTTATCCTTAAAAATGACCTGGTATCTTATGAAGATAGACATTGCCTTTGCTTATTAATGTCTCTTAATTATTGCAGCACCTCTCATATCTTTCTGTTTTGTTTTCAAAAGTTCAGATCAGTGGTATAGACTATTATTCCACATTATAGATTTATCTGATTAGATCCAGATTAAACTATCTAATAGTTTCTTAATAGTTAATAGTTTCTTTAGATGAAAATATGGAAGTGTGACCATAAAATAATGAGACTACAGTATGGCTTTAAAGAATGGTATGTATGTCTATGGCAATAAGACATAAATAGGTATAATTTCTATCAGCAGTATTTTCATAGTCAGTCAGCCTGATAAGGTACTTCAAAAAATACAAGTGCATAGTGTTGTGTCCCGGTGGGGGGAAAAAAAAAGTTTCATTCAGGGCAGAGAAAGAGTATCTTTTTATGTTTAACATCGTCTACAAGTGAGGTACTTGATGTGTTTGGTAATGTTCAAAGGATAAATAATGTCAAGAATAATTGTTTCAGGTAACAAAAAGAAGATATAAAAAAAGATACTATATCTAAATTGGTTGATTGAAGCGCTGACGATAGATCTTTTGCATTCACTACATCTCATTCCTGTTTTAGGACCTTTCATGACGTAAAATTCTGTGATTTTGTGTTCTCTGTGTTACATGAGTTAACCTCTAGTCCTTAGAAGGACACATGGGTAGACACATGTAAAGATGAATAAATGGATAGACAGATAGTCATGAGACTAGTGATTTTCCAGTTACCTAAAAGACTTAGGACAAAAGCAGGTATTTGGATTTGTTTGTTTGTTTGAGAGGCCATGAGGGATGAGGGAACAAAAGAAGAGGGAAAAGGACAGACTCTGTACTGCATACAGAGCCTGATGTGGGGCCAGATCCCAGGACCCTGAGATCATGACCTGAGCGGAGATCAAGACTCTTCCAGCTTAGCTGACTGAGCCACCCAGGTGCCCCTAGTTGATTTGCTTTAAATAGTGGTATTATTAGTACGTATGCTAGAATCTTAGCATTTCAGAGCTGGGAGAGACATTAATAGTGAAAACTAATTTATGTCCCTTCCTTTAAACCTGAGGAAATAAGCTCAGAAAACTTCAGTGATTTGAAGTACAGACAGACAGAAATAGAATTTATTTTTTCAATTCCAATTCTGTATTCTTTATGCTGTACCACTCTGTGGCCAAAGTAGATAATGATTGAAAAGTCAAATTTAGTTGGGGGCCAAAAAAGTCCTGTTTGGAAGTAAATTTATTTGTGTTGATCTCTTAACGTTAGACAAAAGACATTCTGTGAAAATGTTTTATATTAAAAATAATTGTTGTCTACTTTAAAATATCCCCTTTATTCATTAGATTTATTTCTAATTGACTTTTGGGAGCATTCTGGCATTAAATATGCTCTTTAAGATAAAAAATTGCTACTGGGGCCCCTAGGTGGCTAGCACTTGACTCTTTGTTTCAGCTCAGGTCATGATCTCAGGGTTGTGAGATCTCAGGCTCCATGCTCAGTGTGGAGTCAGCCTGGGATTCTCTATCCCTTTCCCTCTGCCCCTCCTGGTTATGTTCTCTCTCTAAAATGAATAAATGAATAAATAAATCTTTTAAAAAAATTTTGCTGCTCATAAAAACATTGAAAAGATGGGGGGGGGGCGTTGCTGAACGTTGCTTTCAGACTGTTTTAGCAGTAAAAAAAGCATATATCTTGTCAAAGTGATTTACTTTATTTTTTTTTAATTTATTTTTTATTGGTGTTCAATTTACCAACATACAGAATAACCCCCAGTGCCCGTCACCCAATCACTCCCACCCCCCGCCCTCCTCCCCTTCTACCACCCCTAGTTCATTTCCCAGAGTTAGCAGTCTTTACGTTCTGTCTCCCTTTCTGATATTTCCCACACATTTCTTCTCCCTTCCCTTATATTTCCTTTCACTATTATTTATATTCCCCAAATGAATGAGACCATATAATGTTTGTCCTTCTCCGATTGACTTACTTCACTCAGCATAATACCCTCCAGTTCCATCCACGTTGAAGCAAATTGTGGGTATTTGTCATTTCTAATAGCTGAGTAATATTCCATTGTATACATAAACCACATCTTGTTTATCCACTCATCTTTCGATGGACACCGAGGCTCCTTCCACAGTTTGGCTATTGTGGCCATTGCTGCTATAAACATCGGGGTGCAGGTGTCCCAGCGTTTCATTGCATCTGTATCTTTGGGGTAAATCCCCAACAGTGCAATTGCTGGGTCGTAGGGCAGGTCTATTTTTAACTCTTTGAGGAACCTCCACAGTTTTCCAGAGTGGCTGTACCAGTTCACAGTTCCCTTTTCTCCGCATCCTCTCCAACATTTGTGGTTTCCTGCCTTGTTAATTTTCCCCATTCTCACTGGTGTGAGGTGGTATCTCATTGTGGTTTCGATTTGTATTTCCCTGATGGCAAGTGATGCAGAGCATTTTCTTATATGCATGTTGGCCATGTCTATGTCTTCCTCTGTGAGATTTCTGTTCATGTCTTTTGCCCATTTCATGATTGGATTGTTTGTTTCTTTGGTGTTGAGTTTAATAAGTTCTTTATAGATCTTGGAAACTAGCCCTTTATCTGATATGTCATTTGCAAATATCTTCTCCCATTCTGTAGGTTGTCTTTGAGTTTTGTCGACTGTATCCTTTGCTGTGCAAAAGCTTCTTATCTTGATGAAGTCCCAATAGTTCATTTTTGCTTTTGTTTCTTTTGCCTTCGTGGATGTATCTTGCAAGAAGTTACTGTGGCCGAGTTCAAAAAGGGTGTTGCCTGTGTTCTTCTCTAGGATTTTGATGGAATCTTGTCTCACATTTAGATCTTTCATCCATTTTGAGTTTATCTTTGTGTATGGTGAAAGAGAGTGGTCTAGTTTCATTCTTCTGCATGTGGATGTCCAATTTTCCCAGCACCATTTATTGAAGAGAATGTCTTTCTTCCAATGGATAGTCTTTCCTCCTTTATCGAATATTAGTTGACCATAAAGTTCAGGGTCCACTTCTGGGTTCTCTGTTCCATTGATCTATGTGTCTGTTTTTGTGCCAGTACCACACTGTCTTGATGACCACAGCTTTGTAATTCAACCTGAAATCTGGCATTGTGATGCCCCCAGATATGGTTTTCTTTTTTAAAATTCCCCTGGCTATTCGGGGTCTTTTCTGATTCCACACAAATCTTAAAACAATTTGTTCAAACTCTCTGAAGAAAGTCCATGATATTTTGATAGGGATTGCATTAAACGTGTATATTGCCCTGGGTAACATTGACATTTTCACAATATTAATTCTGCCAATCCACGAGCATGGCATATTTTTCCATCTCTTTGGGTCTTCCTCAATTTCTTTCAGAAGTGTTTTATAGTTTTGAGGGTATAGATCCTTTACATCTTTGGTTAGGTTTATTCCTAGGTATCTTATGCTTTTGGGTGCAATTGTAAATGGGATTGACTCCTTAATTTCTCTTTCTTCAGTCTCATTGTTAGTGTATAGAAATGCCACTGATTTCTGGGCATTGATTTTGTATCCTGCCATGCTACCGAATTGCTGTATGAGTTCTAGCAATCTTGAGGTGGAGTCTTGTGGGTTTTCTATGTAGAGTATCATGTCATCGCGAAGAGGGAGAGTTTGACTTCTTTGCCAATTTGAATGCCTTTAATGTCTTTTTTGTTACCTGATTGCTGAGGCTAGGACTTCCAGTACTATGTTGAATAGCAGTGGTGAGAGTGGACATCCCTGTCTTGTTCCTGATCTTAGGGGAAAGGCTCCCAGTGCTTCCCCATTGAGAATGATATTTGCTGTGGGCTTTTTGTAGATGGTTTTTAAGATGTTGAGGAATGTTCCCTCTATCCCTACACTCTGAAGAGTTTTGATCAGGAATGGATGCTGTATTTTGTCAAATGCTTTCTCTGCATCTAATGAGAGGATCATATGGTTCTTGGTTTTTCTCTTGCTGATATGATGAATCACATTGATTGTTTTACAGGTGTTGAACCAGCCTTGTGTCCCGGGGATAAATCCTACTTGGTCATGGTGAATAATTTTCTTAATGTACTGTTGGATCCTATTGGCCAGTATCTTGTTGAGAATTTTTGCATCCATGTTCATCAGGGATATTGGGGGGGGGGTCTTTGTCTGGTTTTGGAATTAAGGTGGTGCTGGCCTCATAGAACGAATTTGGAAGTACTCCATCTCTTTCTGTCTTTCTATCTTTCCAAACAGCTTTAGGAGAATAGGTATGGTTTCTTCTTTAAACGTTTGATAGAATTCCCCTGGGAAGCCATCTGGCCCTGGACTCTTGTGTCTTGGGAGGTTTTTGATGACTGCTTCAATTTCCTCCCTGGTTATTGGCCTGTTAAGGTTTTCTATTTCTTCCTGTTCCAGTTTTGGTAGTTTGTGGCTTTCCAGGAATGCGTCCATTTCTTCTAGATTGCCTAATTTATTGGTGTATAGCTGTTCATAATATGTTTTTAAAATTGTTTGTATTTCCTTGGTGTTGGTAGTGATCTCTCCTTTCTCATTCATAATTTTATTAATTTGAGTCTTCTCTCTCTTCTTTTTAATAAGGCTGGCTAATGGTTTATCTATCTTATTAATTCTTTCAAAGAACCAACTCCTGGTTCTGTTGATCTGTTCCACAGTTCTTCTGGTCTCGATTTCGTTGAGTTCTGCTCGAATTTTTATTAACTCTCTTCTTCTCCTGGGTGTAGGATCTATTTGCTGTTTTTTTCTCTAGCTCCTTTATGTGTAAGGTTAGCTTTTGTATTTGAGTTCTTTCCAGTTTTTGAATGGATGCTTGTATTGCGATGTATTTCCCCCTTAGGACTGCTTTTGCTGCATCCCAAAGATTTTGAACGGTTGTATCTTCATTCTCATTAGTTTCCATGAGTCTTTTTATTCTTCCTTAATTTCCTGGTTGACCCTTTCATCTTTTAGCAGGATGGTCCTTAACCTCCACATGTTTGAGGTCCTTCCAAACTTCTTGTTGTGATTTAGTTCTAATTTCAAGGCATTAGGGTCTGAGAATATGCAGGGGATGATCCCAATCTTTAGGTATCGGTTCAGACCCGATTTGTGACCCAGTATGTGGTATTCTGGAGAAAGTTCCATGTGCACTTGAGAAGAATGTATATTCAGTTGAGTTTGGATGTAAAGTTCTGTAGATATCTGTGAAATCCATCTGGTCCAGTGTATCATTTAAAGCACTTGTTTCTTTGGAGATGTTGTCCTTAGAAGACCTATCGAGTATAGAAAGAGCTAGATTAAAGTCACCAAGTATAAGTGTATTATTATCTAAGTATTTCTTCACTTTGGTTAATAATTGATTTATATATTTGGCAGCTCCCACATTCGGGGCATATATATTGAGGATTGTTAAGTCCTCTTGTTGGATAGATCCTTTAAGTATGATATAGTGTCCCTCTTCATCTCTCACTACAGTCTTCAGGGTAAATTTTAGTTTATCTGATACAAGGTTGGCTACCCCTGCTTTCTTTTGAGGACCATTCGAATGGTAAATGGTTCTCCAACCTTTTATTTTCAGGCTGTAGGTGTCCTTCTGTCTAAAATGAGTCTCCTGTAGACAGCAAATAGATGGGTCCTGCTTTTTTATCCAGTCTGAAACCCTGCGCCTTTTGATGGGGTCATTAAGCCCGTTCACATTCAGAGTTACTATTGAGAGATATGAGTTTAGTGTCATCATGATATCTATTCAGTCCTTGTTTTTGTGGAATGTTCCACTGAACAACTTCTTAAAGGGGAATTTTAAGTGTCCCCCTTAAAATTTCTTGCAGAGCTGGTTTGGAGGTCACATATTCTTTCAGTTGCTGCCTGTCTTGGAAGCCCTTTATCTCTCCTTCCATTTTGAATGAGAGCCTTGCTGGATAAAGTATTCTTGGTTGCATGTTCTTCTCATTTAGGACCCTGAATATATCCTGCCAGCCCTTTCTGGCCTGCCAGGTCTCTGTGGAGAGGTCTTTCTGGCCTGCCAGGTCTCTGTGGAGAGGTCTGCTGTTACCCTAATACTCCTCCCCATAAAAGTCAGGGATTTCTTGTCTCTTGCTGCTTTATGGATCTTCTCTTTATCTTTGGAATTTGCAAGCTTCACTATTAAATGTCGAGCTGTTGAACGGTTTTTATTGATTTTAGGGGGGGATCTCTCTATTTCCTGGATCTGAATGCCTGTTTCCCTTCCCAGATTCGGAAAGTTTTCCGCTAGAATTTGTTCAAATACATATTCTGGCCCTCTGTCCCTTTCGGCGCCCTCGGGAACCCCAATTAAACGTAGGTTTTTCTTCCTCAGGCTGTCGTTTATTTCCCTTAATCTATCTTCATGGTCTTTTAATTGTTTGTCTCTTTTTTCCTCAGTTTCCCTCTTTGCTATCAACTTGTCTTCTATGTCACTCACTCTTTCTTCCACCTTGTTAACCCTTGTCGTTAGGACTTCTAGTTTGGATTGCATCTCATTCAATAGATTTTTAATTTCTGCCTGATTAGCTCTAAATTCTGCAGTCATGAAGTCTCTTGAGTCCTTTATGCTTTTTTCTAGAGCCACCAGTAGCTGTATAATAGTGCTTCTGAATTGGCTTTCTGACATTGAATTGTAATCCAGATTTTGTAACTCTGTGGGAGAGAGGACTGTTTCTGATTCTTTCTTTTGAGGTGAGGTTTTCCTTCTAGTCACTTTGCTCAGTGCAGAGTGGCCAAAAGCAAGTTGTATTGGGAAAAGGAGAAAAAGAGAGGAGAGAAAGAAGGAAAGAAAAGAGAAAGAGAAAAAAAAAGGAGGAAAAAAAAGAAAAAGAGAAAGAAAAAGAAAAAAAGGGGTGGGGGAAGGAAATCAAAAAGCAAAACAAAACAAAACAACAACAACAAAAAAAAAAAAAAAGAAAAAAAGAACCACGGTGGAGTATCTTCTGATTCTGTGTACTTTAAGTCCCTTGACTTGCCTTGGAACTTGTCCATCTAGCTGGTCTTCTGGGGGAGGGGCCTGTTGTGCTGATTTTCAGGTGTTAGCACTTGGGGGAGCTGCTCTGCCCCCTGCCTGGTGCAGGGCTCAGTGGGGGTTGTTTACCTTTTGAGGCCCCTGGAGGAACAGCCCCAGTGGCGGTGCCAGCTGTGGAAACCTGGATTCAGCCCCCGCAGTAACTCTGGAGCTCTCTGTCTGCAGGGCCTGGAGGCTGCGGGGCGGGGCCGCTGATCTGCTCAGCTCGGGGCAGGAGCATCCTTGCTGTCCTGGGTTCTCCCGGCCTCTGTCCCCGGGGGAGGCCGGATCCTGGGCTGTGTCCCGGCGCCCTGTGCTCCGGGGCCTGTGCTGTTGGATTCGCTCCCGGCCGCGGAGCCCCCTCTGCAGAGTTGCCATCCGAGCCCCTCCCAGCTGCTCCGGCCCGCAGGTCCGCAGCCTCCTCCGCTGAGCCGCCGCCCGAGCCCGGGTCCGCCAGGGTCCCGCCTAGGGCGCTGCATCCCTTAGGGAGCTCGGGGCACTCTCCTGGGCGCGCAGTTGCTCTGTTACTGTCCCAGGGAGCCCGAGGGCATCCCCGCCCTCCTGGGGTCCTGCTCCAACTTCCTGCGAGCCCCTTTCCGCCGGGGAAGGTTGGTGCAGCTCCTGCGTCTCCGGGACGGGGCTCTCCTGTCCTGGGGACACTCGCCCCGGCCTCAGCCCGGCTCCTCGCGGGGCCCCTCCCCCTTGGAAGCCTTTTGTTTCTTTATTTCTTTTTTCCGTCTTCCTATCTTGGTAGAAGCGCGAACTCTTCTCACTGTAGCATTCCAGGTGTTCTCTCTTTAATTCTCAGGCCGAATTCATAGATTTTCAGGATAATTTGAAGGTTTTCTAGGTAATTTGGTGGAGACAGGTGATTTGGAGACCCTACTCTTCCGCCATCCTGCCCCTCCCCCAAAGTGATTTACTTTAAAGAAAATACTTATTTGAATGTATAAAAGATGGTATATTTTACTTAAGTCATTTGTAAAACTTTTAGTTACTTTTAGTTATAGCTCATATATGAGTTCTTTTGCTATCTCATTTAGATTCTACGAAATTTGATGATAATAAACACCATGAACTTAGGCAAAAGTTTACTGGTTTTTCTTTTGATATTTGAAATGACTCTAATGTACTAATGAATATACATACCAAGTATGGCAGGGAGATAGGTATTTAGGTTGCCTAGAAAAGAAAATGGCATGTACATTTCATAACCTTTTGTTTTAGGTGATAAGCTAATTAAAAATTAAAGTAGCTCTCAAGCTACAGATTTTTTTTTTCTTTTTTTTGCAGAAGTAAAAACCCTCAAACAGGCTACAGTTGGCATCAGCATAGCCTCTGCTACTGGGCCAGTCTGTTGACTAGATGAGAGGTAGAAAAGTTATAGTGTTCCTCCCACACAGAATGGGGCCAGTCCCCTTCTGCATGGGTGCAGAGAACTTGGTAAAGAGAGATGAGAGGGAGGGGGGGGGGGGTCTGAAGTTTATTTTCCTTTTTTATGGAGAAAAAGAAGTTCTGAAACACTTTAAAATATTTTTTTTAATTTAAATTCAATTTGCCAACATACAGCATAACATCCAGTGCTGAATCACTTCTTAAAGCAGATCCCAAAAAAGTGTCTTCCTTAGGTTTGTGGCATAATTGTTGTGTTATTGAAATGGATAAAACTGTTGTGTTAAAGAATCCTTCATTTTAGTTTTTTTAATTTTTTTCAGTTACCTTGAATTGCCAAGATTGGATACAGTGAATATAATATAAATGTTATTAAATTTCTGGATAAATGGAAGTTTTTAGCTCTGTTTAGTGCATCGAATGTATATGTGTTTAAATATTTTTAAAAATTTTACCTTTCAGGATTATTAAAGTCTGGTAAGAACAATTCTGTGGAATCTCTTCCAGAACTGTTGACATCAGACTCTGAAGGAAGCTATGCAGGAGTGGGTAGTCCTAGAGATTTACAGTCCCCTGATTTCACAGCAGGATTTCAGTCAGATAAAATTGAGGTTTGTTTTAATTAATGCACTGTTTTCTTCAAATTTTAGATCTATAGACAATCTATACTTTTTTATTATTATTATTTTTGGCTAACTTTAAAATATTCTCCTGGCTGGTTTACAAAAAAATAGAACATATGTAGTATTAGTTTTCTCAAATTTGCATTTTATTTCTAGTTTTAAAGATTTTAATGTCAGTTTGAACCTTTTATGACATTATATTTCTAATACTCTTTCTGCAGTTAAAACATTGTTGTAAAATACAGCAGCACTGTATAGACATATGGAAAAATAGATTTATAGCTAAATTACTTGAAATTTATATTGTGAAATGTCAGTTACCACCAGCTGAAAACTGTCAAAACAAAATTATTTTGAAAGTAAGCCTAACTTCAAATTCTGCGTAGTCTCTTTCCTCTGTCATGTTATTAGGAGCAATACAATCTGGAATGGAGTCTTCCTACTGTGGTACAATTGACATTAAGCTGCAGAATTTCTAGTCTGGTTAAACTCTGGGGAGGCCATTTTTAGACATAGCTTAACATTTTATTCCATAATTGTTAATCTATAGGAAAAGATAGTGTCTAACTTATTAGATATCGAGTCATTTTTCTCTAACCCCTAGTCTTCACAGAACTATTACAACTTTGAGAAGTTCATGAAACAATGGAAAATTTACCCATTCTTCTTAGTGTTCTAAGCCTCAGGATTGCTTTTTTTTTTAATGTGGTTTTTAAATTATTTTTTTTTTAGAGATCTTCTTTATTTATTCGAGAGGGAGAGATAGCAAGAGAGAGCTTGAGTGGAGGGCAGGAAGAGGGAGAAGCAAACTCCCTGCTGAGCAGGGAGCCCGACTCAAGGCTCAGTCCCAGAACCCTGGGATCATGATCTGAGCTGAACATAGACACTTAATGACTGAGCACCTACATGCCCCTTAATGTGGATTTTAAATTTTATTTTTATTTTTCTTTATGTAGGATAGAAGTTTGGGGACATTTCTTATTAATGTCAAGGTGGGTGTAGAAGACAATTAAGGCTTAAAAGGAAGATTAAAGACATGCTGTGAATGTCTGGCAATAAGCATCTATCTTGGCAATGGAAATAGCTATTTTAATAACTTTTCTGACTTACTGTAATGGCAGTCCTTTTAGGGTTCCTTTTGAGCTGTCAGTATTATTTAACTTTAATTTTATTCAGAGTGAATTATATGATGTTAATACGAAAGAAAATGAAAGCTTGATATAAAAGTCACAGACATTAATTTTAAAGTTGCTGCTTCATACCTTATTTGAAGAACTTTTATTAACATTTTTGTTTTATACTCAATTTAATATTTTAAAATATTTAATAGGGATTTAATGTGTAAACTGATTCTCCTAAAAATTATTCTCAAAGTTCACTATAATTGGGTTTAGTCACTGATAAGGTTTGAGAATTGGTTAAGGCACTAAACTAGAGGAATGCTAGATGATTATTGTTACAAGATTTTATACTTTAATTTAACCAATATTAAGTACCAACTAACTATTAGTACCAGCTATTATGCCAGGTGCCTGCTAATGTACTTTTTTTTTTTTTTAACCTACAGGTGAAAATTAAACCATATGTTAATGGTACACCTCCTGCATATTCTAGGGAAGATTTAAAACCATGGGAAAAATCACCAATACTTAACATATCTGCTCCACAGACCATTCCTAGTAACAGAATTGATACTACAAACTCTTCTAGTTGGGTTGCTGGCTCTTTCAGGTAGGATTTTCATTTTGTTTTATATTCTTTTAGAAAAATATTACTCATTTTTAGTACAATGGAAATTTTTAATGAAGCACATTTAAAAAGTATTAATGTAAGTTTCTAATACACAGAAAATTACCTGAATGCATACAAACTAGTAGCCAGCTAAAATAGGCACTTTTCCCCCTAGACAGGATTTAGTTCCTTTAGTTCCCTTTGTAGTGTCATTTGTGAATACTAGTAAATACTACATAACACATAAATATCTGTATCTAGATATATAGTGACTTAATATATGGGTTTTTTTTATCGTATATATTATTTATTTATTTATTTTTTTTTTTTTTTTTTTTTTTTGTAGTATATATTATTTAAAACTCCCTTTCAGGAAGACCATTTGTCATTTTTGGGTTTACTTTATCTTTTTTTTTTTTTTTTTTTTTAGCACATTAAAGGGTATTTAAGATCTCACAAAATGTATTGTTATTCAGTTATTTGTCAGAGGACATTTCATTTATGTTACACTATGCTTTAAACTTAACATGTACTATATCCATATTTTTCTTTTGTTTAAAAAAGTCAAGTTTTTAGGTTGAAGTAGATATAGTACAGTATTCTTTCAAAGTGCTAATTGAGCTTGTGCTTCATCTTTATATACCTACTATGGTTTATAATAAACTAAACCTGATAATTGACTTATCAATTATTATATTAATGTAATTATTTTGAAATGTGCTGTATTTTATGAAGTTGGAAGACCAGATTATGCTGTGCTAGTTTATGTTGCTTTATCAGTCTCAAATTTGTTGTCTTTTTAAGTAAACTTGTTTGTGGGAACACTGAGAAGCATCTTCTAAACACTAGACTATTTTATTAAATGTGTTTTAAGAATAATTCACTTGGTATAAAGTCAGCAAAATAGATTAGCTATTTCTAAAGATTGTAACTTTTTTTTTCTCATAATTTAACTCCATCAGGTGGTTTCTAATATTATAGAGCACCCTCAAACTTCACTGTTAAATTTTTGTTGTTAACATTTAGTAGTAAGAATTTTGTTAAAAATAGAATATAATTTGCATGTTCTATTCATCTTAAAGAATAAGAATTTAAACAGAACTTTGATTACTTCTGTCTGAGTTAAATAATCATTCTATTGCTTGTTTTTTTTTCTTGTTTTTGTTTTTTTTTTTTTTAATGTTTCAGCTATATATTATGACTTTGGATGCATTTTAGTTATGTATATATAAAAGTAGCCTTCATTCAAAGTATCCTTTTTTAATTTGGCCGTAGTTGACAGACCTAAAGTATCCTCTCATTATCAATCTTACGTATAATTTACAATTTCAGTGACATTTGGAGGTTTGTACTTTATGGATCAATAAAGTTTCTTTTTTCCTTTTTCTTTTTTTTTTTTTCCAATAACTGTTGTAAAATAACCTTTATATGTGTTTTAGTCCTGTCAGCCCTCCTGTTATGGATCTCAGAACCATCATGCAAATTGAAGAAAGTAGACAAAAATGTGGAGCTACACCAAAGACAAATTTGGGGTTCGTTAAAAAATCATAAGAAAGCAAAGACTGTGTTGTTTTATAGTTCTGCCCTAAAGAATTGGAAAGACCTACTGGACTTTTTTTGTTTTTCTATATTTGATGTTAAATTTTAAGCTCTTTCCTAGATACTCTAGCCTTCCTGACATTTCTCAAATATATGCTAAAGACTGAGTTGGGTTGGTAGTCTAGCTCTGATGGTTAGAAATTGACCCCTAAAATGATCATTGTGGACTATATTTGATGCAACTGTGATGTAATATTAGTATGAAGGCTCATTTGTATCTATTATTTGATCATTGATAGTGTAAATTGATACTGTCACTGTTGAATCATGTTGCCATTTTGATCCAGTAATAGTAAAATCACATCAAATAAAAAGCAATATAATTACCTGTAGTCTTCATTAAGTAGAAATTAATGCCAATTCATTTAATTCCTAGCAAGATGATTTCTCATGGAGTTAAACTTTCTCAGAAGCAACGGAAAATGATTGCAATGACTACCAAAGAAAACAATTCAGGAACGAATAGCATGGAAACAGCTTTAACTGCTCCTTCAAAAACTCCAAAACCAGCAAACGCATGGTATGCTTTAATTTTTATTAAAACAAGCAGAGATCTGTGCATTAGAGTTTAAGGTTGCTCTTGGCTTCTGGGTCCCCTTCCCATCTTTTCAAATATTTCATTCCTCTCTTTAAAAAGTTAAAAATTAGACCTTGTGAAGTAATTTTTTTTGTTTTGTTTTGACATTTACATCATGGTTTCCAAATTTTTTTTGTACATAGATATAATTTCTTGGTATTTTAATTAGTGTGTATTGCTAAAGTAATTTAAGAAAGTAGTCTATTTTTTTCATTTGTTATAAGAAACAATATATATCATAGAAAAATTGGATAAACACATTTTTTTTAACCACCTTAATTTCTTTGTCCTTCTGGATACATTGGGAATCTCTTTACATTGTTATAATCATGGGTTTCATTGTCACTCTTAAGCAGGGGTATCTAATTGCTGCAAGTTTTCTCCATTAGAATTCCCCTATAATAGCAACATTAATAGGAAAAATCTCCAAAGAGGTCAACTAGCAATTTTGAGGTGTATAAAATAGGTTGTACTTCCTGTTTCCCTTTAATTAAAAAGCAATTTCAGAGGAAAAGCATAGGGATAGAGTAAAGGGCAAGGAAGAGGTTCACTGAACTCCCGTTTTTCTCATAAGGACTGAAGAGGGTCTTGGAAGCTACCCTTTTTGGAGGGAATCTTTTCATTGCTTCTTTTTATTTATTTAGTTTAGAGAGAAAGAGTGGGGGGTAGGGGCAGAGGGAGAGGCAGGGAGAGAAGGAGAAAGAGAATCTTAAGCTTCAGGCCCAAAGCGGAACCAGTCACGGGGCTTAGTCTCACAACTCTGAGATCATTACCTGAGCTGAAATCAAGATTTGGACGCTTAACCAACTGAACCACTCAGGTGCCCCCCTTTCATTGCTTCTAATGCCTCATTTTCCTACTTGTAAGAGAATAGTTTTCCCAATTAAAAAAGTAAATTATTTTGAAAAGAGTGGCAACTCATTTTAGGTGCTACCAAGGGGACTAAATCAATGTTAGGACTATTTGTAGATCTAAAGCATGATCACAGGAAAGAAAGTATAGAAAGAGGTGGGAAAACTCAAAAAAGAAAAGAGTAAAATTTGAGAAAATGAGTTTAGTAGAATGTTTTAATTCATTAGTATTTGTTGCATACCTTCTATATGTGGTAGACTGATTTGTTCACTGCCTTTGTAGGGTTTGTAAGATAGCTGTTATAACATTGAGTTGTGTTTTCCCTAAGAAAAGTATGGAAGAGACACAAAAGTTCTTGGATCAACTCCCAAGATACTAAATAATACTGCAATTTGAGAGAATTAACTAAGCATATGAAGAAGCTTTGGGCTTAGTAATATAGCCATGCCATTAATCAGTTTCATTATTTAAAAACAAAAAGTAGAGGAGGCTTCCTGGAAAGATGGTAGATTAGGGGGACCTTAAGCTCACTGTATCCCATGATGCAATAGATACACAAACCTAATTGTAAATAACCCAGAAAATGATCCAAAGACTGGCAGAACAAACTCTACAACTAAATTTAGAGAAGAGGCCACATCAAAGAGTGTAAGAAGGGCAGAGATAGTGGGGAGCTAAAGGGACTTCTCTTGAGAGAGGGACTTGAGGGTGGAGAGAGGGGAGACAAACAGACTGTCATACCAGGGAACCTGAATGGGGAAAACAAATCCCCATAACATTTGGCTTTGAAAATCAGAGGCATAGAATTTTGTGAGTTCTTAAAACCAGCAGGACCTAAAGCATGAAATTTTTTTTTTAAGACTTTTTATTTGTTCATGAGAGACACAGAGAGAGAGGCAGAGACATAGGCAGAGGGAGAAGCAGTCTCCCTTTGGGGAGCCTGAGGTGGGACTCAATCCCAGGACTCCGGGATCACGACCTGAACCAAAGGCAGATGCTCAACCACTGAGCCACCCACGTGCCCCAAAGCATGGGATTAAAACAATCAGCAGGCTTAGTTCTAGGAGAGCCTGGAGGACTATAGGAAAATGAGTCCCTGAAATTAAAGGGACAGCCTACTGACCTACAGCATAGAAGCAGCAGTTTCAAAACCCTTGGAACATATGGGAGGGAGAATTATTTACTAATCTCAGAGCATATTCCAGAGGGACAGACATCACTGCGAGACTCCTCCAGAAACAGAGGAGCTGGCAGGTGCCATTTCCCCAGCCCCTTTCCCTGCTTCAGGGATCTGCCCCCTCTAGCCAGGCCTGCCTTAGTCCCAGAACTACAGGTCTCCTCCCCCAGAAGACCAATGCAAGCCTTGCCAATACTACATCTCCTGACAGCGTGCTTTACAGGTCTTTGGTCCCTGTGGTATCAGAAGACCAGCAAGAACCTTGTTAAAACTGTGCATGCCACCCCTACCTTCTTTGCAGACAGGCCCAGCTGACCTCCCTTGTGTCGGAGGCACATCCCCCCCAGCAGAGAAGTGGCATGCAAAACTTGGAGGCACTGTGTACCCTGTATACTCACACTTTGGAGTTGGCCAGGGCTAATTTGCAATCAGCCGCAGCCCTTTACCACTGGCAGAGGACTGGTATGCATTTGTTAAAACTGCACCCAGCCCACATGCTTTCCTGATAAGCCCAGATGGCCATGATCCTCATCCTTTCTCTCAGAGGACCTACTGCATGCTCTGCCCCTGAGCATATTATAGATCCATCCCCACCAACACATTGTTGGCTAGAGCCCATTTAGACCAGGGCCATAAGTGTGGCAGTGTTGAGGCAGCCCTGACAGAGGCTAGCACCACTCCAAAGTGACTCGTAATCTGGGGAGAGGAAAACATAACCACACAAACTAATTAGATTACAGTCCCAGGAGTGGGCTATGGGCAGATAGCTGGTTTGGTAGCAAGCCCTGCCCACTACCACCAAAAGCTTTTCAGGGGACAACACAGGGAAAGTGCCCTGCAATTAGCTGTTATTGCATCTGGTGAAGAAAGCCTGGTCTGCCTCAACTCAAGCCCAAGGTGGCCCAGACTGGTCCACAGGAATCAAAAACTGCCCACAATAGGCTAAGAGAGCCACTGCAGACAAATGGACCAAAGGAAAACAGCTTGGCCACAGTAGCAGGGTACATGCAACACACATAGGAGACACCCCTGGTGCCACATTCTGGTAAACAGGTGATACTGCACTGTGGGGCACTACGGGATATCAAAAGGCCACTACTTTCAAAAATAGGCAATGTAGCTGACTTTCTTAAGCATAGAAACATACACAGAAAGTTAGATAAAATGAAGAGAAAGAGGAGTATGTTCCTAATGAAAGAACAAGACAAAATCATAGCAAGAAACCTAAGCAAAATGGAGATAGATAAGTAATATTATGCCTGATAGAGAATCTAAAGTAATGGTCATAAAGATAATCCATGTATTTGAAAGAGTAGAGGACGTCACTGAAACCCTTAACAAAAAGATTAAAGAAAGAAACAGAGATGAAGAACACAATAGATGAAATTAAAAATACACAAGATGCAATAAAGAACAGACTAAAGGGAACAACAGATCAGTGACCTGGAGGACAAAGTTATGGAAAGAATCAAGCTGAGCAGGTGAGAGAGAAAAAATTATGCAAAATGAGAACAAACTCAGGGAACTCTGACTCCATCAAGAGTAGTAACATTCACATTATAGGGATCCCAGAAGAAAATAGAGAGACAACAGGGCAGATCATTTATTTGAAGAAATAACAGCTGAAAATTTCCTAAATCTGAGGAAGGTTAACAAATTCAGATCCAGGAGGTACGGAGAACCCCCCCAACAAAATCAACCCGGGGAGGTCCATACCAAGACACATAGTAATTAAAATGGCAAAAAGTAGTGATAAAGAACTTTAAAAGTAGCAAGAAAAAAAGAAGACAGTTACATACAAGGGAAACCCCATAAAGCTATCAGTGGATTTTTCAGCAGAACTTTGCAGGCCTGAAGGGATTGGCATGATACATTCAAAGTGCTGACAGGAAAAATATCTGCAGCTAGGAATACTGTATCCAGTAGGGCTATCATTCAGTTTAGGAGAGAGTTTCCCAAACAAAAGTTAGAAGAGTTCATGACCACTAAACCAGCCCTATAAGAAATGTTAAAGGGGACTCTGAATAGAAAGACCATAAGCAAGAAAAGCAGGAAGCACAAAAGTAGTAAAAAAAAAAAAAAAAAAAAGGAAGGTATCTGTAGAAACCAGTGAAGGGACTCACAAACGAAAAGTATATAAAGTATGACACCTTATACCTAAATTGTGGTGGGGAGAGGAGTAAATGGGTTCAACCTAAGTGACCATCAAGTTTACATAGACTGATATATGTAGAAGATGTTGTATGCAAACCTAATGGTAATACAAATTAAAAACCAGTAATATATATGCAAAAAATAAAGAATCCAAGTATATCACTAAAGAAAGCCAACTTATGGTGAGGGAAGAGAGCAATAGAAGAAAGAAACAAAAAACCACAAAAACAACCACAAGACAAGCAACAGAATGGCAGTAAACACATACCTATCAAATACCACTTTGAATGTAAATGTACTAAATGCCCCAATCAAAAGACACAGTGAGAGAATGGGTTAAAAAAAAAACAAGACCTATCTATATGCTAGCTATAAGAGACCCATTTCAGAGCTAAAGATACCCACAGGCTGAAAGTGAGGGGATGGAGAAAAATCATACAACTAGTGGTGAAAAGAAAGCCAGGATAATAATACGTATATTGGACAAAGTAGACTTTTAAACAAAGGCTGTAGCAACAAAGAAGGATGCTCTATAATCCTAAAGGGGATAATCCAACAAGAAGATAGAACAATTGTGAATATCTATGCACCCAGCATGCGGACACTGAAATACATTAAGCAGTTAATAACAACCATAAAGGAACTAAAAGTAATAATACATAATTGTAGGGGACTTTAACATCCCACTTACATCAATGGATGGATAATCTAAACAAAAACAAGGAAATAATGGCCTTGAATGACATATTTGAACCAAATGGATTTAATACATATATTCAGAACATTCCATCCTCAAATAGAATACACATTCTATTTGCCCATGTGCACATGAAACATTCTCCAGAATAGATCACATATTAGACCACGAAGCAAGTCTCAACAAATTAAAAAAGACTGAAGTCATACTACACATATTTTCCAATCACAATGCTATGAAACTAGAAATCAACCACAATAAAAAACTCAGGAGGGCACTTGGGTGGCATAGTCAGATAAGTGACTCTTGGTTTTGGTTCAAGTTGTGATCTCGGGGTCATGAGATTTAGCCCTGCCTTGCTGAGCACAGAGTCTACTTAAGACTCTCCTCCCTTTCCTACTGCCTCTCCTGCACTGCTTATGCTGCATGCATGCACTCTCTCAAATCTTTAAAAAAATTCTGGAAAGAGGACAAATACATGGAGGTTAAATAACATGGTACTAAACAATGAATGAGCCAACCCAAAAAATCAAAGAAGGCATTAAAAAAAATACATGGAGACAAATGAAAATGAAAACAGGTCCAAAATCTTTGGGCTGTGCAGCAAAAGCAGTTTTAAGAGAAGTTTATAGCAATACAGGCCTATATTATGAAGCAAGAAACGTCTCAAATAAACAACCTAACCTTATACCTAAAGGAGCTAGAAAAAGAGAAGAACAAACAAAACTCCAAACTTGTAGGAGGAAAGAAATAATAAAGATTAGAGTGGAAATAAATGATATAAAAACTAAAAAAACGGTAGAACCAATCAATGAAACTAGGAGCTGGTTCTTTGTAAAGATCAACAAAACTGACAAATTTGTAGCCAGACTGATTCCCCCACCCCCCAAAAAGAGAGAACTCCTATAAACAAAATCAGAAATGAAAGAGGAGGAATAACAACTAACACCATAGAAATACAAGGGATTGTAAGAGGATATTATGAAATATTATATGCCAACAAATTGGACAACCTAGAAGTGGGTAAATTCCTAGAGATATATAACCTACCAGAACTGAAGCAGGAATAGAAAATATGAACAATTGATTACCAGCAATGAAATTGAATCAGTAATCAAAAACCCCCAGCAAATAAAAGTCCAGGACCTGATGACTTCACATGTGAATTCTAGCAAACATTTAAAGAAGAGTTAATATCTATTCTTTTCAAACTTTTCCAAAATAGAAGGGGAAGAAAACTCCATATTCATTCTATAAGCCCAGCATTACTTTGATACCAAAATCAGATAAAGACAGCAGCACCCCCCTCAAAAAAACAAACCCCAAACCAAAAAAATTTCAGGCCAATATATCTCTGATGAATATAGATTCAGAAATCCTCAACAAAATATTGGCAAACTGAATCCAACAATACATCAAAATAACATTCACCAAGATCAAGTGGGATTTATTTCTGGGATGCAAGGGTGGTTCATTATTCACAAATCAGTCAATGTGATACATCCACATCAACAAGAGAAAGGATAAAAGCCATATGATCCTTTGAATAGATAAACTGAACAAACAATTGACAAATAGTTTCCAATCAATATAAAAACCCTCCATAAAGTAGATTTAGAGGGAACATATGTCTACATAATAAAGGCCATATATGAAAATCCCACAGCTAACATCATACTCAATGGTGAAAAGTGGAGAGCTTTTCCTCTAAGATAAGGAATAAGACAAGGGTGTCCATTCTCAACACTTTCATTCAACATAGTACTGGAAGTCCTAGTTATAGCAATCAGAATCAGGTAAGAAAAAGAAATAAAGGGCATCCAAATTGGAAAAGGAGTAAAACTTAACTATTTGAAGACATGAATGAATATATATATATAAAACCCTAAAGATGCACCAAAAACCATTACAACTAATATAACCCTAAAGATGCACCAAAAATCATTACAACTAATAAGTTTCATACAGGGCAGCCTGGGTGGATCAGCGGTTTAGTGCCTGCCTTCAGCCCAGGGCATAATCCTGGAAACCCAGGGTCAAGTCCCATGTCAGGTTCCCTGCAATGAGCCTGCTTCTCCCTTTGCCTGTGTTTCTGCCTCTCTTCTCTCTCTCTCTCTCTCATGAAAAAAAAAATCTTAAAAAAGTTTCAAAGTTAATATACAGAAATTTGTCACATATCTATATACTAATAATGAGCTGTCAGAAAATGTAAGACCACAGTACTATTTACAGTTCATTGAAATGAATAAAACACCTAGAAATAAATTTAACCAAGTAGGTGAAAGAACTATAAAAACTAAATGATGAAATAAATTAAAAATAACACAAACAGAAAGGTACACTGCTCTCCTGTGTTGGAAGAATTTATTTTTTAAAATGCCCTTATTACCAAGAACAATCTACAGATTCAGTGCTATCCCTATCAAAATAACAAGGGCATTTTTCACAGGACTAGAACAAATAATCCTAAAATTTGTATGAAACCACAAAATACCCCGAAGAGCCCAAGCAATCTTAAGAGAGAACAAAGCTGGAGGTATCATACTCCCTGATTTCAAACTATTACAAAGCTATAATAATAAAGACCCTATGGTATTGGCACAAAAACAGACACATAGATCAGTGCAACAGAATAGAGTTCATAAATAAACCTATGCTTCTGGTCAATTAATCTTTGACAAAGGAGGCATGAGCATATAATGGGGAAAGAACATGTTTCTTCAATAAATGGTTTTGGGAAAACAGTCATTTTCTTATACCATATACAAAAAGAAACCTCAAGGTGAGTTAAAGATTTAAATTTAAGATCAGAAGCCATAAAACTACTGGAAGAAAACATAAGTGGTAAGCTTTGGATATTGGTCTGAGCAACGTATTTTTTAAAAGATTTACTTATTTTAGAAAGTGCGCGCAAAAGTCAGTGGCAGGGAGGGATAGAGGGAAACAGTCTAAAGCAGACTCTGTGCTGAGCACAGAGGCTGACATGGGGCTCAGTTTCATGATTGAGATTATGACCTGAGCTGATACCAAAAGCTGGACGCTCAACTGTCTGAACCACACAGGCGTCCCTGAGCAACATGGTTTTTTGATATGTCTCCTCTGGCAAAGGGCATCAAAAGCAAAAATAAACAAATGAAACTATGTTAAGTAAGCCCTTGCAGAATGAAGAAAACTAACAAAACAAAAAGGCAACCTACTAATTGGGAGATGATATTGGCAAATGATAACGATTGATAAGGGTTGAATATCCATTATATATAAAGACTATACACAACTCAGTATCAAAACAACAAAAACAGGCTGAGGGCCTGAATATACATTTTTCCAAAGAAGACATACAGGTAGCCAACAGACGCATGAAAAGATGTTTAGCATCACTAATCATATGAGCAATGCAAATCAAAACCACAATGAGCTATCACCACACACCTGTCAGAATGGCTATTGTCAAAAATGACATTAAATGTTGGTGAGGATGTAAAGGAAAGGGAACTCTGATGTACTGTCACTGTTGGTGGAATGCAAAATGGTGCGGCCACTATGAAAACTGTATGGAGGTTTCTCAACAAAATTAAAAATAGAGCTACTATATGATCCTGCAATTCCACTTCTGGTATCTATCTGGAGAAAATGAAAACAGTAATTTGAAGAGAGAAATTTAGAATCCTTTGTTCATTGCAGCATTATTTATAATAGCCATGATATGGATGCAACTTTGTACCATTGATGGATGAATGGATAAAGTTTAGGTATAAATACATACAATGGAATAGGAGCCATAAAAAAAAAGAATGAAATCTTAAAAGCCGTAAAAGAAAAGAATGAAATTTTGCCATCTGCAGCAAGATGGATGGACTAGAAGGTATTATGCTAAATGAAATAAGGAAGAAAAAGACAAATACTGTATGTCTTCCCTTATATGTAGAATCAAAAAATAAATGAATAAAACAGAAACAGACTCGGTATATACAAAGAACAAGTTGATGGTTACCAGATGGGAGATGGGAGAAGGGGAAGGGGATTAAAAAGTCAAAATAACATGCTTCCAGTCATAAAATAAATAAGGCACATAGATACAATGTGCAACATAGGGAATAAAGTTAATAATGTGTAACAATTTTGGTGACAGATGGTAGCTAGATTTATGGTAGGTGATCACTTCACAACATATATAAATGTTGCATACCTGAAATTAATGTATGCCAGCTATACTTGAATAAAAAAAATACAAACTAATTAATAGCAGTTTTATGTTTCTTAGGACACCAAGCAAATTTAATTAGGGATAATTTTATTCTGAATTATCTGAGCTATAAAATTGATCATTTGTGTCCTTTTTATGACTTCTTGAGACTATTTTTAATATTTGAAGGATCTTTTAAAATTTATTTCTGCTAAATTCTGAATATATATACTTTTATTTGTACTCTAAATTAAAGGTTAACTTAGTAAAATATATATTTGTCAATAAGTATAGAATAACTATAAGGATATTATATATATATACTTTGGTTATGGAAATTTTATAAGTTAATGGCATAAATCAAAATATTTGTTAGAGATTTTTAAAACATGTTTATATAAACTGGTTGATGTTTGGTGTTCATGAATTTTGATCCATGTTTAGTGTAAATGGAAATAATCATTTGTTGAATACTTTTTACACACAGGGTGTAAATACATGTAGTATATGATTGAAGAAATTAAAAATGGCATAGATTTGTTTTCCTTAGAATATCCCATGTAAATGATGATCTAATGAAATTTGGTAGCACTTAAACTTTACTATGCTATGAATAAATTAGAAAATTAAATTAGCATTTAATCTGATTTATGAATTGTGTGTATAGAGTATATTCAGAACTGTAGTGATTTAAGTTTTTAAAAATAATTTCTTAAAAGAGCATCTTCATCATCTGAAGAACCATCTAACATGATTTTATTTTTGTAGAATATGTTTTTATGCTGTGTTTATCTTAGTATTAAGGTTAAGATAAAGCTCATTAGCAAATCACAAATTAGCCCTATAAATCTGCTTCTGATTGTGGAAAGGATTTTTACTAGTTTGATCACAGATTTTCTCACCTAGTTTTTATGACTCATAATACATAGTTGTACTCCTGCTCTCTACAGTTAGGTGTGGCAATATTATATATTAAATATAATTGGTTCTTGCATTAGAATGAAGTTCTGATATAATATCGTGTGAAAACACAAGTGTATGTGGGAGTTGGCCACTTTTCATTATCACCTGTTTTACTTGGAGAAATAATACATTTCTCATGAGTCATCTTCAGTGGAAGAATGCACAATCTTTGTGGCCTGGCTTGATGAATATAAATTCTTCTAAATTCCATGTAGAGGTAACCTATAAATTATAAACTAATTCAACTTCTTAACTTTTTAGAGCTGGAAATTTTATCTATTAAAGCTAAAATTTCAGAGCTGCTTTAGCTAAGAAACAAAATCTTGATTAATTTTTTATGTGGTTACCAATGTCTACAAATGCTTCTTCATAAAGCTACTGTGGCTCCTAAGATGGAAAATAGCCAGAGCCTGAGTTAAGAAAGCAAAATCATGGGAAATCAGACACTGTTTCAAATTATGGCATGATCAGTGGAAAGAGTAGTAGAACTCATTTAAGGAAATCTGGTAAGTCATTTTATAAGTAACCACTGTGCATGATTAATGAACATGTGAGTTTAAGATATTTTATAAGCACTGTTATTTACATTTATTCCTAAGGAGGTATCAGTAGCTTTTTAAAAGAGTTTTGGAAGTCTTTTAAAAGTATGTATAATTTATCACATCTAGGAGTCTCTGAATTACTACTAGAATGAATCTGACAACTTATGCTTTATAGATTGAAATTTCTGTATTTAGAAACATGATTTACTTAAAGGAGACATTCATTGTATTCTCAGGCAAGAACATTTGCCATCAGTATTCCCAAATTGCTAATGTTACACTGTACACCATAGTTACCTTGTTTGCCAATAGAATCCTTTAGGTATGTGTGCTTTTGGGAGGAGGAAGGAATTGTTAAGGAAACACAAATTGTATATGTGTTTAGCTTTTTATTTTTTGTATATGTATGTATTTGGGGAAAAATTTCATGGTCAAGTCATAGGGAAGTTCCATTTGAAGAAGTATTTTTAGCATGAATACCTAGGTAGGTCATGTTTCTGACACAAATCTATAAGGAAAATTCCTCTGATGTAATTTAAGGCTTTACTTAGAGCAAACAACTTTTAATATGTAGACACAGCAGTATAGTGATTAGGCCTGGGTTCTGGAGTTAGCCTTGCTTGAGTTTAAATCATGGATCTGTTAATTTGGTAGCAATGTAAGCTTAGATCAGTTATTTAATCTTTCTCTGTCTTTCTTTCCTTGTCCATAAATAGAGCTAAAAACAGTACCTATTTCACAGGGGTATTATGAAGTTGAAACTGAGTTAAAGCATCAAACATTTAGCATAGCACCTTCAACATTGTCTAATCAAATATATAAATGTTAGCCATTTATATTTTAATAAATGGTAACTTGATTTGTAATATGGCCATATGATTCACTGATTTCCTTAACATGTATTAACTTTTTGGTGAACTTTTCTTTTTTCTTAAATTTTTTTTTTTTTTATGATTTATTTATTCATTCATGAGAGACACAGAGAGAGGCATAGGCTCCCCACTGGGATCACGACCTGAGCCGAAGGCAGATGCTCAACTGCTGAGCCACCCAGGAGTCCCTTAAAAAAATCTTTTAGGAGTCATTTTGTATTGAATGATCTAATCTTTATTGATCAAATAGAAATTGGGTAAAATAGTTTTCATTTTGTTATGAATGGATGCTTAGTTCATATGATAACAAAACAAAGTGTGAATCATCAGTATCTTCCTATCTGTTTTCTCTTTGGCACTTTATAAGAAGTGTTGTCTTGATTTCTTACTGAAGGCAGTGGTAGACTAAAGGATGAGTTGTGTGGTCATTAAGAATTAGGTTTGGGGGAACGCCTGGGTGGCTTAGTGGTTTAGCGCCGCCTTCAGCCCAGGGCCTGATCCTGGATACCTGGGATCGAGTCCCACGTCTGGCTCCCTGCATGGAGCCTGCTTCTCCCTCTACCTGTGTCTCTGCCTTTCTCTTTCTGTGTCTCTTATGAATAAATAAAGAAAATATTTTTAGGGAAAAAAAAAGAATTAGGTTTGGATCCCAGTTCTGCCTTATCTCTGGTGGTCCCTGAACTTTGGTTTTACTCTTCTTTTAAACTTAGGAGATGATAAAAAATACTTACTTTTTAGGATTGTTACTACAAGAATTAAATGACATGATGCATGTTAAAGCGTTTTGCAAATATAGTTTGGTAATTAGATCAGAAGTACAAACGAGCTATTCAGACAAAATAATAGGATTTTAGAAAGACTTGCTCTTTTATGGGATACCTCAAATTGTTTATGAACTTAATTTAGGTTCGGATTTTATGGTTTCTTGCCCCTACAAATTTAACTTTTTCGGGAATTATCCATTTAGCATTTGACCACTTTGTTCTCTGAGTAAAGAAAATAGTAAAAAAAAGAAAAAACCTAGGTATGGAAATTGTTTATACATTATTATTGCTTATAATTTTGACTCTCTAATGTTAAGGATTCTGAAAATGATCTAAGGTTATGGTGTAGATCTAGTGTATAAAAGAACTAATAACTAAAGTTTAGCTTTTTAAATTAATTTTTCTAAGTCTACTTTAGAAGGAAAGAGATACTAAGCCTATTTATAACTGATTATATGTCTTCATGTCATGAACTTTGTTCATGTCTTCTTTTTCTCTTAAATCACAGTAAGTTTTGTTAAATGCTATGAAAATTATGGATATTAAGACTTACATAGCATTTCTCTGTGTCAGCTATTGTCTTAAGTATTTTTCCATAAATTAACATTTGATCCTCATAACAACCATTATGATGATGGAGATAGTATCGTCGTATTATTGATGAGGAAACTGAAGCACAAAGCTTAACTTCCCAAAGTCAGAGCCAAAATTTGAACCCAGCAATAGAGCTTTATATGTCTAGCCCTATTACTCTGCAGATTGTTTTTGCATGGCTGTAAAATAAAACATTGATAGTTGAATTAAAAGATTCTGAAATCATTAAACTCTGAGTATGAAATCTTTGAAAACTAAATTAGTCTGTAATGGTGATTTTTAATTTTTTGCCTGTTTTTTGGTATTGTAAAATATATTCCACTTTTAACTAATTATCAAAGTATTACAGCTATGTTGGGTGTGATTAATTTTGTATATTTAGATCAACCTAATTTTTATTTCTTCTGTTTTATCATGTAAAAGCAGGCTAACATTTTAAGTAACTTTTTATTAAAACATAATATACACTTAAAAGTACAATAACCATAAATATATAGGCTGAATTTTCACAAACTGAACACATCCTGTACAACCAGCACTCAAATCAAGAAGTACATTACCATCATCTTCTAAGTCCCCCTCTGCCACCCTTACATGCCCTCTTCTCCCTGCAGCAACCCAGTATCTTTTTTATCATCCACTATCCTGACTTCTCTTTTCATAGATTTTCTTTTAATGTATATAAATAGAATTGTGTCTGGCTTCTTTTTTTCAACATAATTATGAAATTCATATTTTGATGAGTACTAGCTAATTTCCATTGTGTAAATATACTGCAACTTATTCATTCAGTTTTTGTTAGCATTTGAATATCTTCATTGTTTTACTGTTAGATTAGTGTTGCTATGGATGTTCTAGTTCATGTCTTAGGTGAATGTACATTCGTATTTCTATTGGGTATCTTAGCTAGGAATAACTGGATAATAAGATATACATATATTCATTTTTAGTGGCATCACAAAACATTTTCATCAGCGTTGTATGAGTTGTACTTCTTCCACCTCTTTACCAAAACTTGGCATTTTTCAACTTTTAGTCATTTGAGAAGGAGTGCAGATTTCCTTTTGTTTGTTTGTTTTTAATAACTTTGTCAAGATATGATTTACATGTAGTAAGTGGACTAATTTTGTATACAGGAGTTTTTACAAATATATTCATCTGTGTATTCACCACCCCAGTGAAAATAAAAAGAAATATTTCCCTCATTGCAGTATCTTTTCTTAGTCTCCACCTATGCCATCATTGATGAAATTTTCTGTCACTATAACTTAGTTTTTGTCTGTTTTCAAACTTTATATAAATGGCATGTAAGCTCATTATGTTCTGTTTTATGTCTAGCTTTCTGTCATTTGACTTGAAGTTTTGGAGCTTCATCCATGTTGCATTTACCAGTAATTTCTTCCTTTTTTGTTGAGAAATACTGGTTTCCAGTATGTTTTTATGAAAAAAGTGATTATGTATAAGTCATAATAGACATGTTTTTATATCTCTTGATAAATACCTAGGAGTGGAATTGCTGGATCATATGTTAAGTGAATGTTAGACTTTATAATATAAGAAAAGCACCAATGTTCCAAAATGTTCATATTTTACACTTTTTGTCTGCAGTGTATGAGAGTTCCTCTTGTTCCATACTCTTTCGAACATTTGGTACACGTAATTGTTTTGATTTTAGCTACTAGTAAGTGTGGTTTATTTTACACTTCTCAGGGGCTTATTGGCTATTTTCATATCTTTGGGATGCATGTCCTTGCCTGTTATTAGTCATATTTTGGATCATAAGTCTTTTCCATAGGATTTTTCTACTTTATCCTGTTTATGTTTCATATTGATTTTTTTTTCTTTTGAATGTTAGACCAACTTTGCATTACTAGGGAAAACTTCACTTGGTCATTGTTTATTATCTTTTTAATAAATTGCTGGGCATTACCATTATCCCAGAAAGTTTTCTTCAGAAAGTTCTCTTTCATCTTGGCGCCCTCCTCCATACCAATGTCAATCAGTATTGTGACTTTTTCCTTTTTTGACCAAAGATTATTTTTACCTCTTCTAGAACTTTATATTATGCAAATGAAACATAATGTACTTTTATCCATCTGGCTTCTTTCATTCACGTGTTCTTCAGATTTATCTGGATTGTGTATGCCAATGGTTTATTCCTTTTTATTACTCAGTAGTATTCCAAGGTATGAATATACAATTTGTGTTTATTCCTGTTGATGGACACCTGGTCTCTTTCCAGTTTTTGGCTATTATGAGTAAAGCTGCTGCTAATATTCTTGTTTGGGCCTTTTTATTGACATATATTTTAATTTCTCTTGGATAATTATTAGGGAGAATTATTGGATTATACAGAAAAATAAATGTTTACTTACTAAGAAACTGCCAGACCTTTCCCCACAGCATTAGTACCATTTTATCCACCCACCAACAATGTATGTGAGAGCACTGGTTATTTCACGTTCTTGCCAACATTTGGTATTGTCAATTAATTTTACCTATTTTGGTGGGCGTATAGCAGCCTCTCATTGTGGCTTTGTGTTTCCCTGATGAATACTGAGCACTTTTTAATGTGCTTTTTGATCATTAGCATATCTTTCTTTGTGAAGTGTCTATTCAAATTGTTTTGCTTGCTTTTTAAAATTGCCTTGTCTTTTATTATGTGTTAAGTTTTTTTTAGTTTTGAGTTCTAGTTCTTTTTACAATCTGGATACGAGTCATTTGTCACATAGTGTTTTGCAGTTATTTTCTGATTTCTTAATGATGTCTTCTGATCAGAAGTTTTAATTTTGGTTAACTGTAATTCGTCATTTGTTTATTCCTGTAGTATAAGCCCAAGGAAACCTTTGCCTACCACCAAGTTATGAAGATAGTCTTCTGTTTTTTTTCTAGGATAGTTTTTACATTAGGTCTCTTATCCACCCTGAATTAATTTTAGGATATGATAAGAGATAAAAGTGAAGGTTTCTTTCTCTTATAACCATTTGTTTTTAGATAAAATACTTTTGCCACTGAATTGTTTTGGGAACTAATTATTGAAATTAAAATGATTGTATATGTGAGGATCTATATTTGAGCTGTCTATTCTTTTCCACTGATCGGATTTTTTTTTTCTTTTTCACTGATCGGATTTTTAATCCTTATGTCAGTACCACTCTGTCTTGATTACTGTGACTTGTTTTATCTTCTTCCAATTTTGTATTGCTTTAAGAATACTTGGGCTAATCTAGGTTTTTTTGTATTCCCATAAAAATTTTAGAATCAACTTGTCAACTTCTAAACTGGTGGGATTAATTCAGTTTTTTAAATAGAGATAGGTCTCTTTTTTATTTCATATTTTTTTCTTTGATAAAGATTTATTTCAGAGTGTCCAAGGAGGGAGAGGGGCAAAGGTAGATGTAATGGGGAAGCAGACTCTGCTGAGCATGGGGCTTGATCCCACAACCCCAGAGATCATGACCTGATCCGAGGTCAGATGCTTAGCCAACTGAGCCACCCAGGTACCCTTAATAAATAGTTTTTTCGGGATGCCTGGGTGGCTCAGTGGTTGAGTGTATGTCTTCACCTCAGGGTGTGGTCCCGGAAACCCAGGATCAAGTCCTATGTCAGGCTCCAGTGGAGGAGCCTGCTTCTCCCTCCATGTCTCTGCTTCTCTCTCTATGTCTCTCATGAATAAATAAATAAAATCTTTAAAATATATATTTTTTTCGAGATATTTGTCCATTTTATATAAGTTGTCATTTATTTGCCTAAAGTTATTTATAATCTTTATTATCTTTTTAATTCCAATGGTATCTTATATTAGTTATTTATTACTTTGTAACAAATTATCCCTAAAAAATAGCTTAAAACAATCAATGTTTATTATCTCATAGTTCCTTTAGGTCGGGCTTCACTGAGTTATTGCTTATGAGTGCCCCTGGCTCATGTCTCCCACACTGCTGCAATCAAGGTTCAGCCAGGACTGTAATCATTTCTGATCCTGACTTGGAGAGGATCCTTGTCCAAGTTGACTCATATGGATATAGAATACTGGATTAATAGTTTTTTTCCTACCTTTCATCATATTAAAGATGTTGTTCCACTGTCTTTTGGCTTTCCTTGTTTCTAATAATAAGCTAAGTGTTTTCATACTGTGTTGTATTTCTTTCAAGATGCTTTCAAGCTTTTCTTTTGATCTTTGGTTTTTAGCAGTTTGCTCATTATGTGCCTAAGTATGGTTTTGTTTAGATTGATATTCCTTGAGGTTTTCTAAAATTCTTGAATCTTTAAATTTATATCTTCCACCAGATTTGGGGCATGCTTGGCTACTGTTTCTTTAAATATTTTTATCTGCTATATTTCTAACCTCTCTTCCTGGTATTTCCAGTTACACTTATGGTAGACGTTTTGATATCGGATTAAGTCACCATGGTGGAAGTTTTTTCAGTCTTTTCTTACCTCTGTTCAGATTTAAAAATTTGTTGATTTATCTTCAGTTTTTCTTGATTCTATTCCAATTGTTTGTTACATCCATCCAATGAATTTTGTTTTTTAAATATTGTATTAAAACTTCTTGAATTTCTATTTTGTTTTTTTTTCATAGTTTCTTTTCCCTGAGCTTATTCTTTAATTTATTCTGAGCTTTTTTTAATTGTTGCCTGAGGCATAGTTATGACACTTGTTTTTAATATCATTGCTAATTTCAACATCTGGGTTATCTTCAGTATTGGTCTCCATTTTTTTTTTTATCACATCATTTTGATGAGTTCACAACTGACAGCAAGAATCTAACATCACATTAAAAACTAATTATATAATATCAGTGTAAAATTTTTGATAATACATTCTCTCCATTTTCTACTTGTGATTTCTAGCATTGACCTTTTTAAAAAATGGACTTTTTAACATGATCTCTGTTGTTCTTTGCAGGGCATCTTCTGTACATTCAGTTTCATCCAAGTCATTCCGGGATTTCTTTGAAGAAAAAAAATCTATTACTGGCCATAGTTCAGGAGATCATGTCAAAAAAGTTTGTTTTAAAGGAATAGAAAATTCTCAGGCATCAAAAGTTGAAAGGTAATAAACATTTTTTACCTTAAAAAGCTCTATAGTAGTTTGACATTCTGAAATAATCTTTAAAAATTTATCAGGCAGTTTTACACATTCTTTTACATTCAAAAGTTACATGTCTACTTTTTTTAAGCTTTATTTTGATATAATTGTCTTACAGTAAACTTTTTAAAGTATACAGTTTGGTGTTTTGGTATATGTATGCACCTGTGAAACCATTACTAGTTATATTCAAGACAGTGACTATAACCATCATTCCCAGAAGTTTCCTCATGTGCCTTGGTAATCTCTTCTTCTCTTCCCCATTTTACTCTCTATGCAGCTACTACTAATCTTCTTGTGTCAGTATAGACAACTTGTATATTCTAGTTTTATATCTATAGGATTATTCAGTCTGTACTTTTAAAAATTCTCTTTTACTCAGGATACAGTTTTTGAGTCATCCAAGTTGTCGTGTGTATCATTAATTCATTTCATTTTATTGCTGAGTAGTATTCCATTGTTATAAAACAACCCATTTATCTGCATCTATTGATAGACCTTTGGGTGTTTCCAGTTTTTTCTCTAGACTATTTTTGATACTAGTTTTTAAAGTTTAATGTATTTTAAAAGATGTTTCATATTTTAAATGCCTCCGTGGAACATGAAAATCTAAACATAATTTAAAAGCAGTTTTCTAATAAAGTAGTTTTTCTGCCATGGTATGTAAATTCTCTTAATCACTGTACAAAAAGGAACATTCTTGGAGCATTAGATAGTCCAGTGTTGGAAGAAAGAACTGTGTTTCAAGTTAGTTGACTAAGTGGAATTTTTTTCTTATTTTTGCTAATATGACATCTCCCAAAGATATTAATCCCTAAAGTATTTTAGACAAAACAAAAATATAATTAAAAATGTCAGCCGTGACCAGATTAATATTTTATTTTACATAATGATAAAGCTTTTTTCACTATTTGTTAAACCTTTTTTTTTTTTTTTAGTGGAATCTTATGTCCAATTCCAACATTATAAACATATTAATATAAGGGGTCTGGGAATCATACTATAGTTTAACCTCATCATATCTGCCCTGCAAGCAACTTCTGGGGAATTGTCAAAGTCTTCTAACAACACTGGAAACTACTGGTTTATATGAACTCTAAACATAAACATATTTTCATTGTTGATATTGTGACTGGCTGCCTTATTATAGATAATGTACATTTGGACCAAAGATCTCTACTTACAATATGGAAAACCAAAAGATCAGAAGGAACCTGAAGAAATCATTTGGTCTATCTCCCTATCTTTATGAAAACTTTTATTAGTGGAACACTATAAAAAATCTTAAGTGTAACTCTAACATATAAAATAGATAAATTTTTTATATGCTTACTTATGAAAAAATGTTAAAGCTGATTTGTTAGGGTTATAAATGTAGAATTAGATGTGATATAAGACATTTGTAGTCTTAAAACTGACAAATATTTAATGACTTATCTACTCTGTATCAGACATTACACTAGGTACTAGAGTTACAGTGGCAAACAAAATTAACATAGTGCCTGCCCGTGGAGCACACACAGTCCAAAAGAAAAGAGAAACCTTATGCAAGTAGTATATAAAGCATAATGAAAAATATTCTCAACATATATTTCAACATTAGTCTAATATTAAGAAAACTCTGAAATAGTTGTGATTTAAGATTCTCTTAAGAGTACACTTTTGTTTAAACAGAGATGGCAGAAGAAATTATATTCTTGAATTAATATAGAAATGAATTAACCTCGCAACAGAAATTAACATGCCAGTGATCTTCAGTGTGTTAAAAGTATTTGAATCTATATATTTTTATTAGATTCAAAATGTATTTCAGAATAAAAGTACTAACGAAAGTTGGTGAACATTTTATGATACACTGAAAATGACTGAACCCAAATAATATAAAACTATTTAGTATTTTATAAGTTGTATTCTTAAAGATGTTGAGGGAAGGGCATTTTATTCCATTCCTAGGTGACAGGTAGTTTTTTAAGTGTTAAATTTGCACAGTAAAAATGTTTATTTTCAACTGCATTTGCATGCCAGTGTACAGATACACATGCATTTATGATTATATGTTTATTTCAAAAATGTCTCTATATAATTCTAAACAAATGTTTCAGTTTCAAAAAGTCATTTGTACATCTCATTATGTTTTTGATTCCAAATTTTTTATAAATGTTTTTTAAAAATTTGTTGTTCTACTCTATAATGATCCTGCATCTATCACAATATTTTTAAAAATTGAATATAGTGTAGTCTTTTTTGATAAAAGAGAAACGTAGGCATACTATTGGTTTTTATAAGTTGTGTGATGAGCGATGCTGACCATGCTTTTAAATAGAAAAACATGTGGGTGGCTCAATGGTTAAGGGTCTGCCTTTGGCTCAGGGCGTGATCCTGGAGTCCCCTGATTGAGTCCTATATCTCCCAGATCGGGCTCCCTGCATGGAGCCTGCTTCTCCCTCTGCCTCTGTCTCTCTCTCTGTCATGAATAAATAAATAAAATCTTTAAATAAATAATAAATAAATAAATAAATAAATAAATAAATAAATAAATAAATAAGACACGTAACTTCTTTATCTTCTTACTATGAAACACCTAAATCTGCCTCTATTTTTGTTCATTTTTTCCTCCTTTCTTGTTTTGCACTAGAATTACTTTTCCTATTGATGGTTCATATTTATACCTGTGCTGGTATCTTCATTCCTTTCCACTTTAAAAGCCTTACTAAAAGCCTTACACTATTAATTGTCCCTCTCTTTTCTTGTGGATAGTCAACATTGTCCTTTTAGGTGGATACCTCCCATCTTGTTTTGAATATGCTTAGATCTCTATCATGTGGTCTGGGTGAGGTAATGAATCCTTCAGTCATCCCTCGCACTTTCCTCTAACAGTTGTCCTATCATTACCAATCCCCTACTCTCTTCACAGCCAGATTTCTCAAAAGAGCTGTCAGCTCCCAATCACTTCTTAATCCAGTCTGGCTTCTAGTCCCATTACTAAACTGAAACAGCTCAGGCTAAGTTCAGCAGTGACCTCCATTTTGCCAAAACCATGAACTTTTTATATGACTCATTTTACTTGAAGTTCAGTTACAGGTCATCTTCTCATTTCACTTTATATACTCTTTCTACATCATTTCATGAGCTTCTATTTTCAGTTATCAGCTATACACTAAAGACTCAAAAATTATATTGCCTGTCCACAGCTATCATCTGAACTTCAGAATTAGCTGTCTTCTTGAAATCTCCATCCTACTTGGATATTCAGAAATACTTTAACTTCATGTAAAACCAAACAATGTTTTCTTCATACCTCTTTCATAAAATCAAACAAAAATAGAGAACATAAAACAATCCATACTTCCTGATTTTTTTCCTCATTTACCCAAAGGAAAGCATGAATTCAAAAAGATACACATACTCCTGTATTTATTGCAGCATTTTTAATAGCCAAGATATGGAAGCAGCGTAAGTGTCCATCAATAGATAAATGGATAAAGAAGATATAGTGTGTGTGTGTGTGTGTGTGTGTGTGTGTGTGTGTGATGGAATATTACTTAGTCATAAAGAAGAATGAGATCTTGGCCATTTGTGACAACATAGATGGACCTAAAGGGTACTATGCTAAGTAAAGTCAGACAGAGAAAGACAAATACCATATAATTTCACTTGTAAGTGGAATCTAACAAAAGAAACAAGCAAAAACATTTTTGTCTATAGAGAGAATGGGTAGGTTTGTGGTTGCCAGAGTGAAGGGAGTTGGGAGGATGGTCAAAATAGGTGAAGGGTATTGAGAGATACAAACTTCCAGTTATACATAAGTCATGGGGATAAGAAATACAGCATAGGGAATATAGTCAGTAATATGTAATAACATTGTATGGTGGTAGATGGTGACTACACTTGTGGTTAAGCATAGCATAGTGTATAGAATTGTTAAATCACTGTGGTACACCTAAAACAAATACCACATTGTAGTCAATTCTACCTCAATTTTAAAAAAATGCCTAAATGAACTCCTGAAGTCTAATTCTTCATTAAAGAATGGAGTGTTTTTGTTTTTTTTTAAGATTTTATTTCTTTATTTGAGAGTGAGAATCCACATGTGCTAGAAGGGGGAGGGGCAGACGGAGAGGGAGAAGCAGACTCCCCACTGACCTCGGAGCCCCACTTGGGGCTTAATCTCAGTACCCTGAGACCATGACCTGAGTTGAAGGCAGATGCTTAACCAACTGAGCCCCACCTAGGTGCCTCAGAAGAAGGAATATTTTATGGTTAGTTGGAAACAAAATAATGTTTAGTTTAAAAAAAAAGTCCATTCTGGGACACCTGGGTGGCTCAGCAGTTGAGCATCTGCCTTTGGCCCAGGGCGTGATCCTGGAGTTCCTCAGATTGAGTCCCACATCGGGCTTCCTACATGGAGCCTGCTTCTTTCTCTGCCTGTGTCTCTGCCTCTCTCTCTCTGTGTCTCATGACACATTTATTCTGTCTCATGAATAAATAAATAAAATATGAAAAAAAAAAAGTTCTTCCTGAGTTTCCTTCCTTGGAAAATGGCATTTGAAAGTCTTTACTATTCCATCTTCCTAATATTCAGTCTATCATCAGGACATGCCAGTTTTAGCTCTTAAATATTCCTCAAATCATATGTTAAATTTTATCTCCACTGTTTTTACTTTCATTCAGATTACTGTGATCTTTCACCTGGGCTACCTGAGTAGCCTCCTAACTGGTCTTGCCATAACCTTTCTTCCTTCCCTCCAAAATACTGAGCCAGTTTTGTTCTTCTTTGAAATGGCAGATCTTACTGCTCTTAGGGAAAAGCTAGATTTCTTATATAGCCCTTAAGGCCTTACATAGTCTGGTTTCTGCCAACCTCTTATCTTCCTCTTAACATCTCTCTATTCTCATTATCTTGTTCTAAATGCCATTTACTGGGGATCCCTGGGTGGCACAGCAGTTTGGCACCTGCCTTTGGCCCAGGGCGCAATCCTGGAGACCCGGGATCGAGTCCCACATCGGGCTCCCGGTGCATGGAGCCTGCTTCTCCCTCTGCCTGTGTCTCTGCCTCTCTCTCTCTCTGTGTGTGTGACTATCGTAGATAAATAAAAATTAAAAAAAAATGCCATTTATTTCTTGCCACTTGCCTACCCTTTGACTAGTTGACTCTTATTTTTCTTTCCGTCTCTATTCAATCGTATTTTTTGGAGTCAGACTTCCCTTCCTGAGTCAGTTTTCTTTGATATATTCCCACAGCACTTCTCACTCATTGGACTTTTCAGTTACTAGTGTGATTCTTTGTTTAATGTTTTCAACTACAAGTATTTTAATGACTGACTGAATATCCAACTATATGTTTAATGAAAGCATAGGAGAAGAGAATCCTCTCAATGAGAGGTTGATCTCTGCTTCTCGCTGAACTATCAATGCTTAGAATATTTTTTAGCATGTAATAAATGCTCAGAGCAAGATGAATAAATGAGGTAAAACTGTAGTTGTTTTAGGTAACAGTTGTTTCTAATGAGTAAGTTTTATTGTATGCTTCAAGTTTGTAAATTGTAAGGTATGAACATTAAGTTCATTTTTGTAATATTTTTACATTTTAAATATTAACACTATTAATTGAAAATTTCTTACTTTCTTTGGGTAAGTCTTTGTCTTAAAGTTTTGAAGATCTGTGGTTTCATAGTTGATCACTAGAGCGTGCTATAACATCAGGGCTCTTAATCGTGAAAAGTGGCATCTGCTATTATACCGGTTTAGAAATTGTAAAGGAGTATATAATAATGATCATGACAGCCATAGCATGGAAGTTAATGTTTTAAATGGCTGTATGTTATCACTGATCACTGTGTATTACCATTTGATCACTGAGAAGGGAAATAGCGTGACTTTCATTTTAATTTTTTAATTTCATTGTGAAAATGTGTAATCATAAGTGAGATATAAAAAGGAAATAATAAAAGTAAATAATCACCAAATTATATTTGCACAACATTCTGCTAGCTTATATTAGGTGTATATATAAAAGTGTTATATATAGGCCTAGTCCCTTAAATGTGTTTGAAATCTAGTTGGTAAGTCTAAGGGGGCACACATGAAAGTTAAATGGAAGGTCAAGAATGAAATTGCAATATAATGTAAGAGTATTAAGTCACAAGGCAATATATTATTTAAGTGTCAGATGAGTGGTTCAGAGAGGAAGAAATGACCATGGGCTGGAATTATCAGGAAAAATCTAATTGAAGAAGGGCTTGAGGAACAGTTTATAAACACTTTTCTTAATTAGTGCCAAATACTTGATCATTATATGTATGGCCATATGAATAGTATTAGAAAAATACTGATCTGTTTCATTGCCATAAGCTTTTGAACTTAGGATAGGATTTTTAAAAGAGAAGAGGCAGTGTAAATTAAATAGAGGAAATAGAATTACAGCTAGAAGACAGAAATGCTGTGGTATTTAGGGAATTTGTGTGGCAAGTGCAATGGAGCTCATTTTAGAAGTTCCTCAAATCATATATTCTTGTTTTAATTGTAGAAAATGTAATTTTTCCCTCAAAGCTAGGGAAGTCCAGGAATGCCATTGTTATTTGGGAATGTTAAAATGTAAAGAGATTTGTGGAACTTATGTATGTTACTTATGTGTTCTTTTTCATTTTCATGCATTTTCTTTCATTTTCCTTCCACTTAAACACCCTTTTATGTAATTCTTGGGCAGAAACCGATCTTGTGTTTCTTATTGGTAAGGAAAACTACTTGTGAGACAAAAAATTATTATATAAGCTCTATACTTAAAAATCTTTGTAATTAAGCTAATACAGGATTCTTTAAAAAAATTAAAAGTCAGCTATATAAGAAGTTATTTATTCTCAAAGTCTAAATTTAGTAAGATTAATGTTCAGTTTGAACAAAAATCTCTAAATGATTTTTTCAGAAGGCTAAGTTTTATAGATTGTCTATTGCGATGTCTATTTGTGTCTTGCAAATACCTACAGCTTAATAATGCTGTATTTATTATCTGAAAGCTTAGCATGTTTTTGATATTTGTTTAATCATAGCTCTATTTAATAGTTTTACTTTAAGATGAAATTTTCATGGAGCTTCAGTTGTTGGGGTAAATTTATAACTAATGAGATTATCCATGGAAAGACTTCTGGGATTACAATCTTATGAAACAGATTTGAGTTTCAGTCTTGACACAGTAGCCCTCTGAACTTTTCTGAACCAGTTTTATCACATATGAAATAAGAACAATAATGCCTATCATACAGGTTTATTATGGCTTATATCTGATAATATATATAGAAGTACTCTATAAATTATAGATTATACAGGTAAGTTATACTTAAGTTCTGATTGCTTAACTTTGGTTTAATAAGGCCTATGTAAAATACTTTAATCCTGATACTCAATTTGTTCTAGCCAGTACCATATCACTTTCACAGACAGCTTGTAGTTGCTGCTTCTTACTTAATAGTAGATTCCACAGTATTTTTCTATTTCTTTGAAAGTGTCAAACACTTTTAGCCAATCCCCAGACACCAGAGAGATTTTTGAGCACCACTTAAGTCATTATCTGTGTTTGTGTTTATTCCATGTTATGCTTTAGTGCCTAGAAGGCCTCTAATCTTTAGCCTTGGACTGACTTTAGGATGCTTTCTTTCTTTTTTTTTATGTCTTTCTTTCTTTCTTTCCTAATTTCCTTCTTTCCTTTTTTTTTTTTTTTCTTTCTTTTTTTTAGGGACTTCAGGGAACTTAAACCATGGGAATTTACATTTAGTCTCTAAGGTAGCTCTCTTTCATCAGAATGTAAAATTTTTCCCATTTATTTTGTAGTTATTCTAGTCTAGGTTTCCATCATCTTGTAATACTCCAGTAGCTTTCTAATTTATCTCCTTAGCTTCATTTTTCTCCGGGTTGGAAGTCTTCTACTTTATCCTGGGGATATCTATATCTCTTTATTTTGGAGGTCATAGGTCAAGCACCCAGTAGATTTCAAGTCCTAAAACTTAAAACTAAAAACCTATAGCTATACCTTTCATTTCATTTTGTATTTCAGTACCTAACATCTAGAAGAAAGAAGTTATCAGTAATTCAAAGGAATAAGGAACTTTAAAAAAAATCCTGCTTTTATCTCATACTTAAAATCCTTTGGCTTTCTTATGTTATTTTTAAAAATATTTATTTATTTGAGAGGGAGAGAGAGAGCGCACAAGCAGGAGGAGCAACAAGAGGGAGAGGGAGAAGCAGGCTCTCTACTGAACAGGGATCCTGATTGATGCAGGGTGTGATCCCAGGACCCTGGGGTCATGACCTGAGCCAAAGGCAGATGCTTAACTGACTGGATCATCCAGGTGCCCCTGTTGTTTATACTTTAATTATATTTTTACAAACAACTATGTGCCAGGTGTTCTGTTGGACACTGAGATACAAACAAGAATGACGCACAGTGCCGTACCTTGAGAGACTAGTCTAGTAGTTAAGATAGACATGTAAGCAATAATTACTGTGTGTGAAGCTCTATAATAGTAGTTGAAATGCTGTAGGAAGAGAGAGAAGGTGATATTTGAGCTAGTCCTTAAAGAATAAAAAGACATTTATAGTGGAATGTATTCTAAACTAAGAGGAATAATAGAAATAAAGGCAGGTTTGTGATAATGGAAAACATACTGTACTCTGAGTAAAAAAGACCTGCTTTGAGTTCTGTCTCTACTTAGGCAATCTGTGAATCGGGCAATTATATAATATTCTTTGAGCCTAATTTTCTAATCAGTGTAATGGAAATAATACATGGTTTTTAATAGAGTATTGCAAAGATTAAATGAGATATGTATATAAAAATACTCTCAGTAAATTTATTTGCCCACACATTAGGTCTAAACATTTTAGCTTTCAGTGCATTTGGTACTCTTGGCCTACTGGTTCATTTTAACTTTATTTCTCTTTTAATCCCTTCCAAACTCTTAATCCTATCCTATTTATTGAAAAGGCTTTGGTGGCTTTTACCATTCCATTCATTTGTACAACCAAAAACGCTATTTCACTGCCACTCTCAGCTTTGATGCCATTTCCCCAGTGAAGCCAAGAGCATGTACCCTCATCCATATTATGTCAGTATCTCCTGTTAATTCATATTACTTTGTACGTATTGGTTGGTACAGGTATCAATTGTTTTATCTCACATTTTTATTATTGTTTATAAATAGATTTTTAAACCTCTCCCCCCAGTATTTTTAGGGGCGAAGAGACTGAATTTTAATCAGCCTGATTTTTAGCACCATAGTGCTACATATACCTAGTAACTCCATAAATGAATCAGGAAGTCAGTGTTTAAGTGCTATTTGTTCATTCACTGACTTTCTGATAAACCTGTCTAGGCCTAAGTTTGCTCATTCTGAAAGAGGGGATTGGATTAATCCAGATAATCTCTAGGTATCTTTTTAGCTGTAAAATTCCACATTTAGGTCAGTCTCTATAGTACCTTTAATTATTTCTCTTACACGAATACTTCTGCCCCCTCATCCTACACCTCTTTTATTGTCTTCTCCATGAGGCCCTCTCAAATGATCAGATCTTTTTTGATTTCTATAGCCCTGTTAGATAGTTTATCTTTTTTTTATTTTTAATGATTTTTATTTATTCATGAGAGATGCAGAGAGACATAGGCAGAGAGAGAAACAGGCTCCTCACAGGGAGCCTGGTGTGGGACTCGATCCTCAGGATCACCACCTGAGACAAAGGCAGATACTCAACCACTGAGCTACCCAGGTGCCTCTGTTAGATCGTATCTTAAATTATTTTCTGCTATGTCATTTTATATATAGTTTCCTCACTTAGTTTGTGAGTTCTTAGAACATAGTAATCATATATTTCTATCCTATAATTCCTGGCTTATCAAAGTATTTACTATATTAGTTGCTCACAAAATTTGGCTAATTATTCAGTTTGTATGTATTTTGAAACTTAGTGCTAATTTTTCACTTTTATTCATAAACAATTTTTAATGTAAAACTTTATTTACAAAGTTTTTTGTATTTCCTAATGTATGTTTGATAATAGTAAATGGTTCTATGAACATTATTAGGGTTTATATACCTGTAGACTTTTTTTTTTTTTAACTTAAATTTTAAAAGTAAGTCTGATTCCACACATTAGCTTGTATCCTGTGTCAGGACTTCTAATTCTTCCTCTGTATTTCTATGAATAAAGAGTTTTACTAATATTAGTAGAAATTTTAATTTCCAGTCTTGGCATTTGTTTTGCAGATGTTCCCCTCATGGTACGCCAGGACCAGAAGGCAACCATATTTCAGATTTACCACTTCTAGACAGTCCCAAGTAAGGCTTATTGATTAGCTTTGGAGCATCAAAAGCTAGGCTGTTGTTTAGCACTGAAAGATAATATTAAGAAATTGGGAGTAGTATGATATTGAATAGAATGTGTTAGCTGACTACTGTCTGCTCCACAGTTTGAGTTACCTTTCTGTTTAGTTATATCATTTTTGCTCCATCCAGCCTTTTGGTGTTTTCTAAAGTATTCTTTTTAGCACTGATCCAAATAAAATATTAGCTTTCCTTTCCTCTGTTTCTTAACCTTACTATTCTATAAAAAGAAGGCAAAAGCTTTCAAGTCCCCTCATATTATAGGTCACTGAGAAAAAGTGTAACACTGTTGAAGAGTATTTCAAAGGAGAATTTACATGCAAGAATTTGGGAAGATAATGAGAGCTCATTGTTACTATTCTTTCAGTCCCTGGCTGTCTTCTTCATTGACTGCTCCTCCTGTGGTAGCTCCAGTCACTTTTGCATCTATTGTAGAAGAAGAATTACAGCAGGAAGCAGCTTTAATCAGAAGTCGAGAAAAACCCTTGGCTTTGATTCAGGTAAGTAATATACTTTTATGGACTTAATTTAGGGAAGAACTGCACTACATTTCATCTTAAGAAAATTATGTTTATTTTCATTGCAAAGGTATATATATTTATTGTGTTAAAATGTACTATAAAACAAAACTGAGGTGCTCAATGAGTATTAATTGAAGGAATTTAGGTTAATGTAGAATGAATAAATTGTCACAAGGTTGTTTTTTTTTGTTTTTTTTTTTGTTTTTTTTTTTTTTAAGTGATCAATAGGGGCACCTGGTGGCTCAGTCAGTTAAGCATGCAGCGCTTGATTTCAGCTCAGGTCATGATCTCAGGTTCATGAGATTGAGCCCCCTTTCTGACTCCATGCTGGGCAGTGGAGCTTGCTTAAGATTCTCTCTCTTACACCCTTCCCACTGCCCTCGCATTTGCTCAAATAAATAAATAAATAAATAAATAAATGATTAGTAACAAACTTGGTGTTATCTGGTGCTTCTGTATCAGAAAGTGTTCTTAGGTTGTAAGCCACAGATACCAATTTTGACTAGTTCAAGGAAAGATAAATTATGAAGGGATGCTAAAATTTGAGATTTACTTGAAAGACCAGAGAGCCAGGCTTGGAAACAGATAAGACCCATAGTTGCCCTGGAGAGTTAGAAGACTTATGTAGCAGAAAGCATCTTCCTGAAGTATTGGAATAAATGGATTCCAACAACTATTTTCAGGGTTTTTTTCTTTCTGCTCAAGATTAAAATTCAAAGGAGGATGGGTATCTGATTATTCTTCAGGCCTTAAGCCTTCTACTTGCCTAGGTGATAGCAGGATACCTCATTTAATTCTGCTGCATTGTATTCATATTAAGTTGTACTTCCACAAAAGGAAATTGGAAAGCTAATATAATCTTGCTAAAAGATTAAAGGATCTTTTTTTTTTCCACCTTTTTTTTTTCACCTTTTTTTTTTCAGATTGAAGAGCGTGCAATACAAGATTTATTGGTTTTCTATGAGGCATTTGGCAACCCTGATGAGTTTGTTATTGTTGAAAGGACACCACAGGGACCACTAGCAGTACCTATGTGGAATAAGCATGGATGTTAATTTGCTATGGAGTTGAAATGCAATTTTCATAAATCATGGTTGTTACAAAGAAGAGCTGTGGAAAAGAGTTCTTAGAGATTCGGTAACGTCTTTCTAGATAGAATAAGAAAGGATCTAATTTCTTTACTGCAGTTTAGGTGTATGTTTGATTATAAACAGATGCCACAGAATTGTGATTTTAGTAACTTTTTATGTAAAAATGTGTGAGAGGATAAATAGGTTAAAAGTTTAAGTAGAATTATTTCTTAACAGTCTGAAAAGGAAAACATGAATGATTGAAGTGTAAAATTTAAGAGTGAGGCATTAAAAATTCCGTTTGAGAATTTGGGATAAATAATTTAGAAGGTTTTGCCAAATGTCTGTTGTTACTCTTCTTTGTTTTTTATATGATATTGATGAGCTTATTAGGAGCATCAGCCATTACTCATCCATTAATGGCCAAAATTTTGCATTTGCAGTAGTTGTTTTCATTCTTGTGTTTCTTTTGATCAGGCTATCAATGTTTCAAGGTCTGTTTAAAGCATGGACTGCTCAAATGCCGTATTATTTCGATTTGTATAGCACATTTTGCATTTTGCATTAAACTGTGGAGTACAGTCAATAGAGAATGTGAATACTATTTTGAAGCTTAGTCCAAGATAATGGTTCCTTTATTAAATTTGGAGTCATTGTGGGTTGTTTTTTGGTGGGGAGGGGAAACCTTATAAAAGTCTGATTATGAGAGAATCAATTTCTCAAAATATTAAAATTTCCAAAATTATACAAAGAAGAATTGAATAGTTTTGAAGACCCTTTACATATTATGTAATCAGAAGTTCTCTGAGCTTGAGTTATATGAATAGACATAAACATTGTTTTCTTTATTGTATGCTATTTGGTTTTGAGTAGTTAAATTTTTAAAAAACAAATGTTAAATATGTGCTCCAATAAACTAGACAAATTGGGAAGGTTAATGTTCCAGTTTCTGAAACATAATCTTAAGGGAATATATAGGCAATTCACTGCTTTAATTCAGTTGATGGAAATATGGCTGAAACTAACTTAATACTTGAGATTTAGCTATACTTAAAACAGCAAATTTGTAAGCAAATGTGCAATAAAAAATAATCTTGATCCATTTTACTGTTAATGTGTCTTTGATATACTATATTGACATCTACCATAAGAGGAGTTACAGTAGACCTCCTGATCTACTGTACTATAACCAGTATTGTTTAAAGTGATGCTGTGTTCATTCCTTCACTGCTTAAGAAAGGCAGTTTTCTGAGGATGCATCTGTGAAAAGTTTTATATTATTTTTGAGAAGAAATGGATTTTATAAAGTTTTATTGAAGTTGCAGTAAAGAGGCCTTCTGAAGTAATTGCTTTATTTCATGTGAAGCTTTGATTCTAAATCCATATTGGCATCTTTAACATTTAATGATGCTTTAAAGTGATGTTTTTCACAGTGCATTCCATGTTACCTGGGAAGCACCCTAAAGAGCCTTTTTTTGGATGGGTTGTGAAGGAGGAAAAAGGGCTGACTGAGCCTCTGGGGGCTTTAGGTCTTTACAAACATCAGAGCATTGCACTTTATGGCCCATTTTATATAGTGAGGTATTGTATAAAATTTCATTGGGAGAAAAAGAATTCTTTTGCTAGTACAATGAAAGATAAGCACTGCTATACACTATAACTCTTCATTAAGAATTCCATAAAGATAATAGCCTAATACTTTGCTGCCAAAAAGCCTGGGAAAGTGATGGGATTTTTTCTGCTAACAATATTATTTTGCCTGTAATAATTAATGTATCTTTAATCTCTTGACTTCAAGACTTAATAGAATTGAAGAAAATCTAGAAATTGTCAATTTAAAGGATCGGGGAGGTGAAGAAGATTTTAAGATTGACCACAACAGTCATAGAACTCTTTAGCCTGGAAAGGTGATGGTTACATGGAGGTGGAGGTGTAAAATAAAAATATCCTGAAAACATGAAAAATTGATAAGTCTACCAATCAAAGTAAAAGTAAATTTTTTTGTCAGAATAGTAGGATTTAGGACCTCTCAAAGTTCAAAAGGGATGTCTTTTAAAAGAAGTTGAAGATATTCCTACTTTATATTATATAGGAATGACAGACAGTTGAGAAATATTGCTAGTCAGTATCTAGATTTGTTCTGTAACTCTTTTGGAGGTTGGAATATATGTGTTTGCTCATGATAAAGGCATTAATAGCTGTTTCATTTAAAAAAAAAAAAAAAAAGAAAGAAAGAAAGTAAACTCCAGAGAAAGTGACTAATGAGAATGAAGTTTGTCTTTTCAGTCTGATTCCCCTAAAGTTGGGCCTCTTAGAAATTGTTAATGGTCTATAGTAATTTAACTGAGACTGAGAAAATATAAAAAACGCTTAGAGAAGATAAATGTATAACCCAGACGCTTCCAGAATTGTCCATTTAAGAGAGCTTTTCAGAAGAAACATAACAATCATCCACCAAGGAATTAGGGAAAAGTGATCCAAGATTTATGGTTATGAATATCTTATTTGCTTGAAGTGATGCTCAGTTATGTAAGATGCCAGGACAACCTGATCTTTCCTACACACATAACTTTCAAACTATATCTTAGTCTTTATATATTTTATTTTCTTATATGTCTACTTGGCTGGCATTCCATGTATGTCAAAACTGAATTCTTGATATCACCAAACTCACTGATCTTTTTTTTTATTTCCTTATCTCTTAATTTGTCATTCTTCTATGGCATTTGGGCTAAACATACATACATATATACATACATTTGATTGATTGATTGATTGATTGATTGATTGATTGATTTTACTTACGAGAGACACAGAGGCATAGACATAGGCAGAGGGAGAAGCACACTCCATGCAGGAAGCCCAATGCAAGACTCAATCCCGGCACTCTGGGATCACACCCTGAGCCAAAGGTAGAGGCTCAACCGCTGAGTCACCCAGGCATCCCTGGGCCAAACTTCTGGATTCTACTTTATCTCTTTCCTCATTTGCCCCCAAATTTATTGGTTGTCCAACTCCTATCTTTTATTTAATCCTTTCCATTTCATTCTCATTACTTACTACTGTGTTTTATGTCTTTGTTTTCCAAAAATGCTCAGACCTTTTGGTCCCACAACCAAAGGTTTATACTGATACAAAATTGAGAACTTGAGAGAGCTTTTATTTATACGTGTCACATATATTTGTATTTAATGTATGCAACGAGAACTGTAAAAATTCAGTTCCTTTAAAAATAATAAACTATCATGTTAAATAACATTTTTAATGGAAATGTAACTATTTTACAAAACAATAAGATTTGGATCGTTTTATATTTCTATATATAAAAATATATAACTCCATATTTCAGGTTTAAGTCTTTGCTGTCTGGGTTAATAGAGGACTCCTAAATTCTCCCAGCTGCTTCTGCATTCATTCTGTTGCAGTGTCCTTTGTCATATAGTGTCTAGAAACTTGAGAAACTGAGATAGAAAGAGACAAATGACAACTTATGAAAATGGTTTTGACCTCATTAACTCTTGAAAGGTTGAGAACATCATTAAGAAACACTGCTTTAGTCCTTAGCTGCTATCCTTTTTTTCCATCTGGATGTGGGCTTTTCTTTGTGAGAAAATCTTTAGTAATACAGTATTTCTCTACATATTACAGGCTTACTGAGATTTTTTTTTAATGTCTTTTTGAGTCTTTTTTTTTTTTTTTTTTTAAGATTTTCTTTATTCATGAGAGACACAGACAGAGGCAGAGACATAGGCAGAGGGAGAAGCAGGCTCCCCGAAGGGAGTGTAGTGTGGGACTCAATCCCAGGACCCCATATTACCACCTGAGCCAAAGGCAGATATTCAACCACTGAGCCACCCAGGTGCCCCTACTTGGGTCAGTTTCAATAATTTATATCTCTAGGACTTTATCTGAATTACCTGGTTTGTTGGCATAAAGTTCTGCACAGTATTTCTAATCCTTTTAATCTCGATAAGCTTGGTAGTGAGGTCTCCACTTTCACTCTCAATTTTGGGTCTGTGTTTTCTTTCCTTTTTTCCCTTGATATATTAATTTTGTTAATCTATTCAAAGAATCAACTTTGGGATTCATTGATTGCTTTCCCTATTTTTCCCCATTGGTTTTAACCTTGATGTTCATTATTTTCCTTTTTCTGCTTGCTTTAGCTTTAATTTATTGTTCTTTTGCTAGATTGCTAGATGTTTAACCCTAGATTACTGATTTTAAGAGCTTTCTTTTTTCCAAGTAATAGGCACTTAAAGCTATAAATATACCACTTAGCACATTAATTTTTGTATGTTTTCATTTTCATTCAAAAATTTTAAAATTTCCTTTTGATTTCTTTTTTGAACTGTGGATTATTTAAAAGTATATTGTTTAATTTTAAAATATTCAGGAATTTCTCCAGTATCCTTTTGTTGTTTATTTCTGTTTTAATTTTGTTAAATTTGGAGAACCTATTTGTATTGTTTTAATCCTTTTAAATTTATTAATTTATTGAGATGTATTTTATCATGTAGAATCTTAGAGATTGCTCCATGTGTTCATGAAAAGAATATGAATGAATTTGACATCATCTTCTGAAATGGCAGCTTATAGGATTTTGTTTTCTGTGTTGAGAACAGAAATTGTTACCAAAATAAAGGACAAGAATAGAAGCTAAAAATCAAAAGGTATGGGCTGTGCTGGATATCATCTATTTGCACCTCAGATCCATTCTCTATTCTCTCTACTATTCTGTCTTTCTGAGGTTGAACTCTAGAACTTTATCAACTAGCTCATTTTCCTTCTAGCTTCTGGTTACTTTAGCTAGTTTGGAGCAACTAGTATAATATTGGCATATTGACAGGAGGAAAGAGTCTGAACAGTTTTTTGTTTTGTTTTGTTTTGTTTTGTTTGTTTGTTTTTTCCTGTCTCCTGCCTACATGGTATTGCTATGGGCTACCCTACTCGCCAGAAGGTCATAAATCCTATCAGGCAACTTGTTCCCGTGGAGCGTTCTTCAGATTCTGTTAAGTGTTGCTTCCTCTCATTCAGATCTAGGAATGACAGGATGATCTCATTGTTTCTAGCTCAGGTTACTGCAGTATCCATTGTAGTTTCCCTATATCCTGCTGACGCTTTTATAGGTTTATTAATAATTTACCTAAGTTGAGAGTGCTACCTGTTTCCTGCTGGGACTCTTAATTGATTCAGAGATGGTCCAAATAATGAAAAGCAAGAGCATGCAGAGGTTCTGGTTCAAGGATATTTTGTCTAGAAATTTGGCAGTGAACAGGTAATTCATGAGACAAAAATGGTAGTTAGATGATGCCCTTGTTTTGTGTTTTTAAAAATTGAAGTCTACTCATCAGGAAAGCAGAATGGAGGAAGTCAGTGCATATAGAAATTGGAGAGCTGCAAACAGAGGAAATAATTGTGTGATAGAGATGAAGATGGAATCAAGAGTACAAAGTAAAATTTGTTGGAGAGAAGTGCTATCTATTTCTCTTAAACTGAAGGAGAGTAACTTAGTATAATCCTCGATCAGTGGTTCTCAGTTTGGTATCCAGATTAAGAATATCAAAATTACCAGGAACTTGTAAGAAATGCAAATTAATAAGCTCTACAACAGTTCTTTTAAACCTGAAACTTGGAGTAGAACCCTGCAATCTATGTTTTAGCAGGCTCTCCAGGAGATTCGGATGCATGCTAAAGTTTAAAAAACCATAGTACAGAGGACATTTTGAGGTGAAAGAAAAGGGAAGATAAACTTGGCTTGATAATCTATTTTTCATAGCACAGAGAAGGCCAGTAACTGGAAGAGAGTCAAAAACATACTTGCAATATAAATTTAAAAACTTAAATTTTGTTTGTCACTAAATGGAGGGCTTTTATTAATTGATAGCAAAAGGGGAATATTTGTAAATTGCTTACAACTCCTTTAATTCTCAAATATTTAGTACAGTTTAAAAAAAGATTTTGAATTTCCTTAGTGCCCTAAAATCCACTAGTCCTCATTATAACTTGTTATAAAGAAAGTAATAGTTTTTCAAAAGATCATCCAGAGGGAATAATGACCTGAAATGGCATAGTAAACCAGTTATATACTCAACATTCCATTCAGAAATAACAGAATACACATTCTTCTGAAGTGCACATGGAACATTCTCCAGGATAGATCATATGTTAGGCCACTAAACACATCTTAATAAACTTAAAATTAAAATCCTATCACCAGAGTGTTTGCCTCTCCTTTTCTGGGGCTTTCCCCCACCTCATGCCCTCTCAGAGCCAAGGCTCGGCTGCCACTCAGTGGCACAGAACTGAAGACCTGCCATCATCCCCATAGGGCAGCTTGTCCAGCCCCACTGCCCTGTTCCAGCCAACGCCTCCCACTCTGGGGAGGGAAGCTGAGGGTGGAGCCAGATGCTTGCCAGCACCACTCCGAGCCTCCTTCGCTTCTCCCCACCCCTGACCCTGCAGCTCCCCCTAGACCTCTCCTGTGTGCCCCTCATCTGCTGGACCTTTAGCTCTGAGTACCTATAGGTGGGGGAGAGGGGCTGTCAACCAGAAGGAACAGAGAGGTCTTTAGCTAGAAATCTGGGCAGGTGAGCCCCTGAGGATTGGCCCAATCTCCTGCTGTCCTGTAGACCAACCCTCCCATCTTGTTTATTCATTTACCCTCATTTAGAGCCATTTGCAGAGATTTAGAAAGATTTGCAGTAACGAATGGATTCCTATATAAAGATTATTTTTATACTTTTTGCAGCAAAAAGAAATTGTAATATTTGTACACTATCCAAGTGAATAAAGACCATGCCTAAGGCTAAAAAAAAAAAAAAAAATTAAAATCTATCAAAGCATCGTTTCTGACCACAATGTATAAACTGGAATCAATCACAATGGTATAAAGTAGAATCAATCACAGGAAGAAAACTGGAAAATTCAGAAATATGTGGAGATTAAACAACATACTACTGAACAACAGTGGGTCAAAGAACAAATCAAAAGAGAAAAAATACTTTGGGAAAAATGATAATAGAAATACAACGTAATAAAACTTAGAGGATGTAGCAAAGGTGGCTCTAAGAGGGAAGTTCATAGCCGTAAATGCCTACATCAAGAAACAAGAAAAAAAATCTCAACCTAACTTTACACCTCAGCAAACTAGAGAAAGAGGAACAAATGAAGTCCAAAATTAGTAGTAGTAAGGAAATAACAAGGATCAGAATAGAAAGAAATGAAATAGAAACTAAAAAGACAGTTGAGCGTGTCAAACTAAGAGTTGATTTTTTTTTTTTTTTAGATTTTATTTATTCATGAGAGACAGAAAGAGGCAGAGACACAGGCAGAGGGAGAAGCAGGCTCCATGCAGGGAGCCCAACATGGGACTCGATCCCCGGTCTCCAGGATCACACCCTGGGCCAAAGGTGGCGCCAAACCGCTGAGCCACTGGGCTGCCCAAGAGTTGATTTTTGAAAAGGTAAATAAAATTGGCAAACGTTTAGCAAGACCCCCCAAGGTAAAAATACAAAACAAACAAACAAAAAAAGGGCATGAACAAAATTTGAATGAAAGAGATGTTACAACTAATACTACAGAGATACAAAGGATCCATAAGTTACTATGAACACAAGTTTGAAACCTGTATGGAATGGATAAACTCCTAGAGACATACAACTTTCCAAGACTGAATCAAGGAAATTAAAAATCTGAACACATTGCTTACTATTCAGGAGATTGAATTGGCGATCAAAAACCTCCCAACAAACAAAAGCCCAGGTAGCTTTACTGATGAATTCTAGCGAAATATTTAAAGGAGAATTAGCACCAATCCTTATCACACTCTTCCAAAAAGTAGAAGAAGAAACACTTCCAAACTCATTTTGCAAAACCAGCATCACCCTAATACCAAAACCAGACAGGGACACCACAAGAAAACTAAAATTACAGCCTATATCCACAATTAACACTGATGCAAAATTTTCAACAAAATATTAGCAAATCACATTCAACAGTACATTAAAAGGATCATATACTATGATCAAGTGGGATTTATTCCAGGGGTGGTTCAACATCTAAAACAATGTGATATACCACATTAACAAAATGAAGGATAAATATCATGACCAACTTTAATAGTTGCAGAAAAAGCATTTGACAAAATGTAACACCAATTTATGATAAAAACAAAGTGGATTTAGAGGAGATGTACCTCAACATAATAAAGGCCATATACAACAAGCCCACAGGTAACATCATACTCAACAGGGAAAAGCTGAAAGATCAGAAACAATACGAGGATGCTCACTCTTGCCACTTTCATTTAACATAATATTGGAAGTCCTAGCCAGAGCATTTTTGCCAAGAAAAGAAAAGGCATCCAGATTGGAAAGAAATAAGTAGAACTGCCACTACTTGCAGATAACATGACACTAAACAGAAAACCCTGAAGATTTCACTAAAAGAGTGTTAGAGCTAATAAATTGAGTAAAGTTGCAAGATACAAAATAAACACGCAGAAATCTGTTGTTTCTATACACTAATAATGAACCATCAGAGGAATTTAAATGAACATATACAGTTGCAGCAAAACGAATAGGAAGTGAAAGATCTGTGCACTGAGAACTGTAAAATATCGAAAGAAGTTGAGGAAGATATAAATAGATGTTCTATATTCATGGACTGGAAGAAGTCATGTTAAAATGGCCATACTATCCAAAGCAATCTCTATCAAAATTCCAATGGCATTTTTCACAGAAATAGAACAGTTCTGAAATGTGTATGACTGAATAGCAAAAGCAATTTTGAGGGAGAATAAAAAAGCTGAAGGCATCACCATTTCCTGATTTCAAATTCTATTACCAAGCTATAGTAATCAAAATGGTATTGCCATACAAAGACACAGATGAATGGAATAGAACAGAGAGCCCAGAAATAAACCCATACATATATGGCCAATTAATTTGCAACAAAGGAGTCAAGAGTATACAACGCAGGAAGGGCAGTCTCTTCAATAAATGATGTTGGAAAAACTATCATACACCATGTATAAAATTTAATTCAGAATGAGTTAAAGACTTGAATAAAGACCTGAAACCATAAAACTACTAAAAGAAAAAGGTGATAAAGTCTTTGACATCAGTCTTCGCAAAGATTTTTTGAATTTGACAAAAACAAAGGCAATAAAAACAAACAGATGAGACTACATCAAACTAAAAAGCTTTGCACAGCAAAGGAAGTCACCAATAAAATGAAAAGGCAACCTACCAAGTGGGAGAAAATATTTGCAAATGAGGGACTAATATTCAAAATATATATAAAGAATTCCTAAAACTCAACAACATACGAAAAGAAGCCTGACATCGCTAATCATCAGGAAATCGCAAATCAAACTCACAATGAGTTATCAAGTTAAACCTGTCAGAATAGCCAAAATAAAAAAATACAAGAAATAAGAAGTATTGGCAAGGATGTGGAAAAAAAGGAACCCTTGTGCACTGTTGGTAGGAATGCAAGCTGGTACAGCCACTGTGGAAAATAGAATGGATGTTCCTCAAAAACCTAAAAATAGAATTACCATATGATCCAGTAATTCTGCTTTAGGCTATTTGCCCAAAGAAAATGAAAGCACTCATTCAAAAAAGACATATACATCCCTATGTTTACTGCAGCATTATTTACAATAGCCAAGATATGGAAGTAAACCAAATGTCCATCAATAGATGGACAAAGAAGAGGTGGTATACAGACACACACACACCACATATACATACAGTGGAATATTACACAGCCACAAAAAAGAATGAGATCATGCCATTTGCAACAACATGGATGGATCTAGAAAGTATAATGCTAAATGAAAAATATCACAGAAAAATATGATTTCACTTATGTCGAATTTAAGGGACAAAACAAAAAAGATGAGCAAAAAAAACCCCTCTTAAATATAGAGAACAAACTGGTGGCTGCCAGAGGGGAGGTGGGTTGGGGGGATAGGTGAAACAGGTGAAGTGTATTAAGAGTACATGTACTGTGATGAGCACCAAGTAATATATAGAATTATTGAATTATTATCTTGTACACCTAAAATTAATATAACACTGTAGGTTAATTGAATTTAAAAAATTAAAATTTTAAATATTTTAAATATTGCCATACAATAGCAAATTAGATAGATAGATAGATAGATAGATAGATAGATAGATAGATAGATAGATAGAAAGAAAATTGGCAGAAGACCTGAATAGACATTTCTCCAAAGGCATACAGATGGCCAACAGACATATGAAAGGGGCTTAACATGAGTGGTCATCAGAGAAATGCATATCAAAGCTACAAGGAAATATCACTCACACCTGTTAGAATGGCAGTTAACAACAAAAAAGGAGTAAGTCTTGATAAGGATGTAGAGAAACAGGAACACTTGTGCACTGTTGGTGGGAATATAAATTGGTAGAGCCACTATGGAAAACAGTATGGAGGTTCCTCAAAAAATTAGAAATAGAACTACCACATGATCCAACAATTACATGTCTGGGTGCTTTTCTAAGAAAAACACACGACTAGGGATCCCTGGGTGGCGCAGCAGTTTAGCGCCTGCCTTTGGCCCAGGGCACGATCCTGGAGACCCGGGATCGAATCCCACGTCGGGCTCCCGGTGCATGGAGACTGCTTCTCCCTCTGCCTGTGTCTCTGCCCCTCTCTCTCTCTCACTGTGTGCCTATCATAAATAAAATAAAAAATTAAATATATATAAAAAAAAAACACGACTGGAAGAGAGATGCACCCCAATGTTCATTGCAGTATTATTTTATAGCAGCCAAGATATGGAAACAACCTATGTGTCCATTGATGGATGAATGGTAAAAAATTGTGACATACACACACATACGGGAATATCACTCAGCCATGGAAAGAAGAGAAATCTTGCCTTTTGCAATAACAGATGGATCAGGAGGGCACTATGCTAGTGAAATAAGTCAGACAGGAAAAACAAATACCATATGATCTCATGTATAGGTGCAGTCTTTAAAAAATATATATGTGAAATCTTAAAATATATATTATTTATATATAATGTTTACATAATTATATATATAAATAACATATTTTTATATTAAATATTATACACACAGATAGGTTAGTAGATAGAACAGATTGCCAATTGCTAGAGGCAGGAGGTGAAGGGTGGACAAAATGAGTGAAGGAGTTTAAAAGGTACAAACTTCCAGTTATAAGCAAGTCATGGAGACATGGGGACTGTAGTTAATAACACATTGCAAATCTGAACAGTGCTAAGAGTATAGATCTTAAAAGTCACCACAAGAAGAAAACATTTTCTAATGATATATGGTGATGGATGTTAAGTAGACATTGCAGTGATAATTTTGCAATATATACAAATAACGAAGTATTATGTTTACACCTGAAACTAAGTCAATTATACCTCAATTAATTAATTTTTTTCTAGTTATATTCTCTGATAGAAAATAAAAGTTAAACAGTGTTGACTAAAACTGTGTGGGAAGAATTAGAGAGCCAAACTTATTTTCAGATATCTAAAACAGATTATCATTTCTTAAGTAATCAGGTATTTTGTTATACAAGCTCTCCCTTTGCCCATCTTTTATAAATTATGTGCATATAGGCTTTTTAAAAAAAGATTTATTTATTTATTTATTGATTTATTTATTTATTTATTTATTTATTTATTTATTTATTTATTTATTTATTTATTTATGATAGACATAGGGAGAGAGGCAGAGACACAGGAGGAGGGAGAAGCAGGCTCCATGCCGGGATCCTGACGTGGGACTTGATCCCAGGACTCCAGGATCGCACCCTGGGCCAAAGGCAGGTGCTAAACCACTGAGCCACCCAGGGATCCTGCATGTGGACTTTTAACTTTTAGTTTAATTTGCACAGAAAATGAAGAACTGAATGCATTTAAAATTATAAATACGAACTTACAGTACAAATATTTTCCAAAATACTTATAAATCTCCTTAGCTGTGGAGTTCAATTTAGGATGTACTTGGAGCTCCTAAAAAATAAAATCCTATAGACTCCTTGTATTTTTTTTATTTTTTATTTTTAAAGTATTTATTTATTCATGAGAGAGAGAGTGAGAGAGAGCAGCAGAGTCACAGGCAGAGAGAGAAACAGGCTCCATGCAGGAAGCCCGACGTGGGACTCGATCCCAGGTCTCCAGATCACTCCCTGGGCTGAAGGTGGCACTAAACCACTGAGCCACCCTGGCTGCCCTATAGACTCCTTTAAAAATAGATAGCATTTGAAATTGATGGCAAATATATATAGTATTCTTTTAAAGTTAGGCTAAAAATTAAGGAAACCTCTAGTGCTTTCATGTGCACATGAAAGAAAGGTTTGGTGGTGATGTGTTTTTTTGTTTTGTTTTTACTTGTAGAGACTTTGGAGGCACAAGTTAGTGTGCAGTAGGACTTCCAGTTTTAAGATGACAGAGAAAAGATATCTTCAAGGCTATTGAAAATCACTTCTAAATAATAAGAAAAACAAGAAGCAAACACAAACTTCCTGTTTGACCAAACCAGGAGTTATTCTTAAGACTAAATCTCAGTATAAGATGAAATGTATGGATCCCATCAAACTTCAAGAAGAATGGCCTCCACTTTTATTATTTGATTATAACTACAGAAAAGCTCTGGTTCTTTGCAGATTTTACCCTTTAAACTGGTTCTGGTTTGACCTCTTTTGGGTCCAATACATCTATCCCAAGTTGCTGAGAATTTTCTCATTTCTCAGAGGAGATTTGATTATCCACTTTGAGGAGTTTCAGTAATTTGTAGATTAACCAAGGACTTCAGCTTTTAGTAGACTTTAGCATAGTGCTTTGCTCTTATGGCCCAAGCCGATAAGTTCTGGAGATCTATTATGCTGCGTACCACCTAGAGCTAACACTGCTTATTTTATACTTAAAATTTGCCAAGACCGTAGATCTTGTGTTGTTATCATACACACACACACACACACACACACACATTACTACTACTAATAAAGAGGGAAGGAGGAAACTTTGGGGGTGATGGATATGTCTATGGCCTTAATAATAGTGAAGTTGGTAATGGCTTCATGGGTATACACTTACTACCAAACTCATGAAGTTGTATACATTAAATATGTAAGCTTTTTACCCGTCAGTCATACGTCAGTAAAGTGGTTTAAAAAATAAATTGAAATAAAGAAGAAACAGGTGAAAGAGCTGACAGGAATTGTGTTTGAGCTGAGGTCAGGAAGCAACTATTTTGGCACAAGCCTTTTTTAGCAGGGCTTGACTTCTAAGCTCTACAAGTATAAAATAATTTAAAAATTGTAAAATTAACTATAATATAAACTAAAAAATCTGTTAGATGGCTTTATAGAAAAGAAAACCAGACATAATTCTTGCTCAGTATAACTATTGCTTTAACTAGTTTAATCTTAAAATCTGAGACTGTAAAAAAACCCCTGAACTTGGTCAACACAAAAGCTCTAATTATTCAGTCAAGTTTGCTTCATAAAATAAGCCCTAGTCTCAGAAAATGTATAGTGTAAAGCATCTATCTTCATTTGCTACAGCTATCAAATATTTTAAGGCAAAATCTGTGGTGTAATATAACATAAGCATTTAGATTATTTACATATGTTAAATGTTGTTTCAGAGTATTTTTTAGACTTGTTAAAGCAAAAAACTTTTGAATCCTATTGTGATGTATAAATGATATAAAGAGATGAGTAAACTGTGTATTCTGATAAATTACCAAAATATACCATATACAGCAGTAGATAAGCATATTTGAAAAAACCCTTTTCTAATAAGCATTTTTAAAAAAGATTTTACTTATTTAATCATGAGAAACACAGAGAGAGAGGCAGAGACATACGTAGAGGGAGAAGCAGGCTCCTGCGGGGGGATTGGGGGAGCATGATGAGGGACTTGATCCCGGGACCACGCCCTGAGACAAAGGCAGACACTCAACCACTGAGCCACCCAACTGTCCCTCTAATAAGCATATTAATTGCTGGAAGATCCAACAATTAATGGACAATGAGTCAGCCAAGAAAGTAACTTTAGGGCAGCCCCGGGGGTACAGCGGTTTGGCACCGCCTGCAGCCCGGGGTGTGATCCTGGAGACCCAGGATCGAGTCCCACGTAGGGCTCCCTGCATGGAGCCTGCTTCTCTCTCTGCCTCTCTCTCTCTCTCTCTCTCTCTCTCTCTCTCTCTCTCTCTGTGTGTGTGTCTCTATGAATAAATAAGTAAAATCTTTTTTTTTTCAAAAAAGAAAGAAACTAAAGCAGAAAATGAATAAAGTCAGTTAAAGTTTATCAATACTTGGGGGTTGGTTTTTATTAAAGCTAATAAGCATTTAAAAAATTGGTTTTAATCTTGTGTTCCATTTCAGCCTTAGAGTCTTCTTTGGAATCACTTTGAGGTTTGTGTTTTAAGAATATGTGAATATTAAAACTATCCTCAAATTAGATGTTAGAGTTTTTTTTACAGGTAACTAGAAGTTTCAAACTCCAGATTTTCATGTTTAATGTTATAAAAGTCTCCAAATAGGGCAGTATCTTTCAGATTCATAGAAACAGATGGCCTCTTAGTTTAGAATTTTTAGTTGTGAATTGCATCAAAATCATAAACTTAGGAATTGGAAGTGTGAGAGTTTTTTATATTCTCTATGAACACACCTACAGTTGCTACATGGATAATATTTAAAGATGGATAAATGTTTAAAAAGAATTACACAAAGTACACTCATCAATTTATTTTTCTGTTTTTATTTTATTGTGAGCCAAATAAGCAAGCTTAAAATTCAGGAGGTAAATAAATTCTTTTAAAATCAAGTCATAAGCGTCAAATCAAGGTAGATTTTGCTCCACGGTACCTTACTTTAATGAGCTAGTCTTAAAATTCTGTGGAACAATATATTCTGAAATATCACAAAAGCATATTTGTATACTTTAGGACAAAAAGGAAGTAGCAATGTCCACCCTTACTGAAAAAAATTATCTAATAAGATAGAAAATAAAAGCATCATAATTAAGTTCAATTCATAACAACTTATGCCTGACACTATTAAATGTCTAAGTTTAAACTTTTGAAATATTCTCTTGGTAGAAATTACAGATGATTCTATTAAAATAATTAAAGTATTGTGTTATTATAACTCAATTCTTCACTTCTTGCATAATATTTAGAGGAAATAAAACTTATTATCATTTTAATTTAATTTTTAGAGAAAATGAGTTTATTTTATCTCTAAAGTTCTATTTGTTACATATGTCACTGGTTTCAATTAAGGCATTTAAAGTTTCTAAAGAAATTTTAAACTTTCTGAAACAAATTTCTAATTGTACTTATTAATAAATAGTAAAATGGAAATAACAATAGGCTGAAATGAAAAGATGAATTTTCTTTTACCTTTCAAGAATAACATAGCAGTGACCAGTCTAATAAGTAATTAAATAGCGTATTTGACTCATTTTGCCATCATCAGACACGGAAAAATTTAGGAAAAGAGGTATTTAGTATGATTTTATGTTACATACATGTCTATAACTATGTATCTAAAACCATCACATTCATGGTACGCCTAGGTGGCTCAGCGGTTGAGCGTCTGCCTTTGGCTCAGGGCATGATCCTGTGATCTGGAATTGAGTCCCACATCAGGCTCCTCCTGGGGAGCCTGCTTCTCCCTCTGCCTATGTCTCTGCCTCTCTCTCTGTTTTTCATGAATAAATAAATATAATCTTAAAAAAAAAAAACCATCACATTCATTACCAAGCCTTTGTTTAAATAGCTACTGCACAGAGGGTAGAATCCAAGGACAGGAAATAGCCAGTATATTCCCTTCCATCTAGGCACCGACATTTGAGTTGATAACATAATACCTTATGTTTCTAAAAGCCTGTAAGAAGAAATAGGTAAGAAGTACCAGAATTAAAGGTAGCGACTGAGATTAAAGAAAATAAATTTCTTTTTTGGTTGTATGTATGTTAAACAATATTTTGCATTAGTTGGAGTTTCCAACATGACCTTATCTTAAAGTTTTCAGAATAGTACACCATTCAAGGTGAAAAGTCACAGGCTTATCAAGAAGGAGATTTATGTTCTCTTTAACACCATTTGCCCTCAGAGTTGGTGCAAAACTTGCTACTCTGGGGGTTTTCTTCATAAATCCAAAGCATATATATTTCATGAAGTTTGCCACAAGATTATTATTTTCATCAGTAGGATGCTATAATGTCATATAAATGAACTATCTGTGGAGTTTTTGTGAAGCTATGCTAGAAATAGTTTACAGAAATATCAAGCATTTTAAAATAGGGCAAAGCGTATGCTCTTTAGGGCTTTAAGGAGTCCTAAAATATTTCTATGGAATGCTAATTCTGAGTGATTCTAATAGTTATATATATATATTTTTTTTAATATTTTTAAAATATATTTTTATATTTTATAAAAATATATATATATTTAGTTATATATATATTTTTTATATTTTAAAATATATTTTATATTTATTTTATATATATATATATTTTTTTTTTTTTTTTAAAGATTTTATTTATTTATTCATGAGAGAAACAGAGAGAGGCAGAGACACAGGCAGAGGGAGAAGCAGGCTCCATGGAGGGAGCCCAACGTGGGACTGGATCCTGGGTCTTCAAGATCACACCCTGGGCTGCTAAACAGCTGAGCTACCTGGGCTGCCCTACTAGTTCTATATATCTTAAGAACCTTGTGATAAAGTTAATCTGGGAAATGCTGGTTCAAGACTATAGGATTCCTCAGAACCTTTAATTTGTGATTAGGCAATGCAGACTCTCAAGAAGGGACTTTTTCAACATGCTTTATTTTAATATATACACTAAGTTCACTGAATCAATGCCTTTTGTTTGTTTTTTGTTTTTGAGCAATATCTCTAAGGGACTGGAGTTCCATGGAAAATATTCTAGATTATACTGGCATCAAAGTTAGCTATATGCTGTTTTTGTTTTCTTTTGTTTTTCTTGTTTTTGTTTGTTTTGTTTTGTTTTTTTGTTTTTAGGTAGACTCCACATCCAGTGTGGAGTCCAATATGGGGCTTGAATTCATGATCCTGATATCAATACTTGACCTGAAATCAAAAGTTGGGACGCTTAACTGACTGAGCTCCCCCAAGCACCCCAAAGTTACATATGAAGCTCTGGAATTAGACAAACTATCAAGTCACTTTACCTCTCTGAGCCCTGAGTTCTCACCTATTCAGGAAGAATATAAATTGCCACTTAATAAGAGTATTAGAGATTGCTAGTTTGTGTAAAGAACAGAGCTTATTATAAGCACAAATAAAAAATGCTTACTTATCAAAACAGCATTAATTGGAGAAGCAGAGTCCACAAATGTAGCCACTGTAATTCCTCAGCAGAATGTACAAAGCCTAGAAAAACTGAGCAATATGTCACCAAAGATAACTATGAAGCAGGAGGAAAAAACTGAACTATTTTATATTAAATATAAATTTTACTTTGGCTTATGATTTGTAATTCAATCTCATAATTGGTTCACTATTAAACTATTTTCACAATCTTATTTAATCTTCCTAAAAATGACTGATACTATGTCTATTTACATTTAATTTTACAGACGAGAAAACTAAAGTAATAACTTTCCAAGCTCTAACAGCTAATTTGTGGAGCCTGTATTGAAACTGATCTGATTCCAAAGCCCATGCTCTGTTTTTAAAATTAATATCCTCAAGGCACCTGGGTGGCTCAGTGGTTGAGTATCTGTCTTTGGCTTAGGTCGTGATCCAGGGGTCTTGGGATCAAGTCCCGCATCAGGCTCCCTCCAGGAAGCCTGCTTCTCCCTCTGCCTGTATCTCTGCCTTTCTGTGTGTCTCTCATGAATAAATAAATAAAATCTTAAAAAAATAAAATTAATATCCTCATGTAGTTAAAAACTTGAATATAAAAAAGATGAAAAGTCACATCTCCTATCCCTGCCTATATTCTCCGATTCCCACATTCAGGTGCCTCACACTTTCATTAGATTAGGTGTTTTTCCAGTTCCTTTATGCAGATTCAAGCACATATAAATATACGTTTTCAATTTCTCCAAAAATATGTGGAGTTCTTAGGTAGGACATCGAAAGCATGATGAATCAAATGAATCAACATATATTAAAACTTTTGTGCTGTGAAAGACCTTGTTAAGAGGATGAAAGACTACAGAGTAAGGAATCACATCTGAAAAATGAATTCTAAAATATACAAAAGATATAAACAGATTTTTCACCACAGAGAAGATACAGATGGCAAATAAACACATGAAACCACATTCGACATCAACCATTAGAAAAATGCCAATTAAAGCCACAGTGAGGTATTCATCATACAGCTACTACAATAGCTAAGATCAAAACTAGTGATAATGCCAATTGCTAGTGAGGGAAGATGTAGAGAAATTGGGTCTCATTAGCTGGTGGACATGTGAAATGACACAGCCACTCTGGAAGATAGTTTGGCAGTTTCTCATAAAACTAAACCTGCACTTACCATATGACCCACCATTTGCACTCTTGGGCATTTATCCTAGAGAAATGAAAACTTATGTTCACACAAAGCCTGTATACAAATATTCATAGTAACTTTAATTATAACAGAAAAATCCTGGAAGCAAATTAAATCTTCAACCCAAATCTCCTATATTATGCGTAAAGAGTTCTCAGTCTTTGTGCCAATATTTATTCAGTCACCTGAAGAGTTGTATAACTTGTCTCCAAGATGGCAGCAATAATCCCTCATCCTGCATTCAACTGAACAAATTTGTACATCCATACAATGGAATACTGCAATAAAAAGGAATGAACTGTTGATAAAAGCAACAGCCTGGGTAGACCTCAAGGGTCTTAGGCTAAGTAAAAAAAAAAAAAATCAATCTTGAAAGAGTACATGCTGTAAGATTTCATTTATGAAACTCTCAAAATGAGAAAAGTATATAGATATACTATAAGCAACACAAATGAATAAAGGTTCAAAAATGATGTAAAGATCTTTAGTTAGCTATAATATATTGTCAATTTCCTGGTTTTAATAGTGTACTATATATTGCCCAATAATCATGATATCATACCATAGTTATACTTTTAAGATCACCATTTTGTGAAGTTGGTTGAAGGCTACATGGGACTCTTTGTACCAGTTTTGCAACTTCCTGTGAGTCTATAGTTATCTCAAAATGCAAGTTAAAAAAAATGTGCATGTGGGATGGGAGGGATTATTGCTACCATCTTAGAGACAAGTTACACAATCTCCTAGGTAAGTGAGTAAATAGTGACATAGAAACAGAATTTGGGCTCTAGGAGCCAGCAAACAAAAGTCATGATTTTGGATGATCTGTTCCTATTTTAGAGGACAGGAGGCAGGAGCCATGAGTTAGAACAAGCAGGGCTTAATCTCCATTAATTCAGCCTCAAGATCTAGCACCTATCTTTGAGGGTAAAGAGTCTATCAGATGGAGCAACTAACTGGCAAAAATTAAAGGGAAACCTAGGTAGAGACCTAATTCTGAAAATGAGGCCAAATTGGAGAAAAGAATGGGCAACCTGGGGATTAGACAGACTTTCAGAGTTTTGGCAATAAATTCTGAGGCATCTGAGCCAGTGGGTCCTTTGCTGACAGTGTTACTCATCACCAAATCCTACAGTGTTGGGTTCAGAGGCAGGTAAAGTGCATAGACCTATTGAAAGACTTCTGGAACTGGGAGAGGCCCAAGCTCACATGGGACATCATGGTGAGGAGCTTAGAGAATGTGGACAGTAGAAATCACGCAAAGGTCAAAGCATAAAGAGAAAATAGGCACTTTCCTTTTCCAAGGAATCCCAAGTTTTACCTCCTTTCCTTTACCATTGCATTTCTTGCATATGTTTTTAATTAGGAAATGACTGCAAAGTACTATATTTCTTTTTATAGAACTAAAATACTGATTAGCAAGGATTGTTAAAGTTATACTTAGACGAAATCAAACCACATAGGGTGATTGAAGTCATTCTATTTCTTTGTGGGGGTGGTGGGGTGGTGGTGGTAGTTCTGAATGGCAATGTGCTTTCTGGACACTGTCCTTGCTTTTTCTTTGAACAGAAGGAAGAACTTTTAAAATAATCTCAATATAATCCCCCTGCCCCCAAAGCTATGTCAATACATGTAAGTATTTGGTCTCAAAATTTTCCCTGACCAAATAGTCTCTTGTTCACTTTGCAAAACAGACAAAAAGGCAAATTGCTTTCTCTTTTTTTCTATCCCTGCATCCCAGTATAATGGGATTAGATCAATAGGTTGAGTTCTTGTTCCCATTGTGAATAGTCATTTGAGTAAATGCTGACTGTCTTATTTGGAGTCTCTCTGCCTTTCCACTCCATCCTCGAGAAGAATGTTTTATATAGAATTTTATGCTCTTTATACCCATATACTACTCAATCCCCTAATTGAATGTTAGAAATGTTGAGTACTAGGCACACACACTTCAAGTGCTTTCTAGGACGTAATTTTATTTCTGAAGATATTCAGAATGCCTAGAATTTACACAGAGTACATTTAAAAAATCAATTTGATAGTCAATTATTTTAAATTAGCTACCGAACATACAGTGCTTCAAAATCTTGAATTAGTGCAGGATATTATTTGAATACATGCTCTCAATTAAACAGAACATACGGAATTAAAAAAAAAAAAAACCTGAAGCAATTGTGAATAATAGTTTTGGTGATAAAATCACTTGCTTAGTTGCCCTTATGACTTAAATTTGGCATTTATCTCATGCAGATTTTTCTATTGGAATATAATTCCAAGTGGTACCAAACATCATAATGGCTATATTTTAACAAAGATAGTAGTGGCTGTAATAGCCAGGATTTCAATTATCAGAAGTTTCATACACTAACAAGAAGATGATTCTGAATCTAGTTTTACATATTGAATAAATGTGTTGCATGAAAGCATGAAGTGATACAGCAGGAAGTCAAATGCAAAGATGTCAACCCAATGTTTGACTGTAATACAGCCTGCTCACTGGCATACCATGTCCTTCACAGCTTATAACTACAATCTCCCAATAAGAATCTGGTTAATACCTGTTCCTTATCTCAATGGGTTGCCATCGAAGTTATTTTTTTTTTTAAAAAAACACAAAGCTCTTTGAGCTTCTCTAACATAAGTGGGAATCACCTTTTATTTTCTGTTCTAAAATAGGTTGTTCTTGGGAATGCAGAACATGGAATTCTGGGCCCAGCCATAGGGAATAGCTCATAGTCCCCTTTACACATTGTCAGTGGCCATTAGGTTACCCTGATTACTCTGTAGAAAGCACAGCCCAGCCTTGACCAGGAATACTGGAAACCCTGAAGAGATGGCCAGTATTATAAACTGCTATTAGAATAACCAAAACTATTTCCTGTGTCAATCAAGAGATCTTCAAATATATTTTAGTAGTAAAGAAATATGCCTAAGTGGTTGTGCCTTGTTTTACATTTGACTGTGAGTCTTGGTTTCCTGAGTCTTGACTCTGAAGCATCTTGTGATACTTTCAAAAAAAAATTTAAGTGACTGGGTATGTATTGCCAGGCTCTGCTAATCACTGTGTGTTTTAATCGAAGAGAAAATATGGATTCTGTGTGCATTCTGAAAGTCAATAGGGAATTGATCAAACTTTGTTCTGAGCACTGGGTAAAGATTTAAATAACAAGTGGGAGTGAACTGGCCTTTGTTAACATACCTTCATTGAAGTAACTTTTACTTTAGGCAGACTCCACCCAGAAGAAGGTGCTTATAATCAGCAGTCCAATTTGTAGGACAGAGCCAGGTTAGGATGTTTTGGCTTGATAATATAGCGGTATCATCTTGTCACCGTAGAGGTGGTTATATTCTGTAGATGACTGCAAGTGATCATATGAGTTCACAGATCTTTCATCACAAAGTAATATGGTGATATCAAATAGTCATTTGCACTCAACAGTATATATTGATATACACTAGGTTGTCAATAGTGGATTGACTATTTCTATTCCTGATGGCAAGTCTCACATCAAGAAATGTGAGGGGACAGCCAGGGTTGCCCAGTGGTTGGGCATCTGCCTTCGGCCCAGGGCCTGATCCTGGAGTCCCGGGATCGAGTCCCGCATCAGGCTCCCTGCATGGAGCCCGCTTCTCCTTCTGCCTGTGTCTCTGCCTCTCTCTCTCTCTCTCTCTCTCTGTGTGTGTCTCTCTCATGAGTAAATAAATAAAGTCTTAAAAAAAGAAACGTGTGAGGGGACTGGGTATTTCAGCAGTACTTACTATGGAAGGAAAACATGGCAGAGCCCAAAGAAGGCCAAAGCTCTTAACTGTGGTAGTGAGTACAGCACATGGTTTTCCTTGGATTAATTAAGGCCAGAAGCACTGATGATAGAGCTTGAGAACAGGAGATTCTCACACTTGAGGTGATGTATGACATTGGATTTAAAGACTTCCTATGAAGAACCACTTTTTCCCCAGTGGTTTTATACACATTCCTTGAAATGTCAAGTGGAGGCTTTGAGCCACATCAGCTATTTGAGCAATGCAATGTCACAATGCATGGTAGCCACAACAGTCTTGGCTGAATGCCTTGATGGAAAACCCTGAAAACTCAAGAGACACAGCAACTCAGGTAGTTTAGACTCTCTAAGGAAGTATTCGGGGGATCTACTGCTTTGGGCATCCTACAGTCAAAGACTTTTCCCAGTACTTACTGAACAGTGTTGGTTCAAGGCCTGTGGTATCCCCGCCTGTCTGCTCAGTTTAGGAGAGGGCCATAGAAATGTGCTCTTTCTGAGCCACACTGAGGGAAGGGAGAAGGTTACTCAGACAAAGCAAGGCTTGCCAATCCTTTTTTTACACTTGCAGACATTTACGAGCACTGCTACACATTGGGCAGGATCCTAGGCATCTTTCCTGGCCCCCGTGCAATAGCATCCAATTCCTCTGCTAACTCATTCCAGATGAGGTGAAGAACTATGGTAAGCAGTAGCATCATCATCATGCAAAACTAAGACATATGGGAAAAGTTAAAGATGTGGTGTTCCTGTGACTGTGTGTTATGATCATCAGTGATGTGAGCAAGCCCCTTCTTTACATAAAAAGAGCAAAGAGCATTTGTATTTTGGTTTCAAACTGGAACTCTTCCTGGGTTCTGCTTAAAGTTGGTTTTTAATTTCTTGAAATCGTTTTGGAATCTACAGTTGAGATAAGGATAATAATATTCATATGTTCATTTCGCCTTTAAATGGCATCAAGGAACATTGGAAGCTTTTAAAACTGTAATATTCAAGCATAGAATAGGACAGACTCAATCAGACTATGTGAGCTTTCCCATTGGATATTGAATCACGTGTGTGTTCAATGTTTTCTGTTGGGTTTCTTGGTATGTAGGGCACATCAGCTTATTTACACTACAGCATAGTGAGCAGCAGGGTAAGCTTGTGGTTCCCTTGGATCCAGTAAAGCTGTGATTCTGTGGGAACATTTATAATACCGTGTTTTCTGTCTCTCTTCTAAAGGGCGACTGAGGGAACCGATGATCCCTCTGGGGCTTTTGCATGAGTCATTCAGTGCCGCTGTTTGTGTGTTATTGGCAGGCACCAGCCACCCCCTCCTTCTCCTTCCTCCATCCTGGGAAGCTCATCTTTATCACTTCCATGCATTCCTTCTTCTGTTCTGAAATTCTTAAAAGAGGTAGGGCTGTGCATGAGTGTGTGTGTGCGCGCGTGTGTGGGCGCGCACACACGCGCACAGGGAGAGGAAGGTGGAAGAACGGGTGATTTATAAATTTCAAATTCTCTTCCATTTTATGGGTGGGGTGGGGGTTGCATGCTATTTCCAAGACAGACATCCTATGAAAAACAGATTTCATTAGTGTCTGAAATGACAGGAATGGTTTAAATTTAGCATTGGGGAGGGAAGGCTGCCTCTAGGTAATGTACATCTAAAATGATTCCAAATGTTTTATCTGATGCCAGCTGTGTAGCCTTCTGGATAAATCATTTCACAACATATACTTCACAGCATTTAGTGCAGATGTATCCCTCAGCCACAAAGATCCTTCACTGAAAGCTAGCAGCCACTGCAGTGCCACTGCCTCAAAAGGAGCTCACTGCCACCCATCACATTTTCAGCCCCAACACCTCGTCCCACCAGCTTCGATGATGGGGCTCAGTGTGAGGCAGACCAATAAATTCTGCCCACTGAGCCTGAGTTTCCCTGGGCACACTAGCCATTCACTCCTATTTATTTTCCTTGGGACCCAGTGAATCATCTTTTGTGCTGTCTCTTACGTTGTGTGACTCATTTCAGGCTATTTTCTGCTCAGCCTCAGCCGAGAGGCTCATTTCTGGAGAGGGCCCTTCCTCATCTGCTAAATGTCATGAATCACAACACTGCACTTCATAGAAACTCCACGCTCGCCTTACCGGAGATTAGTGTAAACAATAAGAGCAGCCTAGCAAAGAAGTGGCCTTCATGTGGGTGAAGCCCAGGCCTCTCCCAGGCTTATTTTAAGACCATAATTTGCATATTGCTTTTCAACAATGATAATGTTGGCTTTTGTAATTTTGTCATCTTTGCTTTTATCAGGAGGTATATATGTATCAAATGTCCTGTTGCAATCATCATCTGCTTGGTTTTCAGAACAAAAGTGCTGGTGGTCATTTCCACTTCCTAGTGGCCTCCCTTCTGTCCCCTCTTCCATAGTCGTTTTCTCCATGTACATTTTGGAGAAAAAAAAAATTTTTTTTTAAATTTCTCCTTCCATGCCTTTTCTAATTGATGACAAAACAGTTTTTCCAGAGAAAGCATTCCTAGTTTAATCAGAAGAATAAGTCTGCCCAGTATACCTATAATTGATGGACTTTATGTTTTCTGGAGATTTGAGAATCTTTTGGCATGTCTCTTAATATTACAGAAGCTAATAATAACCGCTGCTTCCACTGAAGCACCAGAGAGAAGGTGCAGAGTGTCTGGTGTCTGGTTCAGGTGCTTGGGGCAGGCTTGGCCGCCTTCACTCAGCTGAGATTCCTGATAGCCCGGCTGGCTGTGGCCCAGGGGGGGCAAATGTTGAATTTTCTCCGCAGAACAAAGGAAATCTTTTCCCTATTGTTTTATTTAATTGCTTTCATTTTTTAGGGCAAATTTTCGGTTTATACAAGGGTAAGACTCAGCTTTTCCAGGATTAGGAAACAGATTGTAAAATATTTTGCTGGGTCAGGACACAAAATATTTCACCCTGAGACAAGCTCAGGGTCTTGCTCGAGGCTCAAATGCCTTGAAAGTTTAGGTTCTGAAGAAAACTTGCCTGGAAACGGTTGCATCCATGCCAGACAGTTACCTAGTAAGCAAAGGGGTCCCGTGTAACCTATGCAAGGTCGTGATGAATGGAGAGCCATTTCCTGACAGTGTCCCCACCGACCAAGTCCCCCCCCTGGCTGAGAGGCAAGCAGCCGCTCCCACAGCTGCAGCCCAGAGAGCGCAAGGCACGGCATGCTTTTGCTATGTGTTTTAAATTAGCTTAGTCAAGCTATAAATATTTTTGGTAATTTCTAAAAAAACGAAATGTTTCTGTCTAAGCCAGAAGACTGGGTTGTGCAATACAAATTAACTTCTTATGGAGGTGGAGTCTGGAAAACAGAAGGGAAGTGTGCTTCTAACGATGCCTGTTCCAATGGGGTTGCAGATAATTGGTCAAATTTGCTTGGAGGATTTCTCAGTTACCTCAGGCATGAAATTCAAATTCCTTCCCATGGACTCTACTAATATCCATCACATGCCAACACTGGCCCCATGTGTGTGTGTGTGTGTGTGTGTGTGTGTGTGTGTCCCCATCTCCTGAGGCATACCTCCTCATGAACTGCCTCTAAGTGGACTGGTTTTACCTTACTTTCTCTAGTTAGCATAATATCTGTCTTCCTTTCTGTGGGCGGAATCTCTGTTTCCCCCATCAATACCAACGGAAACCCTCTTATCCCAAGAACTTTGTCTGAAGAAATTTAAACAATTTTTAATTACTTATGATCAGCTCTTCTCTTTTGATTCTGTAAGCAACATTGGTTATATATACAGAAGACTGCATTCACTGGAGATTCTGATGGCCCTTGGAACAGGAAAATGATCCAAATAGCATACTATATTAGAATGATGATAGTGTTGAGAGGGTGGAAACGAGATGACATATATATAGATTTTTCTTTCCATCCTCTCTTTCTTCCTCTTTCCTTCTCCTCCTTCTATTGCTTGATAGAGACAAGGAAATGCTAGGTAAAGCTGGAGTTCTTAAGATGGACAAATCTGGGCTGAAAACTCTGGGCTGTCTAAGGTGATGCTGATATTTTTCAGACTTTGGAACAACTAGTCTGGATATCTTAACTGGAGTTCTGGTCAACCAGACTGCTGCAGGGGCTATCCAGAAAATAATGCTAGCATTAGGGTGCATGGGGAGGATATAAAAAGGAAAGACTTAAAAAGAAACTTATACTCTGGATCATCAAATCTTTATCACTGCTTGGATTGTGTCCTGTGTGGTGATGGGTACCACCCAGCCATAGTTTCACATAGTACTATTTAGGTTCTAATCATTGGAGGAGGCACAGAGTAGTGGGAATTGGATCATAAAGGTGGGGTTGGGTATGAGAGTCAGATATAATAGCATGGTGAAATGTAGACAGCTTGAGCTGATGGCTGGCAGGAAGGGGAAGGCCTGGTCTAAAATGACATTCAGGCTTTGCTCTTGGGAGACAGGGTGTATAGGGGTGTTGTTCCAGTGAATGAGGAATGTTGGTCTAAGCATAGCAACAGAACCTCTGAGGTCTGCATTCACTGGGACTATAGAAGACATTACAGAAGATACTGCATGGCCAAATTAGAACTCTTACTTTCCAATCCTCATCCCCAACCCTATTTCTTAACCATCTTTCTGTTGACGTCAGTGGCATCCATCACCCACTCAGTTACTCAAAAACCTCAGGGAAATTCTTGTGTTTTTTGCTATTACCCCAACTGTTAATCTATTTCCAAAAATGTATCCCAAAAACATCCTATCTTTGTATTTCCTCTGCTACTAAGAGACTACATAAAATAAAAGGTTAACTCAATGAGTGTTTTAATGGCTAATCACAATTCTTTTCTCCTTTTAAAACTAAAATAGGAAACTAACATCAAAGTGTGGGATTACAAGGCCTTGGGGCTCCTGGTGCATCATGATGCCTGGTATCCTCTTCTTTTCCAATTCCACACCCTTGTCCAGTCACCAGTGGCCTATCTTATGTATGTGAGATCTCCCCTTGACAGGGAGAAAGAAGACACAATGATACTGTGTAACTTTGGGCAGGGTGTAATTTTTTTCCTATTTATTGTGATAGGGTTTAAGGGTTTATGTTTTATTTTATGAGCTTCTAGAGGAGTCTCTCCTTCCCTCTTTTCCTCTCTCCACTCCTGTCTCCTCTTGGTCCAAATTCTTCCTACTTGAGGCCTCTTGAGCCCTCAATAAGGAGACCTTCCATGTACAAATCCTATGGCTCTCCTATTTGCCATAGAAGGAGAGCAATCTGGGGATAGTTCTGCCAGAAAGACAGGACTCACTGCCCCATCTTAGGGGTATTCAATGTAGAGACAACACAAAGTTTCGGAGCCATATTTTTTCTTATTCCCCCTTTGACTATAATAAAATTTTAAGATTTTTTTTTATTTTGAAGTATCTTTAATTTTAAAAACTTTCTTGATAAGAACTCAACACATTTCATCTATTTAATTGTAATTTCAATTCTAGTGAACATGAAGAATGTTTTCTAAGATGACCCTACCTCAGGTAAAGGAAGCCAAAATGATTTCTAATCAGTCATGCTATTAGCTGTTCACCAAGTAGGTTAGTAATCAATAATTTTTAAATAATATGACTGTAAACTACTCCATTTATGAGCAATGCAAGACCTTTCAAAGGATTACTGAAAAAAAAATTTTTTAAAAAGGCAAATATGTAAAGTGTTAAAAAAATAATGCAGCTTTATAAAATTAACCTAGCTTCTAAGTAAATGTCGAGGATTCAACTCTTGCTCTTTATTTACCTCATTAATACATTCATATTTCCATTCTTTCTGAGCTCAGGATACTTTGAAGATACTTGTTCTATGTTTATTTAAGGCTAAATTTAATAACTATAATCTTTGATGTGTACTTTTTGAGAAAAATTATATTAAAAAAATCTATTCATCACTTTATAGGCAATTATCTCTTTGAGTCACTATTAATGTTTATACACAAAAAGATTCTGATTTTAGTTATAAAACTATTGAGACTAAAATTCTTTTTAGGACACAAAGAAACAGAGAAAAGTCTACATGATGGAAGCACCAAACTCACCTAAACCCAGTCATTTACATCATTTACTATAGACAGCAACAAAAACTGGTAAAGTGAAGATCCAGACCTATATCCAAAGGCCATCTGGACCAATTTTACCCTTGCATCTCAAGCAAAACATAACCAAATAGAATTAATTATATTTCTTTCCAAACTTCTCCAATTGATATATTGTTATAAAAGTCAAGGCACAATAATAGAGAATCAGCAGTCACTTCAGGATAGTTAAAAAATGTAGAATATAAAAATTTGGTACGGGAAAGTTGCAGGGCTATATAAAAAGAATAAAGGACATATATCTTAATGTAATTGGCCTAAGTTCAACATAGATGGAGAGGAAATGGATTAATCAGCCTATAGAAGTATTTTGCATACCTCTCCCACATTGTTATTGATTCAGGAAACTTAGATTTAAGGCACCCTGTACATAGCATTACCCTATGCAAAAGAATCAGATCAGAAGTAGGTCTGTGAAAAATTTGGGGCAAATGGCCACATGTAGGGTTTCATTTTGGGAGATCTTTTAAGAAAGAATGTTTCAGGTCTTGCTGAGAACACTGAGAAAGCTACTATAAATCAATCCTATTTCTCATTCGGATGGCATGATTTGTGGATATAAAGTCTGGAACCACTGCAACCATTTTGTCAACATGAAGGACACATTGGCTCACACATAGGAGGGACACATAGAGCTAATAACATGGAAGGCAGGACAGAGAATTGGAAAGAATCTGGTTCCCTGATGACATCATTAAGCCCTGAAGACTACCTTGCCTCTGGACTTTTCATGTATGTGAGCCAATAGGCCCCCTGCTTTATTACTTTTAGGACAGAGTTTGATTTTTGGTTATTTGCAGTGAATGAATCCTAACTGATGATCCTGAGTCACTAGCACATAACTAGTATGTAAGCCCAGGGAGAAAATGTAGAGAGGAAAGACTGAATCCTGGGGCATTTAACCTTAGAGATTGGGCCAAGAAGAGGAACATAAAAGAGAAGGAAGAAACTGGCAGAAAGTAGAAGAGAATGAAAAAAGTTTGGGGTGTCACTGAGAAAAGGAAAAGAAAGAAAGAAAAGTGCTTGGCAGATGAGAGAGTGGTTACCTCTTTGAGAGTTCCTGGGAGCCCAGGTAACATGAGGGCTTCTATACATGACCCTTGGAAATGGAATCACACAGCTTGTCAGCAGCTCTAGCAAGATTATTCAGTGGAGGGTAGGGTGAAAGACAGAGTAGACCAGAGGGAAAGGCGGTGAGGGTGTGAAGACTGAACGGACTCATGTTTCATGAAGTTTTGGTGTGAAGAGGAGCAGGGAAGGGAGTCAGAAACAGAGGGTGCTGAGGAATGAAGATAGTTTGTCTTCATTGCTATTGCCATTTGTTTTTTGAGAATGGAAAACACAAGCTTGTCCATGTGCCAATGGAAACACCCAGAGGAGAAGAATCAAAGAGGCTGCAGGAAAGAAGAAAGAATGGTGGAAGTGATTCCTTGTAAAGGTGAAGGCACTGGATGCCAGGAGCAAGGGGAAATACTTCAGAGGGGCAGCGACTCTTTCCTTGTCAAAGGGGAGCACACAGAACAGGAGTATGGATAAAAGAGATGTGTGGATTTGTGATCAGAAGATGGAGAAGCCCCTGTCGGATTTTCTGCGTCAAGTATGAGTGAGCATTGTCTGTCAGGATGTAGGGAAACACTGTCACCCAACATGTGGTCATTACCTCTCAGCAGGCAGAAATATTTTTTTAGGCTCTTGGAAGACAACCTTGTACATTTCTAAAGTTGCAAAACTCTTTATAATGAGTTTCTTATCAAATTAAAGGGATGCTTTATAATTGTTTTGACAGTTTGCTATGCATAGTGGGATCAGAGAGGATGATGGAGGGAGGTGTTTCTTTTACTATCAGTTTAAGATTTAGCAACTAGATTCAGATTCTCTTAAAGCTGGTTTTTATAAAAAGGAAATTTAAAACTTTCCACTTAAAATATTTACAAGCCAATGACATATATATTATTTCCTCTCCAACATGGAATACCTTTTAGCTACAGTCAAGTTAGCTCACATCCATGGTCTTTGTTGCTATAGCCTTAGGTTTTCTTTTTTCTTTAAGTTTCCTCTAGTTCTCTGGTATTGTGAAAAGTTGGAAATGTAATTTATAATACTTGTCCAAAACTATAACATGTATATTCTTAATAGGCTAGATGAAGAAGAAAAGATCATATTCCATTTCTCTGGATAGTTTTATAATAAGATCAAGTTGAGAAACTGTTTGATGTTTCAAGATGATTAGCTATGACTTCTGGTTATAAGTTAGTGAGGTTCTTATTAAATCTTAATTATAGGTTTCAGCTAACAAAATAAATTAATTAGACTATTATAAAAGACCATGTGGGAGAGGAGAGAGTGTGGGTTATTGTTTTGTAAACACTCTGTTAGGCTTGTCCTATTTTAGGCACTGTAAAATGACTTTTTTTTTTAAGATTTTATTTATTTATTCATGATAGTCACACAGAGAGAGAGAGAGAGAGAGAGGGGCAGAGACACAGGCAGAGGGAGAAGCAGGCTCCATGCAGGGAGCCCGACGCGGGATTCGATCCCAGGTCTCCAGGATCGCGCCCTGGGCCAAAGGCAGGTGCTAAACCGCTGCGCCACCCAGGGATCCCTGTAAAATAACTTCTTTTGGATAAAACCACTTAAGGGATTTTAAATCCAAAATCTTTTGTATGGAACTTCTCTAGCTGTGTATTTTCCAAGAGACAGCATATCCATCACTTCTACCTGCAGATTTCAACTTCTGATGACACATGGCTGAGAACAAATGCTAGTTTAATTCAGGCAAAGTCAAATCCAGGTCAATCTCACTGTCTATGAATCAAAGACATTTGGGGCAGAGTTGAAAATACAAGCCTAATTAGTGAAGTTGTTCAAAACATATGGCCCAGGAAAGAGTAAACCCACACATTTCACAAAACACAGTCATTGGGTCACTCTAGGCTTTGTGAAAGGACATCAGTTAAAACTACCATAAAGGTATTTTGTTAGATTTTGATCATGACCTCTCTAGCTATCAGTGTATAACTCTTTGAATTTGAACCTATAGGGATTTCATATAACTAATATATATATATGTTATATATATATATATATACACACACAAACACACATCTATGAGTTTTATTTAACTTAGACATATAAGTACATATGTTGAGAGAGAGAGAGAGAGAGTGTGTGTGTGTGTGTGTGTGTGTTAGAAGTTCTTTTGATGAAGGGACTTTAGTGAATGGTAGTGGGTGTCACAGGTGAGAGAGACTCTGATCTGTGATCGCATTTTTAAAGCTGATTCTAGCTTTAATGAATCAGCCAGCCACAGGTCATAAGTATAAAGGTGTTTCTCAAAGAAGTTGAGTTCACCAAGCTATCCCAAAATGTCAGCTATAGATTTGTTGGGAGGAATTATCATTGGGATGATCAATAAAAAATTTGACAAGTTTTTTGTCTGCAGCCAGAATAAAGTTTTGGATCAGTAGTTACCCAAACAGGCCAATTGGTAAGTAGTATCCCTCTTGTTTTTAACTTTTCTTAATTGGGCCAAATTAACTCTGTCCCCTGCCTAGCTCTGAAGTAAAGGATAGAAAGGAGGGAGGTAGAAGAAGAAAATAAAGTCTCAATCATTCTCCTTGGCTTTGTGCCTTTTCTCTTGAACCTTCTTCTTTTTCTCAGTGAGGGAAGGCTGTGCTGTATCACTGGGAGACTGATGTCTTTCCCTAGACTGAAGAGATGCTTTTCCCTTCCATGAGAAGCAAACAGGCTTCTATTTTCCCTTAGATATGTCCAAAAATCAGAACTTTCAGGCAGAAGATAATGGAAGACTTAATGTTTTAACATTTTTCTTCTTTTGAAAATGTTTAGGCATAAATTTGCAATAATTTTGGATAATTATTCCATTTTCTTTTGTTCATAGTTTTCCTCAACTTGAAAGAACAGCATAAACTACTGTTACAAAAGTACGGTGGATTTGGAGTAAAATCCAAGATTTGTCTATGAGTTTTGCCCTGCTCTGCGGTTCTGATTTTTTCTTCTGTTGTACGTAATACAGGCAGCCCCAAGCCCCGAGTGATTTTCAAGTGCTCCTGATGTGGGGTTTTCAAAGCGGGTTCCACAAAGAATCAGTATCACTGAATGTTCCCTCTAGGGGGTCACAGTCCTCCCTATTAACATTGGGCTCAGCCACAAGATCTGCTTCAGTCAATGAAATGGCACATGAGTGCCACACGGCACCCACGGTGAAAGCCTCAAGCCCTTCACAATGTTCTACTGTTTTCCTTTTATCTCTTCCATGAGACCAGCACTGGCCCAGATGGAAGCTGCCCTTTCAGCCTCGATCCAAGAGTGAAGAGGATGTTAAGAAAAGCCATAGCTACAGCCACCTAGCTGCTGTCATGTAAAGGAAACAAGAAACAAAGCACCACTGGTTAAACCACTGAGATTGTGTTACTGCTGTATCCTAGCCCAGCCTTCCCAATGCATGACCAGCATGAAAAGGGGTTCTTTGTATCAAGGAAATTTCGAAATTTTGAAAATGCTGCATATGCCATCCCGCTAAAGATAATATATATACACTGGCATTTTAAAGGATGTTAAAAAAAATCCTCAGGAAAGAAACCAGTGTACCATTGTGATCTAGCAGTTTCCCAATTGTCTTCATTAAAGAATTTTTTTTTTATATAATACTTAATAACCTTTCTCCAAACACACTTTTTAAAAGAGCTACCCTCATGTATTTTTTTCCTGTACCTGAAAGAGAGACCGATTCAAAAGCTGGTGGCTCTTGTGAACTTTTGCAAACTATTCATTACTAGCTTCATTCCTTTGTTCATTCATTCATTAAATAATGAAAAAAAATACATCAGGTACTATATTGTTAGGGTTGGAGACACCAAGTGGTCCAACTTCTATCTTGTGGATATGCAAAAAGTATCACTGTCATGAACTTCTATAACTCCATTTCATTTCTGACTGCATGTCTGGGCTTTGATAGAGTACCTATTTTTGAGAATATGATTACTACTGGTCACTTCTCAGGTGTCCACTGCCCAGTTCCACATGGTGGCTTCAGGACCGAGGAGTTGACATTGTCATACTAGTTTCATGGCCAAGCCATGGTGGGACAAAGGTGAGAACCTTTGCAGGGTGTCCTATGATCCTATGTTCTTGGCCACATCATATAGCCATTCCCTTCATGGCCTTAATGGTGCTGTCAAGAAGCAGGGTTCAGTTCTTTGTTCTGGGACTGCAGAATTCTATGATAACCTCCAGGATTCCTGGTCCTAGGGTTACGCATACCTCCTCTTTGTTACTCAGAAAACAGTAATCTAGGTATTGGTGTGAAAGGATTTTGCAAATGTAACCCAGGTCTCGGTTGACCTTTAATTAGGGGGAATATTCAGGTGGGCCTGACATGACAGCATAAGTCCATAACAGCAGTTTTTTCCTGCTGATTTCAGAAGAGGAAATCCGAGATTCAAAGCATGAGAAGGATTCAACACACCATCTCAGGCCTGACAGTAAAATGGATAGCGGCCCTGACAGCCAGCAAGGAAACATGGGCCTCAGCCCCACTGACCCCTGCCAACCTGAATGAGCCTGGATGTGATTTCTCCCGAGTCTCCAGACCAGACTCCGCCTCGCTGACACCTCAATTTCAGCCTGTGATATTCTGAGCACACACTGCCCCTGACCTACACAACCAGGTGCTGTGGGACCAGCAGCACCCACAGGACCCTGAGCTAAGGAGCAGTGTTTTAAGCTGCTAAGTTGGAGGTCACTTATTATGCAGCCATAGAAAAGGACTACAGGCCCCAAAGGCCCTGCTCGTGCCCTGCTTCTCCCACCCGGGTTCCCTGTTTCCAGTTTGGAAGAGCCTTCGAAAGTCAGAGGGAAGCCTGTGCGGCCCTTCTTTCATTAAGATGCTGTCTTTAGGGACCGCTGGGTGGCGCAGCGGTTTGGTGCCTGCCTTTGGCCCAGGGCCCGATCCTGGGAACCCGAGATCGAATCCCACATCGGGCTCCCGGTGCATGGAGCCTGCTTCTCCCTCTGCCTGTGTCTCTGCCTCTCTCTCTCTCTCTCTCTCTCTCTGTGACTATCATGAATAAATAAATAAAATCTTAAAAAAAATGCTTAAAAAAAAAAGATGCTGTCTTTATAACCTCTTTCCTTCATTTCTTTCAAACCCCGTATATATTAAAGTTCAGATGCTGTCGCAGCCCCCGCCTCCATCCTTGGGACCCCAGAGCCACCCGGCTGCCCGTGGATGGCGAGATCAGAGCCTCCGGCCTGGTCCAAAGTGGGGAAAGGAAAGAAGATGATACAGGGACGGGGAAACACTCCATGAACGGGTATCTCCGCACACTGTTCCACCCCGACGGCTTCTGCCACAGCCCTGTGAGGTGGGACGGGGCAGAGGAGAGGCTCCCAGCTGGGCCGTCAGGAGACGTGCGGCCCTACACACCTGCCCGCCCAGGCCTGGCTGCGGTCCCTACGGTGCAGCGTGGCACCGGATCAGCCTGCGGGAAACAGGAAATCGTTCCCCGGGCTGTGTCCGGTGGGCATGGCACCCGCAGGGAGTGCTGCCCCCAGGGGGGCATCGCGTGGCAGTGAACGGTGTTTAGATGGTGCAAATCCCAGAGACTCTCAGGAGAAGGGAGAAACCATCTGGTGAGGCCTCCTGGTATCAGGGGCTGGACAATGTGGACCGTGTCCTGATCTGTAACTGCATAGACACACATTTCCCTGGGATCCAGAGGGGGAGCTGCAGGCCCTGGGACATGGGTTCTGATGTACAGGGGAAGCAGCCGTCTCCTTTCTTTCCCCAGAGCAGCCTTTAGGGAGGAGGGCCAAATCGAACAAGCAATTTCCATGTATTCAGTGCCCGCGCTCCACCAGGCAGGGTGCCCCTCTCTGCATGCATTATATAGATTAGCCCTTAAAACAAATCTGCAAGGTTGGTAAACCCTCATTTTAAAGATGAGAAAGTTAAGCCACAAAGAGGTTAAAATCAACTGCCCAACTCAGGGGATGGAGTTGTCAGAGCTCAGTCCAACGGACCTTGGCTCTTGTCTTTGCCTTTCTAAGCAGGTTGCCTGTTACATGGAGGGAGGTCTCTAAAACAAGATCATCTGTGGGATGAAGGCGAGAAGGAAAACCACATGGCTAAGAGACAGTGTGAACAAGCGTCTGGGTGAATCTGTTTAAATTAGTTGGCAAAGAATCCACAGTGGAAGGGGAACTGTGATTACTCTGATCTTGGTGGCTGTACCTCGACACACTCTCTTGGTACCTCCGAAGGCAATTATATTTGTAGTCAGTGTGGCTGCCTGAGAGGCTTCAAATCTAGCTCACCACTGTTTTAGGTCTCCTTAACACGTCAATGTGAAGAATTACTCCCTTCCACTAGTCCAACAGCATTTGATTCCAATGGCTTCTATAGTATTTACCACATTGAATTAAAGTGTGTTGTGTGTGCTGTCACCAAACATCCCACCCATCCACCGCTAGTATTTATTTTTGTTTCCTCAAGACCAAAGTGAGTCTGGCACATAGTGGGTCTTCAGTATTTGAGAGAAAAACCAGAGATCTTTGCATATTCCTCACCATAAGACATAATGATTTGGTTCTAGGATATATTCTTACACATTGGCCATGATTTAATCAGCTCCAAAACCAGAAGCATCTCAGATCCACCCTTCTGGTGCTTGAGCTGTAGGATAAAGGCTGACATTGCATAGGGATGAGATGTCCTAGTCAAAATGGAAAAGGTCAAGGATATGGTTATCAGAGCAGGGTCTGGGGCTACCTGGGGCCCAGTAAGTCATGGGGCTGAACTGCAAGGTTCATTTCAAGGGGCCTCCACCAGTAAAGACAACAGAAACTCTCAACAGTAGGGGACCTAGGTGTCTCCGTGGTTGAGCGTCTGCCTTCCGCTCAGGTGGTGATCCCGGGGTCCTGGGATCGAGTCCCACATTGGGCTCCTCTCAGGGTGCCTGCTTCCCTCCTGCCTATGTCTCAGCCTCTGTGTGTCTCTCATGAATATTTAAATAAATAAAATCTTAAAAACAAAAGTCTCAACTGCTGCTTTTCTCGCTGATGAAAGGAGCTCCTGCTGAAACCATTACCCAAGAGAGTGATTGCCCTTAAACCTCTGTTCCACTAGCTGGCACTGCTTCCCTGCCCCAGCTGGTTCTTTCCACCACTCCCTGCCTGAGCCTTCCTCCTGCCTCCACCAGACCCAGTGGGGGCTGGTCCTGCAGAATTCCACTGGAAGTTCTCACTGGGGGCTTAGCTTATAATTCTCGCGTCTGGAGATTCTCACGTACTCCTGCTCCTCTGCTGGATGCTTCTGCTCAGCCGAGCCCCACCCTGAAGATACTGCACGCCTTGCAGGAGTTGAGGCCACCTCCCCCGACCCCCACACCAAGCTCTATTGTGCCTGGCTTGCTGCACACTGGGAGGAGCTCTCCTGTGGTTCAGCAGGATGGGAATTGAAAGACAGGAAAGATCTTGCCACGGAACTGAGGAGAAGGAGAGGGTTGTGGTTCTGGTAATGCCCTTTGAAACTTGTTATGCATTTTCTCAGAAGCAGTGATGATTAGGTTCTAGAATGCTGTCGGTGTAACGCTGTCTCAGCTCTGTGATGAGTGCCGCTGGCTGTGGTGAACTGGCCCACCATATCTCTATGGGAACATACACTCTGAGTTCCCAAGGATGTCTTAGAGATGAATTCTGATTCTACAACTGGTTGGGAACTGCCTGTTTCTCAAATTTATCCCAAGGAGCTTATGATTTTTCTGTCATGATTCTGAGGTAGTTCTGGTTTTTCAATCAGTATAAATCACGGTCAAATCTCAGGCTCTTGGAACTGAGTATGTTGAGAATAGAAAAAGTTTTCCTGAAAACACCTTACCAGAAAGCAACACAGAAGCCTCATTCTGAACAAAACTCAGAACATTCTGCCCTGGGATTTGCTTCCTGTTTTGAATATTCCAGAGGAAGGAAGGAAGATAGTGAGTCAAAGGGTGCCTGCCTGCAATGGCTGTGCACCCAGATCCCAGGTTCCAGCGAACTTCCTCCTCAGACATCTGCTCTTTCTCTTTACGTTCTTTTCAGGATATTATTAGAATACATGTCTACTGTGATCTTAGGGACAAAGATTTTGAAAATATCTGCTTATTGAAGCTCTGGTCTTTAATTCTCCTGGGTTGGATCTAGGTTATATGTTCTTTTCTGAATGAAAGAGATGTGATCATCAGTTTCCTTAAATTGACTCAATCAACCCTAGCAAAACTGGCTTGAGAGGTTGGGTCAGTTCTGAGAAATGGTAAGACCCAGCTCGTGTTTTTTTACAACCTGCTCCCACTCTTGTCCACATCACCCCCTGGAAATGTTAAATGAGTGGCAAACACAATCACTGTCTTTCTTCTCTGGTTCTTTGGTTTCCTCCAGTTTGCTGACACCATAAGCAGCCTGGGCAACTCCAATTTCTTTGCAGCATCTTGAGGTAAACCGGCTACATGTTTAGCACTTGCACCTCAGAAGGACAGGGTTTTTGAAATACGAAGGAGCAGGAGCAGGACTCCACTGTTATTTTATTAACAAGGCAGCCCTGTTTCTCTTGTATCTTTGAAATGAAAGGTAAGCTTTTCATCATCCAAGAAAATTCACAGGCAGAGTATACCCTTCCCTTCATTTTACATGGTTCCTACCTGCCTTGGAATAATGAACCTTCAACACCGAGGAAATAAAAACCAAACCCCAACCAAAAAGTCAAAAAACACTGAGAGACTATCTGGACTATCTGGACTCCCCGAGGGCTCTGCCCCATGCATATCCTCCTACTGGCAGGGCTGGGGTTGGAAAACTATCCAGTGAAACTCAGAAGTTGAAGCTCAAGGCTTCTACTAAGTGGCAGGCTTGTCTTTGACATCTTTGTTTCCCTTGAGACCTTTCACAGCATCTCAAGTTGCAAAAGCAGCTCTGAACAAGAACAAGTAATTACCACAATGGATATTTAATATTTATTACGTTAAGCTCTTAATAACTTGTAATAGTCATTAATCATGTAAACTTATTAAAAATCCTAGCAAATTCGTGAGGAGCCATTTCCTAGGGTGATTTATAAAACCGCAGAGACTTTCAAACCTCAACAAGTCACCCTTGAAGTGAAGAGAATTTAGAAATGAATAAAAATCAAAACAAATCCCGTGTCTGTGACTTATGTGAAATATTAATGCAAGTTCTTTGATGCTATTTGTTAAGTCATGGGAAAAAAACAACTTTAGGTTTTTGCTACCAACAATAAAGTAACTTTATTTGCCTCTAAAGCAAATGTTCATGACTCTGAAAGGAGTGCAAAGCTTCAGTAGATCTATGGTCTGTGATATTGAAGTTGTAAGAGTATTGTTGGTAGGGATGAGTTTTGTTTTGTTTTTTGTTGTTCACTTACACAGTAGGACAGTGATGAATTAAGAAAAGGTAGGGTAAATGCAAACCCAAACACAAGAACTGTTGGGTCATATATTAAGAAATTTGGGGGCAGCCCGAGTGGCTCAGTGGTTCAGGGCTGCCTTCAGCCCAGGGCCTGATCCTGGATACCCGGGATCAAGTCCCACATCGGGCTCCCTGCATGGAACCTGCTTCTCCCTCTACCTGTGTCTCTTCCTGCCTCTCTCTCTCTCTCTGTGTCTCTCATGAATGAATAAATAAAATAAAAAAAAGAAATTTGAATTCATACTTTTTCCAATTTGTATGCTTTGACAATTAAAGAAAACCCTTACCATTCTCTTTTTCACATTTGGATGATGGCCTCTATTCTCCTTTTGCACCTCACTCCAGGACTTTCAACTGCAAGAATGCTCTATAATGAATTATATATTTTATATAATGAAGAGTGCAATTGTTTTTGAGGAAGGAGTAGTGGTCAGGTAGGCTTCTATAATTGGTAAAGTAAGGAGATTTCTAGGTAAGTTTTCAAAGCTTCTCTTCTTTTCCTCTGCCTCTCCCCAGCGGTGGGTCAAGGACAAGCTCATGCTGTTTGGGTGGGGGTGGGGGGCGAGGATTCTCTCCTTATGATACACAGAGGGACCCAAGGGTGTGTTCCTTGGGAGTGACTATCTTTGGTTCTTTGATTCCCATGGACTCTTCATTCCTATTTGAAGTCAGCTGTGCTCTGGACTTGGGAACATTCCCCACTGATCTCTGCTCTGGCCTCTAGCTTAATAAAAGGAGACTTCTCCTGTTTGCTGTGGCTGCTCTGAAGAATAACCAGATGGTTGTAAATCTTCCTTTAAAATGTCTTTGGTATAAGAGAGGGCCTATAATTAAACAATTGAACTTTTTTTTTTTTTTGGTCCATCTGCTGGACAACCTCAAGGTCATGCCTAATTAAAGAGAAGCTTCCTCTGTCTAGGCAGGGATTTGAAAAAAGATTCCTTCTGGGTAGATTTACTCAACTCTTCACACTTGACCAGAATCAGGAGTGTGCCAGGCACAGAGCAAGTTGTTGGAGAGAAAACACTGAAATCTCAGTAGTTTCCCTCAAGGAGTTCATCTGGTAGAAAAAAAAACATAGAATAAATAATTACAGTATGAGAAGTGTTATAGAAAATGATGGCTATGGAGATGGAAGGCCAGGTGTGAGTGTGTGTGTTAGGAGTGGTGTAAAACTTTCTTGGAAGAAGTGGTATTTTTTTTTTTTTAAAGATTTGAGACGGTGAGCATGAGGGGAGGGGCAGAGGGAGAGAGAGAATCTGGAGCAGACTCCCTAAAGAGTGTGGAGCCTGATGCAGGGCTTGATCTAACAACTCTGAGATCATGAGAGGAGCTGAAATCAAGAGTCACATGCTTAACCGACTGAGCCACCCTGGTGCCCCAAGAAGTTGTATTTAAATTGAGCCTTGAAAAACTGTACAAGGTAAGCTAAATAGGAAAATTATTCCAGAAACAGCATTAGCAATACACAGAAGTGGGAAGGTGGCTAGCCACTCAGGGAACTACAGGTCAGTGTGTCTGGATTCTGAAGCAGAAGGAGAGGTATGTGAACAGGACTCTGAGGATTAGGTGGGGCCAATCGTAAAGGCCCTAGTGAACTTTGCTAAAGGCTTGGGTTTATACTGAGAACCATGATGACACTGAAAAATTTTAGAAGACTGTTATAATGGAACGTAACCTTTAGAAAGATGTTGTTTGCAATAGTATGGGCAAGCTACTAGAGGAGACTGGCTAGTAAAGGTTTGGGAATCCTCAGTATTTAAATTCCCTATTGACTCCAGGACCTACCTGTGGTATTCAGGAATCTCTATAACAGGTAGCTACTGGTTTAAGTACATTACTGGAATATTATTTTATGTAGTGCTCTACAGATAGTTATGGATGTTTTTATAGAGTTTTTTTTATTTTTAATATTCAGAGTTGTTACAATTTTGAAAGATGAGAATGGAACCATTAGTCTCATTTTATAGAAGGGGAAACTGAGGATCAGATTGAATAACTTGCCTGAGATCATACGACTAGTAAAGTTGCACGGTCTTCTGTCTTCAAATCCATAATTCTCTCCTGCACACCAAGGGGCCTCTTACATTACAGTGAACAACTGTATAACTAACCACATCCTCCTTTCTGTAGCAGGCAAATGTGGATCCCTTAAGAGTTTTAAAGAACAAAGTTATAATACCCACACAGAAATTATACCACAGCACTCTTGGCAGGCACAGCACCATCCTAGAAGTCCTTATTTTGTTGCTAAATGTATTCCTTGTACGTGCTTATTGTCTGGAATACAGCATAAAAATATGATTACATAAGGGAGCCCAGTTTATCTGAGTCCTTGCTAATATATTTCCTTCAGCATTATGGAAAGTAGAGTCCCTGGGGTTGGTACAATGTTGAGATAAAGCTACTCTGTCTTCCACATAATGCCTCTCCCACAACTCTGTTGGTATTTTTGGGCCCACTGGAATGGACTTTACGGGAGAAATATGGGAAAAGCATGTGACTGAGTTCTCTATCTCCGTCCCTACATTGAGAAACTGTTCATACCATTTCTGAGTCTTTAACTCTGCCCTCCTCACCTCTAAAGAGAAGACCTACTACAAAAACTCTTGAGGGACTCTCTTTGAAGTCTACTTCCTACTCTCTGTGTGAGCTCAGTTGATCTGACATCCTGAAGCCCCATCTCTCTCTTTCTGTGCCTAGCTGCCCTGGAATGATATATTGGGTTGGATGATCTACTGGGCCAGCCTTTCAGAGAACTCTTGACCTGAACTCTCTAGCCATAGGCAAATCATGCCCAACCCTTACATTCTTCCCAGATTTCTGCAAACCCTTCCAGGTCTAGCAACCTTGGCTTCCATGATAAAAAGGTAAAGACAATCATATGAACTCAGGATGGGAGTGGACCTCAGGTTTTGTGCAGAATTTTTGTTTTCCTAAGTCAAGGTATATAGTCAGATCATTCAATGATCCTCTTCATTTCCATCATAGTTTATTTACCTATTTCCCTATCACTGAACATTTTGGTTTCTTACTCTGTTGTATTATTATGACTAATATACATCAACTGGCATACGTTACTGGGAGTCCTGTGAGTTCTTTGGATTCCTCTGTACTAAGATCCTTTCTAATGCCAAATCTACTAACATCTCTATTTTCTATCACCTTTGTTTTTTTCATGAACATAATTCAATTCCTTATTATTTACCTTTGAACAATTGTAATAGCCCGCTAGTGGTCTGCCTTAGATCTTATACTCAAACGGTCCTCCATATACACCATCATACTAGGTCATCTTGTCCACAGAGTTACCTAATGTCTAAAAAGACCTGAGAAGCTCCACATCAAAAATGACCAGTCTTGGTCATTCAGGAGATCCATAAGCTAAAACACCAATATCCAAACTAAAACCCATAGTCTCTGATCAACACAATCACCATGTAATTACCTGTTCTTCATGAACAGCAAATAGCTAGTGAGTTTTTCCAGAGGCTGCCCTTCTGTACAGTGCCACAGGCCTGAATCTAAGAATACTCAAGTACTTATGATTTCTTATTTTGTCTTGTGCAGCTGAGCTCCTGGACAAATTTGATTAAAAGTATTCTTCTTATGGGGCGCCTGAGTGGCTTTGTCAATTAAACATCTGCCTGCAGCTCAGGTCATGATCTCAGGGTCTTGGGATCGAGCCCTGTGTCAGGTTCTCTCTGCTAAGTGGTAGCTTTAGCTTCTTCCTCCTGCTCTGTCTACATGTGCTCTCTCTTGTCAAATAAATAAATAAATAAAATCTTTAAAAAAGTACTCTTATTCTATCAGAGTGGGATTTAAAAGAATGCCTTTTCGGGGTAGATCATCTACACACCTAACCTCTGCTTAGGGTTATATAAATCCCTGAAAATATTTTATTTTATTTTTAAAAATTTATTTATTTATTCATGAGAGACACACAGAGAGAGGCAGAGACATAAGCAGAGAGAGAAGCAGGCTCCATGCAGAGAGCCCTATGTGGGACTCAATCCTGGGACTCCAGGATCACCCAGGCATCCCCCTGAAAAAATTTTAAAATAAGGAACCTGACTTCTGTCTTCTATGAGGATAAATGCAGTTCATGGAATCACCTATGAACCATAGACTGACTATAATCTCATTTATCTGGGAATGCACAAATCCAATTAAAAATGAAAGTACGGGAAGCCTGGGTGGCTCAGGGGTTGAGCATCTGCCTTTGGCTCAGGGCATGATCCCAGAGTCCTGGGATCAAGTCCCACATCAGGCTCCTGCATGGATTCTTCTTCTCCCTCTGCCTGTGTCTCTACCTCTCTGCCTCTCATAAATAAATAAATAAATAAATAAATAAATAAATAAATAAATAAATAAAACCTTTTAAAAAATGAAATGTACTCCAGGAGTCTTTGATGGGTGAGGAGCATAACCATTAGCTTCTAGCCTCAAAATGTCCACGTCCAGTTCATCCTTTCCATGTATTGTGGTTCAGAACTTTGGAAAAGCAGCTGAATCATGCTCAAGCATTTGGATCTGTGATACAGTTAGAGGACAACTCAGACTATCTGATTTTTTACCTCAAAATGTCAACCTTGCTTTCTATAAGCCTAAAAGCTTTAGCCTATGTAATTACTCTAAATCAACTACAGACTCTCCTTTTCTGCATCCTCCTCCTAGTGATTCTAATTTGGAATTTTTACTTTGTATATTTTGAAAAAAATCCATACTTAACGGAGAAAATTGATATAGATTCTAGAACATGCTAATCATGCACTTAGTTTTACTCCAGTTGAGTCACATTACCTGAGAATTATTATATGACTTTAGCTTTCCAAATAAATGCTTTAAAAAATCTACAATTGTTATGCCCTGGCTTTTATGAGTGTCACTAAAGAACAGCCATGTAATGAAGAAGGAATTGGCACTGTTGGTTAAACTAGTACTGAAAAGTAACCCATCACATTTTTTATAGTTCTTTCTTCTGTGAAGATCTGATCTGTATCACCTTGGCTCTCATAGTCAGGAGAGCCTGGGTATGGAGAGAGACTTCATTTAACACCCTGGCTGCAAAATGTGCTTCAAGCATCCTTGAGTCCTTGTAGCTGAGGTCTCTGAGAAACAACCACTCATGCAGAGGGGCACTGGGAAAGAAACCAGATGAAAATGAGTGTAGATGCCCCCTCCACCTCAGTCAAAGCAGCTCTGCTCCATTATATTCTGTAGACTGTGCCTCATTCAATAATTTTGTTTAAGAAAAGCGTTACTATTCTAATTGGAGATATCATAGTCAAAAGAGCATGAATTATAGCATCAAAAAGTTCTGAGATTAATTTTCAACTCCATCACTTATTAGCTTTTCTGTCACTGGCCAAACTACTTTCTCAATATTTTAGTTTCCCTATTTGTAACATGGGAATATTAATAATACCTACTCCTGCACGGTAGCAGGGGGTAGCATAGAGGACTTAATAAGATTTAGTCAGATAAAAATGCCCATCAAATAGGAAAAAGATATTCCATGCAAATGGAGATAGCAAAAAGAGGAGAAATTGACAGTAGTACAATAACAGTGGGAAACTTTAACAGCCAACCTAAATCAATAGATAGATCATCATTCTGACAGAAAATTAATAAGGAAATAGTTTTAAATAAAACATCAGACCAGATGGACCATATATGTGTATGTGTATGTGTGTGTGCGTGAAGAATATAACATATATGTAAACATTCCATCCTCAAATAGCAAAACATGCATTCTTTTCTTTTTTCAAGTTTACATGGAACATTCCTCAGGACAGGTCACAAGTTAGCCCACAAAACAAATCTCAATAAATTTAAGAAGACTAAAATAATATTAAGCATCTTTTCTGACCACAATGGTATGAAGCTAGCAATCAACTACAAGAAAAAAAAAAAAGAAAGAAAAACGACACAAACAGGTGGAGACTAAACAGCATGCTAGTAAACTACCAATAGGTCAATGAAGAAATCAAAGAGGAAATTTTTAAAAATACGTGGACATAAATGAAAATGAAAACACAACAGTTTAAACTCTATGGTGGGGCTGCCCAGGTGGCTCAGCAGTTTAGCACTGCCGTCAACCCAGGGTGTGATCCTGGAGACCTGGGATCGAGTTCCACGTTCGGCTCCCTACATGGAGCCTGCTTCTCTTTCTGCCTGTGTCTCTGCCTCTCTCTCTCCCTGTGTCTCTCATGCATAAATAAATACAATCTTTTAAAAACTAAACTCTATGGGATGTAGCAAAAGCAGATTTAACAGGGAAGTTTCTAGTGTAAGCCCATTTCAAGAAACAAGAAAAATCCAAATAAACAATTTAGAAAAAAATAACAAATCCCAAAGTTAGTAGAAGGAATGAAATTTGTCAAGAAAAAAGGAAGACTCAAATCAATAACCTCAGAAACTAAAGAGAAGTTACAACTGATATCACAGAAACACAAAGGATTATGAGACTATTACAAAAAATTATGCGTCAACAAATTGGGCAACAAAAAAAATATGGGTAAATTCCTAGAAACATACAATCTTCCAAGTCTGAATTGATAACAGATAATCTAAACAGATCAATTACTAGTGACAAAATTAAATCAAAATAAAGAAACCCCAACAGAAGCCCAGGACCAGGTGGATTCAGTGAAGTCTACCAAACTTTAAAAGAAGAGTTAATATCTATCCTTCTCAAACTATTCAAAAAAAAAAAATAAGGATATTTCCAAACTCATTCTATGAGGCCAGCATAAGAAAACCAAAGACATTACCAACCAAAAGAAAAAAATTGCATACCAACATCCCCGATCAACATGGAAACAAAAATCCTCAATGAATATTAGCAAACTGAATTTAACAGCATATTAAATGGCTCATTCACCAAGATATAAAGAAGGATTTATTCCAGGGATGCAAGAATGTTTTAATATCCACAAATCAATTAATGTGAGACACCACATTAACAAAATGAATAAAAATATATGATCATTTCAGCAGATGCAGAAAAAATAACAAAATCCAACATCAGTTCATGATAAAAACTCTGAGTAAAGTGAGTTTAGAAGGAACATACTTAAACATAATAAAGGCTATACATGACAAACAGATAACATCATACTCAATGGGAGAAAGTTGAAAGCTTTTTCTCTAAGATCAGGGACAAGAAAAGAATGTCTACTCTCCTTTTTCTTTTTCTTTTTTTTAACGTAGTACCGGAGGTCCCAGCTACAACAATCAGACAAGAAAAATAAATAAAGGCATCCAAATTGGTAAGGAAATAAAATTGTCATTATTTATAGACAACATGTTATTATATGTAGAAGACCCTAAAGATTCCACCAAAGAACTATTAGAATAAATGAACTCAGTAAAGTTCCAGGATATTAAATTAATATCCAAAAATCTGTTGCATTTCTACACAGTAATAATGAACTATTAGAAAGAGAAATTAATAAAAACTTCACATTTACAATTGCATCCAAAAGAATAAAATACCTAGGAATAAATTTTACCAAGTTGGTGAAAGATCTATATTCTGAAAACTGTAATAAGACACTGATGAAGGAAATTGAAGACAACACAAATAAATGGAACAATATACAGTGTGTATGGATTGGGAGAATTCATACTATTAAAGTGTCCATGCTATCCAAAGTAATCTACAGCTTCAGTGCAATGCCTGTCAAAATCCCCATGGCATTATTCACAGAATTAGAACAAACAATCCCAAAATTTGTATGGAAATACAAAAGACTCTGTATAGCCAAAGCAATCTTGACAAAGAGGAAAAAAAGAACACAATCTTGGATCTCAAAATATACCACAAAACTGTAGTAATTGAAACAGTATGATAGTGGCACAAAAATAGACACATAGATTAATAGAACAAAATAGGGAGTCCAAAAATAAACCCACAGTTAGATGGCCAATCTGTATATATCAAAGGAGGAAAGAATATACAATGGGGAAAAGATGGTCTTTTCAATAAATAATGTTGGGAAAGCTGGACAGCTACTTGCAAAAGAATGAAACTGTACCACGTTCTTACATCATACACAAAAATAAACACAATATGGGTTAAAGACCTTAATGTAAGACCTAAAACCATAAAATTATTGAAAGAAAACATAGGCAATAGTATCTTGGACACCAGATTTAGGAGTTTTACTGGATCTGTCTCCTCAGGCAAGGAAAACAGAAGGAAAAATAAACAAATGCGACTACGTCAAACTAAAAAGCTTCTGCACAGTTAGGGAAACCATCAACAAAACAAAAAGTCAATCTACTGAATGGGAAAAGATATCTGTGAATAATCTAACATGCAAAATACACAAAGGTCTCATGTAACTTAACACTGACCCTCTCCCCCCACCACCCAAAAAAAACCCCAAACAAAACCAAAACCAAAATAAAATAATGTGATTAAAAATGGGCAGAGGACCCAAATAGGCATTTCCCCAAAGAAGATATTCAGATGGTTAAGAGACACATAAAAAGTTGCTCAACTAATAGGGGAACTGCAAATCAAAGCCACAATGAGATATCACTTCATATCAGTCAGAATGGCTGGTATCAAAAAGACATAACAAATATTGGCAATGATGTGGAGAAAAGAGAATCCTGGCCCACTATTGGTGGGAATTAAAATTGGTGCAGCTGCTATTTAAGACAGTATGGAAGGAAACAGTATGGAGGTTCCTCAAAAAATTAAAAATAGAAATACCATATGATCCAGTAATTCCACTTCTGGGTATTTACTCCCCAAAAAACAAAAACACTAATTTGAAAAGACATATCCACCCCTATGTTTAATGTAGCATTATTTACAATAGCCAAGATATGGAAGCAACTTAATTGTCCATCAGTAGATGAATGGATGAAGAAGATGTGGTGTGCACGTGAGCATGCAGATACACACACAATGGAATATTACTCAGGCTTTAAAAAGGATGAAGTTTTGCCTTTTGCAATAATATGGATGGATCCAGAGGACATTATGCTAAGTGAAACAAGTCAGACAAAGAAAGACAAATACCATATGATTTCACTTATATGTGGAATCTAAAAAATAACAAGCAAAAAGCAAAACAGACTCTTAAATACAGAGCACAGGCTGGTGGTTGACAGAGGGGAAGCTGGTGGGGGATGGGTGAAACAGGTGAGACAAATTAAAGGAACTTCCACTTAATTATAAATCACAGGGATGGAAAATATAGCATAGGGAATACTAATAATATGTAATAACATTTTATCATGACAGATGGTGACTACATTTATACTGGTGAGCATTTCATAATATATATAATTGTCAAATCAACAAACATTACACAACAAACTAACATAATGTATGTCAACTACACTTCAATTACAAATTTTTTTTGTCATCAAAAATACACACACATATATATATATTGTAGAAAGCATTATTCAGCACTTTTTTATTTTGTTATTTTTTTAAAAGATTTTATTTATTTATTTATGAGAGACACAGGGAAAGAGAGGCAGAGACACAGGCAGAGGAAGAAGCAGGCTCCATGCAGGGAGCTTGATGTGGGACTCGATCCTGGGGCTCTTGGTCACACCCTAGGCAGAAGGCAGATGCTCAACAGCTGAGCCATCCAGGCATCCCATTCAGCACTTTTTAAAACTCAATTTTGTTTGTGGTTTTATTGTATCTCTATTTTTCACTGTATGCTACCTCCAAAATAATTTTGGAAATATCTAGGGCATAAATAATTTTTAAAAAGTAAACATGGCTACATTTTTATAACATAAACTTTTAGCTGTGATAATGCAAAACAGGCACACTAAATATCTGTCATAATAATCTTAAAATGTGTAGCAATGCAGAAGCTCATGTGATTGAAAACATATCAGCACTTCATGTCAGAATGATAGGCCTGAATATGTGCAAATGTTTAAGATTAGCCCCTAGGTAGTTACCTGGGAATTTCAATACATTTCTTGGAAACCGACATCATAAATAAGGATATACCGTCTTGATTTGTCATTGTAGATTTCTACTTTTTCTTTTGAATATTAAATCACGTTGAAAAAGAATCATGTGTAAGCATGTTAAGCCATCTTCTGGAATGCAATAGATTGTCCGCACATGTAGAGAAGCCATCATTGGAAAAAGTGGCTGATAGATGAAAAGAAGCACTAATCTAGAGTTTAAAAAATGTTTTAAAAAAGTTGTGCCAGAGGCGCTTGGGCGGTGCGGTTTGTTAAGCGTCCAACTCTTGGTTTCAGCTCAGGTCACGATCTCAGGGTCCTGGGATTGAGCCCCGCATTGCATCGGGCTCCACACTCAGGGGACAGCCTGCTTGTTTCTTCTCTCCCTCTGCTTCTCCCCCTATTCATGTGCACTCTCTCTCTCTCTCAAATACATAAATAAATACTGGGGGAAGAAAAAAGAAGCCGCAGGCAACTACATTCAGTATTCATAGGGCCTCTGTAGTTGCTTGTTTTATCTATTTGCAAAAAATGTAATGGCATTTGATAGAGGCCGTTAATATTTTTAACACAGCAGCACAGCTGATAAGGGAACTTGTAATTAATATCTTTAAAAAATTATTAATGACTGAGTTTCAATTGTTTCCACTTATTAACTAATGGTATTGAAGTAATGTATGATCACCTGAAAAGCACTTTTGCTATTCTTAAGATACCATACCATTCTAAAAATCTCACATCAAAGACATATTTCTGTGATATGTTGTATCATAGAATGTTAAAAATATAAGCTGTACAGAATTCAACTGATATAAAATCATAAAATGACTTAACCATGTGCACTATGATTGGTTAAAATAAAAATGAATTACTAGGTGTTAAACGGGTACCTACCTCATGTTCAAGACTGTTTAGGAACTTAATATGTAAATGTTCTTAACACCAATACAATAAACTCTATAAATTGTATGATGGTACAGTGCAGAGACTTTGTGGTAGACTAATATTCCTTTGCAACTGATTGAGAAAATAGGGAAATGTAATTCCACCATAGCTGATATTACCTATTTCTGCATTTAATTTTGTTTCTGAGTGGCATCGAGATTTTGATATCATACTAAAAATAGATTTCCCCTTGACAGGAAAAATCTTTCAAAATAAATGTTACCTTATTGAAAAGAAAAAAATGTGTAAAAAAAAAAAGTAAATATAGCCTTCACATATTCTTTGTTCCTGCCAAACTGGAGTTGATCCTCTCTATGCTCTTACTCAAAGGGTTCATTTTACTTGAAATGACTTTCCTTCCATGACCTCAGTCAGTGAAATCCCTGACATCCTGCATGGCCCAGTTCCAGTGCCCTCTTCTTTACGAAAGCTTGCCCTGCACTTCCTTCAGTTTTCCAAAGAACAATGGCAAAAACCCTGTGAACTCATTTCTGTATAAGAAGGTCAGACAGGAGAGAAGTCTGTTATTTAATATTGTGAAGGAAATCATTTTTAGGAACTTGAGCCATAAATACCAAAAGTGACAGGACTCATTTGAGGAGGCAGAGGCAAAGAAAAAAGACAAAGAGGTGGACAGAGAGTGGGCTCCTGGGAATCAGATGTGGATTGGAGCTATGGTACGACTGCATATCAGTCATGTAACTTTGGTCAGTGAAGAGGGCCTTGGGTTCTTTAACTGTTAAGATGCGTCAGTTAGGGATTGTGTTTTGCTCAAATTATCAAAATGACAATGCTGAAACACATAGGGCTTTATTTATTTATTTATTTTCCATGAACAAAAAAGCCCAGAGGAAGCAGTCCAGGGCTGGTACAGGAACTCTGTCCTTCTGCTCTGCCCCCTTACCTTGGCATCTCTTCCTTATGAATGTGACTTGGCCTCCTCTACTTCCAAACCTAGTGCCTTCAAGAAAGAAGGGGAAAGGTGAAGGAAAAGAGGCATGGAACATAGAGTTTGTTTAACCAAAATTTCCCAAGAACCATTATCACTTACATCTTATTGGACAGAACCATGTCACATGGACATCGAGATCTACAAAGGAAGTTGGAAAATATTGTATGTGTATGTGTGGTTAGCTTGGACACACTGTTTTCCCTAAACAAAATTAATTTTCTGTTAGTAATAAAGAAGAGATGGGTACCATGTAGTAGTATCTTGTCACAGCGAGAGTAATGTGCTCCCTTCAGGATGTAGAAACAAAATAGCATTGAACCCAGAAGCTTCTGACTTTTGGTCTTCGACCTTATGGGTTATTCTGGAACTCAATTTTCTCCTGCATTTCACCGTATCTTTTATATCTTGGCTTTATAATTTGAATGACCAGGCAATACCATTATTTCCAATCATGTCCCCTTTCCCTTAAAGGATGGTTACTCAATTAATGTTTGAAGTTCTCAAAGTGTGACAGACCAGTATCAAGTGCCATTATATAGTTTATTATTTTACAAAGATTTTCTTTTCTCTTCAATAAAATAAGTTGGTGTTAACTAATGAGAAAGCAGTTGATTCGTAAAGCAGTATGAAACACTGCTTGGTTTTAAGGTTTAAGTGCCAGTGGGAGCTGGAGTGAAGTTTACTCAAAAGTAGATAAATCCCACTGTTTCTTAGGTAGATGTGGGAGGCATAGGCCCCATTATTAAGAGAAAATCCTATCTATGCTCATCTCTTACTCCTTCTCCTTCCTGGTTTCTTTCTGCCCTGATGTTCTATCTCTTAGTCTCAAAAGAAGAGGTGTCTGATCAGGTTTCCCAGGAAAAAAAGCAAGTCTGAGGAAGCTTTAGGGGGATGGGGAATCCAATAAGGGAAGAGAATTACATTGAGGATCTATGTCGGAAACCACAATGGTTGACTTCATAGTGACCTCTGCCTGAAAACCTGCAATAAAGGGAAGGCTCTTGTCTAAACCACTGTCATCCACCCCCTTCAAATTGTATCATTTTATTTTTAGTTTAACCATAGTCTTTGTGGCCATGGTTTCCCAAAGTTATTTCTAGCTCTAATTGATAGTGTTTATGGTTAGAAAAATCAGGCCTACTCTATCCTCACTGATTTTCCTTCAGATATCATTATAGGATTAACTGTGAATTTCTCTAAAAAGATTACACCTACAAAAGAGAAGGGAAAAAAAGGAAAGTGTGAATCATATCAGATTCCTATTCTAGACACTCTCTTCTGGGAAATTTTAACTCTAATCTAGAATGCAATAGTCCGACTCTTGTATTTTATGAAAAAAATCAGTTATCTGATATGAAGTTAATTTGAATTTTGAAACTGAAAATAGGGTCTATTTTCATACAAGGTTGACTTTGACTGGGTATTAATGTCAAATAAAGCACTGAAATTTTTTCTGTCTATAGTTTGCAATGAAGCCTGAGCAGGAAGTGAACAACAAAATCAAAGTAGAGGACAGGTCTACTTGAGTATTGAGGAGTTTATTGAACTCCTCATTTATTTAATTACTCATAATAATTCATCACACGAACATTTTTGAGTACTCAGCCTTTAAGGTGACAATCCTTGTTGCTGAGCACATACTAGGACTCTTGATGAATAGGCTCTGTGAGTCATTTCTATGCAGCTTCTTTTCAATGTAAATTACACATGAATGTGATATTGTGCCTTTCTGAAGATTGCTGCCAGATTCCATGAAATTCAAAGGAAGAAAATGATAGAAAGCCACTCTTTATCACAGTTCCAAAATTTTACATTTAATTGCTGATAATGTTTTTCTTTTCCAAGTGACATTTATATTCTACTTCAGGAATGTTTGACCCTCAAACCAACAAAACAAAGTCTTTTTATTTCATGAAAAAACACAGTATGAGGAGTGGGAATGTTTTCATTCATGTAAATGCTTTTGCTTAATGAGTTGATGGCATTATTGATTTGCCCATCAATGACTTAAATGTAAGCATTTCTAGCTTAAACTTTTTTTTTTTTTTTTTTTGGAAATGGGCATCATATGGCATATGCTTATACTAAGATTCCAAAGCTGATGGAATTTAGGAAAGTGGTTATAGAGCAAGGGTTGGCAAACTATAGCCCCTGGTCAAATATCACCTGTTTTTTTTATTTTTTTATTATTTTTAGTTTTTTTAATTTATTTATGATAGTCACAGAGAGAGAGAGAGGCAGAGACACAGGCAGAGGGAGAAGTAGGCTCCATGCACCGGGAGCCTGACGTGGGATTCGATCCCGGGTGTCCAGGATCGCGCCCTGAGCCAAAGGCAGGCGCCAAACCGCTGCACCACCCAGGGGTCCCTCACCTGTTTTTATACAGCTTGCAAGCTATGAATGGTTTCCACTATTCTACTTTTTTTAATAGGGAGGACATTGATTAGGTATTGATATTGGGCTGTCAAAGGGATGAATAGGAAGCAGGATTGGGCAGTGGAAGAAGTTGAGCAATAATGTAGTCCCATTGAAGGCCTTCTTTGCTGACCTCAAGGGTAGCTCTGGAGTTGGGACAGCTTTTCAGAATTTTCTTAAGTAGGGATAGGTTGTGAATGTAAGCTGTGCCTGGAAGGAGGTATAACTTCGAGCAAGGCAGCTTTCTTAGTTAAGGCAATTCCTTTTCAAAGAGGGTTGATGACTGAAGATCATTTCAACATCCTCAGCAACTAGGGGAACAGGTCCTTGTCTTCTGAAAGCTCCAGACTTGTCTATGGTTTTCTTTAAGAGTAAGCCTGGAACACGTCCCTTTTTACTATGTCTGCTCTGTAGTTCCCCGGTTTCATGACATGAGATAGTATGGAAAGAAGGATCCAAAGAAGAATGCATCTACAAAGAAAGGGAAGGACATTTTCTTTCTGGGAGCTAGAGCTGAATCTAAGCTACTCATCCCAGGATTGCTCAGAGTAGGGATCTCTGAAGAGAGAAGAATAAAAAGAGATGTCAACCTCAAGAGTGGAAGAGTCAAAAGGAGAACAGACTCTCAGGGGGCACAGCGTAGGGCCATATATGGCTACTTGATCACATCAAGTATTCCACCATCTACCAAGAGGCCCTGTTGATGCCTGCCTGACCCTGTAACCCCCCGGATAATGTAACATAATAGCAAAGAAGGGGCAAGTCTTGAGCTCCCTTTTAAAGCTACCATTTTCTCCTCTTTAACCCTAAACCTATTTGATTAATCCTCTGACTTCTAACCTAAATCTTTTCTGGGAGGACAGGGATCCTTTCTCATTTGTAGTCAACATTTTCTCTTCCGAATAACTCACTTCAGAGTTCACCTCATCCAGGAAGTGGTCAAGATCAAAGTTACTCTCACACAAATACTGGACTGACTGGCATCACCCTTTATCCTCTTGGAGTTTGTGGTGCAAGTTTGCAAAGGTAGAAAGAACAAACTGTGGAGCAGCTGTGTTAGCTCACCTTTAGGGACTCTGCTTTATATGTCATAAGCAGTCAGTAAATATTGAACCAGTACAACAAATCAGATATACATGAGTGATGTGTATGAAGACAGTGATCCATAAAAGTGGACCAGATTTTTTTTTTTAAGTTTTTATTTCTTTGAGAGAGAGCAAGCAAGTGGGAGAGAGCACAAACCAGGGAGAGGGGCAGAGAGAGAGGAGAAGCAGACTTCCCACTGCACAGGGAGTCCAATGCAGGGCTCAATCCCAGGACCCTGGGATCATGACCTGAGCCAAAGGCAGATGCTCAACCAGCTGACCCACTCAGGTGCCCCGGGCCAGAGATCTGGGTCATAAACATTCTTCAAAAGCACCTACATATGAGCTATCATCATTATCATTTTTGTTATTGGTATTATTATTATTGGTTTCTTTCATTCCTTTATCTTTTTAAACATCTAAAGCATCTCCTTTTTGGACATAGATATCAACACCAGTTTTATTCAGATAATTTGGACCATAATGCTTGTTTCTATTTATTCTATACTATTTATAATCTAGCATTCTTATCATAGTTTCTGATTAAGTAAGTTTTTACATGAGAGATTATTGCATTTGCATGGATGGGAAGATAACAAAGAAGGCTGATTTGGAGGAATTCAGATTTATGTCTTCTCAGTAAAGGAAATTAGTCCTTCTGCAGTGACAAAAACCTTGGTGGAAGCAAAGGGGAAATGAAGCAGCCCCTCAGGAAAAATTAGCAAATTTAGTGCTTGAATTCAGATAAATTCTAATTAAAATAACAAACTGTTTCAAACACTTAATAAAATGTGATAAAAGCATATAACAAAAATAATTGTTTTTTCTAATTTAAAAATAGGTGAAATAAGGCAAAAGTAACTTTAAAGTTAATGCCTCAAAGCACACAAAATAATATTTTTTCTAATGTTTTCTTCTACTTATAATAATTTTTTGTTGAATAATTCATCCTCACCATCAGAGGAAAATTTCCTGAAGTAAGCAGCTATATATAGTCTTCTGTACTGCTGTTTTCTTTATTTTTTCTTTTTCAAAAAAAGATTTTATTTAGTTGGTGGAGAGAGAGTTAGATAGCACAAACAGGGGGAGCAGCAGAAGGAGAGAGAGAAGCAGGCTTCTCACTGAGCAGGAAGCCCAATGCAGGGCTCAATCCCAGGACCCTGAGATCATGACCTAAGCCGAAGGCAGACACCCAACCGAGCCACCCAGGTGCCCCTGTACTGCTGTTTTCCCTCCTACAAGAACATCCTGGCATCCAGTGCTTTATAAATAGTGAAGGAACTTTGTTACTCTGTTTTTCCATCAGACTATATGGGTCTCAAACAAGGTTTTATTGGAACAATTTTGAGATTCACTTCACATTAAAACATGGAAGTAGGGCAGGCCCAGTGGCACAGCAAGTGGTTTAGCACCGCCTGTGGCCCAGGGTGTGATCCTGGAGACCTGGGATTGAGTCCCATGTTGGGCTTCCTGCATGGAGCGTGCTTCTCCCTCTGCCTGTGCCTCTGCCTCTCTCTCCCTCTCTCTCCCTCTCTCTCTCTCTCTCATGAATAAATAAATAAAATCTTTAAAAAAAATAGGACATGGAAATAAATATAATAAAAGTTATTCTTCTCTCCCTATGTAAATGAGTCCATTATTTTAAGTTTTATAGATCTTATGTTTCTCTGTGGTCCTCAATATCTCATCAAAATTTGTCCTGCAAATTATTTATATTAATAATTTGTATCTGTTAATCAGTTGTTTTCCCTTCTGAGTCTAGGTAAAAAGAGGTAATAGTTTTGTTCTAAATCTTGTTGCTAATGTTAACTGATGTAAAAATCTTTGACAAAATATTAGCAAACCAAATTCAACAATACATCAGAAGGATCATTCACAATGATCAAGTGGGATTTATTCTAGGGATGCAAGGATGGTTCAATATTTGCAAATCAGTCATAGTGAGACACCACATTAACAAAATGAAGGATTAAAATTATATGATCATCACTATAGATGCAGAATAAATATATGACAAAATCCAACATCCATTTCTGATAAAAATTCTCAATAAAGTGGATTTAGAGGGAACATAATTCAACATAAAAAAATCCATATATGACAAACCCACAGCTAATGATACACTCAATAGTGAAAAGCTAAAAGCTTCTCCTCTAGGATTAGGAACAAGACTAGAATGTTCACTCTCATCACTTTTATTCAACATTGTATTTATTAAACAAAAGTCCCAGCTGTAGTATTAAGACAAGAAATGGAAGGCATCCAAATTGGTAAGGTAAAGCTGTCACTATTTGCAAACAACATGATAATATATATAGAAAACCCTAAAGACTCCACCAAAATAAAGTAATAAATAAATTCAAAACCTGCAGGATACTAAATTAATATACAGAAATCTGTTGCATTTCTATATAGTAATAATGGACTATCAGAAAGAGAAGTTTAAAAAGTCCTATTACAATTGCATCAAAAAGAATAAAATACCTAGGAATAAATTTAACCAAGGAGGTAAAAGACCTATACTCTGAAAACTATAAGATATTCATTAAAAATTGAAGATAATACCAATAACTGGAAAGATATACTGAGTTCATTGATTAGAAGAGTTCATATTGTTAAAAATGTCTGTATTACCTAAAACAAGCTAACTTCAATGTAATCCCTATCGAAATCCCAATGGCATTTTTCACAGAACTAGAGAAAGGAATCTGAAATTTTTATGGAACTCCCAAAACCCCAAGTAGCCAAAGCATCTTAAGAAAGAAGAACACAGCTAGGGGTATCACACTCCCTGATTTCAAACTATACTACAAAGCCATAGTAATCAAAGCAGTATGCTACCAGCACAAAAACAATCACATACGCCACTGGAACAGAATAGAGAAACCAGAAATGAACCCACACTTGTATGGTAAATTAATCTTCAACAAAGGAAGCAGGAACATACAATGGGGAAAAGACCCTTTAATAAATGGTATTGGGAAAACTGGACAGCTACATCCAAAAGAATGAAACTGGGCCACTTTCCTATACCATATACAAAAATGAACTCAAAATGAATTAAAAACTTGAATGTAAGATCTGAAATCCTAAAACTCCCAGAAGAAAACACAGGCAGTAAGTTCTTGGACACAGGTCTCAGCAATTTGTTTTTTGATCTGTTTTCTGAGGTAAGAAGAAAAAAGGGAAAATAAAAAAAAAATGGAACTACATCAAACTTAAAAGCATTACACAGCCAAGGAAACCATCAACAAATAAAAAGGCAACCTGCTGAATGGAAGAAGATATTTGCAAATGATATAATTGATAAGGGGCTAATATCCCAAACATATAAAGAACTCCCATAACAAAGTATCAAATAAAGAATCCAATTAAAAAATGGGCAGAGGACCTGAGTAGGCCTTTCTCCAAAGAAGACATCCAGACAGCCAACAGATGTATGAAAAGATGCTCAACATCACACTAATCATCAGGGAAATGCAAATCAAAACCAGGATGAGATAGCACCTCACACCAGTCAGAATGGCTGGTATCATAAAGACAGAAAATAACAAGTATTGGCAAAGATGTACAGAAAAGTGAATGCTCGTAGACTCTTGGAAGAAATGAAAATTGGTGCAGCCACAACAGAAAATGGTAGAAAGTTCCTCAAAAAATTAAAAATAGAACTACCATATGATCCAGCAATACTGTTTTGGGGTATTTATTTGAAGAAAATGAAAACACTAATACAAAAAGTAAAGAAGATATATACACACACACACATACACACACACACACAAATGGAATATTACTCAGCCATACAAAAGAATGAAAATCTACCATTTGTAACAACGTGCATGGACCTAGAAGGTGTTATACTAAGTGGAATAAGTCAAATGGAGAAAGACACACACTGTATGATTTCACTTACATGTGTAATTAATTAAAAACAAACAAACAAAACCAAATAAGCAAACATAACAGAAACAGACTCACAGATATAGAGAACACTGATGGTTGCTGGAGGAGGTGCAGGGATGGGGAAAATGGGGGAAGGCGATTAAAAGATCCAAACTTCCAGTTATAAAATAAATAAGATATAAGGATATAATGCAGATATAGGAAAGTAAATAATATGTAACTACTTTGTGTGATGACCAATGGCAAGCCAGATTTATCATGGTGATCCCTCTAAAATGTACATCATCTATATTTATTGGAAACTATATTTTATTATCCATTTTTAACATACACAATTTTCTGAATCCTACTAATGACCCACTATCATTTTGTCTCATGAAGAAGAAATTGACATTTAGAGCTGGGTGACTGTTGAATGGTCATATATACAATATGTAGAAGAATCTGTTTTAACTCAAGTCTCACTTCAAAACTCATGGTTTTAATTACTATGCAATCTTCCATTAAGAAACTTTGATGCTAATTAAAAACTTGGCTGAAAAGCCAATTCTTACAACACGCTGTACTTTACAGCAAACTTTTTTGGAATGATTATTTCATGCAGAAATGTACGCTTACAGCCATGCCTCAACTCAAGAAGTTACCCTCGAATCAGACAACATTATTTAACCTGGCTACTCAAATCTCCTTCTGGATCCTGCTAGAAGTACTCCCCACCCTTTGTCTGAATCTTGCCTGCTTCATATGGCCTGCCTTCCAATAAGGGACACTCTGTCTTAACCAGCTTGGCTGTGGAAAAAAGTAATGCTGTCCCACTAAAGCAATAAAAAACCCTGGGTTTTCACAATAATGTTAGAAGAGAAATAGCCCAAGTTGGGCTAACCCTTCTATAGGAATTAGGAACCAGTGTACTTCCCATATTCTACAAAAATTTTCTTTCATACTAGATCTGTCTGGAGAAAGGAAGATTTAGCTTTTAGGAAGGAAGATTTGAGTAGGTCTTTAAATTAGGAAAATAGGCCTACTTAATTTGAAGCCTGAATACTTGGGTCTAGGTACTCATAACTGCAGATCTGAAGCAGATCTGTATTATTCCCAGTGATAATTTACAAATGTCCTTCAACATACTATTTAGCTCTAGGAAAGGATACTGTGAATTCCAACTGATTCTTAATCTGTTCAAAATTGAGCAGGGTGTGGGTGTGTCCTAGAGAACACTTATTTTTCCATAATTTCCACATTTGGAAAAACTGCAAAGATTTTGGAAAATGGGAGGGAGTCACATGCTGAGTGTTAAACTAAACTGTATGACAAAATTGAAATAAATGTAAAACAGTTGTCAGTTTGCACTGTTCAGATAGAAATTAAGATGTTCATTCTTAAGAGTGAACCCTGACTCAGATGAAGAAAACACCGCTAAATATTTATCTTATTTTGATATAATAGTTGAAAAACAAATTTTCTTAATAATTCATAATTATTACTGGTATTTTTACAATCTTGTGCAGCTGGTTTATTGAACATTTTAAATTGAGTAGGGGTATATATAACCAAGCTATTTTATATTATTTCAAATGCTCCTAAACTGTTATGTCAAATATTCCTTTCTCATCCCTAATAACATTTTGTCTAGAATCTATAATTTCCTGTCACTTTCAGTTATTTTAAACCTCAAGCTTTTCCAATCTCAGATGTAAACCTCTTATTTCAAATCCAATTTAAACCTTATTTCCTTATTGCCTCTCAGTTATCCCCTTCCCATGGTAGCTGGTCTCCAAAGATGGCCCTCCACTGACCATGACCATTGTTGCACCCTCCAATATCAAATCTGAGCTAGGCCTATGACTCATGTTAACCAGAGGAAAGGATGCTGTGCCTATTTTGAGCCTTAGTCATAAGAAGGCTTGGTATTTTCTTATTTTGTGCTTTTGGAAGCCCAGTGCCATCATGTAAGAAATCTGGCATGTCAGCATATTATGTAGAGATACTACATGCAGACAAAAAACCCTGGGCTCATATGGATAGAGAGGGAGGCCCAGTCCTGCCACAGTCCTAGCTGAGCCCAACCTTCCAGCTGTCTCTGCTAAGGGGACAGACATGTAAATGGCCCATCTCAGGCATGAGAGCCCAGTCAGGGCACCAGATGACTGCAGCTCCAGTTAACTTTCCATGGGGAAGAGCCACCCAGATGAGCCCCATTGGCCCTCAGAACCATAAGAGGGAGCCATTACATTCTGGGATGGTTTATTATGCAGCATTTCCTACTCCCGTGGCTATCTGGCCAAGAGAGAGGGAAATATGCCTTTTCCTTTCTTTCCTCTTCCTCTTCTGGTTCTAGCTTTTTGTGTTGGAGACTGGTAAGAGAGGGGAGAGTGGGAGCTATTGTTTTCTTAACTGTTTCTATATCAGATGATGTGCTGGAATTGGCTTCTACTGCTTGTTAGAGTTGATTGTTAAATTTGCAGGAATTCTATGGCCCAATTGGTAAATATGCCATTATTATAAACTTAATTATATAAAATTACAATTAAAAATTATATTAAAAAGAGGTAATACTCAAAACTTGTCACTTCTTAATTGTTTAGCTATTCTTACTATTATCTATCCTCTTCGGGCTTTTTATATGTATCGCAACTGTATGGTAGAAATCCTCTGTGATGGTATGCTACTGCACATTTCTTTCTGACATTACAAATCAGTGATGTCATATTGGTAACTTAAAATCAGTCACGGTGGGAGTCTTTACACCATGGAAGTAAGCATGTTATAATTCAGTGCTTCCCCCCTCCTCTGGATTGATTGTTGATTGTTAAACCTTTGCCAGAACACCGTTGCCTACAATCCTCTGTTGTATGTCTGTGTATTGTCTTTGGCCCATTCTGGCTAGTGAGTGGTGCCTTCTCTGTGGTAGGCATGAAAATGTTGGCCTTCTGAAGGGGAATGTATCTTGAGGGTATCCTATGAAACTGCCAATTGCCACAGTTCCTAATGTGGAAATCTCATGCTCTGCCTCATTTTTAGCCTGTAGAAGAAAAACCTCTCAGCCTCTTGCTCCTATGTTCTTTGCCTGTGGATAGCACTCACATGTATATCATTAGTGCAGCAGAGCAAGTCTGCCATTTTCCTGACATCCCTCTGACTCACCAGAAAAAGTAGGGCCTGAAGATGAAGCAACATGATGATCTGATAACAAGTTCACAGTTAATTTAAGTAACAGTGGACTGCTCTGAGTTGGCTTCTCCAAGAAGCAGGTTCTGAGATGGAACTGAATGTAGAGGAAATTTATTAAGGTGGGGGCCAAAGAGGAAGAAAACTTGGACAGAAGAATAAGTTGGGCTGATGTGGAGTCCTAACAAGGCCTCTCCCTGTGTGGGGCAGGAGGGTTCTGAAGCCCTTCAGAGTTGTCCTGACTTGCACTGGTCAGTCATTATATTTGGTCTGCCCAAAGGGCACATGACCTTGGGCAGGGGGCCTTCTTGTACTGAGGTGATCCCAAAGAGGGCTGATTGGCAACTACCTTCCCACCTACAGTGGGGGGGATACATCTATGTCTTGAAGGGAGCATATAACTCTGACACTGCACACATGAATGTCCTCTCCTTGTACTGTTTGGATCTACTTATTTCATATGAATTTTGATGCCAGCTCCCACAGGATTCTGGTGGGCCTTTTCTCCCTGAGGGAGACTCATAGGAGGATGATTAGTGAGACAAACTACTGCCCTCACTACTGCAGTTAACCTTGAGATCAGAAACGATACTTCTTCTCTCCTTCCTTTACTAACGATTCGAAATTCCCTTCACTCTTGGCTAGCTTCTCTGCTGGTCTATGGCACTTATGTAGTGGGAAATCCAGAAGGGTTCTATCCCCTTTCTCAGGCTGTGGCTTCTGGGTTTATAATGGACAAATAACATTAATGAGTTTCATAACTGGGCAAGGGAATTCTGAAAGAAGCCCAAGTCCAACACCTGCATGCCAAATGTATTCCTCTTTGCCCTCTGGGAACAGCAAGTTCTTCCTCCTCCTGACTGGTGATCAGGATATATTACTCCTGCCAAGACTGTGATTCCTCTTTTTACCTGCTAGTGGTTTGGTCTGAGTTGCCCCAAGTGGTTGGGGAGCAGGTGTAGCTTAGTGTGCAATGGGATTCTTGTGAGGTCTCCCACCTGGCAGAGGAAATTAACTCATTAGGATCCCAAATGCTAAATTTACAGAGATCAAATCTGTGGCCGCCAGGGAATGAACTCCCTGAGAGAATGTTAGGAAGTGTTCTTTAGCCTAATAAGTAAATTAAACCTTTATTATACATTTTTTTTGTTATGTATCACTGTGCTGGGAATTAGAGAATACAGAACTTTTACTCTATGTGAGGTAACAGGTAAAATTTATAAATCAGAAGATGCAGTACCTAAGCCATATATAGGCAGTAAAATACAAAATAAATAAACTGAGTAACTGGTATTGGTATGAAATTTTTCAGAAATAAATTTTAGAGCAGACAAATTGGCAACATTTGGATTCCAGTACATTGAGATTTAGTTTTTCCCTTAGATTTTTTCCTGTTTGACTAAGAAGTTGGCCATATATAGGATATGAGGAGCCTCTGAAAGAATTTTCAGATTAGGAGAACACAGATTGGAAAATAAAGCACATTAGGTGTGCTTCTTGATAGTTATAACACAACACAGGTTTTAATCAGCATTAGGCTAGAAATTTGTAATTCTCCCTAACCCAGCTTATACACAGTGCTCTGTTTTTTCTTACTTTTAGTCTACAGAAAGGGACTAATGGTACCTGCCCATACACATTCAGCATTCTTTCCTATTCCAAAAATGACACTAACACTAATATGAACATTTAAACTGATAATGGCAAATTTTATTGAGGGATATGCTAAGAACTCTACAGGGATTACCAGTTTTAGCCCTCACAATACCATGATGAAGACTTATTATTTTTATTTTACAAGTAGGACATGGATGCATAGAAAGGCTACAAGGGATGATTCACACCAGAAGGAAGAGAGAAAAGAGGAGGAGCTTGAAGATTTCATTTATATCCTTGAACTGCTTCTCATTACCTGCATTGCCTGAGTTCTTTTGCTCTAGTGATTGCAATCTCCAAATAAAAAAATCAGGACATAGGGCTTTAAGAAATGCTTTTTGTGCCTCTTGAGGGAATACAGGCAGCTAGTGCTATGAGGGTGAAGTACAGGGCTAATAGTGCAGGCACGGAGGCCGGTCTACTTAGTCACCCCTCAGCTCTGTCACTCTGAGCCACTCGGGTGGCTGTGGGTAAGGTACTTCTGTAAGCCCTGGTTTCCCAGTGCAAAACGAAGCTAACAAAGGGTGACAAGTTACCATGATAGCTAATGCAAAACACTGAACCTAATGCCCCAGTTATGTAATTTCAGTGTCAAAATAGTTTTGAGTTATGTTTGAGATTTAGAACCCATTGAGGATAACATATAAACTTCTGTTTGGGAGGATGTAAGATGCATGATGGTTGATTTTAAGCTGGGTTTTTTCCATCACTAGCTTAGAGTTCAGGCCTGTCATGGTGCTTTTCTTTTCTTTCTTATTTTTCTCCATAAGATCTTATTTTCCAGGCTTCCAGAGCTTGTTCTCTGACCATCTGCTTTTTTGGTCCAGCTAATAAGATAATGCTTTTTTTGGTTGTCTGGATTTTCATGATTTGGTGGCTTCTGTGCTGATTATCTGATTAGGGCTCTCTCATTATCTACCTTCTCTTTAGCCTGTCAACAAAGAAACTCAGGGAGTTTTTCTACTTGCAAGTTTATCCTGATGATTAGTTAGAAATTTTTGAGAGTGAAGCAAAGGTTTTAGATCCCTGAACTCATTTTTATCTATTGCTAAATTTGAAATTAGGAGAGCTGTCTCTTGGCAGGGGCTCCTTGTCTAGCATTTCTGCTTTAGGAGGCTTTCCTCGGACAATGTCTCTTTGCTCATTATTTGGGTAGACCACTGTCACATGACCAATTTCTGGACTGAAGAACCTACTTTTAGCAAATAGGTGCTCTGGGAAAACTTTAGGGTTAGCCAGGACCGGCTTCATGGGTATTATCAGTATGACTGTACCCGGCTGTGTTCACAAGGGCTCCACACTTTGGGTGTTTAATGTTCTGTGGTCACTGTTTTGAAATTCTCAAAACCTTTATGCTTGAATTTGTGTTTTGTAAGGTCTAATGGGACCACAGAGTATGTGACATGGGTTTGGAGTCTACTTCACACATGGTCTCTCTGCTTGCTATGTTGCTGCTTCCCAGGGTCAGATTCTCGGCTGCCTCATCTCCCGCCTTGTTCCAGCAACTGCTGTCCTCCCCTGCCCCATGGTAGGGCTGGGTGCAGGTACAAGGACAGTTGGAAGCAACTCCATGTGCTGAGTTGGGGGAGACTGGGGAGCCCTACAGTGAGGAAGGTCTGTACCTGCCCAGTGAATATTTCCATAAGGGAATGCTACATTAAATAGCAAATAAAGAACACCATCACAAGTTGAGAAAGACTTAAGTAAAAAGGAAAAAGCTATTTTTTTACTTTGTGAACAAGTATCTACATCCTTCCATCTTTTATTGGACCCTGCAAATAAGGCAGCTGGCCCTGTAGTACTTGAAGGAGGTACAGGGTTTTATACAATTTTTCCAGGTATATAACATTGAGTGTACCTATCCTAAGAAGAGAACTTGAGAGAGCTGGTCAGGGGTCTTAGGGCTTCTGGAGGCTGGTGTTTCTGGCTCTGTTAAATGGCAGCTCATCTACTTCTAGGCACTTTAAGGCATTTCAACCATGGCAGGCCTCTGCTCACTCCCAACGCCTTTATGAAACTGTTATTTGGTACAAACATAGTTTCTGTTACCACTCCTGAGATTGAGTGCAGGGAAAATGCAAACAAGTCTTTGCAGAGTTCCCAGACAAGTAGAATTATAAGAGAATTCCTGATGATATAATAGTGGAGAGAAAAAAAAAAATCAGTGAAATTCTTGCTGGCATATTTCTAGATACATTTTCTACATATTTTATATGTATTCATATAAACTATCATGTATTTATATAATGTTTATATTTATTTTTAATATATATTTAAAATGCATTTATTTTATATTTATATTTGTATAAAGACCTTATATAAGTATTATAACATATTTATGTAAACCATAACTAAATCAGAAGGTCTAATGATTGCTTAGCTCTTTGGATCAGGTTGGCAATACACACATGGAAGAGTCTCGGATTCCTCTTCAAGTACGTCTAGGTAAATATTTGTGTTCAATTTGACGCAGGTTCTCCCTAGGGAAGTTAAGCTGGGTGGTTCAGTTTGGTTCCATTAGGAGAGTGTTATCATGAACTTTGTCTTGTTTCTCCTTCTTAAGAAAATAGTCACTTTGGACAGTCCCAATCGAAGTTGCTTATACTCACTACCTAAGTGAAAAGTCCCACTGAGCTCAATGTAGGAGCTCTTAATTTCACACAAATCCCTCCAAAAGAAATTAAAAGCAAACTGTTCTCATTCTCAGTTTTACCAAATTGGTTCCTCTTACAAAACATATTACATAATGTCTACTAAATAGTCCTGAGAAAGATTTCCCAATAAGGTCACAAAACCAATGCAGCACCTTCATACCCCGTGTTGGTTCAGAAAAGCTGGGTTCTAACCCTTGCCCTCTATTTATGAGTTGTGGAAAGGAAACGAGATGACATATGAGAAAGGGACTGTCAGAGTCTGGGACAGAGTAGGTTTCTAATAAACATTGTTAAAGGGTATTAAAGTAGCATTTGTGTGCTTAAAAAAAGACTCACAAGTTCTTGCTATCTACTTGAATGGAAGGAGTGTATCTGTTACTTTATAATTTCATCAATACCGTATTTAGGATAATGATTTATTCAAGTTAATTTAATTTGAACATGTGACTATGGGATATCAGGTTCCTGTTTTGTCATTCTCTACACAGATTTCTCAGGCAGCGACAGATGGAGATTAGGATTTCCCCTAGGGAAATTTCAATCTGCTATGCATCTGAGAGCTTCCCTCTCTAGAGGCCATGTGACTGTGTGTTCTCTGTGGCACTTAGAGGTTCAGCGAAGAAGCTCACAAGCCTCACCAGTCATAACTTGCCCCTTATCACTTAGCAGAGGTGTGTAAATTTAGAGCTCAAGCTGCCACTGAACATCAGGGAAATCAGAAAACTGACTCAGAAAGCAAACACAGCTTCTTTTAAGGGAGGCGTTAGGGGTTCCAGGTCTTAAGTAGTTTAGGTGCCAAAGGGCTGTATATAATCAAAACATCCAAGTAAAGCAGGCTTCCTATAACAAAGTAATTTATTTTTTTAAAGATTTTATTTATTTGAGAGAGAATGTGCCCATAAGAGAGAAAGAAAAAAAGAGAGAGAGAGAGAGAGATCAAGAGAGAGAGCGCATGCACAAGCACAGGCTGGGGTTGGGGCAGAGGCAGAGGGAGAAGCAGATTCTCTGCTGAGCAGGGAGCCTGATGTGGGGCTTGACCCCAGAACCCTGGGTTCATGACCTGAGCTGAAGGCAGACGCTTAACCAACTCAGCCACCCAGGCACCCCTGTAACAAAGTAATTTACTAATAGCATAGTAAACACTTCATATATTCAGTTAGAAATCTATTAATTTATAGTAAGTTGAACAATATTCAACTGTTGCTGACCTAAAAAAAAGATTCAGATGACTCTATGATTATAACACTCATGCATACTTAGCACATAGCCATTTGTTTTGCTAATCCTATATATCAGCTGAATGCTAAACGTATTCATGACTTCAGTACAATTTTAATATTAATTTTATCTTTGGACAGGAAGTACATCATCGAGTCTTGTGCTGTGCGAGAAGACCTTGAGCCTTTTGCTCAGAGGAGGCATTCAAGCCATTCTAGTCATTGATTAGCTGAAAAGGTTTACAATTTGAAATCCTCATACAGAATATATAGTAACTCCCTATCACATGCAGAATAGTATCTATAATTTGACTAGAACCTTCCTTGCCAAGTAAGGGATGTTCAGAGTGAACGTGAATGTTTTGAAATGTTCCCAGAGTGATGATTACTCAGCCAAGGATCATCTGATTTGAGCCTACACATAACAAAACTACTTCACTTGATTTTGCTGCTGATTAAAGAGCCAGGAAAAAGGACACCCATATCAGAGAATCACTGCACCATTAGCCAGAAAAAGCATCTACTGTTTTCAGGATGTTGGCCAGAAAGGATGTTTCAGGATGTTTTCACTGGTGCCAGAGACTTGGGACCCAAAGCAATCTTAGTGTTTTTTGTCTTTTACATTTCCTTTTAGAGAGAGTAAAGCTTAATCTTCTCTTCCATGCATAAGTACATGTCATCAGTTATCCCAAATATTGGGATGATATGATCAGCAAGGTCTAAAGACAAACTGACAGATGATTTAGCTACAATTGCTGCTCTGTACTAATCATCTGGTTACATAAAGATGAACAACTGCAATGAGCCATCTGGAACCATAAATGTTATTTGCATTGGGAGGCCCTTGATAAAAGCTTCATTATTTTACAGAAGGAACAAGATAGCCCGCCTGCCAATGACAGGTAATAGATTCCTCTTTACTCTGCTTTCTCTGGCTCAATTGTTACTAAGAATTTTTTTTTTTTAGTTTTTAAGGACTCCATTTAAAAACAGTTAAGTACGCACATATTACCCTCAATTTTGTCTCCTGGCCCATAAATCATAAAATGTTCACTATCTGACCTTTTAAGAAAAAACTGGCTGACCCCTAGCAAAGAACAGTGCCTGATACATGGTGACTGCTTTCAAAACTAAGCTATTATTAATAGTATTATTTATCACACTATATTATACCATACCAAATTATACTCTTGTGCTCTCTACATTAATTGCTATAGCCAAGGAAAAAGGCCTAAGCATCAGTGGAACACTTCAGACAGCCTGTTCTGTAGGCTCATAAGTGTCCCAGTTCTTAGAACTTTTAAAGATGTCCTGACCCTCCAACATAGGGAGGGTCATTCAAGATTAATGCCCGGATTCCAGAGGCAAGATTCTGCTACCCTTATAGATCACCTGTTTCTTCAAACTTTGAACAATGGTCTTATGTCCTTTGTAATCTATTAGGAAACAATTCTCCAGAGGTCCTATCTGGACACAGCAGTATTTAATTCTTATCCCTAATGATAAAGAAGTATAGGCTTCATTGGGTTCTTTCACCTGATTCATTTAAGGGTGAAGAATGCCTCTAAAATAAATTTTAGCCAATTCACAATTTTTAAAGTTTCATGAAAGGAGTCAGTTTCTAATATTTCATCATGCTAGTTAACAGATCATTATTTTTACTTATAGAAACCCATTTCTGGTGTTGTATCTGTGAATTTACAAAGCACTGTCTTTTGATAAACATACAGAGATCTCTTATATGTTATGGACTTTGTGGTTAGAACACCAGTGTGCCATCCAATCTAGATTAGCATGTTGGTTATGATCTAGCCTAAGTAATACCCTCTATGTCACATTGCATATACTGAAGTGTTTATAGATATTGAAAATCGTCTATTTAGAAAATATTTGCTCAGTGTTTAAACCTGAGATTGCAAGCTTCTAGATTTCTAATTTATATTTACAGTTCCTATATTAATTTGAGGATATTTATATTTTATTTAAAAGTAAAAACAGGAAAGTATTGAATAGTCTTTTAGAAAGTTGGCTGCTGATTCTGTATTTAAAAATCAATAGTTATTAAAGTGCACTGCACCAAACTTGTACACAGAGTATGTTTTAAAGGCCATACTATGATCTTTTCTGAAGAGGATCTATTATTATTTCTAAGTATATTTTATCTTCCAAAGTGTGTGTGTATGGGGGAGGTGTGGTAAGGGGGAAATGGGTTGGAAGAAGACAAGAGAGAAAGATCTATTCAAGAATTGAGGCAGTTAAAATTCTGTGAACCAGAAGGGAAGTTTGCAGGAAAAGGAGAGGGGAGGCTAACAAGCTGGGATATTTTGGTGTAGAGACTGGCAAATGTTGTTAAATAAATTGGAATGTTTTAGACAAGATATAGGCATACATTAGATATAAAGATATAAGATACCTAAGATAGCACAGTATGAAGCCCTATATATTGTGGTAAGATTTTCATTGGTATCTTTATTATGCCTCACTCAGATTATGAGTTCTTGAGACCAAGAACCTTGCCTTCCCTGTGGTGTCTTGGACGGTGTTCAGCTTATCTTTGGTTCTCAGCTAGCTATGTTGTTGAAAGTTTTCACATTGAATATACAGAAAGATGGTTTACATGAATTTACTTGTAGTTCTCAGAGCTAATGCTCTCCCTCTCCCCTTTTAGGCCCGAAATCATCTGGTTTATTTACAAGTTGCTGGTCATATGAAGGACAAGTATTTATGGTACAAAGTTTCAGCAGTTTAGTTCCTTGTACAATACAAAGCATGAAGTCTTTACAATTCATTACAGAGTCTTTGGATTTTTTTCTAAGCTCTCATTTCATGTGTAGCAAATCAATATCATCCCCAAATCAAAGTCACTTCTTTCTATGTGAACCCATTGTGTTTACAGAACTATATATGGTGTATATGTATATATGGTGTATATATATGTATATATGGTGTATGTATATATATATATATGTATATATATGTGTGTGTGTATATATATATATACATATATATATATAGAGAGAGAGAGAATGTTCCCAGACTCTCCCAACACAATTGTATCAACAGCGCAAAGGGCACCATGTGAGTACAAATGAGTCAGTATCTTGTTCTAAAATACACTGACTCCTGGTCCACGGAGTAAGACATGACAGACAAGGAGGAGGCCACCATCTCTGGCACAGCCTGATGAGGGCCATGGGAGCTGACTGATCTGTAACATGTGGGCCCACAGGCAGGCCTTGAGCAAACAGGGCTCATCTTAGCCAGAAAAATAGATAATCATGAATTTGTTTGTTTCACATACATGCAACTTTAAGCCAAGAGGAGAAAATGGGGATCAAAACATATAAAGCCTTTTAAACTCTTCAACTGTTCCGTTCACAGCTCAGTTCTCTTCCTGATTACCAGGTGCTTCTGGATGGGCCCTGGCCACACCCCATGGCCATATTTTATGGCCTCTGGCTCCTATTGGTCAGCCTTGGGCATCTGGGACTGCCATGGGGCTTGCGGGGCAGAGGTAGGAGGTGACTAGGTGAGCAGAGTGCGAGGCAGAGTTCCCTGGGGCTCCCGCCAGGTCTCTGGCACACCTGAGCATCCTGTTGCGGCCCCTTCTGTCCTCAGACTGCACTAACAATTGGGCAGGATGTGCCGCAGGGCGCTCATGGTATCACTTCTATGCAGCCTCTTCTTTTTTGCTGTGAAGTGCCTGGGAGCCTCTGGAAACCCCACCATGAATCCTAATGCTGATACTTTATTTAAAATTAGATCTATTAAGGCAGAACAGAAGAAATAGACCCCCTCCTTCCATCTCTCACCCTCAGTCTACTCTCAAGCCAGTCTACTCTACTATTGGGCTTTTGGCCCAATAAATACTTGGTCTTGGGGACTGCTTGGGTTGATTGTGTTACTGACCACATTTACTGCATGTCAAGGCATTCATATTAACTTGAATCTGCACCAGTTAATATGAATCTGCACCAAAAAGTGAGAGGAAAAACAGTAGACTGGCAGGGCAGGTTTCCTTCAGACAGGCATTGCCTGTCCCTAGGAGAAGGTTGGCTCTCTTGAGTTGCCCAGGAAAACAATGAACTGCAATCAAGCAACACCATGAGCATCCTGCAGTGTCTCCTGTTCAATCCATCCACATTCTGACCCTAAATGAATGTGCAGGTTGTAGAGCAAGAAGACAGGAGGATCAGCATCACAAACTCCTGCTTCCCTACAGGGCTCTTGCATGTCCCCCATGCTTTTGAGAGGCTGCCTCAGCTGCCCTCCTGTGTCATGGTGATCAGAAATCTCAAGTGTCACTGGGGCCAGGGGTGGATCAAGAGAGCCAGGTCAATTATACTGCGTTTCCCACAGCAATGCTGGAGAGTGGGGCTGCCCAGGGTGGGCAGACCAGCCTCTCCCAGCAAGAGCAGGTCTACCTGTTGACCTCCCAGTTGCAGTAACAGCTCACCAAAACCATCAATGGGACAAGCATCTGGTCTCTAACACGTTACCAGGATGGAGGCCCCAAACATACTTCATTCTAAGAAAACCTCGGGCAACCCGAGGGCTATGGTAGTTGAGAGCAGTGAAGATTTTCCCTCCTATGAGAAATGACTACTTTTCTACCCAATGGGCATGAACGCCTTGCCCCCACAGGAACAATTGAAAGTTATGAACAAAACTGTCCTGTCCCCCCTACCCCCACCTTTGGCCAGCAGCTCACAAGTCTTGGGGTACTTCAGCACAGGGCCAAGGAAATGCCATAGGCTCTAAGAAACTGGTGCTTTTACGGAAGGCAGAGATGCTAGGAAAGGCCTGAGGGGTTAGGGGGGGCTAGCAGGAGAATCTCCAGCACAGGAAATTGGGAATACTTAAAAAAGAAGTCCCAGAGAAGGTAAAGCTATGTTGGGCTGCCTGAAAAGGTGAAGTTGGGAGAAAGAGAAGGTGGTCCCCAAACCTCTTCAGATAATTAGGGCTGGCCTGAACTAAATAATTCAAGGCTCTTTCATTGTTCCTGTGAACTCCCGACAATAAGAACCTGTTTGAGTCAATAATTCCATTCTATTCTATTCTAATTAAATCAAATGATAAAAAGCATGCGGCACTCCTCATCTCCCAGCTGACCTTCCCAAGAGTGGTCTGTGGAAGGTTTTTGACACCAAGTCACAGGGCAGATGGGCTCCAACAAGTACTTCATTAATAAGGATTATAAACACTCAAACAACTTTCCGTTTCTCTTCATGGGTTCTCTCCAAAGCTTTTGGTGCAGACTTTGGGCTCCAGGGCAGGTTATCTGAGGCTGTGGGAGCAAGAGCTGGTCTCTCAGTGGAAAGGATGGTTCTGGTACTACGGCAGTGGACCAAACTTATGATGATGTACACAAGACAAAAATCTCTAACTGAAAACAGATTGTTTAAAGGAGAGCTTTTGTGCTGGAAAGGAGGTTAAACAGAAAAGCAGAGCACAGAATTGACAGCCCTTAATTCAGGGACACACACAGCCCAGCAGATTTTCCTTCAAATGCCCACTGAAGCCAGGAAGGAATGCAAATTAGTGGCTGCGTCCTGCTGGGTAGGGTCCCCCGCCAGGCCACGGCCACCCCCTCTAGGAAAGGAGACAGGACTTTCCCTGGCAAGCTCTCTTGGAGGGCAGAGCACCAGCCCTAGACCCCTCACGTTTGGCCGCTGACACGGAAAAACAGAAAGACACCCACCTCGAGGCCCGCGGCGCTGTGCACGCAGGGCTGGACGCCGAAGACACTGTCGTGGTGCGGGGGCAACTGACCCTTCCCTCCTCCCTCCCTCTCCCTCCTTCCTTCCTTCCTTCCTTCCTTCCTTCCTTCCTTCCTTCCTTCCTTCCTTCCTTCCTTCCCTCCCTCCCTCTCTTTCTCTCTTTCCTTCTTTTCTTTTTTTTTTTTTAAGATTTTATTTATTCATGAGAGACACACACAGAGAGGGGGGGGGGGGGAGGGCAGGGACACAGGCAGAGGGAGGAGCAGGCCCCATGCAGGGAGCTCGACGTGGGACTCGATCCCAGGTCCCCAGGGTCACGCCCTGGGCTGAAGGGGGTGCTAAACCGCTGAGCCCCCCGGGCTGCCCAGAACCAGACATTTTTCAACTAAAGCTTTCTGCATGTGGTTTCCAAGAGTTGAACCATGAGAACTGAAACAAGGTAGGCAAGAGTGCTGTGTGCAAGTCCTGACCCAGGGCTTCTGTCCCCAAGCTTCAGGGGCGCCCTCTGGGCTCCCGCTCGGCGCAGGCCTGGGAGGCTTCTGAAGTGACCTGCAGGGAAGGCGGCTGGATGCTCAGCCCAGGTCCCCAGGGTACCGCCCTAGGACGTGCACAGAGGCCCCCGGTGCGCTTTCTCTTTGAATCTTGATTCAAAGTGCTTTGTTTTCTTCAGCTCAAACTAAATTATTTTTTTAAAAAGAGATTTTGAGAAGAGGTACTTACTGTATTCATAGGAGAGGCAATCCACGGAGAGGCTTTTCGTTTGTTTTTAACTTTTTCTGAGGGTTGTGTTGAGGTTTTGTGGTGATTAAAATACACACAGACTCAAGAGGAATGGGTAGTTGTTGCCAATAAAGTTGTATATTTTTATTTTAGAAGCAAACTTATAAAGCCTCATAAAATAATTGTGCTTTCTGGGATAGAAAGATAAGAGAACTTTTTTTGTGCAAAATATTTTCAAAACAATTTTTCAATAGTAAGAGCAAATAAAAGGCATAATAATATACTTTGTTATATTGGAAAGTCCTGTGAGCACATTTTGAATTCAGAGAGAGGGAGGAGCAGGAGCAAATATTTATCTTCACTTTGATTAAACAATTAATCAGTTGTAGGAAATAGTGTTATTAAAATTAAACTATTAAAACAGTAATAAAAAAGCTCTGACATAGATCTTAAACTTTAGTGCCAGCCCAATTATTCCTTAATCAAACATTAAGCTGTTTTCTTAATAATAAGCCCTTAAGGGCATGGGTCTTCGTTTTTATTCCTACAAATAATTAGGAAACATTCTTTTGATAAACTTGCCCATAGAATTAACAACCTTTTCTTTCCCTCTTTTCCTTTTTCCTCTCATTTCTCGTTTCTCAATCTTCAAGTCATGGGTCTATCGTACTAGAAAGGCAAAAACATATTCTATTCCATCATTAACTCAAAACAATTGTTAAATTTAGATTAGAAGAGTTATATAGTAACCATATTATATATATTCCTTTAAAAGTTTTCAGATGGGTAAGTTCTATAATGACTGTTTAGGAGTTTTAGAGTGAGAAAGAAAGGAGTGATACATCTGCGTTATGAGTTTTGTGACATTTTTATAGTAAATGGTATGAGGAAGAGGTGATTTAAGGAATAAATTATAAATTAAAAAGGAATACAGCATGTATTTTTTTGTGTGTTGACTTGCTATTTAGCTTTTAGAGTTAGATTTTAGACATTAGCCTTTCTATACTCCTTGTGTTTTCAAAATTTACTCCTTGGATGTATAGCTGCTCTGTTGCTCTTAACTCTGTCATCTGCCACCTTGAGCCAACATATAGTTTTTTTGTTTCTGGGTTGGGGAGGAGTCATTGGGGAGCACCCACCAAGTATGAATGTCACAGATTCAGTTATTACCTACTTCAGTCACATTCTTCAAGAGGAAATTATTTTCAAGTTTCTGCCAGCCTTGATCATTTTTAAATACCTTCAAACAGTTGTTTTTAATAATTTTTTCCCAGTTAACTTCAGGAGGAATTGCTTGAACTCTTTACACCCTCATTACTCAAAATCTAACTTTTTTTATCTACTGATTTACTTAAATTCAATAAATTAACATATAGTGTATTACTAGTTTCAGAGGTAGATTTCAGTGATTCACCAATTGCATGTAACACTCAGTACTCATTACATCACATGCCCTTCTTAATGCCTATCACCCAGTTATCCTGTCCCCCATCCCACCCTCCTCCAGCAACCCTCAGTTTGTTTCTTATGATTGAGTCTCTTATGGTTTGTCTCTCTCTCTGATTTTATCTTATTTTATTTTTTTCCCTTCCCCTCTGCTCTTGTTTTGTTTCTTAAATTCCACATATGAGTAAAATCATATAATTGTCTTTCTCTGATTGACTTTTTCGTTTAGCACCCTCTAATTCCACCCACATCATTGCAAGTGGTAAGATTTCATTTTATTTTTTGGTAGCAGAGCAACAATCCATTGTATATATCTACCACATCTTCTTTACCCATTCTGTCAATGGACATCTGGGCTCTTTCCATAGTTTGGCTATTGTGGACATTGCTGCTATGAACATTGGGGTGCAGGTGCCCTTTTGGATCACTATATTTGTATCCTTTGGGCAAATGTCTAGAGTGCAATTGCTGTATCATAGGGTAGCTCTATTTTTAACTTTTTCAGGAACCTCCATGCCATTTTCCAGAGTGAGTATACCAGCTTGCGTTCCCACCAGCAGTATAAAAGGTTCCCCTTTCTCTGCATCCTCACCAACATTTGTTTCCTGACTTGTTAATTTTAGCCATTCTGACCAGTGTGAGGTGGTATCTCATTGTGGTTTTGATTTGTATTTTCCTAATGCAAGTGATGTTGAAAATTTTTTCATGTGTCTGTTGGTCATTTGTATGTTTTCTTTGGAGAACTGTTTGCTCACATCTTCTGCCCATTTCTTGACTGGATTATTTTTTAGGTGTTGAGATTGCTAAATTCTTTATGTATCTTGGATACTAACCCGTTATCTGATACGTCATTTGCAAATATCTTTTCCCATCTGTCAGTTGTCTTTTAGTTTTGTCAACTGTGTCCTTTGCTGTGCAAAAGCTGTTTATGTTGATGGATTCCCAATAGTTCATTTTTGCTTTTGTTTCCCTTACCTTTGGAGCCGTGCCTAGCAAGAAGTTGCTGCAGCCAAGATTGAAGAGGTTGCTGCCTGTGTTCTCTACTAGAATTTTGATGGATTCCTGTCTCACATTTAGGTCTTTCATCCATTTTGAGTTTATTGTTGTGTATGGTATTAGAAATTGTTCAGTTTCATTCTTCCACATGTGGCTGTCCAATTTTCCCAACACCATTTGTTGAAGAGACGGTCTTTTTTCCATTGGATATTCTTTCCTGCTTTGTTGAAGATTATTTGACCATAGAGTTGAGGGTCCATTGCTGGGTTATCTATTTTGTTCCATTGATCTATGAGTGTGTTTTTATGCCAGTATCATACTGTCTTAATGTATGGTTTTGTAACCATATAACTTCAAGTTGAAGTCCAAAATTGTGATGCCACCAGTTCTGGTTTCCTTTTTCAACATTCCTTTGGCAATTTGGGGTCTTTTCTGGTTCAGAGAAATTTTAGGATTATTTGTTCCAGCTCTGTGAAAAATGGTTGTATTTTAATAGGGTTTGCATTGAATGTGTAGACTGCTCTGGGTATCATGGTCATTTTAACAATATTTGTTCTTCCAATCTGTAAACAAGGAACGCTTTTTCATTTCTTTGTATTTTCCTCAATTCCTTTCCTACGTTCTATAATTTTCAGAGTACAGATCCTTTACCTCTTTGGTTAGGTTTATTCCTAGGTATTTTATGATTTTTGGTGCAATTGGAAATGAGATGAATTCTTTAATTTCTCTTCTGTCACATTGTTAGTATATGGAAATGCAACTGATTTCTGTGCATTGATTTTATATCCTGTCATGTTGCTGAATTTCTGTATGAGTTCTAGCAATTTTGGGGTGAAGTCTTTTGGGTTTTCCACAGAACATCATGTCATCTGTGAAGAATGAGAGTTTGACTTCTTCTTTGCAAATTTGGATGCATTTTATTTCTTTTTGTTGTCTGCTGAAGTTAGGACTTCTAGTACTATGTTGAACAACAGTGGTGAGAGTGGACATCCCTGTCTGGACTGTAGGGGAAAAGCTCTCAGTTTTTTCCCATTGAGAATGATGTTCACCATGAGCTTTTTATAGATGGATTTTATGATATTGAAGTATATTCCTTTAATTTCTACACCACAGAGAGTTTTAATCAAGAAAGGATGCTGTATTTTGTCAAATGCTTTTTCTGCATCTATTGAGAAGATCATATGGTTCTTGTCCTTTCTTTTATTAATGTGATGTATAACATTGATTGACTTGCAGATGTTGAATCACCCTTGCAACTCAGGAGTAAATCCCACTTGGTCATGGTGAATAATCCTTTTAATGTGTTTTGGATCCTATTGGCTAGTATCTTGGTGAGAATTTTGGCATCTGTGTTCATCAGGGATATTGGTTTTTAATTCTCCTTTTTGGTAGGGTCTTTGTCTGGTTTTAGGATCAAGGTAATGCTGGCCTCATAGAACATGTTTGGAAGTTTTCCTTCCATTTCTATTTTTTGAAACAGCTTCAGAAGACTAGGTATTTATTCTTCTTTAAATGTTTGGTAGAATTCCACTGGGAGGCCACCTGGTCCTGTACTCTTGATTGTTGGGAGATTTTTGACAACTGCTTCAATTGTTTTTCCTGGTATGGGTCTGTCCTGGTTTTCTATTTCTTCCTGTTTCAGTTTTGGTAGTTGATATGTTTCTAGGAATATGTCCATTTCTTGCAGATTGCCTAATTTATTCGTATATGATTGCTCATAATATGTTCTTTTTTAAAGATTTTATTTATTCATGAGAGACAGAGAGAGAGAGAGAGGCAGAGACCAGTGGAGGTAGAAGCAGGCTCCCTGCAGGGAGCACAATGTGGGACTCAATCCCAGGATCCCAGGATCATGACCCGAGCCAAAGGCAGATGCTCAACCAGAGCCACCCAGGTGCCCCTGTTCTTATAATTGTTTGTATTTGTTCAGTGTTGGTTATGATCTCTCCTCTTTCATTTATGATTTTATTTATTTATTTATTTATTTATTTATTTATTTATTTATTTATTTTAATAAATTTATTTTTTATTGGTTTCAATTTACCAACATACAGAATAACACCCAGTGCTCATCCGTCAAGTGCCCCCCTCAGTGCCCGTCACCCATTCACCCCCACCCCCCGCCCTCCTCCCCTTCCACCACCCCTAGTTCGTTTCCCAGAGTTAGGAGTCTTTATGTTCTGTCTCCCTTTCTGTTATTTCCCACACCTTTCTTCTCCCTTCCCTTATATTCCCTTTCACTATTATTTATATTCCCCAAATGAATGAGAACATATAATGTTTGTCCTTCTCCGATTGACTTACTTCACTCAGCATAAGACCCTCCAGTTCCATCCACGTTGAAGCAAATGGTGGGTATTTGTCGTTTCTAATGGCTAAGATTCCATTGTATACATAAACCACATCTTCTTTATCCATTCATCTTTTGATGGACACCGAGGCTCCTTTTTGAACTCAGCCACAGTAACTTCTTGCAAGATACATCCACGAAGGCAAAAGAAACAAGCAAAAATGAACTATTGGGACTTCATCAAGATCAAAAGCTTCTTCACAGCAAAAGAAACAGACCACAAAACTAAAAGACAACCTACAGAATGGGAGAAGATATTTGCAAATGACCTATCAGATAAAGGGGTAGTTTCCAAGATCTATAAAGAACTTATTAAACTCAACACCAAAGAAACAAACAATCCAATCATGAAATGGGCAAAAGACATGAAGAGAAATCTCACAGAGGAAGACATAGACATGGCCAACACGCACATGAGAAAATGCTCTGCATCACTTGCCATCAGGGAAATACAAATCAAAACCACAATGAGATACCACCTCACACCAGTGAGAATGGGGAACATTAACAAGGCAGGAAACCACAAATGTTGGAGAGGATGCAGAGAAAAGGGAACCTTCTTACACTGTTGGTGGGAATGTGAACTGGTGCAGCCACTCTGGAAAACTGTGTGGAGGTTCCTCAAAGAGTTAAAAATAGACCTGCCCTATGACCCAGCAATTGCACTGTTGGGGATTTACCCCAAAGATACAGATGCAATGAAATTCCGGGACACCTGCACCCCGATGTTTATAGCAGCAATGTCCACAATAGTCAAACTGAGATTTTATTTATTTGGATCCTTTTTCCTTTTTGATAAATCTGGCTAGGGGTTTATTGTTCTTATTAATTCTTTCAAAGAACCAGCTCCTAGTTTTGTTGATCTATTCCACTGTTCTTTTGGTTTCTATTTCACTTATTTCTGCTCTAACCTTTATTAGTTCTCTGCTCCTGCTGAATTAGGCTTTATTTGCTATTCTTTCTCCAGCTCCTTTTGGTGTAAGGTTAGGTCGTATATTTGAGACTTTTTTTTCATTTCTTAAGAAAGGCTTGTATTGTTATACACTTCTTCTTAGGACTGCCTTTGCTGCATTCCAAAGGTTTTGAACAGTTGTGTTTTCATTTTCTTTTGCTTCCATGAATTAAAAAAAAATATTCTTTAATTTCCTGGTTGACCCATTCATTCTTTAATAGGATACCCTAACCTCTATGTATTTGTGTTCCTTCCAAATTTTCTCTTGTGATTGAGTTCAAGTTTTAAGGCATTATGATCCAAAATAATCCAGGGAATAATCTCAATCTTTTGGTACCAAATGAGACCTGATTTGTGACCCAGTATGTGATTTTTTAAAAAAATATTTTATTTACTTGTTTGACAGAGAGAGAGTGAGAGAGCACAAACAGGGGGAGTGGGAGAGTGAGGTGCAGGCTCCCTGCTTAGCAGGGAGCCCAATGTAGGACTCAGTCCCATGACCCTGGGATCATGACCTGAGCTGAAGGCAGACTCTTAACTGACTGAGCCACTCAGGCACCCCCAGTATGTGATCTATTCTAGAGAATGTTCCATGTGCACTTGAGATGAATGTATATTCTGTTGCTTTAGGATGGAATGCTCTGTGTATATATGTGAAGTCCATCTGGTCCAGTATGCCATTCAAAGGCCTTGTTTCTTTGTTGATCTCTGCTAACATAATCTATCCATTGCTGTGAGTGGGGTATTAAAGTCCCTTACTATTATTGTATTATTACCAATGTCTTTCTTTAATTTTGTTATTAATTGGTTTATATAATTGGCTGCTCCCAAGTTAGGGGCATAAATATTTCCAATTGTTAGATCTTCTTGTTGGATAGACCCTTTAATTAAGATATAGAGTTCCTTTTCATTTCTTATTACAGTCTTTGGTTTAAAATATAATTTGTCTAATATAAGGATCATTAACCCAGCTTTCTTGTGATGTCCATTAGTATGATAAATGGTTCTCCACCTCCTCACTTTCAATCTGGAGGTGTCTTTGGTCTCAAATGAGTCTCTTGTAGACAGTAAATATGTATTAAATATAATTTTAGTAAAATATGAATTTTAGTGCCATTGTATTAGCTGTAAAGTCACTGTTTCTGTATATTTTCTCTGTTCCTTTCTGGTCTTTGTTACTTTTGGGCTCTCCCTTTCCTTAAAGGATCCTCTTTAATATTTCTTGCAGGGCTGATTTAGTGATTATAAATTCTTTGAGTTTATGTTTGTCTGGAAATTCTTTATCTCTCTTTCTTTCTGAATAGCAGCCTTGCTGGATAAAGTATTCTTGGCAGCACATTTTTTTCACTTAACAACTTGAATATATCATACCCATCCTTTCTGGCCTGCCAGGTCTCTGAGGACAAGTCTGCTTGTTTCTACATTTTTAAGTTAAGATCCTCTTGTCTTGAGCTGCTTTCAGGATTTTCTCTTTATCTCTGATATTTGTAAGCTTCACTACTGTATGTCACAGTGTTGACCTATTTTTATTGATTTTGAAGGGGGTTCTCTATGCCTCCTGGACTTGAATGCCTGATTCCTTCCTTAGATTATGTAAATTCTCAGCTATAATTTGTTCAAATAAACTTCTGCCCCCTCTCTCTTTCTTCTTCCTCTGGGACCCCAATTATTCTAAAATTGTTTCACTTTGTGGTATCACTGACCTCTTGAATCCTCCCATTGTGATCCAGTAGTTGTTTATCTCTCTTTTTCTCAGCTTTCTTATTCTCCATCATATTGTCTTCTATGTCACTGACTCTCTTATCTGCTTCATTTATCCTATCAGTTAGAGCTTCCATTTTTTATTGCATTTCAGTGATAGATTTCTTGATTTTGACCTGATTTAGATGTTCTTTATTTTTCCAGGAAGGTATTCTCTAGTGTCTCCTATGCCTTTTTCAAGTTCAGCCAATATCTTTATAATCATTGTTTTGAATTTTAGTTCCAACACCGTATTTATATTGATTAAATATGGTAGTGAGTATTGTCTCTTGTTCTCTTTTTGGGGTGAGTTCTTCTGTCTTGTCATTATGTCCAGAAAGAATATAGGAGGGAAAAAATACAAAAATAGCAACAATGACACCAGAAAAATATACACTAAACAAATCAGAAGAGAATAGAAATGGAAAAAAGAAAAAGTGAATGAAACAGAGCAATAGACTGGATCCTGGGTGTATTTTGTCTGTTTGTTAGAAGAAGTTAGATTCCAAAATAGAAAAGAAAGAAAAGCTTATATGTCTACAAAAATAAAATTGAATACAATGAAAAAAAGCCAAAAAAGAAATATATGTATGTATATATATATAACATAAATATAAAAATGAAAACTGAAGAAGAATTAAAAAAAGAATTGATAAAAAAGGAAAATAACTGTAAAGGAAAAAATTTAAACTGAAAGACTAAAGAACTATAAGAAAAAACCCCCACAAATGCTAAACAGTGTTTCCCTTAGTGCTGGAGTTTTACAGTTCTGTGTGATTGGTAAACTTGGTATTAGCCAGATATTCCTGCTGGTCTTCTGGGAGAGGGGCCTATTGTACTGATTCGTAGATGTCTTTGCCCAGGTGGAATTGCACCCTCCTTGCCAGGGGGCCAGGCCCAGTGTAAGTAGCTCTGGATTGCTCTACCTGGCTGTTTTCCTCCTTGATAGCTTTCCACACTGATGGGGGGAGGGGGGGATGAAAATGGCGGCCCCTTGATCTCTAGCCCCAGAGCTGAAAGTTCACACTCCCCATTCTTCAGTGTGCCCTTAGAGAAAAGCAGTCAATCACTCTTCTCCCCCTGGTTTCCATCCAAACTCTGTGTTCAACCAGCCTGTGACCGAGCATTTTTATCTTAAGCATGAGACTCAGTTTCAAGGCTCCAAACTTTATAGACTGCAGTGGTGTGCATCCACATCACTCCTAACAAATGGAGGTGTGGAAGGGAAGTCTTGCAGAGGTCCTGCCTCTTGCTAGGTCCCTGGTTGGAGAGCAGTCACCCAACTGTCCAATGGTTTGCAGTTTGTGGCAACTCCAGGCTGAAAGCCCATTCCTAGGCTCGCTGTTTCCAGCTGGCTTCCCTGTTCTAATGCCTGGAAACTCTGCTGGGTTCAGGCACTTCAGTTCTCATTGTGACCCTGGGGATCCTGAGACCACGCTGTCTGACCTGGGATTCCACCCTACTTCGAGAGCAGCTTTTAGGAAGACTTCTAAATGTTCCAATTTTGCACTCTGCTGCTATATCACTTTCCTATACCTGGCTTACGGAGGCTCTCTCCCACCCCCTGAAGTTTATCTTCCTATATATTGCCTTAGATTCATGTCTCTACACCTCCTACTTTGCAAAAAGTAGTTGCTTTTCTATTTGTAAAATTGCAGCAATTTTAAAAATCAGATTTCTGGTTGATTTCACAGGTGTTCAGAATGATTTGTTAACTATCTAGCTGAACTCCAGGAACCAGGCAAAATTAGGGTCCCCTATTCCTCTGACATCTTAACCAACCTTTAAATCTAATTTCTTAGTGGCAACTTTTAAAAATGAGCATAATATAAAATCTAATTTATAGGGTTATTTAAGAATTAAGTGACATATACACTAAGCACAGTATCTGTTACATGGTAAATATGTGATAAATGTGATTAATATTCTTTTCACCTATTTTATTTATCCAAAGTCATACCCAATGACTCTTGGTCCCAGGTCTTCTGATTTCAAATCCAAGGATATCCATATCATAGAGTTCCCTCTTAAAGCAGCAGAGTTTCAATGCTTTAGTAACTTAAATAGGATAGATTACAATTTAGATTGTGATGTGGACCTGATGGTAATACTGCATAATCAGTCCTCTTAGTGTTGCCTTAAAAATAATTTATTCAATGAATATGTATTGCACTAATCATTTTACCTTGGGTAATATACTTCCATCGTTTTTTTAAATCCCTTTAAGAAATATTTGCTGAGCACCCACTAAACTAAAAGTCACTATGGTTAGTATGGGGGCTTATAGTGATGAAGTAAGTGCACTTAATACCTGATGTAACAGGAAGTTCTGAGGTAGGTTAGATACAAAGTTTGGTTGAGTGGCTCAATAATTTCACCACAGACTCCGGTTCTTTTTATATCTTTTTGTCAAGCCTGGTGAAGGCTTCTTCCTCTGGCTGATAGCTAGATGGCTATCACATTACAGGCATGATATCCAAGGGGAAAATGGATCATATCATTCTGTGGTTCTCTTTTAGGAGTAAGCCGGTAACCTTTCACAGTCATTCTTTCCTTTCTCATTGCTGGCAATTGAGTCAGAAGCCCACTCTGTAACAAGTTACTGGCAAGGGGAATGGAATTACCATGAATGGCTTAGATGAATTATTTGGGGTTGAATGGAAGTTGAAGCTTTAACTACAAAGTCAACTATACCATCCTTACATAGTCTTGATCCACTAGTAGGCATAAGTTGTATACACAATGATCATTGTAAGCAGTTAAGACAATAACTTCAGAGTTATGGTGAGAAGAATGTGAATCAGGGTGTTGGTGGTAGAAATGGCAAATACATACATACATGCACACTATATATATGCTATATATTTTTCAAAAACATAAAAATAAACATATAAATGTATATATACTTAATATGAGATTGACAAAATAATAGCCAATTATTTGGCAATTTTTAAGATTCTACCTTGTGCTAGAAACCATCCTAAACAGATAATTTGTATTTTTTTAATTTAATCTCTATGAGATTGTTTCTATGTTTCTATTAGATAGATAAGGAACTATGATTTCAGTAGGTCAAATGACTTTCTAGTATTCAGATCCCTGCCAACTGACTTCAGAACTCTTTTTTGAAAAAGATGTATTTATTTATTTATTTGAGATAGAGAGAGCCTACTGGGGAGGGAGGCAGAGGGAGAAGGAGAGAGTCTCAAGCAGACTCTGCACTGAGCCTAATAAGGGACTCAATCTCATGACCCTGAGTTCATGACCTGAGCCAAAATCAGTAGTCAGATGCTTAACCGACTGTGCCACCCAGGCCCCTCTGACTTCAGATCTCTTACTCACCATGCTACACTGAATTGTTATTGCTAAGTAAACGTAGCCAGAGTAGGGTAACAGATACTGTTAATAACTAAAAATCAGTTGCTGCCCTTTAGAGAGTCAATTTCTGTTTTATTCGTCAGTCTGTGATAGACATTATAGATTCCAACATTAATACAACTTGAGACTTGGTTTAGCTGTTCTGTAAACTTCAAAGGTTAGTGTGTGATTAATTTTTCTTTCAAGGAAGAGTCGCTTTTTTCAACATTGTACTAGATTAAATGATTGGATTATAATATCTGTTGCCATTATTCAGAATCTTGTGTGTGTGTGTGTGTGTGTGTGTTTAAGGGGTTTTAGAAACACTATATCATGATATTTTAATTGAAATGTGTTTTTTAGTTACTAGTTTTATTCTCTACTACTAAAGTCTTCTGAACATTATTACTTTTATAGGTAATTTGTTTAGAAGAATAAAAGTAAGATATGTTTTAAAGTCATCATTTATCTATTCATTCTGCTCAAAGGTTGAACTAACTAAGCAATTATTGAATGCCTACTAGGGGTGCCTAGGTGGCTTAGTTGGTTAAGCCTCTGACTTTGGCTTAGGTCATGATCTTGGGGTCCTGAGACTGAGCACTGTGTCAGGCTCCCTGCTCAGTGAGAGTCTGCTTCTCCCTCTCCCTCTGCTCCTCTCCCTGCTCATGTTCTCTCTCCCTCTCTCTCTTTTTCTCTCTCTCATATAAATGAATAAAATATTTTTTAAAAATGCCTACTACATAACAGACATGGTACTATATATGTTTAGGGATATTTGCTAGCATTTCTTTAAAATCTCTTGAGGTTTAGGAGTGCCTGGGCTTCTGACTCTTGATTTTGTTGGGCTTTGATTGTGATCTCAGAGTTGTGGGATTGAGCCCTGTGCTGGGCCTTGTACTCAGTGGAGATTCTGCTTGAGTTTCTCTCTCTCTGCCCTTGTACTCTCTCACTTTCTAAAAAATTAAAAAATATATATCTCTTGAGGTGTAGTACTCTATTTGCTTGTATATTCCAAACTTATTTTGAACATTTTTCTTAAGTTCTTTAGAAACTTAAGAAATGTGTAGAATGATAATTCCTGACTTCTCTTTAACTCTAATTCTTTATAGGTCCACCTGTTCATGGCTTCGTCTTTGTATTCATTTGTCTCTTTGAGTCATAAACAACTGTGTCAACAACAAAGTAAGACAGCTAGGAATACCTATTTGGAAAGGCCATACATACATTTGATTAAAATAAAAAAAATCAATTAACATGCATTTTTTCCTCAATATCTTGAATAGTGTTAATGTATTCTCTAATGCATTATGTGTTTTTCATCTATATTTTAATTTTTTTTTGTTTTTGTTCTTTCTTTGAAATAAAAGATAAGCCTTAAGGACATATGATCTACACTCATTTTTGCTCCTGGGTAAGATATAGTAGGTTGTGGCAGGCTTCCTCACTGAAACTAATAAAAATAGAGCAAGTTGCAAAAATAATACTTTTAATGGCACTGAAAAGCTGTGAAAATAATGAGGATTAGATAAATGATATTCCAGAGAGCAAGAAAGCTCTTCTGAGATGAACTGATGTCTGCTAGCAGTTTTATTTCCAGGAACATGGACAATTTGCAATGTGGACTAAAAATAAAGGTTTTCCTAAGTGTAGGAACTTTGCTGGGAGAAAGAGAAACTAGCTAGTACCAAGAGACTGGTGTAACAAATATGAGGAAGGGGAGGCCAGAACACAAGCTGGGTTTTCCCTATACATCATTTACTAAGTGCCAGTGGTTCAGGAGTCTGTTGCTGGCCATGAAAGCAGAAGGAAGTCTCCCATTGTCCTAGGGTACTGAGGAAACGAAGTCCTGCTAGAGGGAAATAGCCTGCAATACCAATATGTAAGTTCTCTCCCTTAAGACATATGCCAAATTATGAACCTGCATAGGATGGAAGACCATCAGGTTAATCTTAAAATGACCGAAGGGAAGCCTCAAAGAGCAATGCCTGAGGAATAGGAACAAACCAGAGCTGAACTGAGTCTCCTTACCATCTTCAAACAAGGACAATTTTTTACTGAAGTTATCAGTCCCTTAATGTATTAACTATGTCTTTTATTTTTTTGTTTTCTGATGCTTTGATATCTTGGGGGGACTTCTGATACTTTTGATATCTGGAGGGACTGCCCCTCCCAACATTAGCTAGTTCATGGAGAGTAAATACTTGCTCCTGAGTACCTTTCAAATGCAAACCAACCAATCCAGAGCCCATACTCTCAATCACCTACTTTAATGGACTCTCATATTCTAGTCTACTATGCCCCTGTCCTTTTTTTTTTTTTTTTTCCCCTGTCCTAATCACTTCACAGCCAGGTACCAACAAAAACCCCTATGCCCCAGAGCCAGCTGATATTCAAGCCAATCCTAAGCCTGTTTACCCTGCTATGTCATTTCCTTTTCACAGGAACCACTATGAAGGCTCTTGCTTATTGTTTCCCCCTCCTTCTGTCTCCTGACCAACCTGGAAATTCCTCATATGACCTCCTGTGTAATGGCATGCCTCCTTCTCTTAGGATCTGTGAGTGTAACAAATTATCTTTTCAATATCAGTCATCTCCTGATGTTTTACTTGCCATACCTAAAATAATAATAAAATCTGTGTTTTAAAACACCCTAATGGAGCAAAGAATAAATCCCCACTGGGGGAAAATATCATCTGTAGCCTCTGTAGTACTTTTATATACAATGTATTATGTGCAATAAAAAATAAAGCTAGGCTGTGAAGTTGCAGGAAAATGAAATTTATACAGTGTTAATTTCATAATTAATAACTTGTTGAGGGCAGCCCTGGTGACTTAGCGGTTTAGCGCCGCCTTCAACCCAGGGTGTGATCCTGGAGGTCTGGGATCGAGTCCCACGTCAGGCTCTCTGCATGGAGAGCCTGTGCCTGTGCCTGTGCCTGTGCCTGTGCCTGCCTGTGCCTGTGCCTGTGCCTCTCTCTCTCTGTCTCTCTCTCTGTCTCTTATGATTAAATAAAATAAAATCTTAAAAAAAAAAACTTGTTGGATGGAATTAAAAGCAGATCATGCACAGAGGAAGATTGAATGAATGAAGTGGAAGTCGATAGAAAACATCTAACTGAAGCACAGAGAGAAGAGTAGGGAAATGCTCGAAACAAAGTAGAAAGACATGTGGGACCCATTAAAAAAATTAATAAGCATGTAACTGGAATATCAGGACAAGGAAGACAGACTGGAAGAGAAACAAAGAGATAATGACTAAAAACTTTTCAAAGCTAATTAAATACTCATCAGTGAGACTCAGTAATAAATGTTTGCTAACAGTAAAATGAATAAATTAATTGTGGTATATTCACATAGTAATAAAAAAACAAGATACTGTTATACACAATAATAAAAATGAATTGTACAGACATAATAATGAGTAAAATATACCAAAATTTCTGTTTACATGAAGTCAAGAATAGGTGAAGACTCATTTTTATGGCCTAATAATATTCCATTATGTATATATGCTATATCTTCTTTCAGCCATAAAAAAGAATGAAATCTGGCCATTTGCAATGACATAAATGGAGCTAGAGAGTATAACGCTAAGTGAAATAAGTCAGCCAGAAAAAGTTGAATACCATATGATTTCACTCATATGTGGAGTTTAAGAAATAAACAGATGAACAAATAAACAAAACCAGTAAAGGGAAGAGAGAGAGAAACCAAAACAGACTTAGCTATAGAGAACAAACTGATGGTTACCAGAGGAAGGTGGGTAGGGAGATGGGTGAAATAGGTGATGGGGATTAAGGAGAGTACTTGCTGTGATGAGCATTGGATGGAATTGTTGAATCATTATTTTATACACCTGAAATACATACAACACTATACGTTAATTATATTAGTATTTAAAAAGAAGAATAGGCAAGATCATGAGAGAAGTCATATTAATGGTTAACTCTGGGGGGGGGGTGTTGACTAAGAAGGGTATAAAATGTCTTTCTGGGTGCTGGAAATATTCTATATTTTGATCTGGATTGTGGTTACATTTATGTGTGTACATGCGTATATGTATATACTTCTATGCATATACATATATATATTTATTGATCGTAAGATTTGTGTGCCTTCTAAATTTTGTATTTCAATAAAAAAACAAAATGAAAAACTAAAACATATTGTCTATGTTGATCTAGGATTGTGGCGAAAAAAATGCTGAGAGTAATACATATGGAGAAATCATTCTTATTGAAACAGATGGTAAATTGAATAAATGTATGCTTCAAATAAAAGAAAGATATTGGAAATGGATTCATTTCAAAATGACTTCTGGAGATGAATTAAATATTGCTTATTGGGCCAGGGACTTTAATTTTAAAGATAAATGAATTATGAATAATTTTGGCAATCATAATTTATTATTCCCTAGATAAGCAATAATATAATTCATTGTATAACTAGAATGTAAACAAAAGCTCATCTCTAGCTTTATATGCCATTGCTTAAGATTCTAAGTGGAAAGTAGGTTGAGTCAGGAGGCTGAGAATTAAACACTGTATGTGTTGGCAAAGGGAATGCCAAATGATTTCATGCATGCTGTTTAAAGGATTCGTTTTTATAAAGATAATCCCTGAGAATATTTATAAATTTGTATAGTAATTAACTGGAGGATATTTTCAAACCTGAGTGGGAGCAAGAATCAGCAGAAAAGACTAACGATCACAGTCATCTAACTGGTTTCATTTCAATAGCTTTGGTCAGGAGCAATGTTTTTAGAAATTTCCCTTCCTTCTTTTGAGAATTATTGGCATTTGTGTATACTGACTGATGCTTGTTAAAGACAGAGAACCACAAATAATCTAAGGAGAATTTAGTTCCATCATTTTTTTTTCTAGAAATGCGTATTGTTTAAACTCTTAAATATAAGTTTATGGAACCTGGTACAAAATGAAATACAGTACCTCTTGTTCAAAATTAAGAACTTCAAGATGGTGAAGTTGGATCATTAAACCAGGCACAGAGCCCTTCCATTCATGGGGTGCTAGATAGCTGCACAGGTTGCATGCACACACAACTGGTTCTGCTTCTTATCACAACATTCAAACCCACTATTTCTCTAGACCTGGCTAACTGCCACCTCACCATCTACCTTCTCCCCTCATGCTCCAGCCATGATGCTTGGCTTGAGTTCATGGACGCTTTATGCTGGTTCATGTGTCCATGTCTTCACGCATATAGTTCATTTTCTTCTAGGAATGTCCTTTACCACTCAGCCTGTCTGCTATATACTTTACCTACTAGTTCTCCTGAGAGAATTATCCACTCCTTCCTTGAGCCATCTCTGAACTAATAAAATCCCTACTATTATACTTCATATATAGTATTCCCATTTTTGTATACTTGTTTGCCTTTTAAAATGTGAGTTTATTCTGGTCAGGAATTGTGTTTTATTTATATTGTTGCATTGCACAAAGTAGATATTTAATAAATATTTATAAATGGACAAGAGAGTAGAATTCTAAAGATACAAAATGGAGTTTAGCACATTTAAAATAAAAAATACAACTGTTTTTTCTTATTGATAATGTATGGCATACATTTTTTTAAAAATGCAAAAAAAAAGTAGAGTAACTGGACTTAATCCTTTTGGTTCCTCTTATTCCCTATTTAATTAATCTTTCTGAATTTTGATATGCAAATTGGTAATTTGACACTCTTATTTAATTTGATATATTTTACTTTCACAGTTTTGTCTTTTGGTGCTAAGGTCAGTAAGTCTACCTCACATAAATAAGATGACAAAAGAGTTATTAGTATAATGTTTTGGAATAAACTTTTCCCAAAGAGATTATTATATCCCTAATGATAAATGAACCAATGACTGAAACTTACTAGTAGCTGGACTAGTAATAATGGCTTTCCTTAATTTTTTTATATACAGAACAATTTTTATTGCTATTTCCATACAACATGGCCAAATTCTTTCTTGTATTCTTCACAATAATTTCCAGCAACTGCTGGAAAGTTAACAGGTATGAGCTGAAAAATAAACTACAGTTTCTCTAAAGTTTTATGCTGCCTTTTCACTCAATGAGACATTACTTTCCAGCCCCAAGGGTCAAGATCATGAATCATTTTTTTTTTTAAGTAATTCATCTGAGAGGGCTGACATAGTCTGGGTACTATAAAAAGCTCTGTTTAATAGCCTGCAAGTTGAAGTAGGGAGGAGGCAGTCTAGCTGAGCAAAGGGTAGACTGAGGAGCTTTCTGGCCTTGACTGTAGTCTGGAAGAAAACAGGAAACAGAAGCAAGTAGAGAATGAGGAATAAGCATCATGCAGGCAGTGGTAGGCTGGAATAAGGATAACCACATAGAGAACCTGAGTCCTCTCAGTGAGACTGTTTCAAATCATATTTATTGGACATCCACGATTTCTGGAAGACATGGTCTCAGTTCTGTTGGAGCCTAAATTCAAAGAAAACAGATGGACAGAGTGACTATCATATGATAACTTTTCACATTTATTTCATCCTCTATTTCAGGGTGGGGAAGGTGTATACTGGTTATGGTTATGGTAGGTGCAAAAATACTTTTGCTTTCAATTTATTCAAGGTAAATTGCATGAGAGAATTGAGGTGACTTTGAAGAAAAAGAGGCATAGGAGAAAATTATGACAAGTATAGTGGAAGGCATGCAGATATGTTTTCTTTTTACATTTATCTTGTGATCAATTCAAAAGCTTTCTACATGTGAACCAATATTTGAAAGAGAAATTTAAAAAATAAAGCAGAGGGAAATTATATCAATAGGATAGACTGAAAACATACTGGGGCAATTCATCCATCCATCCATCCATCCATCCATCCATCCATCCATTCACTCATGACATTGCTTAATGTTTGCCAGGCAAAGTAATAGATCCTATTGGCCTCTGTTCCCTAAGTCTTAAGGGAATGGCAATAAACTAGAGCTATACTTAACCTCAGCTCTACAACAACTAGTTTATTGCCATTTTGTAACCAGGTTACAACTTTTTTTTGGTCAACTCCACTAGGATATACAGGCTGGCAATATAAAATTAAAATTATATGTATAATTAAATATATTAAAAACATGCAGCATACTATATATTTTTATAGTACATGCACATGTACTTCATACACTACCAGTACATAATTAAATTTATATGTACTATTGAAGAATAAAAAGAAAAGTAAAATATAATTTTCATGAAATGTTCTGTCATAAGTACCTGGATGATTAATTTCCCCAGAAATTTGGAAAATTATTTAAAAATACAAAATAGGGACGCTCGGATGGCTCAGTGGTTGAGTGTCTGCCTTCGGTTCAGACCGTGATCCCAGGATCTGGGATCAAGTCCCATATCAGGCTCCCTGTGGGAAGCCTGCTTCTCCCTTTTGCCTGTGTCTCTGTCTCTGTCTCTGTCTCTCTCTTTCTGTGTGTCTTTCATGAATAAATAAATCAATCTTTAAAAAAATACAAAATATGTTCTACAATATCTGGAAGCAACATAACTATTACTGATGCAATGATAGTCACAATAATAATAGCTAGCATATGTTGTGTACTTACTATGTACCAGGCGTTCCAAATACTTTACATGTATTAATAACTTCATCCTTGCAACTTTGTGAGAAAAGTGTTATTATTGCTTCTGTTTTCTAGGTGAGAAAACTGAGATTCAGCATGTTTAAGCCACTTGCCAGTGTCACAAAGATAGAATTGGATTTAAGTATAGTAGTCTGCGTGGCTGAAGAAACCAAATCCTTAACACTTACACTTTACTGAATGCTCAGTGCTAGGGATTTGCAAAATACTTAATGGATGTGTAATTCTGTCCGAGTGTGATGCTGCTCCATATCAATTCATCACCAGTCTTCATGGCAGGGAGGTTCATCTTGTGCATTACCACACAGAAAAGTGGAAAAACACAAAAGTTTACACTCTTCCTGCTCTTCCACCTCAAGTCATTTAGGAATTTTGCCATTTCCTTCTCCGGCCTGTGGGCCATTGTTATTTTTCATACTTACAATTCAAATTCCCACAGGAACAGTATTAGATTTTTCTTTTCCCTGGTAGATAGCCAGACAGCTGACGGGAAATGCTAAGAGGAAACTTAAGAATTTGAAGAAATTATTTCCAAGGTTACCTAGCGTTCCTTTCATTGAATTCACTTTTTCTTCTCTAAATAGTTATTTTCCTTTTCTCCTTTCCTGCCCCTGATCCTCCTCAATTTTAGACATGCAATAGGGCATTCCTCCTTCGGCTTCTTCAACCTTCTTCAGACCTAGACCCTTAGTTTATCCTGAATGTCTGATTTCTATATTATTCTGCAGGAAACAAAAATGAGCTCCATGTGTTGTAAACTTTGTGGCAATACTTCTCTTTCAAATTTTGGACATGAGCAAATGAGCTGTAGGACGTAGGTAGCCGTAGATGGGCTAAGAGTAGTGGGATGCAGGCTGGTCTTTACCTGGGAACCCAGAGGCTCAAGCTTCTCTAAAAGGCACCCATGACCACACTGCAGGCAAGGCTGGTGGATGCCAGACAGGAGCAGGCTGGCCCTACAGGGTGTACACACTCATCTCAGGGTGTGAGATGTACCTACAGGGTACAGAGGCCCAGGCGTCACTGCAAACAATGCCCCTTATTTACTGTACTGAAATAATTAGCTCTACTTTATTTCTCCTTTCAGCTATGAGTTCCCATAAATATTTTCCTTTGCACAGCAGCGCCATCACCTCTGTACCCTTACCCATCTCTCCACCTGCTAATTCCTCTGCAAGGTGGCACTCCTTGGAGGGCACCTCCTGGAGGGTATGTGCTGCATAATGCACTTGATAAGGTATCTTGATAACGCATCTCTTGTAAGTGAAAGGTTAATGAAAAATAGTGACAGCAGGTTGGTGACTTGCTCAGACAAAGCTTCACAAATGTGAGCTCCACGTGTGGACAGAAGCCACATGGGCAGCATGAGTGGCCCTCTGAATTCAGATTTAAGGAACTGGATTCAGGTGTTAACCCTTTCGGAGACATGAAATGATGCTACAGGGGATTGCTATATTCTTAAATATTATTTTTGATGTTGTCAAGGTATCATATGTTGTTACCTTTCCAAATAAATGGAGTTTATTTCCAAAGTGAAATAAAAGGAGCAGCATTTTCTGCCCCTTCTGCTTGAGGCAGCTTTAGTAGTTTATTTATAAATTTTACAGACATAGCCATAGATTACGTGAGTTTTAGTAGAGCTGTAACTCCACTGTGTGTGCGTGCACATGCATGTGGGTGTGTGTACCTGTGCGCGCATGCATGTGATGTGTCCTTCAGAAGCCAGCACAGGATAGATTTTCAGTATCTTGGATCCAGGCCACAGATGCTGTCTGAGTGCACTCATTTCAAAGTGGTTACAAGAAGGCACTGCTGTGGAATGACCTCATTTATGCTGTGGATAGGAGATGGAAATTCCAGTTCTGTTTTTGCTTCAGAATATTGTTGCCTTTTTGGTTTCCATTTAAATACTAAAACATTTAAATGCAAAACACAAGTAGATTTTTCCCCCTCAACATACTTTATTTCATACGTACCGTTTTACTGCTAAACTACTTTTACTCAGTAATAACATATTACTGCATGAAGTGCAATGAACTTGCATCAGATTTTATTACCTGATGATCTTTTTACCTGATCAGGTCAGTAGTTCGAAATTTTAGTTAGTATAAAATGTTGCTTATTTGACATTTCTAATTTTTTTGAAAACACTTTTAAGTGGGAGACACAGATTCTTGTCAATAAAATCTTATACGAATGCTATTTATTTTTTCCTGGAGGATTCTGAATGTGCTTAAAGAGCTATATTTAGGAAGGGCCTCATGCAACATCTGGGTAGTTGTGTAGCAGCTGGGTAACAGAACTTAAGGAACTTGACTCAAAGCTCAGAACACTAATTAAGAAAGAGCCTGGTGTTTAGCTCCAGAGCCAGGGGGAAAGCAATGTGGGAGGTAATTACCCAATTTGGGATATTGCTTGGGTAAAAGAGTTACTGTGTTAATAAAAATATAATGGGACCTAGTTGCCTGGGGCTGCTGTTTATTTTTGCATATCTCCCCCTGGAGATATCTCCAGGTGCAATATGGCTCCGTGAGAGGAGTTTTACGCATTGCACTTACTCTGTGAGAAAGTGGGCGTCTATTTCCTGAAAAACACTGAACTCAACACTGACATGACATGACACTGGGAAAGTAAATGACATAAAGGATAGCAAGATAGTCCTCCCACTGTTCTTGGCCTGGTGAGTCTGCTCTGTTGTATTTGTGCTTAAGCATTATATTCTAATTTTAAGAGAGATGAGCGATAAGGAGAATAAAAGAATGAAAAACTATAGATTATAAAATGGGATAGGAGGGAGGGTTAGAGATCACAGTCATTGATGTGGGGAAGAGGCATCTACACATATAACATTCAACTTAGATTGAAAAGCATATTGTGAATCCAATGAGAATCACCTCTGAAGATAGGACAGCTGGAAATTGGCTTGGAAAAAAAATATAGCCCTCCTGGTTTTCTGTAAACTTGAACAAATAAAGAGCTTTTAAAGTAAAAGGCATTTTTAGCACAGGAAATAATGGATAAGGAAGTTGTTTTTGGTCCATCTCAAAGGTTCTCTTTTCTCCTAATGTGATTCAAAGACCAGGGGGAAGGCTTTGCCCTCTGGTCTGTTCTGGTGTTCAGTATTTAAAACATTAAATTCTTTTGGGTTTCTTCTCATTCCCAGTTTACTCTCTCTGGTATTTCCAATAGTCCTTTGATTCCCCAACACCCTGGCCTTCTACTCATTGGTCTCACTACACTTCACTATCCTTCATTCCCCTGATGGCCTCTCTCTCCTTCCTTACAAGCCTAAATCCAAAGCCAACCATCAATGTGCCACTCCCGGTGAATACCTTTGGCTACCTTTTGCCTCTCTCAGGTTGTAGAAATCTCTAGGCAAACCTGGGGCCCTGCTTAAACCCAGGAGTTGGCTGCTCTGTGGCTGCCTCAGTACAGCTGAATTTGACTGGAGAGAACATTCCACAGTGCTGACTGGTAGCACCTTAAGCTTGTCACCACAAACATCAAATAGGCCTTTGATGCTACTAGACAATCATTCTAATTTCCTAGCTATTTAATCGCCCACTCTCCTGGACACTTATTTCATATCTTCTCTCTGCTCCAGCCTCCAATACCCTTTCTCCTATCTTGACTCTCAGACAGTGCCTCACTTCCTGCTTCACCCATCATATTGAAGCAAACAGAAGAGAACAGCTCCAGATTACTATCGCCCTACCTCACCAGCAACCACATCCTCTTTCATTGGGCTACACTGTAGAAGAACTTACTGTGCCAATTCCCTCACTCTTGCATATTAGATCCCATCCCATTGGACATGGCTCCAGCAATTCTCTTCCCTTTCTTTGTCTTTCTTCTTTTTTCTTTTTTACTCTTTTCAATGCCTACCATCAGCATACTTACTCATACTTACTCATACTTACTCCATGATACTTTCTCCTTAAATTTCAAAAACTCTTTATTTGGCTCTCCTTCCCTTGAGAGCTGCCATCTCATTTCTTTGCTTCTCTTTGTATTATAGGTCCTCTAATGACTTTTCCATGCACATGGTCTCTATTCTCTCTTAAGCCCGCTTTAGCCAGGCGTATGCCCCTAATATTTCACCAGGACTGCACTTATCAAAGTTACCAGGGACCTCCAACTTGCTAGAGCTACTGACTAATTCTCAGTCCTAGTCTTACTTGTCTGAACCACATGTTTGACATAGTTTTATCACTCCTTCAAGGAAGTAAATTATAAGAGCATGATATACTTTTTAACTTCCAGCATACTTCGATTTTTGGATTTCATCCTATCTTTTCAATTACCTCTTCTTGGTCTCCTTTCTTGTCCTTCTGCTCCTTTTCCTCCTGATGCTAGAGCACTCAGAGTTCTATTCTTAGTTCTCTTCCCTTCTTTATATTTACTTTTTTGTTTTCTTCACCCAGTTCCATGGTTTTGAAAAGCACCTGCATGTTGATGTACCTTAATTAATATTTCCAGCCCATATTCTCTTCAGAACCTCAGATTTTTATAGACAACTGGGTGCCTGACATCTCCAATTGGATATTTCATAAAAACCCCAAATTCCAAAAGCTCCAAATTGATTTCATTTGATCTTCCCCCACACATCTGGTCTACCTTTAACATTTCCCATCTCAGTCAATGACAACTCCATTTTTCCATTTGCTTATATCCAAAACCTTGCAGTCATCCTTGGCTTTTCCCTTTCTTTCATATTCTAGGTCCGACCTATCAAGACATTCTGTTCTCTCTACGGCAGAAATAGATCCAGAATCTAACCACTCTTTGTCCCTAACACTGCTGCAATATTTGCCTATGCTTTTTCCTCTTGCTTGTATTAAACTCCCAACTGGTCTCCTAACTTCTACTCTTGGGCCCAAACACTTTATTTTCAATTTAGCAGTCCAACACTTTTTAAAAGTGTAATTTAGATCATGTTGCTTCTCTGCTATAATCTTGTAATGGCTCCCCTATTCCCTAGTTACAAAATAAAATCTTTACAGTGTCCTAAAAAGATTGTATTAGTTTTTTAGGGCTGTACCACAAACTTGGTGGCTTAAAACAACAGAATTTTAATCTTTCACAATTCCAGAGGCCAGAAGTATGCGAAGTCAAGGTAGCACCATGCTCCCTCCAAAAGCTCTAGAGAAGAAGCTTCTTTGTCTTTTCCAGCTTCTCATAGCTCCACATGTTTCTTGGCTACATGGCTCCAATCTCTGCCTCCATCTTCACATGGATTTCTCTCCTTTCTCATATAAGAACACTTATTATTATATTTAAGTCCACTCAGATAACCTATGCATCTCATATTGAGATCACTAATTTATTTGCATAGGCAAAGACTTTTTTCAAATAAGATCACACTTATAGGATCCAGGGATTAGGATGTGGGCATATATTTTTGAGAGCTACCATTCAACCCATTACAGAGCCCACCTACTATAGACTCCTATTATCTTGGACCTTTCTATCATTCTCCCTCTTGATCACCCTGTTGCAAACCAGACTGGACTCCTTGATTCTTTTCAAACATGCCAAGCACTCACAGATTAGGGCCTTTTCACTGGCCACCCCTATTGCTTAGGATACTCTTCCTCCAGATATCAACATGGCTCACTTCCTCATGTTACATTCTCATAAAATTTTCCCTGATTACTCTATTTAAAATTGTAATGCTCATCTTCCTTTTCACTCTGCTCTTATTTTCCATTTTTTCCCCATTCTAGTTGAATGGGCAACTCTTCTGCTTCATGTAGTGTTGGCTGGAGTACTAGGATGGGGATGGCTTGAAGGTCCAAATGGCTTCAGCCATATGGCTGGAAGTAATTTCTGGCTGCCAGATGGGAGTTCAGTTGGAACTGTTGGCAAGGGTCTTGTTCTCTTCCATGTGGCCTCTCTATTTAGCTTCTTGGGCTTCCTTACTGGTTGGTGGCTGAGTTCCAAGAAGGAAGATTATAAGAGGAAGAAAGTAGGAGCTGTCAGTCTTCTTAAGGTCTGGGCTCAGAAGTATGAGAATATTATCTCTACTGTAATCTTTCAGTCAAAGTAGTTTCAAGGGCAGTGTAGATTCAAGAGGAGGAAGAATAATTTCTACCTTTCATTTGGGGGGAGGGTAGAATATTTGTACAGGGAAGGAAGAAACTTATGGTAATCATCTTTGGAGACTATCTACCAAAAGGACCCTTCTGGGTTCTTGATATCATACCATGGTATGGCTGCCCACCAAAATGAACAGCTTTATATTTGTGTTGATTTCTCTTCATCTTGCCACTGTGTTATTGAGGAGTTTCTCTGATCTTAGCAAAGCAAGTATATAAGCAATATTTTAAGATTTTAAAATTAGAAACATACAGCAACCCTCAGTGTTTTTTACATGAAGCATATGAAACCTGGTGTATCCACAATGGAGGGAGGGAAATCCATTGGTAAGTGTTAGTAATTGGTAACTTGTTAGTTGGTTCTTAGTTGGTTCAAATTTTATGTAGTTTAATATTCAAAGAAATTACTTTTTGACATTTTGTTAGTTGATAGAGACCTGATGAATACCCCATGATAATTTCCCCATCTCGAAGTCTATACCTTTAATCACATCTGTAAAGTGCCTTATGCATTATAAGAAAGCATACTCACAAATTCTAGGGATTAGGACATGAACGTCTTTGGGGGGCTGTTATTCTGTCTACTATGCTAATCTTATATATACCCTGGGTGAATGATTTTCTCTTTTGAAAAGAATAAGCTAACCAAAGGATTTCAAATGAATGAAAATTGCTGACTGACAAATTGATTCTATAGAATTTAAATTGGAAGGTGTTCTTTGCTTTTCATATGTTATCAATAGGATCAACATGGAGAGATGAAAGGAATGAGTCAGTGCTATTGAATTATGTCCCCCCAAAATTCATATGCTGAAGCTCTAACACACAATGTGATAGTACTTGGGGATGGAGCCTTTGAGAGGTACTTAGATTTGAATGAGGTCATGAAGGCTTATGATGGGATTAGTGCCCTTATAAAAAGAGATACCAGAGAGTTTGTCCTCTTTCTCTCTGCCCTGTGAGAATACAATGAGAAGGCAGCCATCTATAAGCCAGGAAGGTTCTCATCAGAACCTAATCATGCTGACACCCTGATCTCAGACTTCCAGACCCCAGAACTGTGAGGAATAAATTTCTGTTATTTAAGCTACCCAGTCCATGGTGGTTTATTTTGGTGGCCCAAGCTAACTAAGGATTCTTTTAGGCCACTACATTTGTGGTAATTTGTTATGTTGTAATTTGTTATTGCAGCAATAGAAAACTAAGATTTGGTTATGAATTAAACTCATCAGTCTCTAAATTCCAAATGTCACCCAAGCATGGAAGAATTCTTCACTTTTAATCAAAAATAATAAATGACTTGTTTTACCCACTATTTTAGAACCATCAGATACATGTGAAGAATCACTATAGCATTCTGTTCTTTGAAAGTAGTTATGTTGTTTTGGTGAAATTTGGCTTTTGCCATATTTCCATGTGAGTCAGGAGAGACTTGGACAGACACAATAACTGGATTGGGAGGGTAGATAGGTAATGTACAACAATAGATGTAAGAGTTGGCGGGAGAAAAAAAAAAGAGTTGGCAGGAGTATCTGGGAAATTCAAAAGTTGTAGAGAGACTCAATCCCATAGTTCTATCATAATATTCCTTATTTTAAAAAGTGGGATATTGGTTTTTTAGAGCCATGACAAGAAGAGGCTCATAACCTTATTTTCAATCTCTATCATGCCACATGATTGCCTGCAGAGGTAAGAGGCATATGAAATGCTGTGCTTTTCTTGGTCAGTGTATGAAAGAAACTTGAAGTTTCACATTCCTATGAATTTGATTGTCATGAAAATGTGGTGTAGAGCCAATGCCCTTTAGGCAACCTGCCCACCCAGATAATGATCAGCCTTGACAGTTACTAAATTAGTAGTTTCAGTAGTTATATTTTAACATAATAAAATTTCTTTATTTAAAATTAAAGTAATTAAAAGATCTTTTCATCTATGAATAAGATTATTCAATATACTGAAGAATGGATAAGAGAAGACAAAACCTTGTAGGAATTTCAAGTAATTCTACCAGAGGAATCATTTATTTATTCTACTAGGCACTTTTTTAAAAAAAGATTTTATTTATTCATGAGAGACACAGAGCAAGAGAAAGAGAGAGAGAGAGAGATAGAGAGAGAGAGAGAGAGAGAGAGAGGCAGAGACACAGGTAGAAGGAGAAGCGGGCTCCATGCAGGGAGCCTGATGTGGGACTTGATCCCAGGTCTCTGGGATCAGGCCCTGGGCTGAAGGCGACGCTAAACCACTGAGCTACCCAGGCTGCCTCATATTCTACTAGGCACTTATACATAAAGTATACTTATCTCATGGTAATCCTGTTTGTTTGTTAATAATTTTCAACTGATAAAGCTGATCTGAGTCAGTTACTAAGGGGCCAAGGATACAAATAAAATATGATGATTATTAAACCATATTAAAATATCTTTCAAAAGTAATCCTTAATAATAATGATAATGTCATTTTTTTCTAAAGTGCTATTTTTTTCTTTACTCTGTACAAGGCTTTAAGAGAGTTGCAAATTCTTTTCTTTCTTTTTTTTATCTATTTTTTTTGTATATATTTTTTTATTGGAGTTCTATATGCCAACATATAGCATAACACCCAGGGCTCATCCCGCCAAGTGCCCCCCCTCAGTGCCGGTCACCCAGTCACCCCATCCCCCCACCCACCTCCCTTTCCACCACTCTGTGTTTGTTTCCCAGAGTTAGGAGTCTCTCATGTTCTGTCTCCCTTTCTGATATTTCCCACTCATTTTTTCTCCTTTCCCCTTTATTCTTTCTCACTATTTTTTATATTCCCCAAATGAATGAGACCATGTAATGTTTGTCCTTCTCTGATTGACTTACTTCATTCAGCATAATACCCTCCAGTTCCATCCACGTCGAAGCAAATGGTGGGTACTTGTCGTTTCTAATGGCTGAGTATACATTGTATACATAAATATATAAACCACATCTTCTTTATCCCTTCATCTTTCGATGGACACCGAGGCTCCTTCCACAGTTTGGCTATTGTGGACATTGCTGCTAGAAACATCGGGGTGTAAGTGTCCTGCCATTTCACTGCATCTGTATCTTTGGGGAAAATCCTCAGCAGTGCAATTGCTGGGTCATAAGGTAGTTCTATTTTTAACTCTTTGAGGAACCTCCACACAGTTTTCCAGAGTGGCTTCACCAGTTCACATTCCCACCAACAGTGCAAGAGGGTTCCCCTTTCTCCACATCCTCTCCAACATTGGTTGTTTCCTGTCTTGTTAATTTTCACCATTCTGACTGGTGTGAGGTGGTATCTCATTGTGGTTTTGATTTGTATTTCCCTGATGGCCAGTGATGCAGAGCATTTTCTCATGTGCGTGTTGGCCATGTCTATGTCTTCCTCTGTGAGATTTCTGTTCATGTCTTTTGCACATTTCATGATTGGATTGTTTGTGTCTTTGCTGTTGAGTTTAATAAGTTCTTTATAGATCTTGGATACTAGCCCTTTATCTGATAGGTCATTTGCAAATATCTTCTCCCATTCTGTAGGTTGTCTTTTAGTTTTGTTGACTGTTTCTTTTGCTATGAAGAAGCTTTTGATCTTGATGAAGTCCCAATAGTTCATTTTTGCTTTTGTTTCTCTTGCCTTCATGGATGTATCTTGCAAGAATTTGCCGTGGCCAAGTTCAAAAAGGGTGTTACCTGTGTTCTCCTCTAGGATTTTGATGGAATCTTGTCTCATATTTAGATCTTTCATCCATTTTGAGTTATCTTTGTGTATGGTATAAGAGAATGGTCTGGTTTCATTCTTCTGCACGTGGTTGTCCAATTTTCCCAGCACCATTTATTGAAGAGAGTCTTTTTTCCAGTGGATAGTCTTTCCTGCTTTGTCAAACATTAGTTGACCATAGAGTTGAAGGCCCATTTCTGGGTTCTCTATTCTGTTACAGTGATCTATGTGTCTGTTTTTGTGCCAGTACCACACTGTCTTGATGATCACAGCTTTGTAGTACAACTTGAAATCCGGCATTGTGATGCCCCCGGCTCTGGTTTTCTTTTCAATATTCCCCTGGCTTTTTGGGGCCTTTTCTGATTCCATACAAATCTTAAGATTATTTGTTCCAACTCTGTGAAGAAAGTCCATGGTATTTTGTTAAGGATTGCATTAAATGTGTAAATTGCCCTGGGTAGCATTGACATTTTCACAATATTATTTTTTCCAATCCATGAGCATGGAATATTTTTTCCATCTATTTGTGTCTTCCTCAATTTCTTTCAGAAGTGTTCTGTAGTTTTTAGGGTATAGATCCCTTAACTCTTTCATTAGGTTTATTCCTAGGTATCTTATGCTTTTGGGTGCAATTGTAGATGGGATTGACTCCTTAATTTCTTTCTTCAGTCTCATTGTTAGTGTATAGGAATGCCACTGATTCCTGGGCATTGATTTTGTATCCTGCCACATTGCTGAATTGCTGCATGAGTTCTAGCAATCTTGGGGTGGAGTCTTTTGGGTTTTCTATGTACAGTATCATGTCAACTGCAAAGAGGGAGAATTTGACTTCTTCTTGGCCAATTTGAGTGCTTTTTATTTCTTTTTGTTGTCTGATTGCTGAGGCTAGGACTTCTAATACTATGTTGAATAGCAGTGGTGAGAGTGGACATCCCTGTCGTGTTCCTGATCTTAGGCGAAAGGCTCCCAGTGCTTCCCCATTGAGAATGATATTTGCTGTGGGCTTTTCATAGATGGCTTTTAAGATGCTGAGGAATGTTCCCTCTATCCTTATACTTTGAAGAGTTTTGATCAGGAATGGATGCTGTGTTTTGTCAAATGCTTTCTCTGCATCTATTGAGAGGATCCTATGGTTCTTGTTTTTTCTCTTGTTGATATGATCTATCACATTGATTGCTTTATGAGTGTTGAACCAGCCTTGCATACCAGGGATAAATTCCACTTGGTCGTGGTGAATAATCTTCTTAATATACTGTTGGATCCTATTGGCTAGTATCTTGTCGAGAATTTTTGCATCTGTGTTCATCAGGGATATTGGTCTATAATTCTCCATTTTGCTGGGGTCTTTGTCTGGTTTTGGATTTATGGTGATGCTGGCTTCATAAAATGAGTTTGGAAGTATTCCATCCCTTTCTATCTTTTGGAACAGCTTTAGTAGAATAGGTATTGTTTCTTCTTTAAACGTTTGATAGAAATCCCCTGGGAAGCCATCTGGCCCTGGACTTTGTGTCTTGGGAGGTTTTTGATGACTGCTTCAATTTCCTCCCTGGTTATTGGCCTGTTAAGGTTTTCTATTTCTTCCTGTTCCAGTTTTGGTAGTTTGTGGCTTTCCAGGAATGCGTCCATTTATTCTAGATTGCCTAATTTATTGACAGTATAGCTGCTCATAATATGTTTTTAAAATCGTTTATATTTCCTTGGTGTTGGCTGTGATCTCTCCTTTTTCATTTGTGATTTTATTAATTAGAGTCTTTTTTCTTTTTAATAAGGCTGACTAATGGTTTATCTATCTTATTAATTCTTTCAAAGAACTGACTTCTGGTTTTGTTCATCTGTCCTACAGTTCTTCTGGTCTCTATTTCATTGAGTACTGCTCGAATCTTTATTAACTCTCTTCTTCTGCTTGGTATAGGTTTTATTTGCTGTTCTTTCTCCAGTTCCTTTACATGGAAGGTTAGCTTGTGTATTTGAGTTTTTTCCAATTCTTCGAGGGATGCTTGTATTGTGATGTATTTCCCTCTGAGGAATACAGCTTTTGCTGTATCCCAAAGATTTTGAATGGTTGTATATTCATTCTCATTAGTTTCCATGAATCTTTTTAACTCTTCTCTAATTTCCTGGTTGACCCATTCATCTTTTAGTAGGATGTTGTTAACCTCCATGTGTTTGAGTTTCTTCCAAATTTCTTCTTGTGATTGAGTTCAAGTGTCAAAGCATTATGGTCTGAAAATATGGAGGGGACAATACCAATCTTTTGGTATCAGTTGAGACCTGATTTGTGACCTAGTATGTGGTCTATTCTGGAGAACGTTCCATGTGCACTTGAGAAGAATGTGTATTCAGTTGGGTTTGGATGTGAAGTTCTGTAAATATCTTGAAATCCATCTGGTCCAGTGTATCATTTAAAGCTCTTTTTTCTTTGGAGATGTTGTGCTGAGATCTGTCTTTTGCAGAAAGCACATGTTGAAGTCTCCCAGTATTAGTGTATTATTATCTAAATATGTCTTTACTTTGGTTATTAATTGATTGATATACTTGGCAGCTCCCACATTAGGGGCATAAATATTCATGATTGTAGGTCCTCTTGTTGGACACACCCTTTAAGTATGATATAGTGTCCCTCTGCATTTCTTACTACAGTCTTTGGGATAAACTAATTCATCTGATATGAGGGTTGCTAACCCTGCTTTCTTTTGAGGACCGTTTGAATGGTAAATGGTTCTCCAACCTTTCATTTTCAGGCTGTAGGTGTCCTTAGGTCTAAAATGAGTCTCTTGTAGACAGCAAATGGATGGGTCTTGATTTTTTCATCCAGTCTGAAACCCTGCGTCTTTTGATGGGATCATTAAGCCCATTCATGTCCAGAGTTACTTTTTTTTTCAGAGTTACTTTTGAAAGATATGAATCTAGTGTCATCATAATACCTATTCAGTCCCTGTTTTTGTGGATTATTTCTTTGGGCATCCTCTTTCTTTTACCGAGACTCTCTTAATATTTCTTGCAGAGTTCATTTGGTGGTCACATATTCTTTCAGTTTCTGCCTATCTTGGAAGCTCTTTATCTATCCTTCTATTCTGAATGAGAGCCTTGCTGGATAGAGTCATCTTGGCTGCATGATCTTCTTATTTAGGACCCTGAATATATCCTGTCAGGCCTTTCTGGCCTGCTAGGTCTCTGTGACAGAGAGAGGTCTGCTGTTAACCTAATATTTATCCCCATATAGTTAGGGATCTCTTGTCTCTTGCTGCTTTAAGGATTTTCTCTTTATCTTTGGAATTTGCAAGTTTCACTATTAAATGTTGAGGTGTTGAATGGTTTTTATTGATTGTAGGGGGGGGACCTTTCTATCTCCTGGATCTGAATGCTTGTTTCCCTCCCCAAATTAGGGAAGTTCTCAGCTATGATTTGCTCAAATATGCTTTCTGGCCCTCTGGCCCTCTTGATGCCCTCTGGAACCCCATTAAACATAGATTTTTTCCTTCTGAGGCTGTCATTTATTTCCCTTAACCTTTCCTCGTGGTATTTTAATTGTTTTTCTCTTTTTTCCTCAGTTTCTTTCCTTGCCATCAACTTGTCTTCTATGTCACTGACTTGTTCTTCTACCTCATTAACCCCTGTAGTTAGGACCTCCAGTTTGGATCGCATCTCATTTAACTGATTTTTAATTTCGGCCTGATTAGATCTAAATTCTGCAGTCATGAAGTCTCTTCAATCCTTTATACTTTTTTCCAGAGCCACCAGTAGCTTTATAATTGTGCTCCTGAATTGGCTTTCTGACATCGAATTGTAATCCAAATTCTGTAATTCTGTGGCAGAGAGTACTGTTTCTGATTCTTTCTTTTGTGGTGAGTTCTTCTTTCTAGTCATTTTGCTCAGTGCAGAGAGGCTAAAAACGAGTTGTACTGGAAAAAGGAAGAAAAAGGAAAAAAAAAAGAAAAACAAAACAAAACAAAACAAAACAAAACAAAAAAGGAGGGGTATTCTCTGGTTCTATATACTGTTAATTCCTCAACTTACCCTGGAGCTTTGCAATGCTGCTCGGCCAAGAACTTGCTCTTCCCCTGTTCTTCCAGCTGGTCTTCTGGGGGAGGGGCTGCCAAGCTGATTCTCAGGTGTGTGCACAGTTCAGTGGTAGCTGTTGACCCCAGGAGGCCTCTGTTCCCTGGCGGCCCTGCTCTGTCCCAGGCAGAGGGTGACACAAGGAGGAACAACCACACTGGTGGTGGCCAGCTCTCTAGCCCTGGAGTCATTTCCCCCAGTAACTACCGCAGTCTCCCAGTCCACACTGGCCTGGATGCTCTGGGGGTGGGGGGGCTGACCTGCACAGCTTGGGGGCCCCCATAGCAGGAGTGTCCTCGCTGTCCTGTGCCCTCCCCACCTCCGCCTGCCCCGAGGGGAGTGCAGGATCCTGGGCTGTGTCCCCCGGCGCCCTGGGATCTGGGGCCTGCGCTGCTGGAATCCCGCTCCTGGGGCTGCGCAGCCCCCTCTGCCTGGAGCCCCCGCCTGAGCTGCTCCAGAGGCCCCGCGGGGTGCGTGCTCCAGCGGTTTACCAGGATCGGCCCGCGGGGTGTGGGGCGCTCTCCCCCAGGCGCACCTCCTCTGTTAGTGACTCCAGGAGACTGGAGGCCTCACCGCCCCTCCTGGGATGCTGCCTGAGTTCCCTGCTAAGAGCCTTTCCCTCGGGGAAGAATCCGGGGCGGATTTTTTAAGTTCCTGCTTCTCCCGGGCTGGGCCTTCCTTAAGCTGCCCCCTTAGCCGGCTCCTCGCGGGGCCCCTCCCCCACTTGATTCTGTTTTATTTTATTTTATTCTGTTTATTTTATTTTTTCCACCTTCCTACCTTCTCAGATGCAAAAACCCTTCTCTCTGTAGCTGTTTTTTCTTTTAAATCTCAGATTGAATTAGTAGGTGTTCAGGATGATTTGAAAGTTATCTAGGTAAGTTGGTGGGGCCGGGTGACTTGGGGACTCTACTCCTCCCAATCTTGCCCCGTCCCCTAAAGTGCTATTTTTAAAAAGGAGAGGATTCCTATTATGCCAGGAACTTGAATGACTGCTGAGTTTTAAGCTCCAGAATAAGACAAGTGTGTAAATCTGGAGAGCCTCCTTGGAAAGAGATGCTTTCAGTGGCTCATAAGTCAATCTAGAGTCCATGAGTAAAGCCACACCAATTTATATATTTACTTCACCTCCTTTTTTCTTCTCTTCTCTCTTGTTTGACTAATAAGATGTACAGTCTTGGAAAATTAATTGGTTGTCATTGAGGTTACTCTGCTTTATGACACACATCCCTTATTCATTTAGTTTTTCTTCACACATTCTGTTTTCCATCTGTTACCCCATATAGGAAGTACTGTGCTTTTGAATTCTTATTTTTCTTACACTAAGTTTATGCAAGATATTTGGTTGTAAAGTTAATATCCAGAGTAGGTGCTAAGCAGACTTAAAGTTCAGGTTCTTGCATTTTTCAGTTTTAAAATACATAAAAAATTCACAAAACATCATTGAGGACTTACTTCTGTAATCTAGTCCTTTATTACCTCTCTGACTTTGAAGGCAAAAATCAGAGAGCACCAAGTCAAAGGTGATCCAGGTATTACAGTGTTTTAATTACCTGGGAGCAAAGATAAGCAACCATGAGTGGACTGATTTTAAACACACTGAGGAGTTTCAGGTAGCTTTTTGCAGATTGAAAACAAAGAAAAATTGACACCAGCTATAAAAACATTTAAAAAGAAAAAAATTCCAATTAATCTTTTATGCAATTCTGCACTAAGGAACACTTCAGCTTTAGCGGAGGAATGATGAATCTAGGATTATCAGGGGGATTTTTCACTTCAGGCAGATTATGAGGAGTACAGGAAAAATTAAAATAAGACTATTTGCGGAACTGTAGTATATTGCATCAATTCTCCATCAAATTTGAATCCAGGTGATAAATTATTAGTTTTTGTGATCACCAACACATGGTATTTCTCTGAACTTCATTTTCCTTATCCATAAAAACAGAAACAATAATAATATTGGTTCTATTTGACATGTGGCTCAGGGGAAAGATACTGTGTGTGAAAATAGAAAGTATTTTATTAACCAACCATAAAGCATCAGGTACATTGAAACATTATCAATAGCAGCACAAAAACTTCTTAGTTTATATTATTTTTTTAGCTCAGTGAAAGGAATTATTGAATCTTTTTAAGAAAAATAGGTACTGTTTGTTAACTTTTGGTATTTGTTGCCTTTTTGTGGTAGAAGAAAACTTCTCAATGAATATATTTCCTTGATTACAAAGATCAATTTCAAAAAGGAAGGCAATCTTCATCTATTAAACTGTACAGCATTGTTTGAAAGTGTTTTCATGAAAATGCAAGTTAGTCATGCCCAATTTGCTTTGTTTTTTACCTCTTTGAAGAGTACTACAAATCAGAAGAGTACTCTAGTTATAAGTATATAACTGGCTAGTTTTACCTACAAAATGATCACCTCTTATAAGTGGTACCCAAACAAATCAGAATTTTACCAGCACTCAAAAGCCTTCTATTGTGCCTGAGCCCTCATTCCCAAGAGTAACCACTTCTAACAGTTTATATTATTTTGCCAATTTTTATATTTTATACAACTAGAAAATGTTGTGTATACTCCTTTGTGTCTGGCTTCTTTTGACATGATCATGAGTCATCCACACTGTTATGCAGAGTCATAGTGTGATTGTTCTCAGGGCTATGTCATATTTTTTTGTGTGACTATACCACAATTTGTTTATTCATTGTACTTTTATTTTATTTTATTTTATTTTTTTTCATTGTACTTTTAATGAGCATTTAAGTAGTTTCTAGTCTGGGGCTATTATCAATAGGGTTCTTAGGAATATTCTCTAGTACTGTCTTTGGTGAACATTTGTACACATTTCCAGTGACTGTAAGGTAGTTTATGCTCAAGTTTCACAGATACTGCCAGTTTTCCAACCAATTAATTTTCCCATCAAGAATATATGTTAATTTCTGCACTCAATCCTTTCACCAAAATTTGCTATTTCCCTTCTAGATTATTTTAGTCATTCTTGCTTATGTCTAGTTATATCTCATGGTAGTTTTGTTTGTATTTCCCTGATGATTAATGAGATTGAGCACTTTTACACTTATTAATTGACCATTTGGATATCCTGTTTTTGCAAAATCTGTTCAAGTTTTTACTCATTTTTCTATTAGGTTGGGTTTTTTTATGGATAATGATTTATAGAAATTCTTCAAGAATTGCTAGTGTCTTCTACTTGCAGCTTTCCTGTTAACTCTGCTATCATTCCTTTTGATGAACACAATTTTTTTTTGGAGTACATTGGGTGAAAGGATTCCCCCACAAGTTACTTAACACATCTATCACTTTGCATATTCCACGTGCCCCCTTTTTTTGGTAAAAAAATTGAAGTTCTACTCGTTAAGCAAATTTCAATTATACAATACAGTCTATGAACTATATTCTATCAAGTCTATAGCCACCATGTCATACATTAGATATTCAGACCTTAATAATCTTAAAACTGAAAGTGTATGCTTTTTACCAACCTCTCCCATATTTTAATATATTCAAATTTATGAATTTTTATAGTTTTTGTTTCTGATTAATAACTCTCTGGTTATTTTGTAATAATGAAGACATTTTCCTACCCATGGTGTTGTTTGATAATTGGAAATTAGTACCACCAATAAAGCTATACAAAGGAAAAAACATAATTCAGCTTGGTTAATCAAATGCAATTAAGCAAATGACTAAGTAATGAACATGTAGAGATGAATCTTTTAGCTTCATAATAATCAGTTGCTTTAAATCATGTCAGTTTTTTAAGGTGAAATAACAGGCTTGTTTTTCCCTTTCTTGTATATCTAATTTCAGAAATATCAGATTACCTGCAATAATAGGATTCATCTTTTCCTACACGCCACCAAAAAAATTAAAAATGTAGCCCTTTAAATGATTGTAGAGCACACAACTTGCAAATGAGATAGTGTAAACAATTTCAAGGTAGGAATTAAGAAACAAAGAGGAAAGGTAGTCTGTGGTTTGTGACTAAAATTTTGCAGATGTAATATATATAGGAAAAAAACAATATAACTTATTCCTCTCTTTTCATCTGTGGGCATTTCTGATAAATATTGAAGTCCGAGCAATTGCATTTTGGTGTATAGGGGTTCCTTCTTTGCATGTCAAATGTTCTTGAACACCAGACTGAAGCAACTCTCCTCATCATTCTCCCCTGGCCCAATAAAGCTAGTGTTTTGACATAAGAATAGACTTAACAGATTTGATCAATTCTGTTTTTTGCATCTGGTGTTAGTCAATCAAAGCAAGTATGTACTGCAATATCTACAATTGATTTGGAAATATTTGCCACAAATAAAAAAATACTTGGGAATAAGGATTTCTTTGAGTGAGGATTTGGGTTTAGATGGGACAAAAATGTTCGTTGTGATTTTTGTGAGAGCCCTTAGAAACTGAAACATGCTTTGGAGCTTAGGGATTTTTTTTGAGGATAAAGTTGGGCTTAAAATGTCTAAGGGTACTATATATGAAGAATGGAGGAAGCCCTCATTAAGATTTTTTTTTATTTAAATGTTTTAACTACCCTGGTTTGATCAGCACAGAAATCCTCATCTACTTGTTTTCTCTCATTTTCATGGGAATAGACTGGGGAGAACCAAATCCCTCCAGAGATAAATATATCCTCTCTAGAACTTGGCATCTGTCTCTTGGGACAGTCCCCTCTTTTTCTGGATTATTTGATTGTGTTGTCTCGTTTTTTATCTATGTGTTGTCTCATTTTTTATCTATAATTAATGCTCCCAAAGATTTGAGAGGTTCAGTTTATGTTTATCTTGAGGGGTTAATCTGAATTTGTTTCTGTAAAAGAAGCTCTTTATTTTTTTCTAAGCCTTCAGTCAAGAGGCAAAAGTTAAATGACCCCCACACAGGAAGAAACTAAGAATCAGAGTGGACACTGAAGGCTCTGTTTTCTTTTTTCTTTTCTTTTCTTTTCTTTTCTTTTCTTTTCTTTTCTTTTCTTTTCTTTTCTTTTCTTTTCTTTTCTTTCTTTTCTTTCCTTGATTTATTTATTTATTTATTTATTTATTTATTTATTTATTTATTTATGATAGACAGAGAGAGAGAGAGAGAGAGAGAGAGGCAGACACAGGAGGAGGGAGAAGCAGGCTCCATGCCGGGAGCCCGACGTGGGACTCGATCCCGGGATTCTAGGATCGCGCCCTGGCAAAGGCAGGCGCTAAACCGCTGAGCCACCCAGGGATCCCCGGCTCTGTTTTCTTTATCTTTTTTCATATTTGGTCTTTCTGGAAGAGTCTTAAATGAGGATAGATCCTGGGGGCTTCCCCACTTTAAAAGTGCCTTATAGGGCGGCCCGGGTGGCTTAGCGGTTTAGCGCAGCCTTCAGCCCAGGGCCTGATCCTGGAGACCCAGGATTGAGTCCCACATAGAGCTCCCTGCATGGAACCTGGTTCTCCCTTTGCCTGTGTCTCTCCCTTCTCTGTGTCTCTCATTAATAAATAAATTTTAAAAAATATTTCTAGAAAAGTGCCTTAATAAAGATCCAAACTTGGGTTGTACAACTTATATTACCAACTACCTTTCTAACCACTTCCTAATGTGTTGGGTCCTCAAAAGTCCATGAAATTAAAGCAGATCCTTTTTTTAATTCCTTACTGAGATCTGTAGATAATAATGAACACTAAGATTTGCATTTTTATAAAATTTGGATTGTGGGAAGAGTTAAGCAGTGGGTCACTGAAGGAGACCAAGAAGAATAAAACTTTCATTGGGATATTCAGAAATAAGATAGAACAAAGTAATGAAAATGTATTGGTGCTTAAAAAGTGAGTTCTTAATTATTTTATGGGGGATGAATTCTAAATAAATCTTTGAGGACCTCTAGTCAGCCCTGGATTCTACCTCACAAAGAACAGCAAAGGCCCCAGAACATGTTGGAGTAGAGTGTTTGGGAGGTGAAGGTAAGCATTGCTGAGTTATGATGGAACACATATTTGTAAAGATTCTCCTACAGCCTCCCCTCAGTTCTCTCCATGGGAAACTCTCTTTCTTGAGCATATGCTATTGCTAGACATCACTTGGGAGGTTGTGATATTGATTCACTTTTAAAATACAACATAGAGAAAATGGCTGTCCACTTCTGCTTCCAATTCGAAGAGCATCCCTGGAGTAGCTGTTGGTGGTAGAGAATTTAGGTCCTAGTCATCTAACATCCACCACACCTACTCTGTTTCCAAGAACCCTTATAATCACTGAGCTCGGTTCTGTTCTTTTGTGTGTGGGCAGATATCTTCCTTTTACCTAAGAACTCACATATGAGTTTTACTGATGGTAGGGAGTTTGAGTCAAGACATAACACAGGAATGGGTACGTGATATCTATAAGCACACACACATTTGTGTGTGACTTCAGTATGAACTAGATTTCTTTGTTTTTCCTACTAATTTGTTATCTTCTTGAAGGCAGGAAGATTTTTTTTTATATCCTATATTTCTCATCCTACTTAGCATGATGCTTTGCATATTGAAGATGGTGAATATTGTGGAATGGATCATGTTTCTGTAAGTTGTATAGCAGTGTTTAAAAGTAGGATTAAAGATTTTGTTTCTGGAATCAGATAGCTTAGACAAAATGCTGGCTGTGCCATTTGACAGCTGTGTGACCTTATGCAAGTCACTGAGCCTCCCTGTGTTTGGATTTCCTCATCTGGACACTGAAGATAATACCACCTATTTCATAGACTGTTGTGAGCATTAACTGAGTTAATATATGTAAAGTAAAACCATGCTTCACATGAGATAAGAACTTGATAAGCACAAGCTCTGCTTTATAATTATTAATGAGAGTTTACAGAAGGCTCTTCCAGTGACTCATTGGATTCTCCCAAGAATCCTGTGAAATGTGAAAGACATACATGTTTACTTCATTTTGCAGTTGGAAGGACTAAATCTTACAGGTTACTGGTGGTATGCACATAAATGCAGCCTCCCAAACCAGGAGTCTCATCATCACCATGTCTTGACCATTATGCACACTCTATCATCCTAGAGAACATTTAAAAATGCATGAGTATTAATGTATACTGTTATAAGAGAGACTCAGAGATGTAGGAGCATTGGTTCCTAAGATCACACTAGGAGCCCACACTGACTTAATTTGGTCATGTGATTAGAGAGAGGAAGCAGTGGAAATGGTGTGAAATATACAGGAGGCCACCCACATTGCTACAGATGGATAGACATGGCTCTGGTTCTCTCAGAGATGGAACTATTCTTGACAATAATGAAAACCAATTTGGTTCTTTTTTTTTGAAAAAGATTGTATTTATTTATTCATGAGAGACACAAAGAGAGAGGTAGAGACATAGGCAGAGGGAGAAGCAGACTCCCTGTGGGGACTCTATTGTGGGACTCAATCCCAGGACTCCAGGATCATAACCTGAGTGGAAGGCAAATGCTCAACCACTGAGCCGCCTAGGGGCCCCAAACCAATTTGGTTCTTAAAAGCATCTCATTCTTGGGGCACTGGGCAGGAAGAAGGCCAATATCTTTATACAGTTTTTGTTCCTGAGATTGTTTTATCAAAGTCTTCTCTTTCTGTCTCTGTCATGTCCTCCTTTCTCTCCGTGATTCCTGACTTGGAGCTTTGCATATAGTAGGTGTTCATTAAATAATAGCTGAACAAATAAACAAATGACTAACCAGTGTATGAGTATGAAAATAATAAAAAATGTGAAATTAAAAATTAACTTTACAATTTTACATAATCATTGGTGAAAAAAATGGAGATAAAATTAAGCATAATAGCTAAAATAAGTCTTTGGAATTATCAGTGGATTTAATGGGTGTCTCCTACCCTGCTTCACCACTAGATTAACATAAAAATAATCTATTTAAAGACCTAAATGTGAGATCTGAAACTATAAAAATTCTAAAAATTACTGGAAGTAATTTCTCTGACACTGGCTATAGCAATGTTTTTCTAGATAAGTCTCCTGAAGCAAGGGAAATAAAAACAAAAATAAACTATTAGGACTACAGCAAAATATAAGCTTCTGCACAGTGAAGGAAACAATCAACAAAACTAAAAGGCAACTCTTGATTTTGGTTCAGGTCATGATCTTAGGGTCATGAGTTTGAGCCTCATGTCAGGTTCCACACTCAGCCTGCTTAAGATTCTATTCCTCTCCCTGTCTGCCCTCACTCTGTTCCTCTGCTTGTGTTCTCTCTATCTCTTTCTCTAAAATAAACAATAATATAATATATTTTAAAAATGGGCAGAAGACATGAACAGAATGGCTAAAATCACAAATACAAGAAACATATAGGCTATGGAGAAAAAGGATCCCTCCTACACTGTTGGTGGAAATACAAACTGGTGCAGCCACAGTGAAAAGCAATATGGAGGGTTTCTCAAAAAGTTAGAAACAGAGATGCCTGGGTGGTTCAGGGGGTAAGCGTCTGCCTTTGGTAAATCATAATCCTGGGGTCCAGGGATTGAGTTTGTATCAGGCTTTCCGCGGGGAACCGGCTTCTCTGCCTAAGTTTTTGTCCCTCTCTCTGTGTCTCTCATGAATAAATAAATAAAATATTTTTAAAAAGCTAAAAACAGGGATCCCTGGGTGGCGCAGCGGTTTGGCGCCTGCCTTTGGCCCAGGGCACGATCCTGGAGACCCGGGATCGAATCCCACGTCAGGCTCCCGGTGCATGGAGCCTGCTTCTCCCTCTGCCTGTGTCTCTGCCTCTCTCTCTCTCTGTGTGTGACTATCATAAATAAATAAAAATTAAAAAAAAAAAAAAAAAGGAGAATGGTCAGATATAATCAAGGAATTTGTGCCAAACTCCCTTAAAAAAAATAAAAATAAAAATAAAAAGCTAAAAACAGAACTACGCTATGATCTAGTATGGGATTACTGCCTATTTACCTCCAAAATATGAAACGTTAATTCAAGGGGATATGTGCACCCTTGTGTTTACTGCAGCATTATTTACAACAGCCAAGATATAGAAGCAGCCCAAATGTCCATTGATTGATGAATGGATAAAGACAATGTGATATATATACACACGATGGACTATTAAGTCATTAAAAATAATGAAATCTTACCATTTGCAGCAACATGAATGGAGCTAGAGTATATTATGCTAAGTGAAATAAGTGAAATAAGTCATTCGGAGAAAGACAAATAACAGAAGATTACACTTATATGTAAATTTAAGAAACAGAACAATTGAGCAATGGGGAAGAAATGGGAGAGAAAGAAACCAAGAAATAGACTCTCAACTATAGAGAAAAACTGATGGTTACCACAGGAGAGGTGGACAGAGGACAGCTCAAACAGGTGATGATGATTAAAAAGTACATTTATCATGATGAACACTGGGTAATATATAGAATTGTTGAATCACTATACTGTATATCTGAAATGAATATAACACTATATGCTAATGATAGTGGAATTTAAAAAATTTTAATAGAAAAATCTATTATCTTTTTAAAAATAAAAATACTTGGGGCACCTGGGTGACTCAGTAGTTGAGCACCTGCCTTTGGCTTAGGTTGTGATCCTGGGGTCCTGGGATGTAGTCCTGCATCAGGTTCCCTGCAGGGAGCATACTTCTCCCTCTGCCTATGTCTCTGCCTCTCTCTGTGTGTCTCTCATGAATAATTAATAAAATAATTTAAAAAAATAAAAAATAAAAATACTTAACCAATTTAATATTGCAAATTGTATCACTCTCATTAGTCCCAGTCCCCATCACCTACCTTGCTTTTTATTTTGGTAGCACTTCCTACCTCCTACTACAAAATACAATTTACTTATTATGTTCATTGATTATCTGACTGCCCAACCCTGGAAATCTCCCCTCCTTGAGGATCAGAATCTTTGCCAGCTGTGTTCACTAATTTGTCTCAGGATCCTACAATAATTCCTGGAATGTATTAGTGTTCAATAAGTATATTTTGAACAATATTTAATGGCTCCCTTGTATATGCAAGCAATGTGAGTGATGTATATATAGATAAATAATTAATGAAAGACCATTTCATCATGATCTCAGGGTCCTGGGATCGAGCCTCACATGGAGCCTCACATTGGGCTCCCTGCTCAGCGGGAGTCTGCTTCTCCTTCTCCCTCTCTTTTCTTCCCTGCCTGCTTGTGCTCTCTCCCTCTCAAATAAATTACTAAAAAATCTTTAAAAGAAAAAAAAAAAAAAAGAAAGACCATCTCATTGAATATATATAGGTATGTATATATTCACTGATACAAAGGACTTAGACATTTATGTATATAAATATATAAAATATATTTATGAATATAAATATATAAAATATATAAATATATATTTATATGCATAAATATATACATATATATATTTATATCTAAGCTCATCTCACCTCTGCAGGACCTCATCCAGCCTGACATATGCCCCTTCCTCTCCCCTCCTTCCCATGTTCTAGAATACAGCTCACAAACTAGAAGTCTTGAAAGTAGCATCTGGCCTGCACATGTTTATTGTTGGGTTTACCGGGGGTTTGAAAATTCTTTAAGTCAATTGCCAACATTTAAAAATCTAAAGAATTCTCATAAATATCCAGATTTCCGACTTCTCTTGCAAAGCCTCAGAGTATCTGTCAACACTGGGCTGGCATTCCCACATGGCCTTGCTAGGCTGAGGCTGAGGCTGAGCAGCAGCTGGCCTGTCAGATAGTGGAAGAAGACTGTGCCCTCCTAGTTACCAGCATCCCCACTGGACTCACCTCACCTACCCACCTCCCTGCCTGGTCCTGGAGGGGCTGGGTTTATAGCCCCTGCTTTGTTTGCTCCTCTGTCCCATCTCCTGTGGTTGGAATTTGGTACTGCTGCAAACTGCTAGAAAGACAGGAATAGATAATGATGTTCAGTTCAACTGATTGGTTAGCAACACACATGTTTTACATGTATGTAAATAAAAATTTGATAATTCAGAAAATGGGCATATATACTTTTAACAAATGCTTAGCTTTGATCAGTGACTAAAATTTATTATTTTTTAAAGATTTTATTTATTTATTCATGAGAGACACAGAGAGAGAGGCAGAGACATAGGCAGAAGCAGGCCCCATGCAAGGATCCTGATGTAGGACTTAATCTCGGGACTCCTGGATTACACCCTAAACCGAAGACAGATTCTCAACCGCTGAGCTACCCAGGCGTCCCTAAAATTTATTTCTTATCTAACCATTGTCTTCGAATTTTATTCTTCTACCTTAATTATTATGTACAAAAGAAAAAACCAAGATGATTATGGTTCCATTTCTTCTACTTTGGACCCAAGTCTCCATCGTAGCCTACAAAACATATTTTGTTTTTAGCTTGATAGATGGCTTCCTTCCAAGTGGGAGCTGGCAGCTGGGATTGAGACAAGGTGTGCAATTCCTTCTGTGCCCTTCACTATAATGTGCTCACTAGCTAAATGACTTCAAAAATACTCGTTTCTCTTTGAGGGAAAAAAAGTGACATTAGGGAATAATGGTTCAGCATGTCATAAAACATATTCTTGATGATTTTGCTTCTTTGAAAGACAAGCCTGCCACTTGAGCTTGCCCAAGTTTGTTAGGTAGGTATGCCCTTTTGCTTTTAAAATAATCCCTTATATATGTCACTTGGGGCAAAACAGCACTGAGGGCTTCTCCACCCTGTTACCACAGAGGGGTTTTTGTCTGATATATGAGAGCAACAAGATGTAACTCAGCACGCTTGTTTAGATCAAATGAAAACATATATATATATATATATATATACATATATATGTATATATATATATGTTATATATATAAAGGAAGACATCTTGACATCAGTGGATGAAAGGATACCGCTCACCTTACCCTCCCCACTCGGAAAGGAGAACACATGATGTGAATAAATCTCCTTTGGTTATTTCTTCATTCTTTTCTTTTTCCTTACTGCTGTTCCTGCTGACAAGGATGAAAAGGCTATAATGTGAGAGTTAATTCACGCCAAAGGGTACTGAGCCATCCATAGGACAACGTGGGCATAAAAATAAATTTTCATTGCTTTGAAACACCATTGCTAAGTAATTAGTTAAAGTATTGTTACCCTCTACTGCAGTTTAAATAACTCAGTGCTCAGTAAAGGGTAACTAGTTTTAAGTAAAAGGAGTAAACAAATGGCTCAAAACATTTGAACATATAAATATGCAGTAAGCCAGATGCTGAGGTGACTGCAGTGGGATGGTGGGAAGAGGGCCCCCTGGGACCAAAGTACACCAAAGGTAGGGGAAACCATTCTAGGTTTGATTGCTGATGAAAGTGACCTAAATGCAGTGTTAATGATGCCTGATGATGTTGGATCTGGGTTGGTGGGTGTTGCATTTGAAATTTCCAGGAAATGCTTTTGAGAAGATGTGCAAGGCAGCCAAGGGATGAGGATCCAGTTTAGAGTCCTAGGAGGAAGGGGACCACTGGCAAGAGCTAGCTGAGTGTTGGGCCCTAGCTGAGGAGTTTTGGTGGAATAGTGTTCCAAGTGGATGGAGAAGAAAAACCCCAATCAGGAAACTGAGGCAGCCTAGCTGCTCAGTCTTATGGATTGTATAAACTCAGTGGGGGTGGGAAGGCTGTATCTCCATATACTTGCAGGAGCCCAAGACTCATCTGGGCTATCACAGAACTACGATAGAGAGATGAGTTTCAGACCCTAACAGCTGGTGGGAACTGTGCCCATTGTTATATTACCAGTGTTGGCTCCAGAAGGGTCAAGGAAAGGCTGGACAGGACTGAGAAGTTAGGAGCTTGTAGGCATCAACATTGTCAAGGACATCTGAAAACACACACACAAACACACAAACACACAAACCCTGCCATCTAGAAGGATATACAGGCATACCTTGGAGATACTGTGGGTTTGATTGCAGACTCCTGCAAAAATGTGAGTACCACAATAATGTACATCAAATACCTCTTTTTGGTTTCCTAGTGCTCATAGAAATTATGTTTACCATATACTGTAGTCTACTAACTGTACAATAACATTATGTCTAAAAAACAATGTACATACTTTAGTTTAAAAATACCTTATTAGGGGGTGGCTGGGTGGCTCAGTTGGTTAAGCATCTACCTTTGGCTCAGGTCATGATCCCAGGGTCTTGGGATTGAGCCCAGCATTGGACACTTTGCTCAGAAGAGGGCTTTCTTCTTCCTTTCCTTCTGTCTGATGCTCTGCCTACTTGTGCATGCTCTCTCTTTCTCTCTGTCAAATAAATAAATAAAATTAAAAAAAAAAACCTTATTGCTAAACAATGCTGACCATCATCTAAGCTTTCAATGAGTTGCATTATTTTTACTGGTGGAAAGTTTTGCTGTGATGTTGATGGCTGTTGATTGATCAGGGAGGTCATTGCTGAAGGTAGAGGTGGTTGTGGCAATTTCTTAAATTAAGACAACAAGAGTTTTCCATATCAATTGACTCTTCCTTTTATGAATGATTTCTCTATAGCATGTGATGCCGTTCGATACCATTTTGCCCAGAGTAGAACTTCTTCCAAAATTGGAGTCAATCCTTTCAGACCCTGCCACTGTTTTATCAACTAGCTCATGTAATATTCTAAATCTTTTGTTATCATTTTGACAGTCTTCACAGCATCTTCACCAGGAGTAGATTCCATCGCAAGACACTACTCTTTGCTCATCCATATGAAGCAGCTCCTCAGCCCGCCAAGTTTGATCATGAAATGGCAGCAGTTCACTCACTTCTTTAGGCTCCACTTCTAATTCTAGTTCTCTTGCTATTTTCACCACATTTGAGTTACTTCCTCCACTGAAGTTTTGGTCCTTCAATTTATAAGAAATGTAGTGTCTGTGAAGTGCAATAAAGTGAAGCACAATAAAACAAGCTATGCTGATATTTCAGAATGGCAATAGTGATTATCATTAAGTGGTGGAATTATTAATGGGTCTTTGTTGCTTTTTGGAAGCCTATTTGTATGTCCCCTTATTTTTTTTACCATTAAAATAAAACTATGAAAACTTTTGTAATAAAAAAAGTTTCTCAAATTATACTTTAATTAAATTTATACTTGAATCAGTTTAAAGGTTGGCCACTTGAAAACAACAACAACAAAAAACAAAACAAAAGAGGAATAGGGAAAATTTTTCCACAAATATCCTTGATTATAATCTAATTTTAATCATACATCACTCTCAAACCTTCTCTTTCTGTTTTAAAAGTGTGGAGTGGGAATAAAAGGGGTAAAAAAAAAAAAAGAGACAGAGGCCATAAAAATTCCTCTGGAGTGGCCTTGAAATATTAAATTGGGGAATAAAATGAAAGCTGCTAAAATAAAAATAGAGTGTTCCTACTTGGATTAAGAGCAAGATCTTATCAGTAATTGTTTCAATCTCCAATTCTAAGAATATGTATAATCATATTCTCTTTACTCATGTACTTATTCTTAGCTATTTAATCTGTGGGAATGAACCTTTTGGTAACAGTTTAGCAATATACTATCTAGCTTTCAGGAAATGCCAGGTTATGCTTATTCACTGCTTTGTAATCTAAAGGCAGGAGCGAGATGCAAAAGCTACATTCGCTGGGGGTCTCCAGCCCACTTCCTTCTATTTCTATTCCTGATAGAAATGCAGTGGTCAATCATGGCAATAATTCCTCATAATTTTGTTTCTCCATGCAAAAAATGATTTTAGATGTAGTTAGCATAGCTCAATACCTCAGTATCTGCTCTTTGTCAAGGTGGCCTATTATAATTTATTTGTGTCATTTGGTTTATGTGAAGAGATCAGAGACTGGGTGGTAGATGGTTTACATGGTTAGCTTTTTCAAAGGGAGAGAAATTCATCTTGTACTTTTGATGAAATATAACTTTGGGTGAGTTGTTCAATCTCTTGGCATCAGTGTCTTAATATGTAAAATAGATTGGATTTAGTAATCTCCATAGTATGCCCTCTACCTTCAAAAATATATTGATTTTAACTTGCCAACTCTGAAATAATGTGGGGGTGGAAATGGGATGTCTTTTCAGGAGTGGGCAGTTCAAGTAGTATATGGTGTTGGAAGGAAATGTCAGACCAAGAAAATCTTTGACCAGTAGAGAAATATTAGATCCCAGTTGAAGATATTTCTCTGTTATCTCTTAGTACTATGCTACATCCTTCCCCTTGCTTCCTCTAATAACAAAAGACTAATGAAGAAAGTATAGTCAGTCAGTAAATGATTCAGAGAGGGGATTCCATTCAACAGCATGGACATCCCTTTCTAACCAGACCTGCTGTTGCTTAGTTCCTAGTTCTTATTTCTCTCTTCCAGACCTTGGGGATTGACTTTTTCTCTTTCTGGGTTTGACCAAATGTAAATATTTATTTCAACCACTTTTCAGGAAGACAAGAGGAAAACTCTCACTTTTGACTGAAAGGATGCTTCTTAGAACAAGATATTATACTTATTGGGTAAAGCTCAAGTCTTCTGAACACCTCCTTTTCTATCACCAGTAAACAGCCACTGGAGACCTAGAAGCTGACTTTCAGAGGGTCACCAAGCAAGGTAAATTAGATGTTGATGCTGGCTGTAGCACTGGCATCTACATCCAGAGTCAGCTTTGATCAGTTTTTTTTTGTTTTTTGGACTAGTTTCATTACTGCAGAACTGAAGATTTGCCCTCAAAAAGTTGGCTAATCAACTAGTTTATTGCTCATTCCTAGCATATGATACAGTTATTCCTCTAAACAAAAGTAAGCAAGAAGAAACTAGAGAAATCAGTAACTGACTGGATCATTTTAACAAGTGGTGCTAGAATAAATGTCTAATTTTATGAAAAAGTCTATTGACACTACCTCATAAAATAATCAAAAATCAATTTGATATGAATCATAGACATACAAAAATTTAAATTTTAAAAAGCTTCTAAAAACAGAATATCTTCACAAAATTGGGGTAGATATAAATTTCTTAAATTTAGGACAGAGAAAGTACTAATTATAAAGAAAAATGAAAATTTGAAGATTAAAATAAAAAACTTCTGAATGTCAAAAGGCACCACGAAGAAAATGAAAAGGCAATCCACAGACCTGGAAAACACATTTACATAATGTATATTCAAGAAAAGAACTCTTCTAAATCTTTAACAAAAAGCCAAACAACTCATGAAATGTGCATGAAACTTGAACTTACACTTTACAAAAGAAGATTCACAAATGACCAAGATGCATAAGAATAGGGGCTCAACATTGTTTGTTTTGGAGTAAATGAATTTTAAAGCCACAATAGATACCATAGATAATATTCTACACCAATTACAATGGCCAAAATTAAAAAAATTGACAACACCAAATGTTGGCAATGATATAAAGCATTGAGAACTGTCATACATTCCTGATAGAACTGTTAAATGGGCTATTTCAGAAAGCTGTTTGGCAATTTTTTTATGAAGTTGTATATACATACACATATCCTATGAGTCAGCAATTCCACTCTTAGGTATTTACAAAAGAGAAATGAAAACATTTGCTCACAAAAAGACTTATACAAGGAGGTCGAGGGTATTTTTATTCATAGTACCCGAATATCTTAATGCTGATTAATAAGATAATGAATAAACAAATTGTTGTATATTTATGCAATGGACTGTGAACAGTGGTAAGTAGGAACGAGTGTTGTTGGTGAAAAGGTAGAGAAATTAGAACCCTTATATTTCCTTGGTGTGAACATAGGATTGCGCAACCTCTGTGAAAACTGGTTTAGTAATTCATCAAAAAGCTAAACATAGAATTACCATAGCAATTCCACTCCTAGATATTTCCCAACAGAACTGAATATACATACTTAAATAATTGTACATGAATGTTCATAGCAGCACTCTTCACAATGGCCAAAAGGTAGAAACAATGTCCATTAACTACTGAATGGATAAACAAATGTGACATATTCATATGATGGATTATTAGTCAACCATAAAATAGGGAAGTACTGATACATGCTACAATGCAGATGAATCTGGAAAACGTTATGCTAAGAGAAGTAAGACAGACATGAAAGGTCATATATTGTATGATTCCATTTATATGAAATGTCCAGAATAAGTGAATCTATACAGACAGAGATTCGTGATTGCTAGGGGCTAGAGGAAGGAGAGGATAGGGTGTGAAAGTTTAATGGTATGGAACTTTCTTTTGGGGTAATAAAATTTCTTGTGGAAACACATAGAGGTGATGGTTGCATAACAATATGGATGCAATGACTGTCAGTAAATTGTACATTAAAAAATAAAGGGAAAGAATGACTTCTATATGCACCAATATGAATGGATCTCAAAAGCATTGTTTTGAGCATAAGTGATTAGATACAAGAGTATATATACCATATGACTTAAGTCAAAACTGATTGGTTATGGAATGTGGAGATTAGCTGGAAGGAAACATGAGAAAAACTTCTGAAGTGATAGAAATATTCTACATATTGACTAGTGTTGTGATAATAAAGATGTATATATTTGTGAAAACTCATTGAAGTACTCAAGACCTGTACATTTAAATGTATGTAAATTTTATCTCAATTAAATGAAATAAAAGAAAAAGTAAGAAAATATAAAGGCCAAAATCCTATAAAAATATGGGCAAGAAACATGAATAGATAATTCACAAAAAATGTTTGATCATTTATAAGAGAAATGCAAGTTAAAACTTCACCAAGGTGTTTCTCACATATCAGACTGGTAAAGATCTAAAAGCTTGATATTATACTCTGACAGCAAGTGTTTAGGGAAAACAGTAAGTCTTACACATTGTTATGGTGAGAAATTTGGCAACATCTAACAAAATGATATATGTTTTATCCTTTAATCTAGCGCTCTCACTTCTAGGAATGTATCAATCAGTCTGTTCAGAGAGCTATAACAAAATAACACATATTAGGTGGCTTATAAATAGTAGAAATTTATTTCTCATAGTTTTGGAAACTCAAAGTCTGAGATGAGTGTGCAACATGGTCTGGTAAGGGCACACTACTTGTATCCTCACATGGTGGAAGGGGCTATAGAGCTCTGTAGGGTTTCTTTTATAAGAGCACCAATTCCATTCATAAGGCTCTGCCCTTGTGACCTAAACACCTCCCAAAGGCCCTACTTCCTAATATTATCACATTGGGCATTAGGATTACATGTCAATTTGGTGGTGGCGGTGGGGGAGATAAACGTTGAGACTATAGCTGTACCTGTGTGACATGCCTCTAATAATGCAAAAATACATGTACAACAGGTTATTCATTATTACCTTATTTACAGTTGCACAATATTGAAAATGACCTAAATGCCTCAACATTGAGAATTGGCTAAGTAAACTTGGGTTCATATACATAAATACTATGCAGCTTTTAAAAAGAGTGACAAAGATCTCTATGATACAAAGTGATTTCTAAGATATATGGTTGTACCAAATGAGTACAAAATAACTTCTGGTTTGTTCTGCATGCGAAGAGCTTGGAAGTCCTCAGTCCATCCTAACAACAAATAAAAGACCAAACAGATTGAAAAACCAGAACTCTTTTTGGATGCATGAGAGGTGAAGACATAGGGCAAACTGCTGCCTCCAAGATTGGAGAGACAGGCAAATAAAGGTCATAGCAGCTTCCCACATCAGACATTAATGAGTGTAATCAGTCAAGTGCAGGAAAACCTGAATCATAATTGACACAATTTTTTCACAAAATTGTGAACAACTTTGAGAGTTAAAATTGCCAAATCTGAAATAATGTGGGGGTGGAAATGGGATGTCTTTTCCCATTTCCCATTTCCTATAAAAACAAGGGAACACAATCAGAGCAAGACTTCCACAATATTATGAAATTTATGTCCAAGAGCTTGACCAGTTTCCCACAGAAAATATTGGAATAAAAACCCCCTTGGGCTTCGGGCATAGAGAGGCGAAAATAAGTGATTTTGAAAAATGTCAGAGCACTCAATTCTTTTTTTTTTTTTTTTTTTTTTTTAGAGCACTCAATTCTTAACAAGATCTGCTCTTAGGGGAAAACAGTTAATCAGAGCCTAACGCTGGATATTACTGGAACCTCTTTGAACTAGAGGAAGGGCAATCCCAATTCCATCCAGTTCTAGCCACCCTGTCCCATCTAAGGGAGAGAAAAAAAATCTGAAAAACCCTGGTGAAGTTCACAGTCCAGAGGCAAAGACTTACTAAAAGACTATGACCTAATTAAAGGACTATAGAATACTTTCCCTCCCCCCACACCTCCCCACCACATTGCTAAAGGTTTATTTAAAGTGGTTCCTTTACCTGGAACATACTGTATAGCTATCAAGAGAAAATTACAGGGCATACCAAAAGGCCAAAAACACAATTTGAAGAGACAGAGCTAGCATCAGAACATGGCAGGGATGTTGGAATTGTCAGATCAGGAATTTAAAACAACTATGATGATTAATATGCTAATTATTATTTAATATGCTAATAATTAATGGACAGACAGCATGCAAGAACAGATGGGCAATGTAAATAGAGAGATGGAGATTCTAAGAAAGTATCTCCCAAAATGCTAGAGAGAAGAACAAAACAAAACAAAGCAGAATACTATAACGGAAAAGAATGCTTTTGATGGGCTTAGTAGGCAGGACAATATCTGAGCTGGACAATAGATTAATAAAATGCACAAAAACCAAAAAGCAAAGAGAACAAAAACTGGAAAAAAGAAAACTAGAACAGGATATACAAGGATGAGGGGACAACTACAAAAGGTATAACATATATGTAATGGCAATACCAGAAGGAAAAGAGACACAGGAGCAGAAGAAATATTTCAAACAATAATGAGTGAAAATTCCCTAAGTTAATGTCAGACACCAAACCACAGATCTAAGAAGCATAGAGAAGTCAAAGTAGGAAAATGCTAAAAAACTACACATAGGCATATAATTTTCAAACCACAGAAAATCAAAGATTAAGAAAAAGAAGGTTTGAGGTGTGTGTGTGTGTGTGTGTGTGTGTGTAGAGAGAGAGAGAGGTCAGCATTTTTGAAGAGCTTCTCAAACAACTGTTTTGTATAGTCAGGTTGAGAACTCCAGAAATCAAAAACAGAGATCTCAGGATAAAAAGAAAAGCATTAAGAATTCATCAAATTTCAAGATCTTATTTTTCTACATAAAGCATCAAAATCTCTATCCTGGTGCTTAGTTCCAAGTAGTTTCGTATGTGACCACATCAGCTATGGAAAGAAAGATGGAGGTTTTGTCTTTACTCTGGTGAATCATGCAAATTTTGCTTTAGGGAGAACTGAATTCCTTTAGGATTAGGTGCTCCTTCAAGCATTTTGTGGTATTCCCACCTACTCCCTTTTCAGTGAGGTCAGTATTTGGGAATACCCCAAAGAGATTTCTACATCATGTTTGATTTTACTGGCAACAGCACAAACACTTTTTAAAAAGATAGGTGTGTGAGTGAGGCAAGGAAGGAGAAAGGAAAGATGGTGATTAAGTTACATCATCACCTTACCATTTGTCTGCATGCAGGTTTGGCTTGTATATTCCGATTTCCAGCCAAATGTTCTTTTTAGGTTTTTATCTACAGGGCAGGGAAGCCTGCGGGTTTTCTTTTAGTAGGACAGTTTTGATGATGGATGTTTTTTTTTTTTTAACAAAGTCAGTAAGGATTCATTTCAGCTAGTATGGAATGGCATTTTGGACAAACACAAACAAGCATTAAATTGATAACAGTTAATGGAAAAGCATGTTTTTTTCATTTTCAAACCTAGTATCTCTTCAACTCACACACAGTCAAAAGTTAATCTTTGGAAACTGTTACCAGGAAACTTGTGAGCGGCCATCAAGGTTGATTGGGTTGCTAGTGGAGAAAAGGAAGACAATAACATAAGTGGTTACAAGGGAGGATGCTTTTTTGCATATTTAGTCAGGGGTTATAGTCTTATCCTAGGTCCTACTAGGAGCTATGGGTTAACTTCCTTCTAACTTTCTATCTTAATCTGTCTTCAGAACTGTTGGAGGGAGGTCTGTGAGTAAGTGGAAGTGGAAGGAGTTATCATCTCAAATTGCTTGGATCTATTTGGACCTAAAATACGGATTATATCTACAATATGGCCCATCATTTAGAAGAAGCACCAGTGTTGAGGGTTTACCTTGTATTCTGGAATGGCCGACTATCCTGTTAGTATCTATATCTGTTTCCAGTTTGTGTTCCTTCTGTTTCTTCTATCTGGAGAAATTGTCCTATCCTGTTTATACACTTACTATTTTTGCCATGAAGTCTTCCTAGATCATTTTAGCTATCATTGCTCCTGCAGTCTTCTATGGCTTTTGTAGAATGCACCACAAAATTTAAAACAAATTCTGTTTATAGTGATTGTTGCTACTTTGTATGTCTATATCTTGCCCTTCTAATAACTTTGTTAAGCTTAAAGAAAGGAATATTGTATACTGCTGAATCTCATCCAGCATTTAGCATAACATTGAGCATATTTTAGGTCAAGACTTTAGGTGATAATGAACTAACCTTGAGCTACAGAGACTGCATAATAAATTATCCTGGTTTGAGTGTGGTGTTTTCTGTTGGGTTCTTGACTAATACAAAATGATATATTTTATTTTATTTTATTTTTTTTAAAGATTTTATTTATTTATTCATGACAGAGAGAGAGAGAGAGGCAGAGACACAGGCAGAGGGAGAGGGAGAGAAGCAGGCTCCATGCAGGGAGCCTGAGGCAGGACTCGATCTGGGGTCTCCAGGATCACACCCCGGGCCGAAGGCGGCGCCAAACCACTGGGCCACCGGGGCTGCTCCAAAAGGATATATTTTAGGTGTAAAATGGGTTGTAGTCATTTTTAAAATGGTATGACTTTTTCTAATGTGAAGCCAATAATCCTTGTGTAACATGAAGACTTACCCTCTAATGTATCATTTTTTACCATGACAATTCTACATAGAACCAAGAAAAATTAAAAAATAGCAAAATCATGGAATAGGATGACATTTTTCAGACAATATTCTGATGCAGTCTGAACACAGATCTAGTGTGTCTGGTTTGGGTGACACGGTATACGGAATCTTAAGTCCTCAGTCTCGCTCCTTCATTTCAGTCTCAACCCAGAGCTTTTTCTTCCCTTGGCTTCCACTTCTTCCCAAGGATGGGATTGCATTTGAGCTCTGAGTAGATATTGCAGATATTAGACACTGGAGCCCCTTTTGGTTTGAATGAGTCATTACAGTTCTACCCTCAGAGAATTAAAGTCACTGGTGGTCTAGCTGCTCTTTGTTCTATGACCTTATATGGTATTGCTCTGAATAATTCTTTAAATGATTCAAGTTCTCTGAAATTTCTTCTCTGAGTATTTCCCAATTCATCAAAACCTCAGAAAAGATTCTGGTTTGTAATGCTGAGTAACCATGTCTGCTTAACCCCTAAAATAATAGAAAAATGGGTACTGTATGTGATTCTGCAATGTATGAAAATAGAAGATTACAAATTGTTCCAATGGTTATAAGTGTAGATGATTACCATGACTTGCTTACAAAGTAGCTGGAATCAGTATTAGTTTTTATTTTTTTAAGTAGGCTTCACATCCAGTGTGGAGCCCAAAGAGGGTTTGAACTCACAACCCTGAGATCAATACCTGAGTTGAGATCAAGAGTCCAGATGCTTAACTGACTGAGCCACTCAGGCACCCCAGTATTAGGTATCTGATCTGAAGTTGAATCTGATATTGAGATGAGATAATGGAGAACCATGTGTCAATTTTAATGTTTTTACATTATCTTTGTAGCTTCCCAAGCTTTCTTTACATTTAGGGCTGCTGAGTTAGCAATTTTGTCCTTTCAGACATCTTCTTACTAATTCATGTAATGGGTGGAGACCAAAAAATAAACTGTCTCCAAAGGGACCAAGGCTATAGGTAAAGTAGACATTCCTCCATAGTGACTGAGACTGAGCCAACAGCCAAGGAGACAAATACTTGTCTTCAATTTGGGGATAGGGAAGGGACAAGGCAAAGATTTAGACATCAAGTCTTCTACACTGAAATAAATAATCCAGTGATGGTTTCTAATACTGAGATCATTAGAAGCAAGGATACCGCACAGTGTTCCTGGTGTGGGAAACCTAAACATGTGTCTCCCTTATTCCAGCAGAAAGGGGTATGGAGTCCCAGAAGAGGATAAATTGCTGAGGGTAGGGTAGTCCAATCCCATCTTTGAATGGCTCTAACTACTTGGAAATGTTCTTTTATACTTGCTATTTAGATTTATTGTATTCAAGCTTTCTTTCTGTATGTGTCTTGAAACTTTTGTCCAGTTTATTTGAAAACCTTTAAGGACATACTGGTCTACACTTTTTATCATTGCACCTAAATATAGCCAATAGAACCTCTAAGGTGATGGGAAAAGATCTTGAGTAAGATTTGGCTGTTTGGGAAAGTAGACGGACTATGGCATTTTATTAGTGGTCATAAATAGTATATTTTATTATGTAACAAACTCTACTTATTTACCTCAATTTACAAATGATGTTACATCACACAGTTTATATCCTAAATAAGTAAAATTAAAAGATAAAATAGAAATAGAAAATCAGGACCAAGGAGAAGGGAAGTAAAAATATGCCACCCATACAGGGTAACACAATTTCTGGGATGGGTCTTCCAGTCTGACTGTTGGTCAAAAAGGTGAACAAAACCAATGAACAGTTCTCTTGCACAGGAGAAAGTAAGACAGGCTTTCAGCAGAAGCAAAGCTTTATTTAGCACTGAGATTAAAAGACACTCACTTGAGGACTCAATGAATGCTGCATCATGTGATAAACAAAGTCTTCAACAACAGTTTTACAATAAACAGGAAATATTTTTTACCGCTACTTCTCAAAGTAACCTTTTGATGAAAGCTAGCACATTAATGTTAGCACTTGGTGGAGTCAATTCTGAAAGGTGTTAGATTTTACCAATGTTTAATTATATAATCTTTTGGAGGTCCTACTTGATACAAAAATTGCATTCAGGGCTCCATAAATTACTTAAACTTTTTAATATTTTGAAAATAATCCATGCATACTAATGGACAGGTAAATCAAATGATACTGAAATGTATAAGATGAGAGGTAAAGATCTCTTCCTCACCATCTCCTCTCCAGTTAATACTACTTTAGAAGTAGTCACATTGCTTTTTACTTCTTTTAGAATTGACCAATATAATTTTAAATTACACTTTAATTTCTTGATCAAGTTTAAGTTCCTGCTCAGTGTCGGATCTTCCATTAGCTCTAAAGATGCTATTTTTCATAACTTAACAAATTCTTTCTTGACCCCACTTTCCCCTCCAGCTACCTTTCACTTCTTTTTTCCCTCTATAGTATGAAAAATCTAAAGCCTTACCTATACTCACTCACTGTTTCCAATTTCTTCCCATGGTTCCACAGAAACCTTGTATCCAGGTCACTATTTACATTCATGTTGCTAAATCTCACATGGCCTGTCAGCAGTTTTTGATCACGCTTTCCTCTTTGAAGCATGTTTTTCCCTTGGCTTCCAGGACATGATACTCCTATGGTTTTCTGCCTATTTCTATGGTTACTACTTCTCAGTTTTCTTTGCTCTTTTCTTCTCATATCTCTCATTTCCAAACATAGGTACATTCTAGGACTAAATTTTGAAATCTCTTCCGTTTACTCATTTCCATCCACTTCTCTAGATCCTTAATATAGTCTCATATTTTATATTAACATCTCTACTTTGATGATTCATATGTATATATATGTATATATATTTTATATGTAAATATAAATATCTATTTCTATATGTCTATATCCTCTCTTGAAACCAGACTTATTTATCCAACTTCCTTCTCCATAACTCTACATGGATATCTAATAGCTATTTCAAACTTAACATGTCCAAAATTGAATCCTGGTCTTTCCCACATAGTGGGAAAATGCTATGTCTGCTTCTTTCAGCTTCTTTATCTTAGGCAATGGCAGTTTTATCTTCCAGTTCCTCAGGTCAAAAAATTTGGACTCACGCTTAATTCCTATTAGCTTTACTTCCAAAATGTACCTAGAGTATAAAGCTTTCTTATCTCTTACTCTACTATCATCCTGGTCTAACCATCTCATATATCTTTTGCCTGAATGATTGTAATAAATTCCTACCCAGTTTCCTTGAGACTCCCTTCAATTTATTCCTAGTATATTAACTCAACAGATAGATCATGTCGTCTCTCTATTTGAAACTTCAGTAATTTCTTATTCCATTCTGAGTAAAAAGTAATGTTTGCCAGTGGCCTAATAGGTCCCATGTAATTTGTTTCCATTGCCTTTCTTTCTGTATACTCTCTCTAGCCACAGTGGTGTCCTTGGTGTTCCCAGAACACAACAAGCTTGCTCTTGCCTCAGGGCCTTTGCACATATTGAGACCTCCACCCCATCCCCATTTGGAGATGTTCTGCCCCATACTTCTGAAGGCTAACCCCTCACCTCTTCCAGCTTTGATCCAGATGTTACTTTCCTAGTGAGGCTGCTCTGATAACACTGTTTAAAATTGTATCCTTGCAATATTCCCCATCACTGATGGATTACCATGTAACAGTCTAAATATTTTTACTTACTTATTTTGTTCATCATCTGCGTCCCTCTTCTAAAATATGAGCTCCATGTGGGAAAGGGTTTTGTCATTTCTGCTTATCATGTATCCCCAGCACCTAGTGTTATGATTGGTTAAAAAAGAAAGAGATCTTAGGGATACCTGGGTGGCTCAATGGTTTAGTGCCTGCCTTAGGCCCAGGGTGTGATCCCGGAGTCCCAGGATCAAGTCCCGAAGCAGGCTCCATGCAGGGACTGCTTCTTTCCTGCTTCTTCCTCTGCCTGTGTCTCTCTCTCTGTGTCTCTGCATCTCTCTCTCTGTGTCTCTCATGAATAAATAAATAAAATCTTAAAAAAGGAAAGAAGAAAGAGATTTTATTTTATTTTATTTATTTATTTTTTAATTTATGATAGTCACACACACACACAGAGAGAGAGAGAGAGAGAGAGGCAGAGACATAGGCAGAGGGAGAAGCAGGCTCCATGCACCGGGAGCCTGATGTGGGATTCAATCCCGGGTCTCCAGGATCGCGCCCTGGGCCAAAGGCAGGCACTAAACCGCTGCGCCACCCAGGGATCCCAAGAAGAAAGAGACTTTAAAGTGAATGAATTATGTTGTCTACTTTCATATATTTCTTTTTAATTTTGTTAAAACACATGCTGGAATTTTTTTCCATATAAAATATCTATTTGTTTGAAATACCTATTTGTTCTGAAAAACAGATTGATTTAGAGAATTTTAGATTCAAGTTAACTTTCCTTCAGGAATTTGAAGATACTGCTTTATTGTTCATGATCATTCTTTCAAACTGTAGAAGATTTTGATTCCTTTAGGTAATTGAATCACTAGCTGGAAGCTTTAGGATTTTATTTCCTTGGTTAATTGATTTTCTAGAGTATATGTCTAGGTTTATGTCTTGACCTCTCCCCCATCCCACTTGGCTATTGGTAGATTCTTCATATGTGAAAACCTGTTTTTGTCTTTAAGTCAGATAAATTTTATTTCACCATTTCTTTTTCCCCCTTCTTCTCTACAATCTATTTCTCAATCCCTTTTAGACATAGATTGGACCACTTAGATTACCTGCCATGTCCTTTAACTATTGTCTCACAGTCTCTATTGCTTTAAATGTCATGTTTTGAGAGACTGACTTATCTTTCAGCTCACTAACTTCAGCCGTGTATATTTTATCATGTAGCTCATTCATTTCCTTTTTGCAAATATATTTTTAATTATATCAGTCTTGTTCTTGTTCTCTGTCCTCTTTTTCACAGCAGTTTGTTATGATAAAAATAGCATTCCTCAAATGTCTCTGAGGATGCTAATTCAGATTAAAAAGAGCCTCTTTTGTTCTGTTGCTTACCCCAAGGTTAGTTTTTTGTTTTTTTTTTTTTTTTCAAAACAGTTTCATTTTAGACTCTCTTTTATGCTGTTAGTTTTCTATACTTTTTCTGCTAATCCTTTGTGGTCCACTTACATTTGGCATTTCCTCTGAAATTCAGTTCATTAGGCCTCTAATAATATAATACTTACTGATTTCTATCTGGTTATAAATAAATGCATACCCATTGTGTAAAGTACATAAAAAAACCCCAGAAAAATAAAAGAAGGAAAAAAAATCATACATAAGCCCATTACCTAGAAATAACCACTGTTAATATTTTTGTGTATTTTCTTCCTCACATTTTTTTCCTCACATTTTCAAAAACACACTCATACACAGTGCCTACCTCTTGCTATTTCAAGACACACTAACATTTTGGGAAAGATAAGGTCTCTGCTGTCATAAAGATTACAGTCTAGTAGCAGGAAAAGATAGGACTAAAATAATCATGTAGATTAGGGCACAATTACAAATTGTTATAACTGACATAAAGAAAAAAGACATAGTTCTTTGCTCTCACGTACAAAATAACAAAACTGAACTGAGCTGGGGTGACAGGGATGCCTTCTTCAGGGAATTGCAATTATGTCCTGAGTAGAACTTAACAGGTGAAGAGAGGAAGACGATAATTTGAGACAGAAGAAATATATATAAAAAAGCCCTGGGGATCCCTGGGTGGCGCAGCTGTTTGGCGCCTGCCTTTGGCCCAGGGCGCCATCCTGGAGACCCGGGATCGAATCCCACGTCGGGCTCCCTGCATGGAGCCTGCTTCTCCCTCTGCCTGTGTCTCTGCCTCTTTCTCTCTCTCTCTCTGTGTGACTATCATAAAAAAAAAAAAGAAAAAAGAAAAAGAAAGCCCTGTGGCAGGAGAGAAAAAGCTCTAAAGAAAAAAGAATAAGCCAGAGTGCTGGAGTGTGGGAATTAAGGAGAGTATGGGGTAGAGGGACCTAGAAATATAATTAGAAGTGAGATGGTATACAGTCTACAGGTTACATTTAGGATTTTTATCTTTATCTTAAAAGCAATTGCAGGACTTTAAGCAGGGGGGTTATCATAATTAGATTTAAGTTATGAAAGGATCACTCTGACTGCAGTGAAAATAACCCATCAGAGGAAGAGAGTGGGTGTCAGAACACAAGTTAGATTATTACAGTTAGTCCAGGTGAGAGATGATGATGACTTAAAGTGGTGTGGTGACATGGGAAGTAGGCAAAAGCAGTTGCAGGAAAATGTCAATGATGCCTCTGAGATTTCTGACTAACACAACTAAGTGGATGGGGGTGCTAAATGCCAGCAAGGGAACATTACCAAGGGACCGTGTTTGTGGGAGTTTTTAGTCTTGCCTTGCCCATGTTAGATCTGCAGAACCCTTGAGACAGTCAAGTGAAGCCAACTGATTATTTATATTTAAAGCTCAGAGACATGTGCCTGTTTCTCAACACTTTGGACAATACTTTGCATTACTAAATTATTTGATCTTTTGCAGATTGACAGGTAAAATATAGTATATCCCTGATACTTTAGCCTGAAATTTTAAGTAAGACTGAACATCTGTCTCTATATTTATTAGCTATAAAGTTTTTCCTCACATTCTTTGATTCTTCAGAGATTCTTTGTGAATTATGAAAGCATATTTTTCTGGAGAGAATGTCCATAGATAGATTCACAAGTTCTTAAACTGGTCCTTAAATGTTTCAGATCCACTGAAGTTGTTCTGAACAAGAAAATTTAGCCTTCCACATGTCAGTCTGCAAATATTTAATCACTGTTATCACTGTCCCCTAAAGCTCTATGTCCTCAGAGCACTAAACCTGATTTCTGTCTTCAGTTGAGCCCAAATGTGGCAAGGATCACACTGCCTCAGCTTTGAAATCACCACTGCAGATTGGGGCACACCCAGTATATTCCATGTTTCCCTCCTCTACTTCTTAACATATCCAGAGTCTTCCTGCTTCTAACATTTTCTTCCACACAAAACAAGGAAGATTTGGTGATGTCCTCATTACATCGTTGACTGAAACTCATTCCCTTCCATTTATTAGTTTCTAGATACTCGGTTTGCCAAATATTTCTTTCTAATCACAGAGAGCAACATCAGCAAATGTGTCAGGCAGGAATGAAGGAAGTGAAGATGCACTTTTGGGGCTGGCTCCTTCTCTTTGCTACCAATGAGGTATACTTTAGGTCACTGACAGGCATTCCTGGGGCTGTCACTAGGGGGAGCGTGAGTCAAATGTTTCACTTGGAAAATATCAGAAAGGGGGGTTGGAACGCTGGTGCATAGAAAACACTAAAAACTTAGTAAGGAATTTGTGGGGCCATGCCCTGACTTGTACATTGAGTGTGGGTCTGGACCTGCTGGAAGCATAGCCTGTGGTAGAGGATCCACATGCAGCTAGGAACTCTAGGCAGGATTGACAGTGGAGGCCAGGGAGATGGAGGGAAAAGCTACATTCTTCATTCTTTCAGAGATAGGTAGATGCCTGTACTTTCTAAAGTAGGTGCATGCCACTTTGATCTTGCTTTAATATGTGCAAATACTGTCTGTTATAGCATATCATTTTGGATGTGTCATGTGGCATCAGTGAAAAATACTGCAAGACACGAGTTTGGGTACCATGACATTGGATGGTAAATAAACATTTAATGAGTCTTTCTTGGTACAAACAACCATTCTAAAGACAACAGAGGGTATATAGTAAAAGAAAAGAAAGTAAAAAGAAAAAAAGGTATAATCCTTGGACTTGTAATTTTAAGACTTATTTGGAAATGTATAATATTTTTACTTCTTCCTTGCCTCATTTCACCAATATATTCTTTATCCTATATTTTTCATCTTTTTGTTTCTGTGTCTATATTTGAAAACAAACTCAAGTCTGTCTTCCAGTCAAAGAGACTTTTCTTGGTCTGACATAGCTCTTCTATGCCCACCCTGAACCCTCCCCTGTTGCTCTCCAGCTGTTCCACAACCAGACTTCTTGAAAGTGGTCTTATATTTGCTCCTCATCCTCCCAGTCCTCAGCTGTGCTTTGGGTTCTGCCCACCTCCCTGTATAATACTCTGGGCTAATGTCACAAAATATGGCATCCCTCCTAATTCTACCTCCCAACTCTTTCCACACAGATAATCATGATGAGGAATTTTTTTATGTTATTTGAGAGATATTCTGTACATATACAGCAAAATATATTAGTATGTTTTCCCTCTTTACATGTGGATACCATGCTGTACACACTGTTTTGTGCTTAACTTTTTAAGTATATAACATATCATGGTAACCTTTCCATATAAGGAAGTTATATAATACTCTTTTAAATGTGAAGTGCCCATAATGTGAAGCTAATAAAATATAGTTAGTCAGTACGCTTTTTTAAAAAAAGATTGTATTCATTTATTCATGAGAGACACACAGAGAGAGGCAGAGACACAGGCAGAGGGAGAAGCAGGCTCCCTGTGCAGAGCCCTATGCAGGACTCTATCCCAGGACCCCGGGATCATGCCCTGAGCTGAAAGCAGATGCTCAACCATTGAGGCACCCAGGCATCCCTAGCCAGTCTGCTTTTAATGGACATTTAATAGTCTTTGATATTTTGCTATTACAAACAGGATTTCAGTGAATGAAGTCCTAAATATGTCACTCCATACTGGTGTGAGAGTAACTGTAGGATGGATTTCGAGAACTGGAATTGCTGGGTCAAAGGTTTGTGTGTTTGTAATTTTGGTTTGTGTCACCAAGTTGTTATTACTCTTGCCAGAAATAAGGGCAAATACCTGTTTTTCTACCCTACTTAAACTTTTTTGGTTTTTGCTCATCTAATAGGTAATAAGCAGTATCTCTAAGTTTAACCGGGCATCTTTTCTTAAGTTTAAGGGCCATTTAAGATGGAGTTATTTTTATAATATGAATCAGATCATGTAACAGTTCCTTGATATTTCTGATAGCTCCCCATCACCTGTGAAAGACAGCTCAAACCCCTGAGATGGTCTTTCCTCCCTTCCAGTCTCCTTTGTCATTGCACCTTTTCCCCGACTCAGTACTCCAGGCTCTATGAATATCTTCCTGTTCCAAGAACTATGTTCTCTTTTTCCTCTGTCTGCAGTGTCCTTCATTCTAGGCCTCATACAGTTAAAAACTATTGTCTGTTAGGACTCAGCTCCTCAGGTAAGTCCTCCATATGGTCTGCATTTAGCTCTTATTAGGTCCTTGTGATATTTCTATCTCTAACATAATTCTTGACAAGATATTGGTCTTTAGTAAATATTTGCTGAATGGATGAAAGGTTGACTACCATTACAAAAAGACTTTGTAAAAAAATACACAAGTGCACGTGCACGCGCACACACACACACACACACACACACAAGTTTCTAAGCAGGATTTCAGCTGCCAAACGAAAGTTTCTAGATGCACTTATCCTTATTCTATTGCTATCTATGAAGTTTTTCTCTTCCTCCCAACTCCAGAATTAAAAACAACCATGGAAATTAATGCCTCTCAGAGTCCATGCAATTCAGTCATTTTGCTTAGAGATGTGACGGTTCAAGGAAGTATGCTTTTTGTGGTAGTTTTTATTAAACAAAAGGTCAATTTTTTTTTTTTATATATACTATGTAATTCTAACTTTCTTTTAACGGGAATGGAAAATAGTTGGCTTGTTCATTAGTAGGAGCCATTGATGTTGATCAGTGTGACCTGAACATTGGGTCTCAGAGCTTGGTTCTCCTTAGTATGTCCCAGTTTGGCTCCAAGCAAAATTGACTTCCACATCATGCTTTAGGGATTATCTATTCTGGTACGGAAAAAGTTCCAGTGCTGGATCTCAGCAAGCCTGGTTGCTGGTTCCAACTTGGTCAACAACAGGCCATAGGACTGGAGCTTCATCAGCAAAGCAAGAGCTTCACACTGGATGGTTGCTAAGTTCCCCATTAGTTCTGAGGTTCTTTGGCTTTAAGCAATTTGTTTATTAGAATTTACTAAAATATTTAATATCTTTAGGGGAAGGAAACAGTTTTCTAAGAGCTCGGTTTTATTAAGTGCGATCATTCATTCATTCATTTAGTCATTCATTTCCCAAATGGTTCCATACCTACCCTTGGGGAAAATAATGTCATCTTAAATAGACCAAATTTTACCAGCTAATAACGGCAATCTTTTTATGTAGCAACTCCATTCCCTTGTAAATCACACCCATATATTTCACTGAGAGGTGTCTTCTGTGAGTCTATGATTCACGTGAATCATTCCCATTCCCACTGCTATTCTAGGCATAGAGTGAGATTCTCCTTCATTGCTGCCCTTCTCTCTAAAAAGCTGGGAATTCCTTTCTACAAGTGCCATTATCTCCCCTGAGCTGAAGCCTGAAGAGTTAAGATGCAGTGTCTGTGGGCCAGGGTGTCACAGTGGCCATGATTTCTCATAGGCCTCCACAGTTTAGCTCCTCGATGGTCTTGTCAGTCACCAATATCTTTACTATTCCTGAGGCTGAGGACTAAAAGCTGCTATGAGATGAGATGATATGCTTTGTTAAAATTAGCCAAGAGAATTTAAATTAAGCCTGGCTATGTCACAATACTTGGTTTATTTATTTCTTGAACACCTATCATGAGGCAGGTTTTATTCCAAGCACTAGAAGCAATTCCAATTCTGGGCAGGATTAGAGTGGTTTTATTTTTTGCTCTTTTTCAGGGAGACTCTCAGCCTCTATTTAGATCAATGATTGTAGAATAGACAAAGGAATTTGGTTTGGGAATGGGGGGAAGTTCACTTAGCTTCACTTGCCAGCTATATCAAATTTCATTTTTGACCAGCCAGAACCTTTACTATAAACTCATTCAGCAAATGTCTTAAAAGTGTTTTTTAAAAATATCTATAATGTCAGGTACTGTTTTAAGGCACAACAGGGTAAACTAAGGTATGTAAAATATGGCTCTTGCTCTCAACAATTGTATGCATATAAATAAGTATATGACTAATCATGAAAGAGAGTGGCAAATGTCAAAACCAAAATTTAGAAAACTGACATCCAATTAAGGAAATATTATTTACAGTACTTGTGCAAAAAGGTGGATCAGTGGGTGGATCAGGAAAGATGAGAAGAGCTGTGGAAATGGGGACCAGAGAAGAGTTAGAGTCCTTCTCAACAAACATGCCTGAATATAGGCTACAAGTGCCAAAAGTGATAGATATAAAGGGAAGTAAGGAATAGTCCATTTTGGCTAAAGCTCAGGGTATGTGAGGTAAGAGATCAAAAAGGAATGCACATGACACCAGATCAGGTATGTTCAATAGCAGAAAATTTTGATGCCAATTTATTAAGAATGGTAAAATTATATTCAGAAATTGAGAAGGCAAGGAAGAGAATAATAGAATAATAGTAGTTTAGATTTTGTATCAATCATTTAAAGCATTTGAGATTTAAAAAGTTGATTATTCTGGAACACTCACATATATAGAAAATATATATTCACATATATAGAAAAATACTGACTATATATTGGGTTTTACGGTTGTACTATTTCTGAATCAAGCTGGGTTTTTTCCCTAGTGCATTTCCCCCAAATTCGCATATGTGGTATTCACCATCCCCTTGGGACTGTAAACGAGAGTGCTCTAAGTGGGTAGTGGCATCTTGACCCATGCTGCGGGCAGAGGCCAGGAGAAGAGAGGCATAATTGCGGTGGTCTGGGAGACACAGGCTGTCTCTTGTGGAAGGGCCACGGCCATCACTTAGAAATGGCATCTCTCCAGAGGTGCAAAAATGTCATAGCTCAAAGTTGTACATTCTTCCAGAGCCGTTTGGGAGAATAAAGGGTTACTCTAACCCATGCCATAGGTGTTGTGTTTCATATGGAGATTTTATTCCTTTGGGGTTCCTGTAGTTGTTTGCTACAACCCTCCATGATATGGTTCTCTGAGGACTTTATTTGTCCCAATAAAGTGCTACCATTGAAGGCCTTTTCTGTGCACTCACTATTTTGTTCCAGAGGAGATACATTGAGAGACTCTCCTGATTCAAATTTACATTTTTGATTTGAATAGGGATAATATGTTCATCAGATATTTCTTATAGTGGCCTTTGTGGAGTGAATAAGTTAAAGTCTAACAAAAAGCATAAAAGTATATGTGTGTGTATGTGTGTGTGTGTGCACATATGTATTTGATTTTATAAATTTTCATATGTAAAATCAAACTCAAGAGAACATAGCCTTTTATTCCAATCCTTGGACTCCAATAAGAAAATGCATTTTTTATGACGTACAAACTTGATACCAGAATCTTTTATATTTTGGTGGGAAGTAAACCAGAACTCCAAGAAAATTTTCCTGGAGCCTGCCTTGCTCAGATACAGTGGGTCAGAGGCATATCAGATCCTGCAGAGGAAGGGTGGGCACTCTCCCAATCCCCTCAAAGCTGCCCCAATTGCTAAGAGTAATTTTAAACCTGTGTATGTGGAAGACATCAAAATCAGTCAAAAGAAACATGTAGATGCTATTTCAGGATGTTTCATTCCAAGAATGTGGTTTCTTTCTGTATGTGGTTTCTTTTAAGGGTGCAAATCTTTACTGCCCAGGTTTGGGAGAAGGAAAAAAAAATGAAGATGGATACACATAATTACAATAAAACCAGGACCATGGGAGACTGTTTATAGAACAGTGAAATCTTTTTACAAAAAATAAAATAAAATCAGAAAAATCTCAGCACCCCCCCTCACCCCAAAAAAGAAGCTCTTTATTTTTCTTCTATATAACTTATACAGTACCAAAGCTGTGTGAACCCTGGTGATGGGGTCTCTAGAGGCAGAGGCAAGCTGCACTGTCAGTGTCAAGGCATATGGCCAGTCTCTGCCAAACTTACCTGCCAGAGATAGCTTTAATTCTCTCCCTGAATGTTGGTAAAAAGAATCATTCTTAGCTGAGGCCATTGATAGACTGAACCAAGATCCCAAGAGTTTATTGCTCAGTCATATGAAGCAGAGTCCACTGGTTAGAAGTATGGGTCATATTTAACAAACCCAGCAAAAGCTAGCTGCCATTATATGCACCCACAATCCCCTAACCACAATTTGGTTAATTTACTCCCGAGGTACTGATAAGGAACAAGAAAGAATTTGATGAACCAGTTGCAACAAAAAGGTAAAGATACTGCCATATTTAATCACTGCAGCATCAGAAGGTCAACTTGTTTCCCTCGAATGCTTTTAAAATCCAAGAGGCCAAGTCAGCCAAAGTCTGTTCTTCTGGGCCATATTTGTTTCTATCATTAACTAGTTTCATAGGGGTTCTTTTTGTAGGGGTTTAGGAAGCCACCTAACTTATTTGATATTTTCTAGTCATTTCTTAAAGTGTCTGGATAATCTTCCTTTCCACCTCTTCCTCCTGACTGCCTACCCAACACTGTCCAGAACTTTATATCTACTTCCTCTTTCAAGAGTAAATTGTTACTTCCTCCCAAGAATGTCAGGGTTTGTGGATCTTAGGGATTATTGGCACATGATGTGAAACATGATTGGTGTGCCTTTGGTGCTACATGTCAAGCTGTCCCCATCTCCAGAACTGGGGTCACCACCCTGGAGCTTTAGCAAACTAACACGAAACTCTGATAATAGTGGACATTTGCAGATACTCAAAAAGTTATATCTTCACCCCCACATGTTCCCCCTATAAGAATGTTTTCCTTTAAACTTTGAGAGATGAGTCACAGATAGCAAAAGTGAGAGCTGGAAAAAATTATTCTCCCAGGAGACCTGGCAGTGAAAGTCTGCCTTCAAAGCAAGTTCTTCATGGAAAATGTCCTTTTTCAAGAGTACCAAATCTACTAATTATGCAGGGAAACTTTGGATTGGCTATTGCTACCCAAATGTGTTAGTGTCTGTCACCCTGCCAGTGTGTGACTTTTGGAAATAACATTTGCACAGTCTGTTTTTCTCATAGGGCTTATTGACACACACTGCAGCAACTCTGTGGCCTTCCCAACTATGGTATGTTAAGTATCAGTTAAATGTAACATTATGTCTTGACCACATTCCTATGAGTCTGGCTCTACGTTGCCAAAGGAGAATGCAAACTTGGCCCACTGTCCCCTTCCTTTTTATAGATGCTGTCACTTTTCAGATTCTTCTAACCAAGTTCAAACCATTTCACAGAGCAGGAGAGTTGACTTGACTATCCAGCAAAGACAAAAACATTTCCACACATTATGCACAGTTTTAAGTAAGGTTCAAAGAGCACATTTACCTGAAGAGTCTTTGAATCCTGGAAGATGAGGTTGTGTTCAGTTTTGCTATTAAGCATATCTTCTGCATTCCCATTCTTTAAACTTTGATGATCCAGCTGTGACATATACAATTACTTTTTATTGACAAAGCATTTGATTAACTGGTCTTTGGTTGGATATTACCTTTTGTTTTTTGTTTTTAAATTCAATTAGCCAACATATAGTAGATCTTTAGTTTCAGATGTAGGTTTTAATTCATCAGTTGTGTATAATACCCAGTGCTCATCACATCACACTCATCATCACAGTTACCCCATCCCCTCATGCACCTCCCCTTCAGTAACCCTCAGTTTGTTTCCCAGAGTTAAGTGTCTCTCATGGTTTGTCCCCTTCTCTGATTTTTTCCCATTCAGTTTTCCCTCCCTTCCTTTATGGTCCTCTGTATTATGTCTTATATTCTGCAGATGAGTGAAACCATATGATAATTGTCTTTGTCCAATTATTTCATTTTATAGTATTAGATCAGGTTTTGTTTTAGAAACTGTCATTTCTTAAGACCATTATGTGGGGCTTGATTTTACTCTGGAGGGAAAACACAGTTGTCTTTTCTTTCTTTTCTTTTTTTTTTTTTTTTTAAGATTTTATATATTTATTTTAGAGATAGAGAAAGAGCAGGGGAAGGAGCAGAGGGAGAGGGACAAGCAGATTCTGTGCTGAGTGCAGAGCCTGATGCAGGGCTCGATCCCATGATCCTGAGATCAGGACCTGAGTTGAAATCAGAGTCTGACGCTTAACCAACTGAGCCACCCAGGTGCCCTTCTTTTATTTTCTTAAGGAGAGATTTAACTAATAAAAGAAATCAGATAATTAGGTTTTTGTATTCTCTAAAAAAATAGACTTTTAAAATGTGTAGGTGTTAGAAAAGAAAAAGGTGATACAGAAGTATGTGTATTTGTCTTCTGAGCATTTCAAACTTGATACAGTCCAAATCTGTTTTTCCTTCTGTGGTCCCTCTCTGTGACTGGTTCTATAGCAGTTCTGGGGCATATCACTGATAACCAATATCCCACCAATTTCACTCCTAAAACATCTCTGCCCCATTTTCTTGGTTATGGCTTTAATTCAGTTCATTTCCCTGACTTGCTCACATCTTCAGCTCATATCACCCCTACTCCACTCTGCAGCCAGAATCATCACCACCACCCCCCGCCCCCGCAAATGCCAATTGTGCTTATCACTTAAATGCTCAAAGTCTTTCAGTGGCTTTTTATTGCCCTTAATAAAGGCATTCATTGCTAGAGTGATCCAGGAAGCCCTTTGTGAGCTAATTTTCTCCTTCTGCTTCACCTCTTGCATATTGTCTACTCCTAGTACTTGTTTCAGAAATACTTAACCAATTGTAATTTCCCAATCTTCCCAAAATTTCATTTTGTTTCTTGCTTCCAATGCCTTTAAACATTCTGTTTGGAATATTTTTCCATTTTTGTGTTGGAAAAACTCCTACTTATCCTTCAAAATCCTGAGGTATCACTGTCAATTTAAACCTCTTTTATATGTTGAATCTTCTTGTTTTATTGTATGTATTATTCTGAATTATAAATAAATGTCAGTTAATTTATATCTCTCCAGATTTAAAAATCAAGGATTATAATAACAATTAAATTTGAATTAAATGTGGGGGAGAAATTTTATGAAATTGCTATTGCAGAAAAAGTACCTGAGAACTTAATTCTAAATTATGTTGCCTAGAAGTTGACTTTATTAGACTTGGAAGTCATACACATAGCCTCCAGTTTATGGGTATATTACATCTTGGATCATACAAAGCAATGTACTGAATGAGTGAGTTTACATAAATATTTATAACTTATATACAAGGTACTCATAAGTTCATTGGTAATACAAAGCTAAGACTTCATGTGTAATAAATTTTTTTTTTTTTTATGATAGTCACACAGAGAGATAGAGAGAGGCAGAGACACAGGCAGAGGGAGAAGCAGGCTCCATGCACCGGGAGCCCAACGTGGGATTCGATCCTGGGTCTCCAGGATCGCGCCCTGGGCCAAAGGTAGGCGCCAAACCGCTGCGCCACCCAGGGATCCCCATGTGTAATAATTAATATGCTAATGACTTCCCTTTTATTTTTCTTGAAACTCTAAGAGTCTCTCTATACATAGACATTTGGCTTATTGGCACATTCCATTTACAGTACCTACTATTATTATTTCAATCCATTGCTTTTAATTCCAGTCCTTTACTACAGTTACATTGGCTGTTTCTTCCTTTAGGTGTTTAAAATTGTATGTTCTTACACCTTTATTTTGCTAAAATATTTCCTCACTCCCTACCTGTGGATTTTCACCAGAGTCCCAACTTTACAGCTGGATGGAATTGTTAAAACATCATCTGATTCTTCTTTGTTTGCTTTTTAATAACAGAGCAAACTGAGAAGCAGAGAAGTGTTTTGTGTGACTTTGTGCAGCTGGTTGGTGGCTAAGCCAAGACCAGCTGGTCTTCAGATTTACTTCCAAACCTAGTGCCCTTTCCACTTGCCCATGTGACCTCCTTCTATTAGCTCATCTTCACTGATCTCTTCCTCCCCCTAAATCTCTTCAGAGAAATTAATTCACTTCACCAGATAGTATCTATTCTTCCTGTTTCCTCTATTTCCCAGGTATTTGGGGAAGAAAATGTTGGTCCTTACTGAATTTTCTATTTCCTATTCTAGATTTCATCTTTCATATTAATTCTATAGAAACTGAAAATCTACTTTTATTTTAAAATTCTTGTGACTTGGATAAAGTTTTTTGCTTCCCGTTATTTGATTTTGTGGTTTTTCTATATTTTTACTGAGCCTATTTCATTTACTTACACCATCTATTTATACAATTAAAATATGTGATTCTTCTCATTTTTCTTTCCTTACATTTTATTTAATAGAAGATAATCCTAAATTTTGGTTAGCACATTTCATTTCCTTAGAAGATACTATGGGTTACTTTGAGTGTTAATATTCTTTAGTTAAAAGAGTAACTTCTTTCATAGAATTCTTGAATATCAAAGTCAGAAGACTCATGATCCAACCTAATTTCCAATACTTTCATTTCCTTTAAACCACCCTCCTTCTGTGTTAAGCCTTTACTTGAAGATATCCAAAGATAGGGAATTCGGTATTTCTATGAAATTTGAACTGCCTCTGGACACACTACCTTTTAGAATCTTCTTTTCATCCAGTTGAATCAATCTTTGTCAGTAATATAATTCTGACTTCAGAGCCATAAAAAACAACTCTAGTTCTACTTTCAGCCAGCTGATCATGTATTTGAAAGCAGCTTTCATTTCCCCCTGTGCCTATTCTTCCTCAGGCTAGACATTCCCATTTCCTCCAAACCAAGGTCCAATAATTTGGTTTTAAGTAACCTCATCATCATGATTTCTTGTTAGAGGCCCAGAATTGACCTTAGTTCTGCAGGTGAGCCATGACCAGGGAGGCAGAACTCCCTTTCTTCCTGATCTTTGCAGTCATGCTTTTCATGTTTGTCACATTACTTTTCATTTTTCAGTGGCTTGTTATGGGTTCAATTGTGTCCCTCTACAAAAGATATGTTGAAGTCCTAACTTCCAGTATTTCAGAATGTGACCTTGTTTGGAAACAGAGTTTTACAGAGGTAATTAAATAAAATGAGGTCATTAGGGCGGGCCCTAATCCAATGTGACTAATGTCCTTATGAAAAGGGGAAATTAGGACATAGAGACAAACACACACAGAGGGAAGATGGTGTGAAGATACAAGGACAAGATGGTCATGTGACTGGAGTGATGCACGAACAAGCCAAGGAATGCCAAGGATTTTTGGCAAACATTAGAAACTAGAAGAGGCAAAGAAGAATTCTCCCTTAAAGCCATCAGAGCTTGGCACTGCTGACAACTTGATTTCGGACTTTGGCTTCCAAACTGTGAGACAACACAATTCTATTGTTTCAAGTCACCCAGTTTTTGGTACTTTGTTATGGCAGCCCTAGGAAGCTTAATAAAAAGCTGTCTGCTTTTTATCCCCTACTCCATCTCTCTTGTTACCTTCTTTCATAATAATTCCATGTGAAAAGCTCTTTTTTCTTTTCCTTTGTTTGTTTCTTTCTTCTTTCCTTTCTTCTAAGTTTCATTTTTGTTTGAATTGGCTCATTACTTAAGCCGAATGAGCTCTTTTATGTTCTTTTTCTGTCATGTGGGTAATTGCTATCTGTCTCAGAGCTGCTGAGAATTCTTATTCAAATCACTGGTAAAAGTATTGAATGAGATACAGAGACCCTCTTGGAATTTCCCTTAGGTCAACACTGACTCTTTTTTACTGCAGTTGTTCAACCCATTTTAAATCTAACTAACTTCTTTAATCCAATTTATAATTATTTGTTTTGAACACAAGAAAAATATAAAAGACATTGTCCAACATCTTGCTGCAATAATGATATGCCACGTTTATATCATTCCTTCTTGCCAATTTAGTAACTCTACCAACAATTAGTTTAATCTGGGATGATTTATTCTTCATTACCGTCATTTTCTTTTCATGTATTACAAACTCAGTTTTTCATAATTCAGTCAAGAATTTTGCCCAAAACACATATCAAATCTTGTGGCTTGTGTTTTGTAAAATCTGTCACTCCTCTTTGGAAATGTGAACAACAAGGCTCATCTTCTATTTTCCCTGGCTCCTCAAAGATTCAATTCAGAGAATTTGTTTAAATTCCCTAGTCTTACATCCCTCCCTCTGAAATATCCATATGTATTTTTGTCCAGACCACGAGACTTAAATTCTTTTACAATTATACACTTATAATCTCTATACTTATCTTGGTTTTAGTTCCCTCTTATTATTTCATCTGACCTTTTCAAGCTGAAGATTGGTCTTCTTGACAGAGAAAATGAAAGCATAAGTTTAAACTAACGTCCTATGCATATATAAACATCTGATAATAATTACATCTTAAATTTCTTACATTGTGAAATAATAAAAGCATTTTGATACATACTCCATTCTGTAGATGGGCAGCTACTGTTATCACATGTTTTCTTGTTTAAATTTTTACTTGACATAAGGGTCAGTCACTGAATATTTTCTCTAAACATTCTTTTCTCAAGGTTGTCTACAGTTTCTCTTGCCAAGAAAGATTGCTGTCTATTTGATAAAATCTCAGAATGTCCTGGAATAGCCTAGTACATTTTAACTAAATAATTTTAGAAGAGGACAGAATGTGGGTCAATACCAAAATATTAATTATATGCATTGTCATATACATTGCTTGTGAGACTTATGTACCACATTAGAGAAAATAAGTCTATATACAATAGAGGAAAATGCCCAAAGGCTTAATTGTTTAAGGAGCATCACATAAATTTGACTTGACTTAGGAAATCATGTTCAAAATAGATGCTTTGCTAATGGGAAGGTACCTGTACAAAGCATTGGACTCAGGAGTAGATTGTCCTTGTAAAATTTTGGAAATTATTGGCTAGGCCCGCCTGTTACCTAAAGTAGGATGTGCCAGCCAGGTGATTAAAACCTGACATTAGGTCTTCCACACTGGATGACAGCCTGCCTGGCAGTAGAACTACAGTTGGCCAAGCAAGGAACAGCACAGAGGGCAAGTAGGAAGTGGCAGTCTCAGGCACTCCTCAAACAAATGATTGGCATTGGAGCCAGGAAACTCAGAGCAGGTCATGCTTCAATTCAGTTCAACGTATATACTAGATAGCTGCTATGTGCCAGACATTATGCTAAGTTTTGGCAATCAAGGTAGGCAATAAACAATGCAAAAACTTGGGCTGTATTGGAGATCAGATCTTTACTCCCTGAGAAAGCAATCTTGGAAAGATAAAGGCAGGACCACAGTCCTCTCAGGGAAGCTAGAACCCCAGGAAAGTATCAGAATAAATATTGAAGTGGTCATACGGAGAGATCTTAGGATGGGGAGCTCAGGACAGAGAGTCAGAGTGAGATTCTGTTGGGTATGCAGGGATGTGACTAAAGCAGCATAGGAGGCCCTTAGGGGTCAGCCTTTTGTTACCACAGCCCAAGTTCAACTGTGATTAGAGCACTGAGCAGGGCATCTCCATTTCAAATCAGAATGGCCAGAATGGATGAAGGTGTGGTGTGGTGGGAGGGGTAAAATGAATTTGAACATCAACAGGTAAAATTCTACTCTTTAATCTGGGAACTGGAGTAGAATTGCACCTATGGATGTTTTCGCAGTCATCATTGATTATTTGCATTATTTCCCTTGCATCTGTTGGCATCAAATTGTGCACTAGATGGCTAGGCTAGAACTACCCATTAAATCTGTATATTCCATAGCTCCTCCTAGGGAGATTCTAGGACTAGAAGATGAGTCAAAAGGAATAATATGTCTCTCAGAAAATTCTGGAAGATGTCAACCTTGGGACATGCAAAGACCTAGTGAAACCCTGATGTCTTCCCATGATGTCACTGATCCTATGGTCATAGTTACTCCTACACTCCTTTTCTATTACCAAAGACTCCTCTTGGTCTGGATAAGGCCTTGATTATGGATATAACTTTTGACTACTTTTAAATTTCACTTTTAGTGTCACAAACCTGGCTAAAAAGCATTTGTAAAAAATCACTCACTGAACTGTCCCATAATGCAGATGGTCTATCACTTGGGTAACACCATTTTTCTTTGAAGAATTATCTGAGAACATATGTGATAGGCAGGAACACATTTTATCCAGTATTTGAGATTGCTCTGGTAGCTATCAGATATTTCTCACAGATCTGGTGAGATAGGTTTATTTTTGAACATTTCCTTGGAAATGAGAGTAAATTGTGCTATTTTTCTTATCATTTTCACTAACACATTTCTTGATTAATCTGATATTCCTGTCAGAAACAGACTTCACATTCTCTTAGAATGAAAACTCCATGGGCATTTTATTGACTGCCTTATATGACTTTTCTCTTCTTAATATACACTCAAAACGTTTTTAGCTTCTTCTAAAGTAAGTGGGAGAATGTAAAATAGTCCTCAGCACATTATTTTGTACTCTAAAAGTATAGTGGGGTTCCTTTTGACAAAGGGGAGCATTCTTTCAAATAACATGTAGAACAACATGACTGCTCATTCTAAACAAAAGTTCTAAAAGTTCTACTACTTTTCCTTATTTTCTGCCTTCCGTCTCCTCTCCCTTTCCTCTCCCCTCTCTTCTATGCTTCAGCAACTAGTTTTTGAGGGCCAGCTCTGACTGGTTGGCACTGTACCCTGCCTTCATGGGGCTTACATTTAAGTAGGAGAAATAATTACTAACAAGTAATTATTAAAAATAATTTTTGAGAAATTCTGGCTCTTGCTTACTACCAATTAGGTTTCTCTCCTTAGTAATCTGAATCCCCTCATTTTGTGACTTTTGCATGTACCCATCTTGCAAATCCCTGAGCAGTTTCGTGGAGAAAGTCACAAAACACATTTACTGAACCTCTTATAATTCAAAAAGTTCTTTGCTATCATTTGGGGCCCTCAGGGCTAATAACTCTGTATTATAAATCTTAAATGTATTTCCACGGTAGCACTTCCTAATCATTCCTACTCTACTTAATCATCAAACCTCAACTTTCCACAATTTCTCATTCTCTTCTTTCATGGGAGGTCAAGGCCAACATAATTCTTTACTTCAGAATTTCTCTGTATCTAACTCGACTTATGTTCTAAAGATCTGTTGATTCTTACATAACAATATCTCTTTTCTTTTCTTAGAATAAGTATCACTTTTCTTTTCTGAGAATTTGCTCTATCTCATGTTTTCTGAGCTTCTTTGGACATTTATTTATTTTATAAGTTATAATCTCTCTCATCCTCTCCCTACCTACCTTTGTTTTTTATCAAACTTTAATTGTCTTTTCTCCACAACCTATACAGGATTTCAAATATCCTTCATACTTAAAAACAAAAGGCAAAAGCAAATAATAATAACATTAACTACCACTAACACAAACCCTTACTAACTTCTTGTGCTATTCATTCGTTTATCTAACTATTTCCTTTCTGAAAGTATTTTGGTCTGCATCGTTTGCTTCTCGTTCTTTACCATTCACTTTTTACCTTCCTCCCTGACTTATAATTAGCAATATTTTCTAATTAAGGTGATTATTGACTGACTATCCATTACTTCCTTAATTTACTGAAGAAACAATTACTTGGTTACTCTTATATGTCAGGCATTATGGTAGGTGTGTGGTAAGACCCCAATTCATACCTTTGGGGAACATTTGCACTGAAGTATAACTATTAGAACAGATGTAGTATATATAAGATATGGTCATTTCCAAACACCATAGCCATTTTCAATACAGATGGTTTTCAATACTGCCTTATCGATTCTATGGCATTGTACCACTAGGCTTATTCTTACTTCCTGGGAGTACTCCTTCTCTGCCTCTTTCATTGGCTGTTGAACCTCATCACTAGTTTTTGCCTTTAATATTATAGCACAGCCTATATTTCTGTTAAGTAATCCTTTTGATACATTGCCAGCCATGACTCTGTTAACTGCAGCAGGAAGGTGAGATATGAATTCTTATTGAACACTAGACTCAGAGGGAAAGATCCAGCAGTAAATCATGGTAAAAAGTCTAGCCAGGCAGGGTAGCATGGTATACAGAGAGCAGATGCTCAGTCAATACATAGCATCAAGACACATTATATATATATAGGACATGAAGATCTTGAGAATTAAGATCATGGAGAGGTCTTCCGAACTATCTTAGTTGTCTCTTATTTACTTTGCTTCCATCCAACTTGTATACACTATTTCCATATATGTTTTGGGGAATCATGTCTTTTTAAACAACTTCAATAACTCCTAGCATTTAAAATACCCATGGTTTGGTTTTTAGCCCCTTTTCTCCACCTCTTCCCACTTAAGTACTATGTTTTAACCAAATTGTTCCACTTGATAGCTCATGAACACATTCCATGGTGTTTTCCTCTTTGTCTTTGATTTCCCAGTGGCTCTTTTCCCTATGACTATACACCTACCTTTTTATCTCTACACTTATTTTATCTTTTAAAGAACATAGCCAAATACAGGCTCCTCCAATATGCTCTTAATCTTTGTATGCAGGAGGGATTGCATCATTTTCCAAATTCCCAATGCTAATTTTTATTTTTTTTATGTTTGCAGCAATAAAAAACACAATAAGATATTTTTGTATTCATTTCTCTTATTAGGCCATGAATTTACTGAAGAAGACATGTCATAAAAATCTTTGTATATTTATCCAGTTCCCAAAATAGTGCTTTGCACATTGAAAGTACTCAATAAATGTTTATTGAATAATCCCTTAAAGTGTGCTTCAAAGGAAAGTTGTTATAATTAGTTTGTTCTTTGATTCATATCAATTCATACTCCTACCTGGAAACAAATTATCTAAATTCTATGTTTTGAACCTATATTAAGCATATGATCCAGTGAATGAAAAGCATCTCTCGGAAACATTAAATTGAGAATGTTATGTTCCATCTTCTCAATCAAATATAAATTTCCCATTAAAATGAAAAAAAATCATACTTTTAGAAGGTTGAGTAGGATGGCATTTTTGAAAAAGCCTCTGACTGCATAAATATAGATCAATTCAAGGAAATTCTCTGATTCTGAGCCTACACTCTTCATTTAGTGTCAAATGGAGCATTTTCATTTACTTTAAGCTTTCTCTCACCAGTCCTGTAATCTCTAAAATCTAATTTTAGAGGAGAGGGTTCACCCAGATCAAGGCTATTGAGATGGGCAGTGGAGCAGAGGGCAGTGTGTGCGGTTGGTGGCACTTCCATTGTCTTAGAGGAAGAGTAACTCAATAATGGGGATCTGGGTGAGTACTGGTTTTAGCTGATGAAGGAAAAGGAGATCAATAGCAACCCACAAAAATTAGATTTGCTGAGTCAGGGATATCCAACTGACCACCAAGGCGTAGTTATTATTGTTGGACAGTACAAATATAAGAACGGGAGAAGCAGTGGGAAGCCAAGATAAATCATTCTTGGTTAATTACTTACTAAAAATTAGTGTCTGTCATGCTCTCATCTTTAATTGGCATTAAATAGACATAAAGGTCATTGAACTAAAGAGAAGACAATTTTGAAGTCATTTCAAGTCTCCTGCTTAAAGTGAATGAAAACATCCTTTGCTACTTTGTCCATCTTAACAGCCTCGATTTGATTGAACCCTCTCCTCTACAATTAATTTTTAGAGATCACAAGAGTCCTAAATGCCATTTGCTTTCCAAAGTTTGGGTCCTTATTCTTTCCTTAATGTATAATCTCTGCTGTTTCTGGAGCAGCATCAACTGTGTCAGTGTGGTCCTTCCCATAGCTCTGGACTACTTCATTTTCATCATATGTGCGAAATTTCAACCAGGGAAGCTCAGCAAGTCTTTGGGAAACTTACAATGTATAATATCAACTGATTTACCCCATTACAAATTCACATCCTTGTGCTTCCATTTTGCTCAAATTTACTGTTCTAGAGGAAGATCAAAAATTCAAACAAGCTGTTTCAAAACTTCAGTTCTGTAGACTTACAACCTAAGGAACTTACTATTTTGTAAATAAAAAAAGATAACCTATTTCAAATTCACAAATATTGCTTATTCTTTTATTATTATTTTGATTTGCTAAACTGTACTATGTATTTCCTTTTCATGCCAACTCTCCATTTATAGTCATTTAAAGCTTACTGTTTCCTTAAAAAATTCAGGCAAGGAGGTATATTTGCTTTTCTAAAAGATTATTTTTAATTTGCACTCAAGTTCTATTCTTCTACATACACACAGATAAATACACATGTACTCTTCTAACACATCACCAGTCCTATTAAACTTCATTCTCACCTTCCTATCATCATGATAGGAAGCTGAACATGTTGTCTGACAAATGATTTGTCATTTCCAGAGCAAGAGGTAAATTTTATATCTAAAATGGAAGAATTTCTAGCCCTTTTAACAGTTATATATATATATATATATATATATATATATATATATAACTGTTTTTTTTTTCTGACAGAATCTTTTAATATAAAACAAAGATAAAACACATCTCAGCCCTGCAACCTGCCAGCATGCCTTGGTTTTCACAAGACGCACGCTAGACTAAGTAGGAGAGTCTTTAAGGAGCATTTGGTTGGGAGAAATAGAAAAAGGAGATTTCAGGTAAGTCTGGGCAAGCCCAGAAGCTGAGCTACATCCCTGAACACTAGAGCAGTCCTTGTCTCTTCAGGTCCTCATAGGTCTTCTTATTCACCACCTTCCTGTTGGAGTCTTCATATTCTTCCTTGGTGTCAGGCTGCCATCTCTCTGATGCCTTCTGCAGTTTCAGCTTGGCCCACAAGGAGACAGCATCTTCGATCTGTGTCACGTTAGCGAAGTGGGCAGTGTTTGGGATGCCCAAACACCTCATGCTGTGGGCATGACCCACTCACCAAAGTGCCGCTGGAAGGCATATATATATATATATAGTCATTCAGGATATCTGAAATTTAGCTTATTCTGAAAAATCTGATATATGAAATAATCACATTTATAGCCCTTTGTTTTTGCTATAATATATAATTTGGCCCTTGATTATATTCTGTTTTGTAATCTTCTAGTGTGTAAAAATTTGGTCTTTGGAAGCAAAGTAGAGGTCATACTTTATACTTATTTTCATTAAAAATTTTTTCCTGGACAACTAGATGCATAATGCCAATCTTGGGTATGTCATCCCTATAAAAAAATCATATAAAGTCAGTGTATTAAGTACAACATGAAATTTTGTTTGCTAAGCATTTGTACAATAAATGACTCTTTTCTCAAACATGTTATCCTTTTAACTTTAAGCATCTATATTAGTTTTCTATTGTTTCTGTAACAAATTACTACAAACTTAGTGATTTAAAACAATAATATTTATTATCTTACAGTTCTATGGGTCATATGTACCACAGGAATCTCACAAATCTAAACTCAAGGTTTTGACAGGGATGCATTCATTTCTGGAAGTTTATGGAGAATTTTCTTATTTGCCTTTCCAGCTTCTAGGGGTTCTCCATCTTCCTTGGCTTGTGGCCCCTCTCAAAGTCAGCAATGTTGCTGATCTTTCTTCTCTCTGATCCTTATTCTTTAAGTCACATCCCCTTCTTATTGACCATAGCCATGAGTTTCTCCACCTTTAAGAACTCATGTGATTAGATTAGGCTCACTTGGATAGTCCAAGGTAATCTTTTTACTTTAAGGTTCAGCCACTTGAATGAATCAAATGCAAATTTTTCACATCTGCAAAGTCCTTTTTATTATCTAATGTAACATATTCACAGATTCCACCATTTTTTTCTGCCTACCACAGCATCTTTACATCTACCAAACTCTTAGTAATTTCATTAGAATCAATAGTTATCTTTTAGGGTCAACTAATCTTTGATAAAGCAGAAAAGAATATTCGATGGAAAAAAAAAGGCAGTCTCTTCAATAAAGAGTGTGTTGGGAAAATTGGACAGCAACATGCAGAAGAATGAAACTAGACCACCTTCTTGCACCATACACAAAAATAAATTCAAAATGAATGAAAGACCTAAATATGAAACAGTCTCATGAAGGAGAGAGAGACTGACATATATCTTTGGTCCAGAGTGAGAAATGCAGCAAGAGAGGTATTTATAAGGGAACCTTCTACCCAACTAAGATGAGCAAGGCATTACCAATATGTGCTAACAATTTTTAAGTAGAGATGTCAGTCATCAGATATTTAGGTTAAGAGCTGATGAGAGAGGTCTATGCTAAAGTAAAAGATTAGGAGTATAGTAGACTTGTCATTTTGCATCCACTTATTCATTGTTTCTTATTTTGCCCTGGGGGTGTGAACCTTTGGATACAGCCAGGTTTAGACTGCCAGTCACAACTGGGGATAGTGTGTGTCCCAGCCAGACCAATATGATACTCACTTTCTGGAATTTCGTTTTGACCACGTTGCTGAAACAATTGGCAGCCAACTCATTCAAGTGGCTGGACCCTCAGGAGACTGCCCCTCACTTCTTACAACCCTGGTGCTGCAATCCATCCAAGTCTTTCTTCTTAAACTAAATTCTCCAACTTTCCTTCAAATTATGCAAATTACTTCTTATCCTTACAACAAATTACTTTTAATTTAAGTTTTCAAAATGCTTTCATTGCTTGCAACCACAATTTTCAACAACAAAAAAACTGAACAATACAATTCAAAAATGGGTAAAGGACTCAAATAGGTATTTTTCCAAAGATATACAAATGGCCAATAAGCACAAGAAGGGATGTTCCACATCATTCATCATTAGGGAAATGCAAATCAAAAACCACAATAAGATAACACTTCACACATATTAGAATGGCTACTATCCAAAAAACAAAACAAAAACAAAAACAAAAAACAAAACAAAACAAAAAACCCAAAAGGAAAAAAAAAAAACAACCCCCAAAATAACACATGTTAGTAAGGATGGAGAGAAATTGGAACTTATATGCATTGGTGGTGAGAATTAAAATAGTGCAGCTGCTGTGGAAGACAATTTGGTATTTCCTAAGAATTAACATAGATTATCATCTTATGATTTAGAAGTTACACTTCTGAGTAGGTATACAAACAACTGAAAGCAGAACAGATACTTGTATACCAATGTTCATAACAGTATTAGTCACAATAGCCAAAAGGTGGAAACAACTCAAATGTCTATCAACTGATGAGTGGATAAACAAGATGTGGCATATATGTATATATAAACACGGAATAATCCAGCCTTGAAAAGGAATGATATTCTGGTAATGTGCTACGACATGGATATACCTTGAAAACATGCAAAGTGAAATACGCCAGACAGAAGAGAACAAATATTGTATGATTCTACTTAAATGAGGTATCTAGAATAGGCAAATTCATAATGACATAAAGTAGAAGAAGAAGGGGCTGAGAGTAGAGGAGAATGGGAGTGTAATGCCTTCAGAATTTCTGTTTGTGATGATGAAAACTTCTGGAAATGGCTAATGGTGATTCTTGCATAATACTGTGAATGTACTTAATGCCATAAAATTGTACAGTTAAACATGATTAAAATGAGAAATTTTATGTTACATATATTTGCCATAATAAAAAATAGACACAAAAATGATTATTGTGCATTAAGATATTATAGGTGACCTTTCTAGTAATTTTCAGAATTAAGGGCAAGAATCACTAGTTTACAGTGTGCTATGGGAAAAATGGGAAGCAAGGAATTAAAATCACCAAGAATAGCCTTCTCCATAGAAGTTGGGTTCTGAAGAAAAGGATAGGTAGGGTAATGGCTACAGGAATAATGCAAGGTCAAGATAAGGTGTCTTGAAGATATGTTGAAATATTTGGACATATTTATGTGCTGAAGAGAAGCCAGTAAAGAAGGAAAGGTTGATTATATAGTAGAAAGAGGGAGTAGATAGAACGTGGCCTTGAAGAAGTAAACAGTTTTAATATTCTGGGACCATAGGTCAGACAATTCGCCTGATTAATAATTTTCACAAGCCTCTGGAATGGGAAACACTTTTATATAGACTTTTTCTTAACATTGGAATAGAGGTTTCTTTTCCAAAGAACCTGGCCCTTTATACACTGTCAGGGGAAGATGTAATCCATATGTCAGCCAATAGTAAGAGAACTTCGGAGTTCAAGTGTCCAAGCCATTTACCCCACTTCTGCTCATCAGTGTTGACGTTGCTGTTGTATGAGTCATCTCAGGAAAGCTTAGCTGCTTTTATTAGGGCACAGCCCTGCACTCTGCTCTTCTTTATTCCCTTGCCTTTTTTTTTTTTGACTCACTACTTGGTGTGTCTTCTAGCACATTATTGAATAAATCAGAAGATATTTATCAGGGGCTTCATGAAGGGCCCTGCTCCATGCTAGGACATGGGGAATTCAGGATAGTTATGTCATAGTCCTATGAAATTTGTATTCTAGGTGAGGAAATAAAACCCAAGCACATGAAATCTTAATGAATAACATAAGACAATACATAATTAAGTGCCAACCTACAAATTAAAGACAAATATCCGGGATGCCTGAGTGGCTCAGCAGTTGAGCATCTGCCTTTGGCTCAGGGTGTGATCCCAGAATTCTAGGATCAAGTCCCGCATTGGGCTCCCTCTGCCTGTGTTTCTGCCTCTCTTTCTCTGTGTCTCTCATGAATAAATAAATAAAATCTTTTAAAAAATGACAAATATCCTAGGGTTTCAGCAGTAAGAGGCCACCATAGATCTGTGGGGCAAATGGGATTTGAACTAGGTCTTAAACACTGGATAAAATTTGGTGAGAAGTCTCTCTTGACCATAAATTGGCAGAATCTGACTTGGTACTGAGAAGAAACTTGCCATGGCCTTATTAGTCATTTTCTGTCTGTCTGTCTCTCTCTCTTTCTCATCTGCAGTTTGTTGACAATTTCCTTTTTCAGTTCTCTGTAACCATTTTTTTCTCATCTGTCCATAGCTCCTCATACTTTATACAGATATCTGGATGGCTTTCACAATTTAAAAATAGTCTGAACCCCTCTTTAGGTTTGGGGGTGAGGTTGTGGAGTTAGTTGCTCAGATTGCCAAGCCACTTGCATTATTGGCTTTGGCAGGTACTCTCAGGAATTCACTAGTTAAAAACATCTCCTCCAGCCTTTATAGTACACCTGCTATGTGTTGATAAGCATGCATCCCAAAATAGCACTTCCTTTGCCCACACCTTTCCCATGTCATATATAAAAGCATACTGCAACAAGGTAAAATTGTACTGGTACAAAACCGATGGGAATGCTTTCTTTTTGATAGCAATGTGAAGCTGGATGTGAAATGGGATCATAGTTCTTGTAAGAGGCAAAATTCTTACCGCAAATGCCTTGCAGATGGATTCAAGACTGTAGAGGACATGAGGCATAAAACTTAGTTTAAGCACTAACTGAAAGCTTTCAGAATTGATTAGCTTAAAACTCCATGCTTTGACCTTGAGAGCCGTAAGGCTCAAAATCTTGGTGTGTGGAGATGATCATCACTTGACGCTTATGTCCTCACTGAAGTTTAATTCCCCTAAAATGTAGCATGTTTCAGATGGAGAGCGAATTTGCCTGTATACAACTCTTAGGATACTGTAGCAGAATAGAAAACAGTATGAGATAGTTCCCACTCTTATGAAGTTGATGGAGGCAAATAGTATACAAATGGAGAAATGACTTAATAAAAATTTATGAAGAAGTCTATAAACCAGAACGAAATAAAAAAAATAATATATGTTGAGCACTAATTATGTGTCAGGCACTATTTTACATTTACAAAAGCTAAGGGGCAGAGTATGGGATTAACAACATGAACTTGTGAGTCGGGGGCCTTTACAGTGCTATATTGTAATTTTCTTTCCATCTCTCAATTGCCTTTCAGATCTAGTCATCCTTCAGGTCCAAGAGTAATAAATGTTATTCTTTCAGGGAAAACTTCCTTAACATCTAGAACTATGTGTCTTATATAGATGCCGCTAGCTGGATATTTAAATTTAAATCAATTAAAATTAGATAAATTGAAAATTTTAATTTCTCACTGGCATCAGGCATGTCTATGTATTCATTAGTTATGTGTAGCTAATGGCTATCATATCAGACTGTGTAGATATCTATAGGACATTTCACAGATATAGAATGTGCTATTGTACAGCCTTAGCCACAGTATAGATAACCATAACACGTTATTTCTTTATAATAGTCAATGTTCCTAAATTACATGTCCAACCTCTGTCTTCTCTTCTGGATTATATACCCCATGGAGTACAGACTTTCTATCCTCCTAAATGTGGAACATTCATTATTCAGCACAATGTCTAGCATGTCTCATGTCTGATGCATAATACTTTTGAGCATTCACCAATGCATAGGAAGACATTAATAACTGCCTGGATGAGTCAGAAAAAGTCTCCCAGAAGATATAAATTTGGATTGAATTTTGAAAGATGAATATGAGCTTGCCAGATTGAAAAGGGGACAGGAAAAGGGAATAACTTGATGTGCCTAAAAGAAATACAGTGGATTAGGAAATTGGCAATATAGTTGTAGAAGCCAGGAGAGAAATGAGGGCTGCAGATACAAATTGAAGAGTGGAGCTGTCAACTTTCAGATTTGGTGGAAGCCATGGGAGCCACATGAGAGAACTTGTAGTATAAGAAAAGATGGGGATGAAATTCATACACTGGAGAATACTAACTTTTACAGTATCCAAATAGTAGAAAAAGCCAATGATGCCAGTTGAGAAGGAGCAATCACAGAGGCAAAGGAAAAGGAAATATCAAATAGAAAGTAGTCAGTAGGAGTCATGGAAGATTCTGTGTTGGTCATCAGCACCTAGGGGTGTGCTAATAACAAATCCTATTCTTTTCGCATTCAACACAGATGCCAAATCAATGAAGTCTAACCATAGATAAATATTTTCAGCTCTAGTAGATCTTCTTTTCTTTTTCTTGGTCAAAAATGACTCTCCTATTCTCTCCTGTCAGAAGGAAAGTCTTTACAATTCACTGTCAGGAAGATGTATCTTACTGACAGTATCTTCACATTGAGTTTCTCCCAGGGGCATAAGGATCATAACTTAGCAGGGATGGGTATCTGAAACTGAACTTACCCTGTGACACCTTAAAAGAGAGAACCAAAAATATAAGGGTTAGATGCTAAAGGGAGGCTTATTATGGTTCTAATGTTGGACTGTCAGTTTCCTAAGAGTGGTATGTTTTATCATCTCTGGGCAATGCCTGACATACAGAGAAAAACTTTAATATCTGTCACACTGGTAAATTGAATGGTTCAAATAATTAATTAGACTGTCCTGTGTAATAAATTGTCTGTCACTGAAAATATTTGAGCAGAAGTTATAAATCCCTGAAAGCAGTAGGTAGACTCCATTCATTGGAGAAGACTGAAATAGAGAATGTGGATGCCTTCCTAGTCCACTATGCTATGGTCATATGCCGTGAGATGTGTGATGGACAGAAACTTGAACTTTAAATATACTCTCTATCTCTTTCGGGAAGTGAAAATACATAGGAAAAAAGGAAATGATAAGAAAATGATGAGTTTTCTGGAGATCTGGCATTCATATTCCTCCACCTATCATCCAGGCATCCTACACATAGAAACTCACCATAACAGAATTGAGTGTAAGAAAGTAATCCACAGAGCATGCTCAGTCTCTTGACTGCTCCTGAAGCTGCATCCTTTGGCTGAGTGCACCCTACCTTGTCCCTGTGTCCCAAACAACAGCAGGTTGGTTGGATGAAGACATATCCCAGATCTCCAATTTAGCTCAGAAAAACACTGGTGGGGTTGATTCATAAATGGGAATCTGTGTCCTGAGTTTTAATTTTGAAAAATAAACTGTAAACACCAGAAAAAGGCTGATGGTTTTGCTATTGCATTTCAGCAGAGTTGAAATTTGCCATAAGGAACTGGAAATGTGTTAATGTTGGAAGGGAAATAATTCTTAAGATGCACAGAACTGACCTGTTAAGAGTGTTAACAACTCTGGTCTTCAGTGTCATTTCTAAGTTGTTAGTTAAAGAGAAAATAGACAAGAGTTCAAAATGAGTCTTACCCTTGACTCTCACATGCAGAATATTTATTGGCATGCTAAAAAAAAGAAAGCTCTATTGGCATACTAGCTATGGTGGACAATAGACAAGAGTTGAAAGCATGAGTTCTGACAGTTGACAATGTAGGTTGGCAATGACTGGGGCTCACCTTTGTGATTTTTGGCAAGTTGCTTACCTCCTCTCTAAATTAAATTATCTGTAAAATGGGAATCCTAATACATATCTCAAAGTTGCTGTTAAGAGCAAAATTAGTTATTAGTTCTATACTAAGGGATAAATTTATAATTTGATTCTTGAAAACAGGATAATTTAGAGTAATCAATATTGTAATTTTCATGAGGACTGGGTAAGTTAAACATCTAGAGAATGGGTAAATATATTTTTCCATGCTTACAGGGGAGACTGAGAAATCCCCAACCAAATCTAGGAGCTTTACAATGGAATGGGAATTTTTGCAGCTTTACCCCCCTCTCCTGTTGTCTGTTGAGATGACTGGGAAAACTGATAGCAAGCAAGTGCTACTCCTCTGGGATTGTTGAGTCAGAGGCAGAGAGTAAAGAGCAATCTTCTAAGTCTCTGTGATCCGAGTCCCCCCTCCTCTTGGGTTATGACTGACTCTTGCCCAGTTTTGCATTATTTCACCATTGAGACAAATATTCTCTGGAGGGAAGCAGAATTTTCTGGGCTTGTTTATTGTTGCAATAACATCTGACAGGTGTTTCACAGCTGCCTTCTCTCCAGCTGCCCCCTTGTCTCCTTTTACTTGGAATAAGCCTAGTTACCCCAAACCCCATTTCCACTGTGTATAGGACAGTTGCCTTACACCTTGATCCTTGGTTGCCAAGGACCAAGCTGTGACAATACTGCCATTTTCCCAGTGTGACTCTATTGTGCAATGTTCATAAACAGAGCTTTGGCATCAGACAACCAAGTTTTCCATCTTAGCTCTTGGTACCTACCTACCTTCTCTTACCCTTAGCTTCTGCTCCTGAAAGCAGGGTAATGGCATCTCATGTTTGTAGAAATTAGAAAAGATGGTGGCTTTGAAATAAGCATTTGTTAGTTTCTAAGATTATTATTAAAAATGCTCTCTGGGACTTTAATTCTGCTTTTGGAACAACCCACTCTGGATTCCAAATAGCCCTGGTAAAAGTATGAACTCTGAATGTTACTTGCTTAGGCTCCTGTATATTTTCAGATTTATGTACATAGGCAAAATGCCAGGCCAAATTATTGAATGAAAGTCTCTGTATTCTCTTTTACTGCATTTATTATTGCTCATGAATGAATGGGCAAGATAGGTAGTCCTGGGCCCTGCCTAACTGATCACTACTTAGTTCTGCTAAGTTCACTAATGTATCTTTTGTGTATTATTGGGATGGTTAGGAATATCAGCAGGATCTCATTCTTGTGGTTAGCAGATAGTTTGGGTTATGTGGTAGAAGACTGGGCTATGTATTTTTTCTCTTCTAAAAGGCTATACCAGTTTTATTCTTATGCTGGTAGGCCAATTCTAAGAGAGAGAGGTAAAACATTCAAAATCTCTCTCTCTCACGGCCTATGCTTAGAACTAGCATGCCATCACTCTGTGGTGTTTTATTGACCAAAGCAAGTCACAAAGTCACCTCAGATTCAAGAGGTGAACAAGTAGATCTCACCTAATAAGGGGAAAATGTGCAAAAGTATATTGCAAAGGACAAGAATAACAAGAAGTTGGGAACATTTGGGGTCATCAGTCTATCACATCCTCATGCTAAATTAGTCCTTAGCTCAGGGCACCTACATAATTGTCTCACTAACTGGTACTAAAGCTGAACTATTAGTCCACTGTATTCTATCTAAGGGACTAAAATAATTAGCTTTTTACAGTATTTTAGCAGCCATTTTCCTGGCACCAATGGAAAGAAAGATATACATAGTGTTTTGAACATATCAGAATGACTGATCTTTCCTTCTTTTCTGCTTTTCCTTTTCTCTCAGTCTCCTACCCTCTTTGACCTGGGTGATCTACTTTGAACAGCATAAAGCAAATGTAAAAAGTGGTAAGACAAAAACAGGGGAGTAAAACCACAGCTTCTTTTTTTAAAAGATTTTATTTATTTATTCATGAGAAACACAGAAAGAGGCAGAGACACAGGCAGAGGGAGAAGCAGACTCCATCCAGGGAGCCTGAGGCAGGACCAGGATCCTGGGATCAGGACCTGAGTCAAAGGCAGATGCTCAACCACTGGGCCACCTGGGCATATCAACCCAGCTTCTAAAAGTTCTATCTTCTATGCTCTTGGAATCACCCCATTGTTAAAATAATGCTCAGTTGTCACTTGATACTCAGTTTTGAGAAATAGTTTCTTTTTTCCTTCTTTCTATGTCTATTACCAATATTTATTCCTCACCATGGGGTGATTGTTGCAATTTTTTTCCACATTGAGTACACTTTTAGTCTTTCTGTAGTATGTAGGCCCACCATGGCCAGCATCTCAGGGTTCAATTCCCAGAGGGCATTTCTGTATATGGTCTGTGGATGTTACCTATATGTCTGGAAACATAAAGCATAGTCAGGAAGAGAGGAAATGTAGAGCAAAGCACCAGAAGGAAACGTGTGACTGTCAGTCATGAGAAGTGATGTTCAGGGACCAGTAAAAGAAGGCAAAAACACGCAAAAAGCTACCCTGGAATGGTTGACTCTACCAAGTATGAGTCTCAGGGAATTAAGGTTACAAAGTGACATGAAAAGCCAGAGCATGAGTCCTATACACACAGACTTCACAGTCTGTTGTAAAGACAGGTCCTCATGAAATAACAGACAATGACATAAGAAAAGAGATCATTAAGTGTACAAATGAAAGGAACGCACTATGAAGAAGAATTGTAAGGATGGCCTGGAGTGGCTAAGGTAGGCTGACAAACTGTGGTAAGTTGAAAATATAGGTTATTTTCTGAGATGATTCAGAATGCTTGGGTCTCAAACAGGGGACAGAGGAGTTAAGGAGATTCCATGTTTTTCCTTAAATTTTGTATAATTTGCTGATTCAGAGACTAATTGGACTTCAGAGTTGGAGGAGATCTCAGATATCATCCAGAAAAAAAATGCTTTCTTGCCATCTAATGTTTGAAAATGTTGAAAGCCTCATTCCACAAACCTTTTCCTCAGCCCTTCACTAGAGTGGCAATACTCCAAACCTTATTGTATGGAAAATTGACTGTCTGTTTGTGTCTATGCTGACACACCCTGAAGTAGGGGAACTTAAGGCTCCTTGAAAGGAGACAGTTCATTTTCCTAGCCAGCACAGACCCATCACCTCTGCTTCAAAGCTTTCATTTCACATCTGAATCAAAGGTTGGCCTAACCATGGAACACAGCCCTTCCTTCCTTTTTTTTTCCCCTGTCAAAGTGAAAAATGGCTGGGTGGGAGCTCTAATTATGTGGAACATGCTGGCACTGTTTTTATGCCCAAGAAAATTGGTGTAACCACACTGTCCTTGAAGTAGATGAGGTGATGCTGTGGTGACCAGAGAGAGTGGTTGATTGACTCAGCAGTAGCAACAAAACCTAGTGTTTGCACAGTGTTTTATCATTTTAAGGGAAACTTACACATATTATATTTCATTTTAATCTTGTTAGATTTAGTACTTTAGAACTGATAACTATTATCATCTGCTCTCATTTCTCACACTAATACACAGGTTTAGAGAAGCTAAGTTGACTTAAGAAGGTTAGTAATCAAGATCTAAAATCTGGATCCTCCCCAACTATTAATTTAGTGTTATTTTTACTATAATGTGATAATTTTTTTCTTATTAACTAATTCTATGATTTTAAAAATTTGTTTGGTAAGTTACTTTCTGAAAAAAGTCTCCAAAATAAATAAATGGCATTGGTCTTTGTCCTTTTCATAAGGAAACTGAAAAGATTCCAATGATTTGTCCCACAAAGTAAACTATAACTGCCTTTGTGAGGCCCTTTGCCTCACAAAATCTGCACTGTGATCCATTTTGGAATTTTAACATGTACAAAATAAATCTACTGAAGGGAAAATATTTTAAAATTTAAGCTATTTTGTTCCTATACTAAAAAATATGGGTCTATTGCCTGTTAATGCTGACAATATCTCAGTGATGTTAGGAGGTCAGAAACACTATTATCTCTCTGTTTTTTAAAGTGAGTACACAGAGAGGAAATAACTTGCCCAAGGACATGGTGACTCAGTCAGCAGAGGAGCCAGGATGAAAACAGCTCTCATTTTTTACTTTCAATACACATCAAGACCATGATCCACATGGGTAACAGAATTATAGCCCTTCACAAACAAGCGCATATTAGTCAGACATGGAAATAATTATGTCCCTTTTACATTTTGAACAGAAAGTGAACTCTCAAAGATACTGGCAAAAGGAAAGTCAAAGATTCCTAAAGACTTTTTTTTTTTTAACTTTTATTTCTAAGTCACAGATGGCTAGTCTGAAAATGGGAAAAAACCTTCCCTTGTCTTTTCTCAGGCCTGGCCTCACATAACACCTACTACCACACCCCTGTGGAGAGAAGGATTACACTTTCCACTATTCCCTAGGGTAGATTTTGTTCTTTTAAAATAAACAAACACTTGAAAACTTTTTTTCTTCTAATATTAGCTTTGGTCTTGAACCAGAGTTGATTTGGCATTGAGTAACTAGAAAGGATGAATAGTATTTTCAAGAGTAGTAGAGGAGATTCTCTTTTGACAGAATCTTTTAGAATCATCATCCAGTATGATGAACCGTAAGTGGGACTAATTTTGATAGAGAGAAATGACAACAGGAGATAACCACTCATCCTTTGCTGGGGTCACATAATGATGCCAATGGAGGCAGCTGCCTACATTTCTATTCCTCTAAATGATGTGCCATGGGTTTGGTTGTGTAATAATAAATTAACTTTTTAAAAATTTCACAGAATGGTTGCCTTTTCAATTCACACAAATATTATGCACAGTGTCTAATAGAGGCCCTAATTCTACCCTTCCTAATGCTTCAATTTCTCATATACTTCTAGCAATTTGGATTAAATGACAAGTGAGTTACTTATGAAATGAGTCTTTGCAATTTGATTCTCTTTTTGTAACATGTAGATTTTTTCCTTATAGGCAATGTGTCATCAAGACTTTATAGGGTAAACATTTAGGATTAGATCTATTATAGTGATGGAGACCTCTTAATCTAGCAATCCAGGAAACATAATTGTTAAGAAGAAATATGAATGAACAATTGGAGCTGTGAATTGCCCTTAGTTTTCCAAGACTGCCATATCAAAATACCATAAACGGGGTAGCTTAAATAATAGAAATTTATTTCTCACAGTTCTGGAGGCTAGGAAATCCAAGACAAAGGGCCAGCAAGGTAGTTTTCATTCTGAATCTTCTTTTCATGGTCTGTGAGTTGTCACCATCTACACTGCACACTCATATGACCTCTTCTTGTGTACCCACAGGTTGGGAGAGAGCAAGTAAGCTAAGGCCACTAATCTTATCAGATCAGAGCCCCATTCTTACAACCTCATTTAACTTTACTTCTTTAGAGACCCTATTTCCAATTATATCCACACTGTGGTTCAGGACTTTAACTAGGAATTTTAGAGGACACAGATATTCAGTCCGCAAGAAGCCCAGAGTACATGACAAATCCTCAGAGCACGATCATACTTCATTCCTAAAGAATAGACAAAAGTTTCTCCTCATAATGTCATTAAAAGAGTTTCTACTTCAGAACTATGCTTGTAGATGCAACATGTATTGATACACCAAAGACTAATGGTAAAGAAATATTTTTTATTATTCAAAATACAATTGTTTCTTTAAATTGTAGATGGATATTAAATGAGAATTTCTCATAGTTCACAGTCCTGCTTGAGGATCCAAGAAAAAGTTAATGGTGTCAAACATCTATGCATTCTAAAGAGTGATGCTAGACTATCCACGCAGGACTTGCTAAGAGATGTGAAAGTGGTTCTATGACTTATCATTCACCTCCAGTTTAATGATAAGAAAGGGGTGAGATGGAGGGGATGTACTAGGGGTGGACTTCTTGGAAGAATGCTATAGGCTTGGTAGGAAGGTCTGTGCTTATCATCCTTACCCAAGCCAAACAGTTGATTCTTTAGGAGCACCATGTATGGAGATTGTCTATAAGAAAGAGGCCAAGAGATCACCATCTGTATTGAATCACACCTAGGCAAACTCCTTCCTGGGCTTAAGAGAAAGTGGGAAGAGAATGCTCTTGGAAAGATTTTGGAGAACCAAATCTTATGTCTTTGAATTTGGAGTGTCTGGTGCTTGTCACTTGTCTGCAGGAACCTACCACTCAAGGACTGGCCATAGTTTACCCTAATGGCAAAGCAAGGATGGAGGGCTGTCTTGGAAATGGTATGTTACCCCAGATGCTGAATGTTCCCACGAGCTAGGTAGATCGTATGGAAGTTGGCTGGACTAGAGCTACCCTAAAAGGACACTTTCCTAGAGCATTACAGGATGAGGGGAAGCAACCCCAGCTATAGGAGCTTATGCTATTTAGAGCATAAGCAAGGGAAAGTCAACTAAGCCAGACTGAAAGTGCAGCCTGTGACTTGGAAGAGAATAGCATCAGAGGTCTCTGAAGGATCTAATGACAGGAAGAGCTGGCATCTGGACATCTGCTGTAACAATAGCACCAATCACCTCAGACTTCTTTTCTCTTTCCCATGCATGGTTGCTGAAGGCAGCTAGTAAGTGAGAGGTCATGAGGTTGGAGTGGTTTTCTTAATATCAGAAAATGGGATTGCAAAGGACTGGAAAACCTAGGAGATCTGCCTGAGATATCACCCATGGATGTAGATAGAAGGTCCAAAAGAGATGGCTTGGAAAGCCATGTGGAAGAAAAGTTGTTTTCTGTCAGAGCCCCACCAAGTCCAGACTATCCCATAAACTGGTAATACTTAAATTTGTTTGCATCATAGGATATTTTCCTGGAAAGATTTTGTAAGTACAATTATACGAGAAACTTAGCAATTTAAAAAATTCTCTTAGAAGAATTCACAACTAAGTCCTTTTCATCTGAATACTTTTATTTGAAAACTAAGTTCTGGATAAAATTTCCTCTTTGGAAACTTAAAAAAAAAAAAGCCCTTGTTTCATTAAGAAGTAGTTCCACTTGACCATGACCAAAGCTGCCTTTTTGTATTGTTAATTATACAGTCCACGAACTTAATTCCAAATGGAAAAAGTAATTTCTTTCTCTCTATAAACATGTACATACAAATATATATTGTGTATGTTTATGTAAATATGTAAAAATGTGTGTATGTTGACATGTCAACCTTAGATTATAGTCCTCATCTATTTAACTAAACACTAATGTAGGTGTTGCTATGAAGAGAGTTTGCAGATGTAATTAACATCTATGATCAGTTGACTTTAACTCAGAGAGATTATCCTGGACAATCTGTCTGAAAGGCCTTATAGTAGGGCTAAGAATTCTCTGAGAAAAAGAATTCTGCCTATGACCAGCTGCTACAACTGGAGCCTGTGAGTTCCAGCTCTGTGCTCTGCCTTTCCTAATAGCCAGTCCTAAAGATCTTGAACTTACTCAGCCTACCACCCCACCAACCGCACAAGAGAATTATTTGTAATACATTTGTGGATGCGTGCATGCTTCTGCTTCTCTGATTGAACTTTTATACACACACACATACACACACACACACCCCAGAGGACTACATGAGTAACCAATCTTGTTCCCCAAAACAGCCTTCTTTTAGTCAGGTCTACCCAGGTAAGAGTACCATAAAGCCAGAAACAAAACAAAACCAAAAATCAGTGAAGATAAACGAAAGAAAAGCTTATACTTACTGTGAATGAAAAAATATAATGTTGGTTTCAGTGGACAATTCCATCTAGGTGGCAGTAATATCTAAGATAACTTCAAAAAGATAGTTAAAAGAAGAATTTCAATTTTTGTAATTTGGCTTACTTTAACATTTAAAAATTATAGATTTGGAAGTTCATATTATAAAACACAGGCTCCAGAGCCAGACTTTCTGAGTTCATATTTCAGTTCCACTTTTTGGTAGTAATGTGACCCTAGCCAAGTTAGCTCTGTGCCTCTTCTGTAAAATGTTGATAAACAATGGTGCTTTATCCACAGGGTTGCAGTGAGAATTAAGTGAGTTAATACACACAAAGAATTTATGACAAAGTATGGCACATGGGAAGAATAAAATGTTATTATTTTGTATATTGTATTTGTTATAATAAATGTACTTAGCTTGAGAAACGGCTTGAATCACAATATGCCATTAAAATTGAATACAAAGTTCTAAAGAAAATTCAAATGAAAAAGAAAATAAATTGTTCTACCTGCATATTTCAAAAGAGAAAGCTTGCACTATGTTAAGTGTTAAGCTTGTAAAAACATCAAAAGTCTATTTTTCAAAATGTTGTCCTTTATTACTTTAAGGACTGTTAACTTAAAGGGCTTTGCCTCCCTCCCCTAAGAAATAATGTCAAGTAGAGTTTACATCTTTTCTGCTTATTTTATTTTCTAAAATATTCAATAACCTTCAGATGTAGCTGGAAATGTCCAAATCTTTCTTCTCATAGTGATACAAATGGAAAAAGCTAGTTTGTATGGTTATTTGTGGGTCAACATTTCTCTATTCTAGACAGTTTTGCTTACTTTTTAGAAAAAAAACCCAAATGTGATCAAACTAAAACTATGAATTATGATTCAGAAGAATGAAAGTTATTGTCATTTCTGAGGCTTCTTAATACCAACGTTGCCTGGATCCCTGTGGTACTCAAGCTGACTTTTGTTGCTCTGCCTCAAAGAAGGGCATCTACTGCAGTGACCGCATGAGGCTGTTATGGGTTGAACTATGTCTCTGAAAAAGGTGTTGGAGTTCTTTTTTCTTTTTTTTTTTTATGTGTTGGAGTTCTAATTACCAGGACCTGTGTATGTGACCTGATTTCTTTGCAGATGATCAAATTAACATGAGCTCTTTAGTGTCCTTATAAAAAGGGGGACATTTGGACACAGAGATACACCCATAAAAGGATTGTAAACATCACAGTTACGCTGCCACCAAGCCAGGGAACTACCAGAAGCTAGGAGAGAGGTCTGGAACTGATCTTCCCTAGAGTCTTCAGAAGGAGCATGGCTTTGCTGACAACTTAATTTTGGACTTCTGGCCTCCATAACTCTGAGAAAATAATTTTCTGTTGTCTAAACTAGTCAGTTTGCGGTACTTCACTACAGTAGCCTTAGAAAAGTAATACTGGTTTATAACTGAGGAATCTATACTTTTCATAGTGAAACCCTTGAGAATTCTGTACTGAAAATTCTATATTGGGTGATTTTAAAAATAAGTTACAAGGGACTGAAAATTGCCTAAGTCATATCCCTGGAGAAGTTTATTCCAGAAAGGGAAATTAAAGAGTCATTCAGACTAATAAATACACTGAGCCTTTGGCCTATGACATCTGTATTCAATGTGTCTCATCTGTATTTGATGAGTGTAGCCTGTGGCAGTCAGCTTTAACTTATGAGATGTAAAACCCTGTTGGGCTCAGACGTGACAGAGAAGTGTTCATCATTCATTCATTTCTATTTCATTAAACCTAAGAAGATTTAATGTGCCAATATTCAGAGTAATAAAGACAGAGTTGTGAGTAAAAGTCTGTTGGGAAGTTGGTAATAAAAATACTTTTGTGGGTGATACAGCAAATTCACCCACTCCAATCCAACTGTAAATTTCTCTTCACAGAGACTAGATAACCCAGAGGCTGTGCAGTTTGACACATACATTTTTCCCTTTTGTCATAATTGCCCTGCTGGCCAGTGTGTGGAGACTGTTTCTTTGTTTTGTTTTTCCCTCTGGGAGCAAGTTTTCCTAAGAAAGGGGAAGAAAAGACAGCAAGGTTGTTGTTTGTTTAAGGGTGGAAATACCATCGTGAATAAAGAAAGAAAAAAATGCTCCAACTTCTGGTACAATCAGTAGTTGCAGTTCCACACATAGATTAGTTTAACATAGCTAGGGCAGCTTGATTAAATTACACATATCAAAGTGAAGATACCCTTGGCCATTGAGATTCAGCAGGGAAGGAATTTTATGACTGAATTGAAAAAAATCTGAAAATTGAGGAGGCTTGACTAAACCCTATTTCACCATACCATTAAGATCACTGTTTAGTGTTAGTTTCTGAATCACAAGATATGAGCCATGATTTAAAATATGAATAAATAAATAAAACCCAAAGAATATGGGATTGCAAAATAACATGCATCGATTCCCTTTAGAGGAAAATTTAGCTGATATATCCTTAAGATTTATAAATGAGATGTAAAGTCAAATACTACTAGTGCATATCTGCTAGTATAGGACTTTGTTGGGCCCTGGGAGTAATACAAGGAAGAAGGATAGGGAAGGCAATTACTCCCAAGAATCTGAATGAACGTGTCTGTTCAAGAAGTCAGGACACATATAGTGAACATGTACTTAACAAAAGACTAGGTAATACATAATCTAAGCCAAAAGGATGATAGAGCACACAGCAAATGTTACAGGCATTCTAAAGAAGTACAGGTTGCATTAGTTCAACCATTTGTTCATTCACTGTTTCAGTAAGTCAGCAAATATTTACAGAGTATCTATTAAATGCCATGTTCTAGGCTGAGTGAAAAAATTTGATCTAAAAATTTTAGGGGAGGGTCAAGATGGTGGAAGAGTAGGGTCCCCAAGTCACCTGTCCCCGGCAAATTACCTAGAAAACCTTCAAATTTTCCTGAAAATCTATGAATTCGGCCTGAGAATTAAAGAGAGAACACCTGGAATGCTCGAGTGAGAAGAGTTTGCGCTTCTACCAAGGTAGAAAGACGGGGAAAAAGAAATAAAGAAACAAAAGGCCTCCAAGGGGGAGGGGCCCCGCGAGGAGCCGGGCTGAGGCCGGGGCGAGTGTCCCCAGGACAGGAGAGCCCCGTCCCGGAGAAGCAGGAGCTGCACCGACCTTCCCGGGCGGAAAGGGGCTCGCAGGGAGTTGGAGCAGGACCCAGGAGGGCGGGGATGCCCTCGGGCTCCCGGGGACACTAACAGACACCTGCGCCCCGGGAGAGTGCGCCGAGCTCGCTAAGGGCTGCAGCGCGCACGGCGGACCCGGAGCAGCTCGGCGGGGGGGCTCGGGCGGCGGCTCCGCGGAGGGGGCTGCGGGGCGGGAGCAGCTCGGAGGGGCTCGGGGGCGGCTCCGCGGAGGGGGCTGCGCTGCCGGGAGCGAATCCAACAGCGCAGGCCCCGGAGCACAGGGCACCGGGACACAGCCCAGGGTCTGGCTTCCTCCCGGGACAGGCAGAGGCCGGGAGGGCCTAGGACAGCAAGGACGTTCCTGCCCCGAGTTGAGCAGATCAGCGGCCCCGCCCCGGAGCCTCCAGGCCCTGCAGACGGAGAGCTCCGGAGTTCCTGCGGGGGCTGAACCCAGGGCTCCAGAGCTGGCCCCGCCACTGCGGTTGTTCCTCCAGGGGCCTCACGGGGTTAACAACCCCCACGGAGCCCTGCACCAGGCAGGGGCAGAGCAGCTCCCCCAACTGCTAACCCCTGAAAATCAGCACAACAGGCCCCTCCCCCAGAAGACCAGCTAGACTGACTGACAACTTACAGGGGAAGTCAAGGGACTTAAAGTACACAGAATCAGAAGATACTCCCCCGTGGTTCTTTTTTTTTTTTTTTTTTGTTTCGTTTTGTTTTGCTTTTTGATTTGTTTCCTTCCCACACCCCCCTTTTTTCTCCTTTCTTTTTCTTTCTCTTTTTCTTCTTTTTTTTCGTTTTTTTTTTCTTCCTTTTTTTTCTTTCTCTTTTCTTTCCTTCTTTCTCTCCTCTCTTTTTCTCCTTTTCCCAATACAACTTACTTTTGGCCACTCTGCACTGAGCAAAATGACTAGAAGGAAAACCTCACCTCAAAAGAAAGAATCAGAAACAGTCCTCTCTCACACAGAGTTACAAAATCTGGATTACAATTCAATGTCAGAAAGCCAATTCAGAAGCACTATTATACAGCTACTGGTGGCTCTAGAAAAAAGCATAAAGGACTCAAGAGACTTCAACTGCAGAATTTAGAGCTAATCAGGCAGAAATTAAAAATCTCTTGAATGAGATGCAATCCAAACTAGAAGTCCTAACGACGAGGGATAACGAGGTGGAAGAACGAGTGAGTGACATAGAAGACACGTTGATGGCAAAGAGGGAAACTGAAGTAAAAGAGACAAACAATTAAAAGACCATGAAGATAGATTAAGGGAAATAAACGACAGCCTGAAGAAGAAAAACCTACGTTTAATTGGGGTTCCCGAGGGCGCCGAAAGGGACAGAGGGCCAGAATATGTATTTGAACAAATTCTAGCTGAAAACTTTCCTAATCTGGGAAGGGAAACAGGCATTCAAATCCAGGAAATAGAGAGATCCCCCCCTAAAATCAATAAAAACCATTCAACACCTCGACATTTAATAGTGAAGCTTGCAAAATCCAAAGATAAAGAGAAGATCCTTAAAGCAGCAAGAGACAAGTAAGCCCTGACTTTTATGGGGAGGAGTATTAGGGTAACAGCAGACCTCTCCACAGAGACCTGGCAGGCCAGAAAGGGCTGGCAGGATATATTCAGGGTCCTAAATGAGAAGAACATGCAACCAAGAATACTTTATCCAGCAAGGCTCTCATTCAAAATGGAAGGAGCTTCCAAACCAGGCAGCAACTGAAAGAATATGTGACCTCCAAACCAGCTCTGCAAGAAATTTTAAGGGGGACTCTCAAAATTCCCCCTTTAAGAAGAAGTCCAGTGGAACAATCCACAAAAACAAGGACTGAATAGATATTGTGATGACACTAAACTCATATCTCTCAATAGTAACTCTGAACGTGAACGGGCTTAATGACCCCATCAAAAGGCGCAGGGTTTCAGACTGGATAAAAAAGCAGGACCCATCTATTTGCTGTCTACAAGAGACTCATTTTAGACAGAAGGACACCTACAGCCTGAAAATAAAAGGTTGGAGAACCATTTACCATTCGAATGGTCCTCAAAAGAAAGCAGGGGTAGCCATCCTTATATCAGATAAACTAAAATTTACGCCGAAGACTGTAGTGAGAGATGAAGAGGGACACTATATCATACTTAAAGGATCTATCCAACAAGAGGACTTAACAATCCTCAATATATATGCCCCGAATGTGGGAGCTGCCAAATATATAAATCAATTATTAACCAAAGTGAAGAAATACTTAGATAATAATACACTTATACTTGGTGACTTCAATCTAGCTCTTTCTATACTCGATAGGCCCTCGAAGCACAACATCTCCAAAGAAACAAGTGCTTTAAAAGATACACTGGACCAGATGGATTTCACAGATATCTACAGAACTTTACATCCAAACTCAACTGAATACACATTCTTCTCAAGTGCACATGGAACTTTCTCCAGAATAGACCACATACTGGGACACAAATCGGGTCTGAACCAATACCAAAAGATTGGGATCGTCCCCTGCATATTCTCAGACCCTAATGCCTTGAAATTAGAACTAAATCACAACAAGAAGTTTGGAAGGACCTTAAACACGTGGAGGTTAAGGACCATCCTGCTAAAAGATGAAAGGGTCAACCAGGAAATTAAGGAAGTATTAAAAAGATTCATGGAAACTAATGAGAATGAAGATACAACCATTCAAAATCTTTGGGATGCAGCAAAAGCAGTCCTGAGGGGGAAATACATCGCAATACAAGCATCCATTCAAAAACTGGAAAGAACTCAAATACAAAAGCTAACCTTACACATAAAGGAGCTAGAGAAAAAACAGCAAATAGATCCTACACCCAGAAGAAGAAGAGAGTTAATAAAGATTAGAGCAGAACTCAACAAAATCAAGACCAGAAGAACTGTGGAACAGATCAACAGAACCAGGAGTTGGTTCTTTGAAAGAATTAATAAGATAGATAAACCATTAGCCAGCCTTATTGAAAAGAAGAGAGAGAAGACTCAAATTAATAAAATCATGAATGAGAAAGGAGAGATCACTACCAACACCAAGGAAATACAAACGATTTTAAAAACATATTATGAACAGCTATATGCCAATAAATTAGGCAATCTAGGAGAAATGGACGCATTCCTGGAAAGCCACAAACTACCAAAACTGGAACAGGAAGAAATAGAAAACCTGAACAGGCCAATAACCAGGGAGGAAATTGAAGCAGTCATCAAAAACCTCCCAAGACACAAGAGTCCAGGGCAAGATGGCTTCCCAGGGGAATTCTATCAAACGTTTAAAGAAGAAACCATACCTATTCTCCTAAAGCTGTTTGGAAAGATAGAAAGAGATGAGTACTTCCAAATTCGTTCTATGAGGCCAGCACCACCTTAATTCTAAAACCAGACAAAGACCCCACCAAAAAGGAGAATTACAGACCAATATCCCTGATGAACATGGATGCAAAAATTCTCAACAAGATACTGGCCAATAGGATCCAACAGTACATTAAGACAATTATTCACCATGACCAAGTAGGAATTATCCCCGGGACACAAGGCTGGTTCAACACCCATAAAACAATCAATGTGATTCAACATATCATCAAGAGAAAAACCAAGAACCATATGATCCTCTCATTAGATGCAGAGAAAGCATTTGACAAAATACAGCATCCATTCCTGATCAAAACTCTTCAGAGTGTAGGGATAGAGGGAATATTCCTCAACATCTTAAAAACCATCTACAAAAAGCCCACAGCAAATATCATTCTCAATGGGGAAGCACTGGGAGCCTTTCCCCTAAGATCAGGAACAAGACAGGGATGTCCACTCTCACCACTGCTATTCAACATAGTACTGGAAGTCCTAGCCTCAGCAATCAGACAACAAAAAGACATTAAAGGCATTCAAATTGGCAAAAAAGAAGTCAAACTCTCCCTCTTCGCTGATGACATGATACTCTACATAGAAAACCCAAAAGTCTCCACCCCAAGATTGCTAGAACTCATACAGCAATTTGGTAGCGTGGCAGGATACAAAATCAATGCCCAGAAATCAGTGGCATTTCTATACGCTAACAATGAGACTGAAGAAAGAGAAATTAAGGAGTCAATCCCATTTACAATTGCACCCAAAAGCATAAGATACCTAGGAATAAACCTAACCAAAGAGGTAAATGATCTATACCCTAAAAACTATAGAACACTTCTGAAAGAAATTGAGGAAGACACAAAGAGATGGAAAAATATTCCATGCTCATGGATTGGCAGAATTAATATTGTGAAAATGTCAATGTTACCCAGGGTAATTTACACGTTTAATGCAATCCCTATCAAAATACCATGGACTTTCTTCAGAGAGTTAGAACAAATTATTTTAAGATTTGTGTGGAATCAGAAAAGACCCCGAATAGCCAGGGGAATTTTAAAAAAGAAAACCATATCTGGGGGCATCACAATGCCAGATTTCAGGTTGTACTACAAAGCTGTGGTCATCAAGACAGTGTGGTACTGGCACAAAAATAGACACATAGATCAATGGAACAGAATAGAGAATCCAGAAGTGGACCCTGAACTTTATGGTCAACTAATATTCGATAAAGGAGGAAAGACTATCCATTGGAAGAAAGACAGTCTCTTCAATAAATGGTGCTGGGAAAATTGGACATCCACATGCAGAAGAATGAAACTAGACCACTCTCTTTCACCATATACAAAGATAAACTCAAAATGGATGAAAGATCTTAATGTGAGACAAGATTCCATCAAAATCCTAGAGAAGAACACAGGCAACACCCTTTTTGAACTTGGCCACAGTAACTTCTTGCAAGATACATCCACGAAGGCAAAAGAAACAAAAGCAAAAATGAACTATTGGGACTTCATCAAGATAAGAAGCTTTTGCACAGCAAAGGGTACAGTCAACAAAACTAACAGACAACCTACAGAATGGGAGAAGATATTTGCAAATGACATATCAGATAAAGGGCTAGTTTCCAAGATCTATAAAGAACTTATTAAACTCAACACCAAAGAAACAAACAATCCAATCATGAAATGGGTAAAAGACATGAAGAGAAATCTCACAGAGGAAGACATAGACATGGCCAACATGCACATGAGAAAATGCTCTGCATCACTTGTCATCAGGGAAATACAAATCAAAACCACAATGAGATACCACCTCACACCAGTGAGAATGGGGAAAATTAACAAGGCAGGAAACCACAAATGTTGGAGAGGATGCGGAGAAAAGGGAACCCTCTTACACTGTTGGTGGGAATGTGAACTGGTGAAGCCACTCTGGAAAACTATGTGGAGGTTCCTCAAAGAGTTAAAAATAGACCTGCCCTATGACCCAGCAATTGCACTGTTGGGGATTTACCCCAAAGATACAGATGCAATGAAACGCCGGGACACCTGCACCCCGATGTTTATAGCATAATGTCCACAATAGCCAAACTGTGGAAGGAGCCTCGGTGTCCATCGAAAGATGAGTGGATAAAGAAGATGTGGTTTATGTATACAATGGAATATTACTCAGCCATTAGAAATGACAAATACCCACCATTTGCTTCAACGTGGATGGCACTGGAGGGTATTATGCTGAGTGAAGTAAGTCAGTCGGAGAAGGACAAACATTATATGTTCTCATTCATTTGGGGAATATAAATAATAGTGAAAGGGAATAGAAGGGAAGGGAGAGGAAATGTGTGGGCAATATCAGAAAGGGAGACAGAATGTAAAGACTGCTAACTCTGGGAAACGAACTAGGGGTGGTGGAAGGGGAGGAGGTCGGCGGGTGGGGGTGAATGGGTGTCGGGCACTGGGGGTTATTCTGTATGTTGGTAAATTGAACACCAATAAAAAATAAATTAAAAAAAATAAAATAAAATTTTTAGATCACTGTAACATCTATGACTTCACCTCATTTCAGCTTCACCTTAACCCATTCTACAGGGAAGGGAAATCAAGACCAAGATACTCAAAAAAACAAGCTAACTGATCTAATGAGGATTAGAGCTAGATCTAAAGGTTTGAGGAGCAGGTTTCAGATGTCAGGTCTGGGTGTTTGAGAGACCTACAGACTAAAAGTCAGGTGAGTAAGCACATGTTTAGGGCAGATGGGGGATTTTATTTTAAGTCTCTTGAGTTTGAAGCAATGGTGGGATGTTCATGTGAAGCATCAACTGGGCCTTTGGCGATGTGGGCCTGCATCTTGAGTCAATGATAGCCAAAAATATGACAGTCATCCTTCTAGAAATGATAGATAGTTCAGGTATTACTAAGAATTGATAAGTTTCCCAGAAGAGAAAGTATAAGTAAAATGTTTGTGTTTGGGAGGAAAGGATTGGCAAGGGCAGTCACCAAAGAGACAAAGTGTACAAAGGGAAAGGTAATGCTCTTTCATCCCAGCGATTGATAGAATTACTTCAGGAGGAAACATAACAAAAGCCACAGAGAATACAAGGACATGGAAGGCTAAAACAAGGGCTTTTGAGGATAGCTTTCTTTTTACAGCTTTGTCTCTTATATTTTGCTCAAATGTTGATAATGATAATGTATTTCTTTCATTAAGTGTTTTAAAAATAGCATTCAGCATTTTTTAATATTCTAAAATGCTTTAGAGAGCATGGGAAATATCTATTCCTTGACATTTGAAAGATTGACTTATACAACTATTGGATTTTAGACCTTTCTTGAAATCTGAAAAACAATGTCTATATCTATGAACCTATTAAGATATTTTATTGCTATTAAGTTGTCTTGATCATTTATATTTTATTATAAACTCTCTATTACATAAAACATTTAGCATTTTCATGTTAAAAATATTTGTATAAAATTTGTATACCATGTTTGTATATAGTATTCTCTTATAATTTAAATTTTCCCATGATTCTTAATTATATAGGCTTTAAAAAATTTATTATTATTGTATTCATCATGATAAATGTAATCACTACCTGTCACCAGATGTTATTATAATATAATAGACTATATCTTCATGTTGTACTTTTCATCCCCTTGAATTATTTAATTTATAACTGGAAGTTTGTGTCTCTTAATCTCCTTTATCTATTTCACCCATCCCCCCAACCCACTTCCCCCCTGACAACAGTTTGTTTTATGTACTTAAGCATCTATTTTTTTGTTCCTTTTTAAAAATTGTTTAGATTCTACATATAAGTAAATCATATGGCATTTGTCTTTTTCTATCTGACTTACTTCATTTATCATAATCCTCCCTAGGCCCATCCATGTTGTTGCTGATAACAAGAAATCATTATATTTTTTTATGGCTGACCAATAGTCTATTGTCTATTTCTACACAACATATTCTTTATCCATTCATCTATTAAAGGACTTGGGTTGTTTTCATATCTTGACTATTGTAAATAATGTGTAATAAACATAGGAATGCATATAGATTTTCAGGTTGGTGTTTTCATCTTCTTTGGGTAAATATTCAATACCTAGTAGAATTACTGAATCATATGGTATTTATATTTTTAATTTTTGAGGAACTCTATATTGTTTTCTTTTTCTCTCCAAATTTTATTTATTCATGAGAGACACAGAGAGAGAGGCAGAGACATAGGCAGAGGGGGAAGAAGGCTCCCTGTGGAAAGCCCAATACGGGACTTGATCCCAGGACCTGGGATCATGACCTGAGCCAAAGCCAGACACTCAATCACTGAGCCAGTCATGTGCCCCTCTATACACTTTACAGTGGCTGTACCAATTTAAATTCCCACCAATAATGGTTTCTTTTTCAACACATCCTTACCATTTCTTGTCTTTTTGATACTAGCCATTCTGACTGGGTGAGGTGATATGTCATGGTGGTTTTGATTTACATTTCCCTGATGAATAGTGTTGCTGAGCATCTTTCCATGTGTCTGTTAGCCTCTTGTATGTTATCTTTGGAAAATGTCTATTTGTCCTTTTTAAAATTATATTTTTATTTTTCTTTGATGTGGAAGTGTATGAATTCTTTACATATTTTGTATATTAACCCCTGATTGGAAATATCATTTGTAAATATCTTCTCCCATTCAGTAGTTGTATTTCTGCTTTGTTGACAGTTTCTCTCACCATGCAGAAGCTTTTTAGTTTGGTGTAGTCCCAATAGTTTACTTTGCCTTTGTTTCCCTTGCCTGAGGAGCACCCATAATGGTGATGCTAAGGTTGATTTCCAAGAGATAACTGCCTATGTTTTCCTTTAGTAGTTTTATGGCTGTAGGTCTCGCGTTTATGTCTTTAATCCATTAATTTTGTGTGTGTGTATGGTGAAAGAAAGTGGTCCTTTTTCATTCTTTTACATACAGCTATCCAATTTTCCTATCACCACTTATTGAAAAGACTATCTTTTCTCTATTGTATATTCTTGCCTACTTTGTTGTATATAGATTAACTACCTAAGTGTAGGTTTATTTCTGGACTCTCTACCCTGTTCTATTAATGTGTGTGGTCATGTTTGTGCCAGTACCATATTGTTTTAATTACTATAGCTTTGTAGTATATGTTGAAATCTGGAATTATGATATCTACCTCCAGCTTTATTCTTCTCAAGATTATTTTTGCTATTTGATGTCTTTGGTGGTTCCATAGAAATTTTAGGATTATTTTTTTTCGAGTTCTGTGAAAAATACTATTGGTATTTTGATAGGGATTGCACTAAATCCATAGATTGTTTTGGGTAGAATGGATATTTTAACAACATTAATTCTTCTAATTCATGAGCATGGTATATCTTCCCATGTGTTTGTATTGCCTTCACTTTCTTTTATCAATGTTTTATAATTTTCAGAGTATAGGTCTTTCATTTCCTTGGTTAAATTTATTCCTAACCATTTTATTCTTTTTGGTACAACTGTAAATGGGATTATTACTTTCTCTTTCTATTTTGTTATTACTGTATGGAAATGTAACAGATTTTTGCAGATTGATATTGTATTCTGCAACTTTACTAAATTGATGAGTTCTATAAGGTTTTGGTGGAGTCTTTAGGGTTTTCTAAGTATAGTATCATGTTTTCTGCAAATAATGACAGTTTTCCTTCTTGCTTGTCAATTTGGATGTCTTTTATTTATTTTCCTTGTCTGATTTCTGTAGCTAGGATTTTCAGTACTATGTTGAGTAAAAGTGGGAAGAGTGCACATCCTTGTCTTGTTCCTGGTCTTAGAGGAAAAGCTTCTAATTTTTCACTATTGAGTATGATGTTATCTGTGAGTTTCTCAAATATGGTCTTTATTATATTGAAGTAAGTTCCCTCTAAACCTACTTTGTTGAGAGTTTTTATCATGAATAGATATTGTACTTTGTCAAATACTTTTCTGCATCTAGAAATGATCATGTGGTTTTTATCCTTTCTCTTGTTAACATGATATATCACACTGATTAATTTGTGAATCCTGGACTACCCTTGCATCCATCATTTAAACCCCACTTGATCATGGTGAATGATCCTTTTAATGTATTGCTGAATTTGATATGCTAATATTTTGTTGAAGATTTTTGCCGCTGTGTTCATCAGAGATATTGGCTGTAGTTTTCTTTTTTGTTGTGTCTTTGGTTTTGATATCAGGGTAATTCTGGCCTTATTGAATGAGTTTGGAAGCATTCCTCCCTCTATTATTTTTCATAACAGGTCAAGAAGAATAGGTATAAACTCTTTAAATATTTGGTAGAATTCACATGTGAAACCATCTGGTCCTGGACTTTTGCTTGTTGGGAGTTTTTTTGATTACTGATTCAATTCCATTATCAGTAATTGGTCTATTCAAATTTTCTACTTCTTCTGATTCAGTCTTGGAAGATTATGTTTCTAGGAATTTATACACTCTTTTAATTTGTCCAATTTGCAGGCATAATTTTTATGGTATTTTTATGATATTTTCTTATAATTCTTTGTATTCCTATGGTGTTGATTGTTATTTTTGCTTGTTCATTTCTGATTTTATTTGAATTCTTTCTCTTTTTTTCTTGATGAGTCTGGCTGAAGGTTTATCAACTTGTTTATCTCTTCAAAGAACCAGCACTTGGTTTCATTGATCCTTTCTTTTTTCTTTAATCTCTATTTCTTTTATTTACATTTTGGTCTTTATTATTTCTGTACTTTTACTAACTTTGGGCTTGATTATTTCTTTTTCTAGTTCCTGTGTGTGTAAGTTTAGATGTCTATTTGAGATTTTTCTTGTTTTTTGAAGTAGGCCTGTATTCCTATAAAACCTTTCTCTTAGATTTTCTTTGGTGGCATTCCAAACATTTTGGATCATTGTATTATCATTTTCATTTGTCACTATGTATTTTAAATTTCCTCTTTGCTTTCTTCATTGAGCCATTGGATGTTTAGTAGCATGTTGTTTGGCTTCCATGTGTTTGCATTTTCCAGTTTTTTCCTTCTAGTTGCTTTCTAGATTTATACCATTGTCAGAAAGTATGCTTGATGTAATTTCAATTTTCTTGAATTTATTGAAACTTGTTTTGTGGCCCAGAATGTGATCTATTCTGGAAAATGTTTCATGTGCATTTAAAAAGAATGTGTATTCTGCTGTTTTTGTATGGAAATTTTGTAAATATCTGTTAAAGTTATCTGGTCTAATATGTCATTTAAAGCCATTGTTTCCTTGCTGATTTTCTGTGTGAATGATTTCTCCATTGATGTAAATGGGGTGTTAAAGTCCCCTACTATTTATTTATTACCATTAGCTTCTCTCTTTCTGTCTGTTACTATTTGCTTTATGTATTTAGGTGCTCCTATTTTGGGTGCACAGATATTTGCAACTGTTATATACACTTGTTGAATTGATCCCTTTATCATAGTGTCATGTCCTTTGTCTCTTGCTATAGTCTTCATTTTAAAGTCTATTTTGTCTGATATCAGTATTACTATCCTGGATTTTTTTTTTTTTTTGCTTCCATTTGCATGGGATATCTTTTCCTATCCCTTCATTTTCAGTCTGTAGATGTCTTTAGGTCTAAGTGAATCTCTTGTAGGCAACACATAGATAATACCTATTTTATCCATTCAACATTCTATGTCCTTTGATTGGAGCATCTAGTCCACTTACATTTAAAGTAATTATTGATAGCTATGTACTTATTGCCATTTTGTTAATTTTTTGTAGTTCTCTGTTTCTTAGTTTTTCTTTTGTTCTCTTTCCTTATGGTTTGGCTTTCTTTAATACTATCCTTGGATTCCTGTTTATTTTTTGCATTTCTACTAAGATTTTTAAAATTTGTGGTTATTGTTCAGTTCATAAATAACATCCTATGTAAATAGTAGCCTATATTAAGCTGATGGTTGCTTAAGTTCAAACATATTCTAAAAGTGCTAAATTTTACTCCTCTTCCAAGTTTTATGTATTTGATAACATATATTACTTTTTCAAAAAAAATTTTGTGTATTCCTTGACTAAGTTTTGTAGATATAATTGATTTTGCTACTTTTGTTTTTAACTTCCATACTGGCTTATACATAATTAATCTATTACCTTTACTATGTTTGCTTTTATCTTTAATTTTTTTTCTTTTCAAACTTTCTTCTAGTTATGGCCTTTCTTTCTACTTAGAAAATTCCCTTTAACATTTTCCATAGAGATAATTTGGTGTTGATAAACTCCTTTAACTTTTATCTGGGAAACTCTTAATCTCTTCCTCAATTCTGAATGATAGTTTTACCAAGAGAGTATTCTTGATTGTAGGTTTTCTCCTCTTAGCACTTTGAATATATCATGTCCCTTTCTTCTGGCCTATTAAGTTTCTACTGAAAAATCAGCTGATATCGTTTTGGGATTTCCCATATATGTAACTATTTTCTTTTCTCTTGATGATTTTAAGATTCTCCTTGTATCATTACTTTATGCCATTTTAATTATTATTTGTGTTGGTGTGGACCTCTTTGGATTTATCTGTTAAGGGCTTTTTGTGCTTCTTGGACCTGGATTCTGTCTCTTTCCAGATTAGATAAGTTTTCAGCTATAATTTCTTCAAATAAGTTTTCTGCCCCTTTCTCTCTTCTCCTTCTGGGATCCCTATAATGCAATTCTTATTATGCTTGATGATTTCACAGAGTTCTCTTACCTATTCTCATTTTTTATTATTCTTTTTTTTTCCCTTTTTGCTCTTCAGGTTGGTTGCTTCCCATTCCCTTTTCCCAGATTGCTGATCCATTCTATATTCTCTATTGACTCTCTCTCATGTATTTTCCATTTTAGTTATTATATCCTTTAGCTCTGACTTTTTTATGTTTTCTGTACCCAGGTAGGGCAGCTATGTTTTCTGATCTTGAAGTAGTAGTTTTTGTAGAAAGGTATTTTGGTGTCCTATAGCACAATAGCCCCTAGTTGCCAGAACCAGGGTATGTACCCTCTGTGGGCTATGTATGCCCTCCTTTTCTGGCTGTGCCACAATCCCTTTAGCCCAGCTTGCTGTAATGACTCACTTTGCCTGCTCTGGGCATACTGGGCAGGGTTTAATTTTGCACTGTTTAAAGGATTGGTTGTAGCCACTGAGAGCTCATTGGTGGGAGGGGCCAGCATTTAGCCTGTCTCCAATTAGTTTTTGCCACATATGGAGATAGAGAAAAGAGCAGGGCTTGCCACTACACAGTTAGCTATGAGGCCCAGCTGCAGGAACTGTGGGTGCACTGGGTGTAAGGTTATTTCTTCCTCTCCCTAGAAGAGGAGTCACTTTGAAATGGCATCAGTCCCAGCCTGAGCTGCCTGTTAAGGTGTGGTGCTGCAGGAGCTGCTTTGGAGGGATGCTTGTCTAGGCTCATGGGTTGGATGAGTGGGTCTGCTGGGGAATGGCACACAGTCCTGGTAGGGTAAATAGAGAGTGTTAGAACTGATCCTGTAAGTATCCTGCTATCTAGGCTAGGCATGAAAAATGGCACCTGCCAGCACATGTGTTCTCAGAGAAATCTCTTGCAGATCTCTGCCCCTCTGGCACACATTCCAAGATTAGTCAATAAATCACTTTCACGTGTACCCCAGGCACTTTTCAAACTGCTGCTTCTGTGCTGTTTCATACTTAAGTTATTTAGTTTTCTTGCCCCTTAAGAGGGGGGACTCAGTTTCTTGTTACTTTCAGATCCCTAGAGTTAAGTCTCACTGATTTTTAAAGCTCTAGGAGTCATACTGGTTCCCAAACCTAGACATTATGGGGACTTGTCTTTCCAGTGCAAGTCAACAGGGCCGAGGGTGTCCAATATGAGGTCTGATTCTCTTATTCCTCCATGTTTGTTATGTCCCTCCTGTTTGTGGTTAGTCATGCTGGGGGTTTGGTTCTCAACCACATCTCTGCCTCTCCTCTTCCTTTCCATGTGGGTTTATCTTAGAACTAAATGTAGAAATCTGTTCTGCCAGTATTCAGGTCATTTTTGGAGTTAGTTGCATAAATGCAGTTGTTGCCTTTATGTATCTGTGGAATAAAATGAGCTCAAGACCCTCCTACTCTGCTTTCTTCTCCAATATATGCTTTGTCATTACTAATTATCTTAGTGTTTTTTTCTCTTTTGCTAAATTTATCAAAGAGTATTAGTTTTTACAAAGAACCAACTTTTGAAATTTTAAAATCAACTTCTATTGTTTTCAAATTTAAGGAATTATTTTAATTTGTCAATTTTTTTCTTCCAACTTTGCTTCAGTTCTGTTTTGTTATTCTTCTGACTTTTAAAAAAAGATTTTATTTATTTGAGAGAGAGGGTGAAAGAGAGAGATAGAGAGAGATATCACAAGTAGTGGGGAGGGGGAGAAGGAGAAACAGACTCCACATTGAACGGAGAGCCTGATATGGGTCTCAATCCCAGGACCCTGAGATCATGACCTGAGCCAAAGGCAGATGCTTAACTTACTGAGTTAGCCAGGTGTCCCATCTGCATTATTTTCTAAATCAGTTTCTCAAGTGATTGAAAAGTGTTGATACATTAACCTGTGTCACAAGAATTATGTTGGCTTCAGAAAATTTATTAAAAGACTTTTACTTTTTAATGCAGTCAAGTAAAATGTTTTAAAGGGTAACCAGCTAATGTTTATAGCTTGGATACTTGAAAGATTTCACTGGTAAATCATTTGGACCTAAGTAATTTTTAAAAGGTAATTTTTGTAAACTTTAATTTATGTTAGTTTGGAAAGAATTTATAATTGAATTTGAAGCAATCTAAGAGTCTGTCTTTAAAATGGGGGTACTTTTTATTTTCATAAGTGATAATGTTTGATGTTTTTTGTCTTGTGTGAAATGTTTTTGTTTTGTCCCCTTATTTGCTTTTTAAATGTAACCATTCTCTATTTTTTCTGGATTTTTACTATTTTAAACTTTGTTATTATTATAAACTTCAAATTCAGAGATTTTGAAGATTTCCACTATGTTCTACATTTGACTAGTAGCTGTACTTCTATTTATTCAAACATATGCCTTAAGTTTTTTCCTAATCAGCAAAATCAAGTGCAATTGCATCTTTTGGGTCATTTTTTTCCTGTGTTAGGTGAGGAATTTAGCATGCTTTTAAACAACTCTTAATATACTTTATGCTTTATTCTCTAATTGTAATTTCATTTTTTATAGTATACATCTTTTCTTTCCAGAATTTTTTCTTACTTTGTATTGTTTTTACTTTATTTTTAATAAACATTTAAACTCAATTCTATTTTAAATTGTTTTAATTTATCTACTATTATTCTTGTGTGTGTGTGTGTGTGTGTGTGTGTGTTTACCATGACCTCCTTATTCTTTAGTTTGAAATCTGGATTTATCTCTTGGTAGAAGCATATCTTCAAGTAATTTCTTTTCAAGATTGTGGATGATATATTTTTCTCAGTATGTCTGCATTTTGTAATAACTTTCTATTTCCTTCATGCCTGAATGGCAAGCTGGCTTAGCATAACGTCTTTCGCTCACCAACTTTTTTCCTTCAAAATTCTGTGGCTTATTTTTTCATTGCCTCTTGGCATTTCACATTGCAAAAGAATAGTCTGAAGCCAACGCAATTTCAATTTCTCTGTTAGTAACATGTGTTTTCTGGAGGATTTCTTGTTAGATGGTTTTGTTTATTCTTGTAAATCCAATATTTTGTTACTCTTGGATTTCTTTTCAATAATACTCCAGGCCTCTTTCAACCAAACAGTCATCTTTGACAGATGTGTCCACATTTAAAATTTTATCACAAAGTGCTGTTGATTTTTTACTCCTAATCATCTCTGGAATCTCTCTTACTCTCTTCTGCTACTCTCTAAGGTTAAAAAAAAGAGAAAGAAAAAGAAAAAAACCCCTACTATCTCTTACCTGGAGTCTCATTGTAAAAGCCTCTGACTTGTTTCTCTAAAAAAAGACCTCTGCATTGTAGCAAAAGAAATTATTCTCCCCCTAAATTCAAATCTGTTCTCCTCACATATCTGCTTATAGGACCTCAATGGCTTTTGAAGAAATAGCAAAATCTCTAACATGGATTTGCCACAGATTTTTTCAAATTGCATGTGGGAATCTATAGATGAGTTATAAAACAATGGTTAGATCATAAGAGTTTTAAGAATTATATACATGAAATACACATATGTGAATGTATGTATATATATACACACATAAAACATAACACACATAAATAAATCTAAACAAAGGATTTTATCAACTGTTGCCTACTCTTACTATGAGAAAAATACTCTGATATGTCCTGTCATATTCTGTTCTATTTCATAGTTGTTTTTTAATGCTTTCATGAACTAGAAAATTGATCTCTACGTATGTACATATAAATGTATGTACTGGGCTATGGTGTAAAAAGTATTTCTTACTGAAGGCCATGGTAAACATAAAGTCTCTGACCTGCAGTACCCTAGATGGTCTAGCCACTGCCCACCTCTTCCCTATCATCTCATACATGTTCTCTTGAATCTCTCGGCTCCAGTCCATTGGCCTTCTTATGATTCCTCAACCACGTTATGCTCATTTTTACTAAAAGACTTTACATATGTTATTTCTCTGCCTGGGATGCTCCAGTTCCCTGGTTAATTCCCACTGTCCCTCAGAGCTCATATGAAACTTAACTTTTTTAGAGAAACCTCTAACTTCCTGACGAGGTCAAATCCCTCATTACATGCTCTTATACACAATCTACTCATGACCTGGTTGTAATTTTATATTTATTCATATTATTATCTGTCTGTCTCTCCAATTACCCACAAAGACAAGAATGTGGCACATGTCCCTTTTTGTTTTATTTATCCCGTGTATTTTGTAGATGGGACCCAATTACATAAATCATAAACGAATGTATATTCATACATTGTTTTGTTTTAGTTTGGGAAGATTGTTTTTCACTGTACGTTTGGTGACTGCATTATTTCTAACTTCTTACTTCTTCCTACTCTTAGAACTTTCTTATGAACATCTAGACTTTGTATGATAGATACATTATTTTCCTTTCATATTGACTCAATACTTTAATATTTACCATTCTCCTCTACATTCCAAAATACATTCTCAAATCTATTATTCACACTTATTACTAGATTTAAACTGTGCAAAAAACTTTTTTGCTATATATACTTTTTATTTATTGCATATTTAATTTTCTTACTTGAAGTTGTTATATCTCACTCTCTTATCTTTAAATCTCAATCAGTCCATTCCTTATAAGTTTCTACTATTTCATCATATAAACCATGTCTACCTCACCCTATTGAGCCATTCAAGCATTTTTATAAAAATTTCTTCTGTTTTTTTTTAAATCATAACTTAATATCCAAAGTTTATTCTTTTAGGACTAAGGAGAATGAGATTGTATTCATTTGAGCTTCAAGGATCTCTCTCCCTCCTCCTCCTCCTCCTCCTCCTCCTCCTCCTCCTCCTCCTCCTCCTCCTTCTTCTTCTTCTTCTTCTTCTTCTTCTTCTTCTTCTTCTTCCTTTCTCTCTCTCTCTCTCTCTCTCTCTCTCTCGGCTATACAATGTGTGTGCTACTCACTGAACACTTGGGAGTTATAGATTCTTAGATCTGTAGCTGTAGGACGATGTGATACACAAAATGCCTAGCCCAAAAGCAATTCTCTGATGAGGCTCTGTTGGCATGAGATGGAAACTCTTCTGTTTCACAGTCTATTTCTCTTATGTACATTATAGTTGCTCAGTATTTTTATTGACTTACTGGATAAGAGTGTGTGGTGTAGGATGGAAATTTATATTTTGGCTGATTCAGAAATTTGGCTGAACATTGACAGAGAAGCCTTCCTCACTTCTCAGGTTGATGGATAGTGTGTCTCTCTGAGCTGGAGAATAGATAATGGGATGTTGTCAAAGTCTTTTGCCTACTCTCAAGTTGGCAGGTTCATTATGTTTAATGAAGTAAAACACAGTAGGTGAGTGCTTGTGTTTGATATCAGCTCATTGTCTTTGTAATTAGTTAAAATTTCTCTTATATGAAGGCAACAGGTTAACAATTTTAGTTTTTATTGTATGTTTTCTGGTTTTTATGTTTTCATATATATTATAGAATGAAATTAAAATTGTGACATTGGCTTCTCATTGATCAACTACTTTTTGCAGGAAGTTTATAGATTGAATATTTTTAATTTGAGAAGATGAAGGAATTCACTTTTTGGTATCAGGTAGGAAATTATACTTACAATCTCTTTAGGATTATTTATTTATTTATTTATTTATTTATTTATTTATTTATTATTTATTATTTTTTTGTATATTTTTTAATTGGAGTTCGATTTGCCAACATATAGTATAACACCCAGTGCTCATCCCATCTAACACCTCCCCCCCCTCATTTAAACCAGTTTGGGAATGCTTCATTTACCCATTTTGAGTAGATGATAACCAAGTCTATATCAAAAGAGTTTTTCTTGGGGATATTTATTTCTTATGAGATTAATGACACATTATAGTTGTACATTCCAAACCCCTTTCAACTGACGGCATTTCAATCTACAAAATATAAAGAGTTTGTCTTATACTGTGAAGCCATTGAAATGCTAAATCCCCTTTGTACCTGTATTTACCTGAATTCCCCAAGATAATAAAATTTATGGTGTTTAAAATTACCATGTTGGCTGAAGGAAACTTTCGAAGGTGATGGTTATGTTTATTACCTTGATCGTGGTAACAATTTCACAGATGTATACATATTTCAGACTCATCAAATTATACATTAAATATGTGCAGGTTTTGGATATCAATTATACCTCAATAAATCTGTTAGAAATAAATTAAATTTCAAAAGGCATATTACTCTTAATATTCTTTGGAATATCTGAAATAATGAGAGATTTTTATTGTTATGTATTTGTTTCATATATAAGGTATATAGGTTCATCAGGTGGTTAATATATAAGCTATGGGTAAATGACAACTTTTCTGTTTGGGTTTTCTTATTGATTATCATGTTTGTCATCCTGATTCTCAGGCTTTGCCTCTGATGCTCAGAGTTGTCTAGATTCTAGACAACTAGAGAATCTAGAATCTAGATTCAATGGATATTTATATTTCTATCATTCCTTTTTCAAATGTCTTACCATGAGTGACAAATGTCCCAAAATATTTTTACTTATTGTTGTTACTAATTATTGAGCCTTCTGTTTAGATCTATCTTTTAGCAATACATATGAACTTTATGAGTGAGTAATTGAGTGATTTAAATAAAAATTAATTTAGTAGCTTTAGGGAAGAAACTCAAGGGAAAAGGGGATTTTACATTTTTCCCTATAGATATTGTGAAATCAAGACATAGGATAGACAACTATATATCCTCAGAATAGATATGGTCAGCAGTGGTTTCAGTCTACCTTCTATCTGTGTATTAAAAAGAAGCATTCTCCTTCTACAGAAAAAAAGTGCTATAAATTCTTTCATTATTAATCTTTAGTGGCAGTGATAGAAATTGTCATTCCATACTTGTTGCTTATGTCTATTATGCTACTTGCTCTACTATTGTGATGACACAGTTTCAGCAGTGCTGATAAAGTTCAAATTAAGTTTTAAAAGGAAATCATTTCACATTTTAGCACTTCCAGGTGAGAATACTGCAATGAATTGACTTGGAATATTTAATAATGCTGACCTCTTAAAAATATATGTGAAATTACTTTTAGATTTATCTCAGAGATTGCATTTAATATTGTAAAGTTATGATAATGAATGAGTTTAACAACCTAAGTTTCATTTTCATTCAACTCTCTAGATAAAGGCCTGGAAAGAGTAGATGTAGAGTGATCTAATACATTTAGATTTCCTGTGGATGAAAACTTGAATGAACCACTGGCACAGCTTATATTACCTTCTAGCACTATGGTATTATTTAATGAATATTTAGTTAATATAATCTTCAGTTATCTACTAAATTGATTCCACAGAAAAAGTAATTGTATCTTGTTAATCAGTACATACACACTGAAACTTGCCACATTAATGTCTTTTGGAAATTGAATTGAGAAATGTATAGTTGTCTTATATAGAGTCAATAGCTCAAAAGCTCCTTTTGTGAGGTTAGCTAAAATTGGGTGTGCATCAAATAATTTTTCTGTTAGCTTGAGTTCTAAAGAAGCCTGAGAGATTGGACATAATAGAATTGCTTTTATGGACCCTTCAGAGATTAATATATTTTAATTTACTTTCCATCTTGCCATATCCTGAGAAATGATATTTAGTCAGTGAAAAATGTGATCAGAAGTGCTATCAGGCTCGACCAATATCCATTTAATTAGTTCTTGGGGTTTGGACAATAAAGTCCTACAGTCATTGGGTTATTGATTGGGCCTATTTCCAGAATTTTTCTTTTCTTTCTTTATTTTGTTTTCAAGTAGGCTCCATGCCCAGTGTGGAACTCAGTGTAGGACTTGAACTCATGACCCTGAGATCAAGACTTAAGTCGAGACTGAGAGTCAAATGCTTGACTGACTAAGCCAAGCAGGCACTCTTCTATTTCTGGGATTTTCTAATTCCCGTTGATTTAGGCTGAGATAAAACATCATAGTACAGTTATTTTATTGGGAGAATTAATGAGCTTCATACTTCATTGCATCTAAACGGCAGGGAGATTTGAAAAGGATTTAGTTGAGGCATCAATTGATTGTGATCTATACTGAGGAGGGAGATACTTAATGAAATCTATGTGAAGTAGAGATTGACCAAAGACAGAAACTCAAAAAACATATAGAGGATTGTCTTTGAAGTGCTATCACATCAGAGTTCATAAATAGAGCAAAATCCCCAGTGCAATGTGTGTCAGAGTGAAATTGGACAGGATAAAGTAGTATGTAGAAACTTCACAGAGCATTAATAATATTTCTTATACTACTTTTCTAGTTGAGATCTTATGTATTATTCAGTTTTATAAGGCTTTTATTTAGGGTTTTACTTTTTTATTTAAGGATTTATTTATGTATATATAAAAGGAATAAAAAATATACTTCTCTATAATGTTTTTATAGAAAAATAGACCTAGGGGTGCCTGGGTGGCTCAGTCCACTGAATGTCTGCCTTTGGCTCAGGTCATGATTCCACAATCCTGGGATCAAGCCCTGCATCAGTTTCCTTGCTCTGTGGAGAGCCTGCTTCTCCCTCTTCCTGCTGCTGTGCTCTCTCTCTGTCAAGTAAATAAATAAAATAAAATAAAATAAAATAAATAAAATAAAATAATAAAATAAACATGAAAAAAAAGAGGAAAGAAGAAAGAAAGAAAGAAAGAAAGAAAGAAAGAAAGAAAGAAAGAAAGAAAGAAAGAAAGAAAGGCCTAGAAAATGAAGATTTGCATTTTGAGGGAACTCATAGTCTTTCAAATTATAACTAGGTATTGGTTCTCACAGCTAAATGGTATAAGATTAGGTTAACTCCACAGACTTAGAGCAGCCTTTATCCTATTCCATACTGAAGTTCTGGACAGTTCTAGTCAATATTTTTTTCAATTTTAGAAGACTACATAGGAGAAAAATGAAGAGTTCACACAGTAATAAATTTCTTCAGAGGTGCTATTATGCTGAAAGCTAGACAAGGTTTCTCAGGTATATTCCAAAAGGTGACAATTGTGAGAACTCTAGTAATATAAACAAAGATCCCATATTATGTCTTATCTCCAAACTCAGAGATTTAGGACCACTGTTTGTTTCCTTCTTTAAGATCAGATCTGTGAAGCCTTACCTCTGTGGGTCACCCTTAGCCATGGCTTTCCACTTACTTCCTGTTGAATGAGAAAGCTTAGTATATAAAAAAGATTTGACTCACTGAAAAACAAATGAACTGGATATCTAAGTCAGAAAGAGTCAAAACACCAAAGAGACTATGCAGCTGATGCCCTAAGGCAATTTAAGAAATTATATAAATCTACTAAAAGGCAGAAAGGGTAGAGTTTTCAATAAGTAGAATATTAGCATCTGGATGACCTGTTAGACAACCCATTGGCAGGAGGGCATAGGTACAACAGTGGAGTTTTTCTTTCCCTTTATACAAAATGTACCTGAACTTTGAACCAGTCTAGGGGCTTCCTCAATTTACACCTGAAGAAAACCAGAACCACATACCATGCATATGTTCAGCTGCTATCACTTAGTCTCTTGCAAATCTAATTCCTTGTTCCTCAAATAAGTTTAAGGGTTAGTCCTTCTCAGTCCATTAATGTTCATCGTAGGACCCTGAATATTATAAATTTATGTTTTTCATTCTGTAAGATTCACTGGCTGAAGTTCAAAAAATCTTTTGGACAGTGGTATAATTGAGGGGTTTTTTTCCTATGTAGGGAGTAAAAATTTTAGTATCCTCTCAAGTTAGTTTCATTCTTCAACCAATCTTTTTTGGATAAGTGAACACAGTGGAGGCATGTTAAACTAGAGAATTTCACCTTGATGCATTTTAGGAAATATTCAAATAATAAATACAAAATATAATAGCACCACTGGTATTTTTGTACACTGGGTGTACCACTCCAATGATAAAAGAAGAAATGGGAAGAGAATGGCTTCTAATGTCAGAGAAGGGCTCAATGACAGTTGACAATTTTTTTCTTTTGATGTAGAATTTATGTATAATGAAATGCACAAGTTTTAAGTGAACAATCATGAGTTTTGACAAATACACTACCATTATACTACTCAATTTCCTGAAAAATGGTGAGGAGTTTTAGAAACATTCACCAGCATTAGATAAAGGAAAAATGCCTGTAGTTTAGTATTTACGCATTAGACACATTAATGATACCATATCACTCAGTCATATTTCAGAAGGGTAGCTCTTCCAAATCCTTTACTGAATAGAATTTGTCATTACCCAAATTTATCATTATCCCAGAAACTTCTGTTATGTCCCTTTGCAATTAGTTAATGCCCTAACCCACTCCTCAGAGGCAATGACTCTTATGATTTTTTTTCACTATAGAATATTTTTGCTTATTCTAGAATTCCGTAAAATTGGATTTGTATTATATGTACCATTTTGTGTAAGGTTTCTGTAATAGTTTGCTAGGACTGCCATAAAAAATACCACGGACTGATGGTGTAAACAATAGAAATAGATGCAGATGTTAGCAGATTTATTTTTTTCTCTCTCTTTGGCTTGCAAATGACCACATTCTTTCTGTGTCCTCTATGGTTGTCCCTCTGTCTCTGTGTTGTCTGTGTCCTAAGTTCCTTTTCTTATAAGACACCAGCATATTGTATTAGGGCCCACCCATACAACCTCATTTTACCCTAATTACCTCTTGAAAGGCCCTATCTTGAAATATAGTTACATACTGAGGAGGTACTAGGGGTTAGGACTTCAATATTTAAATTTGAGGAATTACAATTTAGCTCATTGCAGTTTTTTTTTTTAATCACAAAAGTGTTTTTGAGATTTAGCCACATTGTTTATATCAGTAGTTTGATCTTTTTAAATTTCTGAGTAGTATTTCATTATGTGAATATACTACAGTTTATTTATTTTATTAATGGACATTCCTTAGGATGCTTCCTGTTTTTGTTTTTTTATGAATGAAGCAACTTGAGCATTATTATACAAGTCTTTTTACCAACTTATGTTTTCATTTATCTTGGCTCAATATCTAGGAGTGGAATTGCTGGTCATAGGAGTGGATGTAGGTTTAACTTCATTGCAAACTTCCAGAAAATTTTTCAAAGAGGTTGCATGAGTAACATTCCTACTATCAATTTATGAGAACTCCAGTTACTCCAAATCCTTATTAACATTTGGTATTACCACATTTTAGTCATTCAGGTGGGTGTGTAGTTATTTATGTGGATGTGGCTTTAATTTGCATTTTCCCTGTAATGTAGAATACTTTTGCATGTGCTTGTTGGCCATTTGTATGCTAGATTATTTTAATGCACACTTAATAGAGAGTACCTAGAGATTCTTAGGAAAACCTGTGTGAAACAAATGTTCTCAATGTGTCCATCCTCTAAAAAGTTAGTTCTGATATTACACCTGATGTTTCTGACCTATCTGACCATCCCATGTGTGACTTGAACAAAAGCAGATGTAAGTTATCTAGGCATATGGCATTAACCTTGAAGAAAAAGAACTAGTATGTGTATGATTCTATATTTTTATGTTTCTTGGTGTTCCATGAAATAATAATAATGTGAAAAGGGGAGAAAGAAAGAAAAAAAGCTCTTTTCTCTATAATTAAAATTGGCCTAAATCACAACTGGACAGGCAGTTGGAAAACTATGATGTTAGATCTCTATCTTACTCCATTCACTAATATAAATTCCAGATGGAGAAAAAACTATTTTAATTATTTTGAATCAAACACATACTCATTTTTTATAAAGTCAAATGTTTCCTAAAAGTTTATAATGGAAATATTAGTTCTTTTCTCTTCTACCTTCTTACCCATTGGCAGAAAACTTCAAAAATTTCAGCTATGCTTAGACTTAATATCCTATATTTTAATTGAATTGATTTTTTTCTATTTTTACTGAGATATAATTGACATATATCATTATAATCATGTAAGGTATACAACATGTTTTGATATATGCATATGTTGTGAAGTAATCACCGCAGCGAGTTTAGTTAATATCCATCATCTTACATACTCACTTTTTTTCTTATAATAAAAACTTTTAAGATCTACTCTCTTAGCAACTTTTAAATATGCAATACAGTATTGTCAAGTAAATTCAACATACTGTACACTATACCCAAGGGATTGTTTGACTAACTGATTTTATAACTGGAAGTTTGTACCTCTTGACCACCTTCACCTATTTTGCCTCTGGCAATGACGAATCTGTTATTTGTCTGTATGAGTTTTTGTTTGTTTGTTTTAAATTCCATGTATAAGTGAGATCATTTGGTATTTGTCTTTTCTCTCTGATTTATTTCACTTAGCATAATACCCTCAAGGTATATCCATGTTGTTGCAAATAACAAGATTTCCTTCCTTTTTATTGACTACTATTACATATTATTACACACACACACACACACACACACATTCTCTTTATTTATTTATTTTTTGATGGATACTTAGGTTGTTTCCAGCCCTTCGCTATAGTAAATAATACTGTAATGAACCTGGGGGTACAGGTATGTCTTTGATATAGTGATTTCATTTCCTTTGAATGTATATCCAGAAATGGAATGGCTAGATCCCATGGCAGTTCTATTTTTAATTTCTGAGGAAACTTCATATCCTTTCCCCTGCATACTTTTTAGTTGTTACACCGAGTAACATTCTTACCAAAAGTGTACAAGGGTTCCCTTTACTCCATATCCTCACCAATGCTTGTTATCTCTTGTCTTTTTGATGATAGCCATTCTAACATATATGAGGTAAAATCTTTCTGGTTCTGATCTACCTTTCCCTGAAGATTAGTGATGTTGAACACTTTTTCATATACCTGTTGGCTATTTGTATGTGTTTTTTTTTTTTTTTTGAAAATGTCTATTTAGTGCCTCTGCCTTTATTTTTTTTAATTGGTTTGTTTGGTTTTTGCTATTGAGTTGTATGAGTTCTCTATATATTTTGGATATTAACTCTTTATTAAATATATGATTTACCAGTATTTTAATGGATTTAATAGGTTTAATCCATTTAATGGGTTGTCTTTTCATGTTGTTGATAGTTTTCTTTGCTGTGCAGAAGATTTTTAGTTTTGCATAGTGTCACTTGTTGATTTTCATTTGTTTGCTTTTTTTTTTAAGATTTTGTTTACTTATTCATGACAGACACAGAGAGAGAGAGAGAGAGGCAGAAACACAGGAAGAGGGAGAAGCAGGCCCCATGCAGAGAGCCTGATGTGGGACTCGATCCCAGGACTCCAGGATCATCCCTGGGCTGAAGGTAGGCACTAAACCGCTGAGCCACCCGGGGATCCCCTTGATTTTCATTTGTTTGTTTTATGCTTGCTCTTGGTGTCAAATCCAAAAAGTCATTATGAAGATTGACATTAAGGAAACTACCCATTACATTTTTTCCCAGAAGTTTTATGCTTTTAGGTCTTACATCCAAGTCTTTTACCCATTTTGAGTGGATTTTTTTTATGTATGGTGTAAGATAGGGGTCCAGTACCTGTCTGTGGCTATCATTCACTCATTTTCACTTCATTCAGTGCATGAGTCCTTCCAGTTCTCCCAATACCATTTACCGGAGACTGTCCCTTCTTGATTATAAATTCTTGGGTCTTTTGTCATAAGTTAATTGGCCATATATGCATGAGTTTATTTCTGGGCTCTCTATTCTGTTCCATTGATCTGTGTTTCCATTTTTATGCCAGTACTATTCTGTTTTGATTACTATGGTTTTGTAATACAGTTTGTAATCAGGAAGTATGATGCCTCCAGCTTTGTTCCTTCTCAAGTTTTCTTTGGCTCTTCAGGGTCTTTTTTGATTCCACATACATTTTAGGGTTGCTTTTTCTATTTCTGTAGAAAATACCATTTGTATTTTGATGAGGATTACATCAATCTCTACATCATTTTGGGTAGAATGGACATTGTAGCAATATTAATTCTTTCAATCCATGAGGATAGAATATCTTTCCATTTCTTGTGACTTCTTCAGTTTATTTCATCACATCTTATAGTTTTCAGTGTACAGGTCTTTCACCTCTTTGGTTAAATTTATCCCTAGATATTTTATTCTTTTTGATGCAATTGTAGATGGGATTAGTTTCATAATTTCTCTTTCTGATAGTTCATTAGTGTATAGAAACACAGCTGATTTTTATATATTGATTTTTGTATCCTGCATCTTTACAGAATTTATTAGTTTTAACAGTTTTTTGGTGGAGTTTTTAGGATTTTCTATATATAATATGTCATCTACAAATAGAAAAGGTTTTATTTCCTTCCCTTTCCTATTTTGTTGCCTTTTATTTCTTTTTTCTTGCCTAATTGCTCTGGCTAGGATCTATAATACTATGTTGAATAAAAGGGACAAGAAAAGGCATCCCTGTCCTGCTCTTGATTGTAGAGGAAAAGCTTTCAGTTTTTCATTATTAAGTATGTTAGCTGTGGGCCTGCCAAATACGGACCTTATTATGTTGAGGTATATTGCCTGTATGCTCACTTTATTAAGAGTTTTTATCATGAGTGTTGAATTTTATCAAATGTCTCTTGCATTTATTGAGATAATCATATAATTTAAAAATTTCTTCATTTAAATTTAGTTTAGTTTACATATACTGTATTATTAGTTTCAGTGGTAGAATTTAGTGATTCATCAGTTGCACATAACACCTGTGCTTATTATATCAAGTGCCCTCGTTAATGCCCATCATCCAAGTATTCCTTCTCCCCACCCACCTCCTCTCCAGAAATCATCAGTTTGTTTTCCTAGAATTTGGCATCTCTTACGGTTTGCATCTCTCTCAAGAAGAGTGGGAGTTGACCATATGATTTTTATACTTCATTTTATTAATGTGATATATCATATTAATAGACTGATAAGTAAATGTTGAACCCATTCTGTATCCCTGGAGTAAATCCCACTTGATCCTTTAATGTACTGTTGAATTCAGTTTGATAATATTTTGTTGAGAATTTTTACATCTATGTTGAGTCAAGAATATTGACTATAATTTTATTTTCTTGTATTGTCCTTGTCTGATTTTGGTATCAGGGTAATGCTGGCCTCATAAAAGGAATTTGGACATTTTCCTTCCTTGTCTATTTTTTTTTGGAATTGGCATTAATTTGAATGCTTGATAAAAATAAGTGAAGTCTCTGGCCCTGGACTTTTGTTTCTTGTGTGGTTTTTGATTACTGAATCACTCTTTTTATTAATAAGTAGTAGGTTCATATTTTCTTTTTCTTCATGATTCAGTCTTGGTAGATTGTATATCACTAGAAATTTATCTAATAATTTAGGTTGTCTTATTTGTTGGCATATAATTGTTTATAGTAGTTTCTTATGATCCTTTGTATTTGTTAATACAGATTGTAATGTCTTCTCTTTCATTTCTAATTGCATTTAGTTGAATCCCCTTTTTTCTTGTTAAGTCTCCATAAAGATTTGTCATTTTAATTTATCTTTACATAAAACCAGCTCTTAGTTTCATTGATCTTTTATATTATCTTTCTCATTTCTTTCATTATTTCCTCTCTGATCTTTGTTATTTCCTTCCTTCTGCTAAATTTGGGCTTAGTTTGTTCTTTTTTTCCCTAGTTCTTGGAGGTATAAAGTTAGATTGCTTATGTGATTTTTTTTTAATGTAGGAGTTTATCACTATAAACTTCCCTCTTAAAATGGCTTTTGCTGAATCCCACAAGTTTTGATAGGTTTAATTTCTATTTGCATTTGTTTCAAGTTATTTTTTAACTTCTCATTTATTCTTTGACTCATTGGTTTTTTTGGTAATATGTCATTTAATCTTCACATATTTGTAAATTTTTCTGTTTTCTTTTAACTGATTTCTAGGTTTATACATAAAAACTAGGAACTAGATGGAAACTAGATGGAACTAGATGGAACTAGATGTTGGAAAAATGCTTGATACGATTTTAATATTCCTAAATTTATTAAGACTTGTTTTATGGCCTTACAAATAATCTATCCTGAGGAATGTTCCATGTACACTTGAGAAATATGCATATTCTGCTTCTGTTGGATGAAATATTCTATAAACATGTATTAAATCCAATGTTTCCTTATTGATTTTATGTCTAGATGATTTATACATTGTTAAGTGTGGGGTATTGAAGTCACCTAGTAATATTGTATTGCAATCTATGTCTTCCTTCATGTCTGTTAATATTTGCTTTATGTGTTAGGAACTCCTCTTATTGGACTGACTCCTTTATCATTATATATTATATGGAGTATCTTTTTACATCCCTTCCTATCTGGTGTGTCTTTAAAAGCTGCAGTGAGTCTCTTCTAGGCAGCATATAGTTGGGTCTTGTGTGTGTGTGTGTGTGTGTGTGTGTGTGTGTTTAATTTGTTCAGCTATTCTTTTAATTGGCTATTTAATCCATTCACATTTAAGGTAATTATGATGGTATGGACATATATTGCCATTTTGTTAATAGTATTCTGGTTGTTTTGAATTTACTTTATTCTTTTCTTCTGTTCTTTGTGACTTTGTGATTTGTTGACTTTCTGTAGTGGCGTGCTTAAATTCCTCTCGTTTTCTTTCGTATATCCACAATAGGTTTTAGCTTTATGGTTACTTTGTTTACACAAAACAGTTTATTTACCTACCAGTTTATTTTAAGCTGATAATAATTTAATCTTGCATACATATTAAAGCACTATATTTTTACTCTCTCTGCCCATGTTGTTTTTGATGTGACAATTTGTGTTTTTTATCCTATGTATCCATTAACAAATTATTATAGCTATAGTTATTTTTCATATCTTTTAACCTTTTTACTAGATTTTTAAGCAATTCATCCTCCACCTTTCCAGTATTAGAATATTCTGAATCTAAAGATATATATATATATATATATATATATATATATAATTATCAGTAACATTTATACTTTCACATGTTTTCCTTTTACTAAGTAGCATTAATTCATTTCAGCTTGATGAAATCTACTTATTATTTTTGTAAAGTGGCCTAATGGTGATAAATTATGTCAGCTGTTGCTTGCCTGAAAATCTCTAGTTCTCCTTCAGCTTTGAGGGACAATTTTGCTGGGTAAGTATAATTAGTTGGCAGTTTTTTCTTTTAGCACTTTGAATATATCATGTGACTCACTGCTGGCTTGAAAAATTTCTGCAAAAAAATCTGCTGATAATCTTATGGGGGGGGTTCTCCTATATGTAATAAGCAGTTTCTCTCTTGCTGTTTTTATGATTTTCTTCTTTGACTTTTTACAGTGTACTTATAATGTTTTGAGATGTGAGGATCTTTCGAGTCATCTTGTTTAGCACTTTCTGAGCATCTTGGATCTGGATGTCTGTTTTTTTCCCTAGGTTAGGAAAGCTTACAATCATTATTTTTTTATTTAAGATTTTTGCCCCTTTCTCTGTCTCTCTTTAAGGGACCCCCCCCCTCCCCCGCATAGTGAGAACATTGGTCTGCTTGATGGTAACCTATTATAACTCCCTTAAACTGTCTTTACTCTTTTTTTTCTTTTTATTTCTCTAATTGGATGATTCCACTGTTTTCAAGTTAGCTGATACTTTCTTCCACTTGATCTAGTATGGTGTTGAGCCCCTTTATTGAATTTTTTTTAGTATAGTTATTGTATACTTCTGCTCTGTGATTTCTGTTTAGTATTTTCTTAAATTTTCTTTTTATTGGAATTCTCAACTCGCTCATGATGTTGAGTCCAGATCTTCACTCTTTAGGGAGTATCTTAGAGTGTTGAGTTCCCTCTTGATTATATTTCTATGTCTAGGTTGGAGTTTATGGTGAGTGTGTCTCAGCCTTTCCTATCAATATGATGTGAACATTTTCTTCTTCACCCAGTGGGTAGGAGTCAGTAGTTTCTATATCTCTTTCAGAGGGAATTTCTCCATATGTAGTTATACATTTGGTGTGTCTGTGGAAAGAGGTGAGTTCAGGAACCTTATATGTCATTGTCTTGGACTGGAACCTTCCTAGCTTTTATTTCTAAATAATATAGATGTATAGCTATTTCTTAGTTTATTTGCTTTTAACATGAGTTGACTTCCTTCCATGACAGATGAGGGCTTATCATGTTGAAATACTTCTCATTCCTCTTAGCACCATCTCCTGTAAACATAGTAATATCAGAATTTTGGTTGGGTCAAATAAGTGTTTAAATTTTTATAACATTCAAATATTGTTTACTTTTCAGCCAACAGGTACATTACCATAGCATACTTTCATTTCATTTATAGTCCCTCATTCCGGGAGTTAATGCTTCTGCTTTAATATCTTCTGCTTTAGTTGTTCAGTCCTCTCCTTGAAGTTCAATTAGGCTATCATTTAAAAGTGTGAATTACCAGAATATGGAATGTAATCAGTAAATGCCAAAGAGAAAAATAAGAAAAGAATGAGTCTATTGTACAGCATACTGGTTTGTGACATGGGCTTAAGTCTGACAGACTTAGGATATAATTCTAGTTATGCCTCTTACTGGCCATATGACCTTGGGAAACTTATTTAACCTTTACATATCCTTACATGTCTCAGTTTCTTCATTTGAAAAATGAGAATGATAGTAAATATAATTTATGAAATATCTGTCATACACCAGGCATGGTGTATACATGATTTCACTTAGTTCTCATATCAGAACAATTTTATCTTTGTTTTACAGATGAGAAAACTGGGAGTTCAACTGACTTGATCAATGCTTCACAGATAAAAAAGTTGAGTGAAGGTGGGATTTAAACCAAGATAACAAAAACTATACTTGTAGCCTGTCTCTTTTTATAGAATTGAGTTGCAATTTAATGAGATAATGCCTATAAGATGCTTTGTAATGGCAACTGACATGTACCAGGTGTTCCACTGATGATATCAGTTGTTATTAATAAGTTATTAATTATTTAATAATCATTGTGGTTTTAAGACAAGCATGACTTGAATTTCTTAACCCAATTTCACATCTAATTTATCTTTATTTATTTATCCAACAATAATTTTGGTCTCAGACAGTATGCTACTTTCTAGAGATACAATGATGTTCCAGACTTTATGGGACAATAAGTGCAACTTAAATATAATTTAGAATTATAATTAATGTTTGATGTAAATATAGATGTGAAGGCTCATGGAAGTAATCAGCACAATCTTGGTAGACTTAGAAAGGTTCAAAAGCAATTTCTGTACTGAATCCTAAAGGAAAAGAAACCATTATGTAGCTGAAAGGGTAGAGTTAGGGAGAACAATAGGGAATATTACAGGTATGAAGTACACAAAGTATACCAAGAAATACCTGGGAACTAAAAATAGTTTAATGCACCTAGGATGTGTATGATTGCTTATTTTACTTCTCCATCGTTGTGTAGCAAACTACCTCCCAACTTTGTGGATTACATTTTACTTATTAATCTGCAGGCTAGACAGTTCATCAGAATATTTATATTTGTTTCACCATAGGTTTGGCTTAAGGTCTTGGAATTGAAATAATTGAATGTGACTTACTCATATGGCTGGTGCTTAGACCAGGAAGACATAAATTACTAGGGTTGGAAAAGTGGAGTCCTTATACATCTTCCTCTATTTCTACATGATTTCTCAACATGGTATTTCCAGTATAGTAGCTAGGGTTCTTATTTGGTCACTCAGGGTGGAGGAGAACATCAGTCTGAAACTATACTGACACTATGACCTGGTATTGGAAATCATGCAGCATTACTTCCACAGAATTTCATTTATCAGAAGTGAGTCACTAACACTGGAGCATATTCAGGGGAGGGAAATTAGACTTCACTTTTTGAGTGGAAGTGGTATGACTCTATATCAGATCATGGACTAGAAATATTGCTGTGGTCAATTTGGATACTATAATATTCATGGCATTTATATTTCTGTGTGTTTTATTGGGGTAGGGGAGAGATGAGAACAGGGATTGGTAAGAGAGAAGTCTAGAGAAGAAAGCAGTCATTAGATTATATACGGTCATTTAGAACATCCTAATAGAGTTAAAATCTATTATGAAGGCAATGTATTATTCTGAAGGTGTATATTGACATAATCAAATTAAACTTTTATCAGAATTATGTGAGCTGTGGAGTAGAAGAAGCAAAAACGGAAGGAGGAACTATAGTTAGGAGGCTGCTGCAATAATCCAGTCAAGAATTAATACTGCCCTAAACACAGAATTTCAAGAGTGGTGGAAGACAGTTTTAAGATATTTAGGAGGTAGAATCATTAGCATTTCGAGACTGACTGGGGCCAAGAGTTATAGGCAGCCTTCTGTCTAACTTAGATGATTATGACAAGGCACACTGGGGAAGGTGACATGGCACCATTTACGAAGATAAGAGACACAGAATGAGAAGCCATATGGGCTGGGGTGGAGAATAAAAGATATGTAATTTTATATATGTGAAGTAGGTTATAACTGTGGGAGATAACCTGTTGAGATATTTCATTGATCATTAATGAAAGATGTGGAGCCCAGCAATAAAATAAAGTTTGGTAGTCCTCAGCCTGTAAGTTTTAGAATTAATTCAATTAAAGGAATAGAAGTGGTTGTGATCACTTAAAAGAGTGTTTGTGAAGGGCAAAAGGAGAAGAGTTCTAAGATAGGACCCTGAAAAACATTGCAATTTAAGGAAATTATAGCCATCTGAATCCAAAACTCTACATATATCTTCCAAAAACTATACAGATAAAAAGAATAAGTAAAACCACACAGATCCATGCCCACAACATAACTAGAAGATAAAGAATACCATAAATTAATTTACAGAGAAGAAGGGAGATAGATGATAGATAGATAGATAGATAGATGATAGATAAATAGATAGATAGGCAGAGCAAAGACAAATCTGGAGAACACACTAGAGTCAGGTGGGGATTTCAGGAAAGAGAGAAGGCAATTTTAGGCTGATGGTAGTAGAATATACACCTTTTTAAAATACGACCTCGTATACCAGAACACCTAATCCCTGAAAGTTAAAAAGAAGTTGGCTCAAAAGTGCAGGGACCTAAGATGGAAATCTTGTTAGGGTCTCACTCGCAGGGAATTAAAAGGAGTCGGTAGTGAAGAAAATAAGGCAAAAAAAAAAAAAAAGTAGAAAATGAAGATACAAGTAAACAAAGAAATACTAACTAAAAAGACAAATCAATTCTCTTCATAAAATGTGCCATTTATTAAGGAAATTACAGTTCATTATATCAACAGAAGAGGGTGCTCTTGAACTAAGAAAACTAGTAAGTCACCAACTGCCTCATACCTGTCTAGGTAGAATTATTTCTATTTGCTAATCTAATAAAATACAAGACATTTAAAATAAATCAAAAATAGCTAACAATAACCATAAAGAATATTACAAAAAGAAGATAGATAATAGGAATCAAAATATATATGTTAATGAAAATTATTAAAAAAGGCCATAAAAAGTAGGAAAACTGAATTAAATACCATTAAATAAGCATTTACATATATTAAGAAACACTCCCTAATCAGAAATTCAGAAGGGAAGGGGGGAAAGGAATATAAGAATTAAGCAGACTCCAGAAAGAAACAGAAGAAAAAAGCAAAAATCATCTCAGGAATGAAGACTAAACTATAAGCTGACCAGGATAGAATAGAATGAATGGAAAATCTAAAACAGGGTATTGGGGAAATATATTTAAATAGTTAAGATCATAAAAATAAGATAGAGTGAAAAACAATCAGAGACAGTGACAGCTACAGAAAATAGACAAAGATGATCTCACATACATATAAGTGGAGTCTTTGAATAAGAAAAACAAAGTGATGGAGTAAAGATGTCATTTAAAGTTATAATTTTAGAAAACTTCCCAGATGGTGAAACTCTTAGACTTTAATGATAGAGTTAAAAAAAAATGTCTAGGCTTTCTGGCAAAAAGACCAAATAACCTTCAAGGAAACAAAATCAATTTGAAATCAGACCTTGTGACAGCAAGATACAAAGCAAGGCGATACCTGGGTGGTTCAGCAGTTTCACGCCTGCCTTTGGCCCAGGGGATGATCCTGTAGTCCTGGGATCGAGTCCCGCGACGGGCTCCCGGCATGGAGCCTGCTTCTCCTTCTGCCTGTGTCTCTGCCTCTCTCTCTCTATGTCTATCGTAAATAAATAAAAATAAATCTTTAAAAAAAAAAAGATACAAAGCAAGACAATTCTGTAGCAAAAACGTTTAAAAAGCAAGAGCAAAACATTTGAGTCAAAGACTTTATATCTAGACAAGACAGCTATATAAAAACAATGAAAATGTGAGAACTTAAAGAGTACTATATTAAAAATATAACTAGAAGGTGAGCATTATCTAACCAAAAGAAGACTGAAGAAATCCAGGCACAAGGATTGATGGTATATATTGAATATATTTCAATGTACATCTAAGATTAAAACAAAGGGTGGGGAAGATTATGTAAGCATTACATGTCCTGAAAAAATGGAAATAAACCAACCCCTCACAAAAATGACAGGAGAGTGAGGAGAGAAGGTAGAAAAATAAATTCATTATTGTACAGATAATATGTGCAGTCAAAATATATCATTAGAGTTGACAAACCAAACAGTAGAAGCTTCAGGAAAAAGTGGGCTATTTTTCACAAAAAGACACTGGAGAGGTTATAACCACTGAGAGAAAAGAAAAATCCTTCTAAATACCAAAAGAAATAGCAAAAGATGAAGAAATATCATATGGAGAAACACAGCAAACATAAATAATACACATAGTAAATATAATATTACAGACTTGAAACAGGATGTATTGTTTGTTTTTTGTGTTTTTTTTTTAAATTTATGATAGTCACAGAGAGAGAGAGAGAGAGAGAGAGAGAGGCAGAGACATAGGCAGAGGGAGAAGCAGGCTCCATGCACCGGGAGCCTGACGTGGGATTCGATCCCGGGTCTCCAGGATCGCGCCCTGGGCCAAAGGCAGGCGCTAAACCGCTGCGCCACCCAGGGATCCCAGGATGTATTGTTAAGTGAAAATAGCAAGTGCAAGAAATGTATATCATATGGTAGCATTTGTGAAGAAATATGGGTGTAAGAAGTATATACATAATTTTTATTTAAAAAATGCAAGATGGATATACCAGAACTTAGTGAAAATGATTACCCCTCGGGGTGGGTGGGACTGGGATGGAATGGATAGGATACAAATGAGATTTGAATTTACTGTTTAATGTGAACCATGTGAAAATTTGTGCATATACAAAGAGTAAAATAAGGTTTTATTATAAATGAAGAAAATAAACCCTAAACCTAAATACAAGTAGAAATAAATTAGCCATTTTGTCAAAGTGATAAGGTATCATACACATATAATTGATTTGAGTACCTCTGAACCTACTACTCTGACTATGCACTTATAATGATATTCTAAATTTTGGTTTTCATAGGTGAAGCTGTGATTCCACAGTACAGATTTGTCATAACAGAGGATGGCTGAAATAAAGTGGAGAAGGTAACTGAAGATGAGGTCAGCAAATTATGAAGCTTGGATACTGCATGGACAGGATGTCACCCAGAATTACAGTGAGAGTGACACGAAAAGGAAGACCATGTCAGGTGCTGAAATGTCTAGTAGATATGAGGGAATTGTCTATGGAATCCCTGGGAACTTGGGATTCCATGGACAAGGGAAGGATTGTCCCTTATACTCCAGGGATTCCTTGGAGTACAGGGAAGATGGAATATGGTATGGCTGGAAAACTTGGACCTCCAAAGAGGTGGGGATTTTACACGATTGGTTTGAAGCACCACTAGATGCAGAGGGTATGACCTCTGCTTCCTCATTCTGAGACACCAAGGGTGTAGTTAGCCACACTCTCCATTTGGGGAGACCTATGGAGAAATAGCAAGTGTCTCAGAGTAGAGTGAAGTTTCAATTAAGGCAAGAAGGTGGAATGAGTTTAGTGGCAGGGCCAGGGACTGAAGCATAATGAAAGTATTAGGAATGGAATGACAAAGTCCAGAGAAGGCAGTCACAGAACACTATCCTAATGCCCATCTCTAATTGGTTGCTTCAGAAGAGAATCATGATAGGGTATTTCCTGTTCTGCAAACATACATAGCTACTCAATGACTTGTAGAAGGAAAGACAGACTAAACCTTCAAGATTTACCAGCAGCAATGTTCAGTTACGTATACAGCTGCATCCTTTTATGATAAGTTTACTATAAAAATAAAATTTTATTTTCCCACTAAAAGTGCATTGAAAGGAAGCGAATATTATAGAGCCCAACGTGAACATTAAAATGGAATTTAATGTAAAACCTGAGCTGATAGTACTTTCTAAAGTATTATCTATGGACATATAGGACTTTATTTCAAAATTATCATGGCCAATGAAATTAAATGGATTCTGGGTTAGAAAATTGACTTCCAGAAAGTGAGTCATAAAGTAAGAACTCAATCTCATAGTAACAAAAGGCTACAGAACTCCTAGCAATCTATAAAGCTGTAACTAGGAAACTCAGAAGTAAATAAGTCTCTTAGGAAATGTGACTGTACAGTTAAAAAAAAAAAGTTAATGAAAGCACTGAGAGAAATTTTTCAGACAAAATAAACATTCAAATGATTTGCTATACTGCACAGTTCAAATTGGAAAACAGGAAATTATATTCTGTGATACATATATTTATAACATGTACATACAAGTATATCCTCACACAGACATATGTATACATATACATCATATGTATTTTCCATATATAAAAATTGAATATATTTATTCAATCACTATTTTAGAAAGGCCAAACTTTGGCAAGGCACATGGTAGTAGCAGCCAAGAACCTCTCAGAGATTTGTAAAGAGACAATTTCTATTCTCTGACAGAGGATTTATTTAAAAGCTCTTTATGAACATTTACCTTTAGTAACATTTGTTCTTTATAGTTAAGAGTCTGTTTTTTGATGTCTTTCTTTTTTCTTTGTTTTTGTTTCTTAAATTCCACATATGAGTGAAATCATATGGTATTTATCTTTGACTGACTTGTTTTGCTTAGCATTATACTCTCTAGATCCATCCATGTTGTTGCAATGGCAAAATTTCATTCTATTTCTGAGTAATATTTAATTGTGCATATATACCACATATTTATCCATTCATCTATCGATGGTGGAACACTTGGGCTGCTTCTGTATTTTGGCTAAGCAAAAGTTTAAGAAAAAAAATGTTATAGGACTACATAAAAACTTTGTGCTCTTGAAAGTAGTTTTCTTACAGGGATTAATATCATTATGCCATTTGAACCCTATATTTGTGAATTTAATATGCACATATATAGTTACAAAAGTTTCTTTAATTCTAAATATTTGTTGTAGTTTATTAAAAACAGAATATCTTATCAAATACATTAGTACATGACTTCTTATTTCTACTTCCTTCATTCAACAAATAATTTAAAGTACCTACTCTGTACCAAACACTGTTCTAGACATGAGGTGGTGATCCCATCTTGAATGTTGATAGTACAAGAAGGTGATACAAGGTCTTTGTAAACACTCTTTCTCCTGAGTTCCAGATCCACATTGTCCTCAACAGACACACTACACTTGGAGGTTCCCCAGGACTGTCTGAAAGTGAGCTCATTGTCCTGTAGTCCATGCCCCCATTCTACCAGGGAAGTCTAATTCTCTCCTTATATTCCTCCCTCACCTGTAAAAAAGCTTTCCAAAATGTTAACTTGACTATGCAATGCGATTGAAACTCTCCACAGCTCTCATGCCTACAGAAATATTTCACAGATATCTCTATGAAAGCCCTAAAAAAAGAGTGAAGATGAATAAGCTGGTAGGAAAGGGAATGTAGGCCAAAATGACCAGCCAGCATGAGATATTTTCCAAAATCTCATGATTTACCCTTATAACTTATGTAATTTTACATATTAATCCACAACATGTCTTTATTTTTTTATTAAGATGTTTTAAAATTATTACTTTTTAATATTTTCTCACTTGAGTAGATTTTCCCTCCCAGGTCTTTGAGTACAATTGATTTCCTAGGCAAATGGCCATATAGATTTTCTGACTTCCATGTACCCCTGAACATATGCCCTAGTTAGAGATGCACCTAATGTATAAAGATCAGACTTCTTTGTACAACGTTCATGAGGGTCAGTATTGTCAAATGGTTAGGAATATAGGCTGTGGAATTTAATTGCTTATTTGAATCCTGATTCTGTTGTTTGCTAGTTGTATGATCTTGGGCAAGTTATTTAATCCCTCTAAACTCATAAAACAGAGATTATAATGGCACCTCCTTTAGATTTGTTGTTAGGATTATGAAATGAAACAAGAACTCAGCCTGGTGTCTGGCCCATATCAAATGATCCATACAAGTTTATTCATCTGTTAAAGTTCCAAGGAACAACTTGCAAATTCTTATACAAGCCATGCTATTTCATATTGGTCTGCCTTTGGTCTAGAATACTCCATAATGCTGTGATGGAGAATAGAAATACGTTACACTAGCTTCTCTAAAGGGGAAGAAAAGCCAGTAATCCCATTAAAACATGACAATTTTTTATGTCATTGTGTAAAAACATTTATCATCAAAACAGAAAATCAAATTGTGAGCATTTTCACTTTGGAGAAGCTGAATGAGTGTCATCAGGATTGCAGCATCTGATGCTACAGCTGAGGATGACAACTCTCAGCTCATAGGCCCATCCACTCTATGCTCTTCCTTATGTTCTCCAACCTTATTAGGCTGTTGAATTTCTACTTGCTCTTCTCTTCCCATCCTTTCTCCATCTTTTTACTGTTGATTACCTGTCTTGATTTCGGAAAAAAATCTATCTATCTATCTATCTATCTATCTATCTATCTATCTATCATCTATCTATCATCTATCTATCTATCTAATCTATCTAATGCAGCTCAACTATTCATGAATCACCTGCTTTCTGGAGTCTTCACTGATATTATAAGATAACATTACATTGAAATAAATCACCTATTAGGAGACTTTAGCTTGAGAAAAGCTCTGCTTAGCTAAATAATGTTGGCATTTCCAAATTATGAACCTCAACATGTTTATGCTCCTTTACACACTCCACTTATATATATACACTCCAAATGCACACTAAATCTTGCGGCCTCATGTGGCTCAGTCTCTGTAAAGAATCACATCCAAAGAAGCATGGCTGGACAGGACAAAAATGATTTCATAATATATTCTAACTCTCTCTCCAAATAACAAAGGGGATTCAATTTTACTTCAGAGTAACTCTTCTCAGAATTATTTTATCCATTCTTCTGTTTTCTTATGCTCCACATTATAAATGTGCTTACATTAGAGCCTTCAAAATGCTCTCTTTAGCTTTAGTTTCATGTGTCTATTCTTTTTCTCACTACTTCATTTTTTCCCTTATGCAGTCTAATTTAGCTCCTTTATCCCTTCATTCCACTGCTATCATTTCCTGTCTCTTTCTTCTCCCTATTTTTCCAATTTTGTGTCTCAAAAGGTCTCACAAAGCTAAGCAATAAAGTTAGTAAATACTCTTCCTTAGTTAAAAGGAAGACATACGTGACTAGATAAGTTGTGAATTAAAGGATTAAAAATCTGGTCCCTAGCAGCACACTTATTTGTTCCTTCACTGGACTGGGAGCTCCTTGAGGGCGTGTCATATTTATCTCTGTGTCTACAACACTCAACATAGGGCCTGGCACATAATAATATTTAGTTGGATAAATGTTGAAAATCATTATTTTTCTATAAAGGACTTCTTAAATAGAAATTCATAAAAAATGAACTTGGTTTTTAATCTCTAGTACAACCAAGAAGATTCTAAGACTCCTTATCCAAAGATTATTTGTTTGATTTTAATTGGCCATGGTGGTCTTACCACTTAGTCTCTTTCTTCATCTGTGTCTATATACCTGTGTCTATGATATGCCTAATTATAAGTCACCATATGAAGACATGAAAGAAATATTTTAGTTGATAACTTGACCCAACTTTGTGAAAAGTTTGAATTATGTCTCAACTTTAGCTTTGAATTCTGAGTTTGATCAAGTTTTAAAAGTAGAGAAACCCTGTATGAATTAGAACCATCCAAGGTCGACAAGGCTGCCCATTACTACAGACATAGACTCAAAAGAACATGGTCAGTTCTTACTTTCCACTTCCCTCTGGCCTCTTTCTTCATCTTCTGTACTACCTGGATAGACCTTTTCTCTTCCTTTTCTCTGCCATCTTTGGGAGTACAGTTCCTTTAATATTCAATATTGAAGACCTTCCAGAGGAAATAAGCATGTGATGCCATATAATGAGAACATTATAGAAACATTTTATTATTTAATTAGACCAAAGTCCTTTAGCCATGTTCAAGCTCAAGCATTATCTACTAATTTTGATGAACAAACATATCTACAGTGCATGGGATAGAATAGGGGAAAAAGTGGGTTCCTTGAGGAGAGGGACCCTCTTTGATTTCTCTTTATATCTCCAATCAATAGTCTAGTGTTTGGCCCACAGCTGTCACTCAATAAATGCTTGTTGAGTGAAAGAGTAAATTAAATTTAATCTTGCCTTCATGGAGCAGAGAATATAGTACTAATCACATTGGAAATGGTATAGGCAATAATAGAGGTGGAGTTACAGTGTGATGGAAACAAAGAGGAGGAGGAGATTAATGATTGGCATGAAAAATATTCTTTATATTCCCATACTATATGTCCAAGTTCAACAGCAGCACTCATAAAATGAGAAGCCCTGTAGTATAAAAAATTTGATTGCAGGTTTCTGTTCACAGAGGGAAACTAAAATTAGAAAGAAACTGCCTGCGTTTTGATATGAAGGAAGAATATAGTTTTTACAACATACTTACAGGAAAAACCAAACCCAAAAGACAGAAGCAACCTCCATTCTCCAAAGGAACTGGGTGGAGGATGTTTAACTAAATGAGGTTCTCTTGCAGATTATAATGAGAGTAGAGAAAGAAGGACAAAACAGGGTAGAGTGAGATGATATATAAAAGGAATAAAAATGATCAAAATTGAAAACCCTTAAAATAAATTGACAACCCTTTTGTTCAGAAGAAATGCCTTTAGTTTTTCAGTGGAAGGCCTACAAATTACCTTTTCAGAAGATGTTTAACCCATATTTAATGCAGAGAAACAGACAAAAGAGAATCTCTCAAATTTTTTGTTTGTTTAAAACTCATTCCTCTGCTTATTCATTTCTTCCTTCATTTAGATCCTCTGTACATGAGACTTTATTGTGGGAGAATCTTTAGACCTTATGACACATCTCTGAGAGATATGAACCATTCCAATCCATTTAGATGAAATGAAGCAGGTTTTCCTAGATCTAGTTATTCAATTGCTTTGGTGCTGGAAATAGTGATATTGACATAATCCATGCTGAATCATTTGACAGAATATTATGATTTTTACTTCACTGTGGTCAACTCTTTATGGTCAAAGTGGCAATAATAGATAAGATTTATTTGGCTGCTTTATAATAAACCTGTATAACTAATCATGAAAGATAAAGCATTGACCTTAGGCTTAAAACATTTACTTTTTTGGATTGAGAAAAGAATATAATAAAATTTTTAATAACTCTTGAAAGCATCTTAAACAGAGAATTAATTTGTTACCTGAGGCTTAGGGTTGGTGTATTGGCTCTGGAACGCACTGATATCAGTTATTCTCACTCTGGCTTTTGGATGTTGAAAATCCTCTCTCTCTTTTTATTTTTGGATGGGAATGGGGCAGAGAGAGAGAAAGAGAGAATCTTAAGCAGGCTCCATACCCCAGCATGGAGCCCAACATGGGGCTTGATCTCACAACCCTGAGTTGATGATCTGAGCTGAAATCAAGAATCAGGCACTTAGACTGACCCACCCAGTTGTCCTTTGAAAATCTCTTTTGCCTGCCATCTATAAAATATAGTTCTCCAGTTCTTGGGCAAAATTCTCACTTTCAACTTTACCATTAAACTGAGTAAACTGTCTGAAATCTAGTAAGAACAGGAAAGCGCATATGCTGGCTAATTATATAGTTTGGTGAATACCAAATACAAGGCATGTAAACTGTCAAGTTGCAAATAAGTAGAAATGTAACATTTCTTTAATTCAGAGCTGTTGGTATCTTTTGATGGTTACTGCTCAGGGATAGCTCTGTGACCAGCCTTCACCAAACTGCCATCCCTTGAATATACCCTACGTTCTCATATGCTTTTCCTTTGTACATCCTTTACCTCTGTCCAGAAATATTTTCCCCTTCTTTAAATTTTTTAAATTTATTTATGATAGTCACAGAGAGAGAGAGAGAGAGAGAGAGAGAGAGAGGCACAGGGAGTAGCAGGCTCCATGCCAGGAGCCCGACGTGGGATTCCATCCCGGGTCTCCAGGATCGCGCCCTAGGCCAAAGGCAGGCGCCAAGCCGCTGCGCCACCCAGGGATCCCTCCCCTTCTTTATGTTTAGACGTGACCTCTTCTTCTGTGAAGTCCTAGTTCCCACAGCAGAATCTCTCCTAATCCAGCTATTTGCTCTGATATACTTGCATAACATTTTTTGTAACTATTTTTTGTTGTGATAGACTATACATAACATATAATTTGCTGTTTTGCCCATTTTAAATGTATAGTGCTCACATCATTGTGCAACCATCACCACCATCCACTCCCAGCCTTTTTCCATCTTCCTAAACAGAAACTCCATACCAATTAAACAGAACTCCCCTTCTCTCCTCTTAACCCTCAGCAACCACCACTCTACTTTCTGTGTCCATGAATTTGACTACTCTAAGTACCACATATAAAGTGCAGTCATACAGTACTTGTCCTTTTGTAAGATTGTTTTATTTAACTTAGCATAACGTCATCAAGATTTACCATGTTTAAGCATGGGTTAGAATTTTCTTCCTTTTTGAAAGTTACTTGTTATACAGGCCATGTTTTGTTTATATATTCATCTACTGATGGACAATGGGTTGCTTTTATGCTTTGGCTATTGTGAATAATGCTGCTATGAATGTTGGTGTACAAATATTGGTTCAAGTCCTTGCTTTAAATTCTTTTGAAAATATGCCAGAAATGGAATCACCAGATCACCTGATATGCCCATTTTTTGATTTTATATTGCTTTCCATAGTGACTGTACCACTTTAAATTCCCACCAGAAATGCACAAAGGTTCCAGTTTTTCCAGATCCTTGTCAAAAATTGTTATTTCTATTTTTTTTTAAATAACAGCCATTCAAATTTGTGTGGGGTGGTATCTCATTGCAAGTTTGACTGATTTACACTTCCCTAATGATTAGTAATATTAAGCATCTTTTCATGTGTTTTTCTGGCTATTTGCATATTTTCTTTAGAGAAATATATGTTCAAGTCTTTTGCCTCTATTTTAATTGGGTTATTTGTTTTTTGTTATTGGGTTGTAGGATTTTTATATATTCTGGATACCTTATCAGATACATGATTTATTTAAATTATTTAAAATGTGATAAAATTCTAAAGTGTTCTAACCATCCAACTGCATAATTGGATTTCTAAAAGTGGATTTTTCTGGCTTTGTGTATTATTTGAAACCATTATTGAAGCAAGGGTGCACTAATGAAGTTTTTGAAGTGCTGCAGATGAAATTTGGACATGAGTGGGGGAGAAAGAAAGGTGGGTATCTTTGAGACTTTATTTTGAAGATAAAATAAAGAGGACTTTATGATTGATTAGATATCAGAAATTAGGGCATGAAGTGTCCTTTAGTCAGTAACTCTGGGAAAAGAAAGTTAGAAAATAAGCAGTTCATTCTTTTAAAGAGTACCTAGCCCTGAGCTATGCACTTTGAGTTATATAAAAGAAGTAGATGACAGAGTGTTTACACATAGAAATTCAAACTCTAATGGCACCAAGACTTGCAAATTGTAATAGAGTATACAAAGTCATAAACGAATGTTCTATTTGAGGTGAAGGGGCTAAGTGTACAAAAAATTCTTAAAAAAAAAAAAAGATCCTGGTAGGTTGAAGGTTTCATGGGGAATGAAGTCTCTGAAACAAATACAAGACTCAGCTAGGCAGACAGGAAGAGCGAGAAGCCGTCACAAGTACAGGCAACTAAAATACCACAGGATCCGTCAAGATGGTTGCCTATGAAGTGGAAAAGAAGACAGCTAGCCTGACTATACAACTGCTTGGATGGAGATCATTGGAGGATTAATGGGAAGTGGCATCAGGATCATCAGAGCTTTTGGGACTTAATTTATAAAATGCTTTCCCTTAATTTATTTCATTTAATCTTCATCATTAAATAGGCAAGGCAATAGGATTATTTCCTTATTTTATAGATTGGAGGTAGAATATTTAAACGGTGAAGTGTTTTACTCAAGTTTACACAGCCAGAGATTAAATTAGAACTAGAACCCAAACCTTCTCATTGTCTTAGCTCTTCTCTTTTTACTACACAATTTGTTTTTGCTGTGGCAGAATAAAAATTAGGGGTTTGGCTGGGTGCTTTGTTATTTGGGGCAGAGGGTTATGAATAATTTAAAAAGACTATACTGATTTCATTTAAAATTGAAAGCCAAAAAAATAAAATAAATAAATAAAATAAAATAAAATAAAATAAATAAAATAAAATAAAATAAAATAATAAAATAAAATAAAATAAAATAAAATAAAATAAAATAAAATAAAATTGAAAGCCATGTCAAGTTTTGGTTTCAGGATATTGATCATGTTTATTTTCAGAGTCACATGAAATATGTCATTTTTCCCCCTAGCACTATTCAGATACCAAGAAGACAGGGGCTGGAGTTTCTAAGTTAACAGAGTTGTTTGTTTGTTTGTTTGACAGAGAGAGAGAAAGAAAGAGAGAAAGAAAGAGAAGGAAAGTACAAGCAGGGGGGCAGCGGGCCAAGAGAAGAGAGAGACAGGGGCTTGATCCTAGGACCCTTGGTACCATGACCTGAGCTGAAGGTAGACACTTAACCAACTAAGCCATTCAGGCACCCCTCTAAGTTAAGAGGGCTTTAACATTTATCTCCAACCTGACCCATGTGCTTATGAAACCACTACAAAGGAAACAAAACAAACCTTGCCATGGAGATTTCTTTTTGAATTAACTGTATGATTTGATAAAGAAAAAAGGGCCTCTGGTTACTATGTTCAGCTTCCATAGATTTTATCAGAATGACTGAATGTCTAAAATATGATTTTTATGATTTCCTGATTAGTTCAATTCTCTTCTCTCATTTGACTACATGGTGGTTTCTATAAAGATTCTGAAAGCTTTGTAGACATGAGTCTTTTCAAGAAGATGGTGGCCAAAATCAAACTTTAGAAAACTGAAAATACACTTTACATTTTGATCATGTCTCTATAAGATTAGAATCTCTATACTTTCTCTGTAGAGGCTTAGTGTCTGGTATTACTTTAAAAAATATTCTGAATTTTTTGGGCATAGAACTCAATTATAAAATAGTGCTGTTTGTGTGTGACTCATGTGTGCATCTATATCTATCTATCTATCTATCTATCTATCTATCTATCTATCTATCATCTATCTATCTATGAATCATGCTTGTTTCTTTTAAATTCAACAAGTATTTATTAATATTAAGAGGAGCAAGCTCTATGCCATGGACACAGAAAACTCTTAAAGAAGCACAGAATGTGATGAGTACAGTTGGCATAAGAGAGAGAGAGAGAGAGAACTATGGAAAATTGAAGAGGTGAGGAGGGGGTACTTTAGACATTTAAGCAGAATCTAGAAGAATGGGTAGGATTTTATCAGATAGAGAGGGAAGTAAGACATACTCAGTGGGAAAGAGCAAAGACTAAGGCCTAATGTGAGAAAAAGATAAATATATTTGGGAAATCAGGAATAACAAATATTTATAGCTTCCTTGGGTACAGATTGGATGGTGGAAAGTAGTGTTGCAAAAATGTTTAGGTCAGATTTTAAAAAGTGAACTTAATTTGGTAGGCCATATGTAACCATTGATATATATGGAATAACATAGTGACAAAAATCTCAGTGGCTTTGATATATAGATAGGATTGGAGCAGAGAAAAGTCAAATGCTATGGGTTTGTCCAGCAGAGAACTCTAAAATTCCAAATTAGCAGTAACAGGCTTGATTAGGGATAATGATGGCTAAAAGGAATGAGGGAATATGTAATAGATTATTTTTAGTGAGAGTGATAGAGAGTTGATTAATGGTCAGCTTTGGTCATTTTTGCTCTAAGTACGTTTAGTTAGGAATTTTTGCCTTTTATCAGTGCAACACATTTTCTCCTTGAGTATACTCTTCTACTCTGGCTGCCATCCTGTATGAGATAAAAATGTGAGAAGCAGAGGTGGAGCTTCAGTATTTTCCTGTGCTCACTGGGCTGATTTTGCTGACAATTTGCTTCTTCCTTGATTTGTGAAGGCCTTCTGGAGATGTGGAAAGGGACAGTCTTAACTGGTAAGGGGCCGCCCTATAGTTAAGATTACATAAGCAGAAAGGGTTAATCATATATATAGAAAATCCTGAGACCAGTGCAGGAAATTCTGAAGAAAATCATGAGATGAGAGAAAGGTCCAGAAATCAATTCCAATACTCTACCTCTGTACTCTCTGTAAGTCTGGTGTCTCTAAACATATCTCATGGCCCAGCACACCCTTCTCCAGGATCTTTATCATTTAGACCAACACTCAGTGGCTCAGCATCATCAGTCACCCAGTATTGACCCAAGTTTGATAAACTTCTTCTACCTTGATCTTTGTGTTCAAAGCTCTATTCTAGTATCCTTTTTGGTACTCTCATTCCCCTTTGGCCTTGGACCCCTGATATATTCTTGTTTGTTTCCCTGAGTCCCTGACTTCAAACGTAAATGCAGGTTCCTGACCCGTCACCTAATGAGTAACCTACTGCATAGCCAATATCATCCATCCTGCTTTTCCTGAAACTCTTCTTTTGCACTAGCTTAAGAAGCTCCACTATCCTGCTCTTACCTGGCTTCTCCTGTTGCTCTGATTGTGAAAGGAAATGCCATATTCTCCAGACCACTATGTAGGAGCCTCCAGTTTCAGCTCCTCTGTCACTCTGCTTCCAGAAAGGTGGATTTTCTCAATTCTGAGCCATTCAGTGGACACCTCTGATGTTACTGGTTTTGCCTGATGATTCTGGAGTTCAGAGAAAAAATGTTTTAAGAAGTCAGGCCCAAATAGAGAGCTATGGAGGTAAGGAGCAATGTGCTAGGTGAGAGAGAAGGGAAATATGCAGACTAACTTTGTAATTTGCTCATTTTTCTTAACTCAGGAAGCTCAAATTTAAATCATTTCTCTAGATAAGAAATTAATACCAAATAATTTTTGTTGTTGGTCTTTCACTTTATTAAAAATAAACTAAGGGTATATTTTTATAGTAATATAATTTACAGCACTAAAATCATTATGACTCAATGTTTTCTTGACTTAGGACTGTAAAAGAGATTCCTTCACTTCAATGGTAAGGATAGGGAAGAGGAGTGGAGAGTACCACTTGTGTGAATCTGATATGATTACCATAAATCTTTTTTTTTAAGATTTTATTTATTTATTCATGAGAGACACAGAGAGAGAGAGAGAGGGAGGCAGAGACACAGGCAGAGGGAGAAGCAGGCTCCATGCAGGGAGCCCGACGTGGGACTCGATCCCGGGTCTCCAGGATCACACCCTGGGCTGAAGGCGGCGCTAAACCGCTGAACTACCTGGGCTGCCCTGATTACCATAAATCTATGCAAACTGTACATACCTCTCCTTGATCAAGTTGTATGCAAATTGTCTGCACTATGTGTGGAGGTAATGACTAGAGTGATGTGTTGTATATGTGTTTGTGGAGTAGTGTTATTTTTAAGGAAAAATATTTAACTATTTGAAGCAGACTAGTCAAATACTAGTTGCCTCTTCCTTTAAAAGGAGGAACAAACCACTTATCCCTAAGTGTGGTGCTGAACCAGATCATCCCTCAGGTACCTTTTCTTCTATCTAGATATTTTGATTTTCTCCAAAAGTTTTGCAGGTGAAGATGTGTACAAATAACTTCTTTGTTTTTCTCTCTGAGGAATGTAGAAGCCCAACCATGTTTCTGTTGTAGGAATCAAGAAGCACTTTTATGTAGTTGAAAAATAACATATTTCAAGGATGCTAGATGTTACTGAAAATCAAAGATGCAAATATGAAAACACTACTCAATAGGCTGAAAGATATTTAATCGGGACAGTACTTGAAAGGGGAAAAATTCTTGATCTATCATAGGCAAAATCATTAATATTTACAGTAGTAATGATTACTATAACAAGAATGGTAATTTTTTTCTCCTGGGTTATTTTGATTGTATCAGATCTGAAACCGTTTAGCATTTTTGTTAGAGACATTAGTGTTAATGTCATGTTAACCATTACCTCAAAGGCAATGAATTATACTTTAAATGTTACTCAGTATTCCAAATTCTTCTTCAATAAATATTTATGGAACATCTCCCATTGTCAGGTATGATGTTAGTGCTGTGCATACAATGAACAGAACAGGTTCTCTTCTCTCATGAATTTCCCTGCAATGATACTAATCATTCAGCTACTTGTGGTCATTAATCAAACAGAATGTTACAAGAGCTTAAATTATTCATTAAGTAAGCAGTAATTACTGACAGGCAGGTAGTATACTGAGGACACAGCATGAACAAAATGAACTGTCTCTTACCCTTATGAAGTGGACTGCCTCTTAGTAGATAGGGAAAAGTAAATGAACACTTAAAATATATCAGTGCATTATATGAAGAAGTACCTGGGGTATGGAGAAAATATAAAAGTCATCTAACCATGCCTTTAGGAGTCTGCAAAGGTTTCCCAGAGGAAAGGCCCAAGTTAAGGCCTCCCAAATATATAGGAATCAGCCAGAGCTTTGGGTACAGAATAGCTTGTGGAAAGGCCTGAAAACAGGTAACCGGGAGAAATGTGGTATGAGTGGCCCAGAGGATGTTTGGGGGCAAAGGGGTGAACCGTGAGACAGGAAGAGTCAGATCATTAGGGCTTTGCCTGCCATTCTGAGGCTTGGATTTGTTTTATAGTGAAATGGAAACAACTGAAGTGTTTTAAACATGGAAGATACATGATTAGGAACAGGTCTGTGTAAAGAATATACTTATATTTCCACTCCATCTCTGAAAGGTCTGTAACCCCAAAGTATGGTTTTTATGTATGTTTTAATTTGGCATGGGATTCAGGCTCAGATGTTTCAACTTATCTGAAGTCAAATGTCAATTTAAAATTACTGTTTACAGAGTAAACTGCCCTTTTAGTTTGGATGTTTTTCCTTGCTGCTTTGCCCCAGTAAGCACCATAATCTTGGGTCTCTATTTAGACATCCCATCACGGATACTATCCTCATTTAGAATGTGAGCAGAAAGGTTCTAGTGATCCCACAAAAGGCAAATATTTGGAATGTTTGTCCCTGTCACAATATATATTCCAGAGATGCAGTTTCTGTCCAACATATTCTTTAATTTCTTCCGTTAATATCTGGGTGAGACTCTTAACTAAATACTAATATGTCTTTAATACCTGCTAATCTTCATTCTAACAGAAAAGTTAGGTCCTAGATTTGGTCTGTCTGCAGGTAGCTACTGCTGGAGGAGGGGAACATAAGGCACTCAGGCCCTGGCAAGGAGCACAGGGAGCAATCCAGGACCAAAGTCTTGAACTGGCAAAATTGGGAAGTTGCAAATGAAGAAATCCGATCATTAAAATCTAACTTACTGCAAGGGAGTTAGAACTCCATGTCTGTTTCACTGTATACTGGGGATTCAGCTCTCCTTTGGATTTCTTAGTCAAGGTGATTTAACCACAATGCCTCTGTGGTAAGACAAGAGTTTCTGGTTTTCCTGAAATAGGAGATCAGTTTCTAGGCTCACATACAATAGTCTTGTCTTGAGTGTTTGATGGATCACTGGACTTTTAGTATGTGATTATGATATGGAATGATATTTTTATTTTCAGGGGTATTTTATATCAGCCTTCATAGCAAATTTTTTCAAGGCAGGAAAATATATCGTATGCAAACCAATATTTTACTAATGTGCCTTCCTCTTGTTCCTCCTCTCACATTCAAGAATATTTCTCCTGAATGCAATACAGAGAGCTGACTCCAGGACCTGAACTGGAGGTGCTTTAGGAAAAAAAACAAAACAAAAAAAACTGATGGTTTTAAAGAACAGATATAAGTTTCTCAAGGATTATATTGCTGATCTAATGCAGACAATGGATCTTTTAAACACTGAAGCTTGAATTTTAGAACAAATGACAAAAGGAGACATTTTTAAAAAGCTGCTGCAATCTCTATCTGGATATCCAAGGTTGAGACTGTAATTGTGCATTGGTAATTATTTGGTTTCTGGAACACACTCTTTTTCTTTTAAATTCTTTGTTATAAAAATATTAAATTTTAAAATTAAGTAATAAATGGACATATATTTTTTCCTTAAGTGACTATTTTGAACCCAGTACAGTCATTAGTATAGCTCTTGATTGACACTTGTCTTTAGTCCAGTAAATTCCTCTGAGGAGCTCATGGCTTAGAAGGAATACAAATTTTACATACATAAAATCTGTGGAAAATAACTACTAAGGCCATAGCTACACTATACAAACATATGGACTATTGCCAAATATCAAGACCATTTGCAAAGGATATTATTTTGTTTCAAGTTTTTTTTTAAATTACAGTTAGCATACAGTATAAGAGTCTCAGAAGTAGAACTTAGTGATTCATCACTTACATATAACACCCAGTGCTCATCACATGTGCCCTCCTTAATATCCATCACCTACTTAATCCATCCCTCTGCCCACCTTCCCTCTGGTAACCCTCAGTTTGTTCTCCATAGTTAAGAGTTTGTTTTATGATTTGCCTCTCTTTTTTTTCTTCCATGTTCACCTGTTTTGCTTTTTAAATTCCATATGAATAAAATCCTATGGTATTTGTCTTTTTCTGACTTATTTTGTTTAGCATAATACACTGTAGCTCCATCCGTGTCATTGTAAATGGCAAGATTTCATTCTTTTTTATGACAAAAGACCCTGAAGAACAAAAGCAATCTTGAAAAAGAAAAGCAAAGCTGGAAGCATAACAATTCTGGATTTCAAGCTATATTACAAAGCTGTAGTCATCAAGACAGAATGGTACTGACACAAAAACAGATATAGATCAATGGAACAGAATAGAAAACCCAGAAATGGACTCACAATTATATGGCCAACTAATTTTTGACAAAGCAGGAAAGAATAACCAGTGAAGAAAAGACAGTCTTTTCAACAACGGTGTTGGGAGAACTGAACAGCAATAAGCAGAAGTTTAAGTGGATTACTGGAAATCTGCAAAGGATTTAAATGGTAACTGTAAATTATAATATATGAGTATGCTATTTCTATGTGCATAGGATGCCCTCTGATTTTGGGAAAGAGTCATAGATTATCTAGGTTTTCTCAATACGTCAATAAGACATTTAAATCTATACACATCTTATGGATGGTTCTAAATCTATCTTTGTGGGCTCTAAACAGTGATGTCCTGGTAAATATATAATAACTTTCTGTGAAAACAAACAAAGAAAGGGACAGGGAGAGAGGAAGGGAGAGAGAAAGAGAGAAAAAAAGAAAGGAAGGAAGGAAATAAAGGAAAAAAGAATAAATGAAGAGAACAAAAGAAATGAGAAAAAGAAAGCCCAGGTTTGTAGTGTTTGCCAATTCCCATAGTATAAATACTCCTAATACGGCTTGTTTCAAACTACCAATGAGGTATCATTACATGCAGAATTGGAAAAGAGATACATACTATTCATCGGCTTTTGGAAGAGTAGAGTTTAGCTCCAGCACATCACTGGCTGTGATAATTTTTCAGGACTCCAAATCTCATCATGTAACTCAGTGCTATAGGCATGAGTTCTGTAAAGAAAAAAAAAAAAAAAAAAAAAAATATATATATATATATATTTAAGATAATTTTGGATTCTTTCTCTCACACACACATATGCAGACTTAAAAATTAAGTCAACACTACATAGTACATATAGAACAAGACATTCTGCTAGGTTTTATAGAGAATAAAAAATAATGTAAGATATACTTGCCCTTACAGTCTGGTTTGGGATATTGAACATAAATCCTTAACAATGGAAGTAATAAAGATTGAAATAATAGAATAAATAATAGTTCAGGGAATTAGAGATAAATAACAGATAGTAAACAATGAACTATCAAATGATAAGTGAGTCAATAATTACCTGATGAAAAAAAGAGTGAAGAAATTCATAAACAAGAAAACTAAGGCTTATGGACATTAAACAAGTTACTGAGGTCTATCACTAGGTAAATGCTGGACCTGGGGCTGGAATTCAGGTTTCTCTGGTCCCAAAACCTTAAGTGCACTATTAAATTGGGAAGCAAATTTTAGGATAAAGTTATAAAAACTTTGAACGTATAGAATAAGGAGTCCAGAAATTGTTTTGCAGGGTAATATTTTATAGAAAACCAGTAACCAAACCCTTGAAAACTGAACCAAAAAGTGGAATGTTCAAACATCTTGTTTTTCTCCTTCTGTGATATTTTATTGTCTTTTGATTTTGGAGTCCATTGATGAGAAAGTGGGACACAGTATGTGCAAAAGCTGAATATTACAAATGTCTGAGATAATGCTTTATGGGTTAGGTAAGTATGTAGTTAACTTTCAAAACTGGTTGATACTTAATCAGAAAATACATAAAGATAAGACTTCAATACTGGGAGTCTATGGCTTCCTCAAACCATCTCTTTAATTGTGTTTATATAAAATTAATAAAAGAAGATGAACCATGGATTCTTTATTAATAAAAGAGGATGAACCACACATTACCAAAGAACCACACATTCTTTTTATCTGTATGATGCAGAGTGACAATCAAGCAATTATTATTTATTCTTGTGTCAACAAGTCCTTTGCCATTGCACAGGGAACTTTTGACTATCAGCTTTGTGAAAATTCTTTTTGTGCCCCATAGTCAGGATGCTTTTGATGCATAGGAATCTGAAGAACAGAGGGGCCTAGGTGGCACAGTTGGATAAGCCTCAGACTGTTTCACTTCAGGGTCATGAGATAGGGCCTGTGTTGGGCTTTGCACTCAGTACCAAGTCTGTTTGGGTTTCTCTTTCCCTCTCTTTCTGCCCTCCTGCCCTGACACTTGCTCATGCACTTTCCCTCTCTCTCTCAAATACATACATACATACATCTAAAAAAAGAAATCTGGAGAAGAAAAATACATCTTTCAATAAAAATATTCCGGTCTTTGCTCATTTCTCTTGGACAGCAAAGATGAGAAACTATTTTGTTTTTTTGTTTGTTTGTTTTTGTTTTTTTAATGAGATGGTTCTGGAAATGAAAGACTGCCTGTTAATTTAAGTAAAAAAGTCTGTCTAATTTAAAGTTACTGTTTAGTTGCAAATCATTAAACATATTGCCAAGTAACTTTTTATAAGATACTCATAGTGCCTATAAATATATTTAAAATGCAGGGGAGGAAAGTTTTTTCTTTCTCTGAAAGATAATTTAAAAAAAGAAACTGCCTTGTAATTTATAGATAATAATATTGGGCAGTATATATGCATTTTCGTTTTGGTTTTAAATAAATTCTCTAAGGTTCTAAAACCACTCTTACTAGTCTATAAGATAGTCTTTATTCTGTTAGACACTTCATACCTTTTCTCCGCACAGCATGGCTAATGAAAAGAAATTTGCATTGTGCAATGAGTGCACAGACCAAATATTACAAAAGTTTGAGATAATGCCTTACCAGTTGGGTAAGCAGAACAACTTTAAGTTGGAAAACCACTCAAAAAAGAAAAGCACTACTGGTTACTAAAAAGATTTGAATTGTGTAAGATATAGCCTTTGGGTCAGTGTTTTTAAAGCTTTCTTATATATGTCTTGAACCCATTTGAAGTTTGACAGAAGATATCTACACATAGGTGCATAATTTTTCATACCAGTGTAAAAGATATGCTATCTAAAATACGTCCATAGATCTTCAAGGGTCCAATCAAATATGCTTACATAACACACCATTTTCTATAAAACTATAAGTATCAACTATAAAATGATATCTAGTATTTTAGCATCTATATTTTATTTATAATTTAGAGTAAAATAAGTCAACCAGACTACTTCAAGCAAGTGTTTCTTTCAATTTAGATTCTTAAAACATTCATTAAGAATGTTTAAAAATGGGATGCCTGGTGGCTCAGCGGTTGAGCATCTGCCTTGGGCTCAGGGTGTGATCCCCGGGGTTCGATAGGGAGCTCGCTAATCCCTCTACTTATGTCTCAGCTTCTTTCTCTGTGTCTCTCATGAATAAACACAAATGAAATCTTAAAAAAGATAAGATTGTTTAAAAATGTTTTTCTACAGAACCAATATGTTAATAAAAACATGGTCTCTTCACTGTTATTATCCCATGATTCATACTGACTGATTCCAAGATCATTTGAAGCTTAACTTTAAGTTCAAACTATATAAAAGTTTACACTATTTTTTATTTATTTATTTATTTTTATTTTGAAAGACTAAAAATGTCACTTGGGAATAAAGGATGGGGAAGCACTGGGAGGGTACATTAGTTTTTAGTTCATGGGACAAAGAACTATTTTATCTTAATGTTTGTGATCCCCTAATTTTATGATCTTTCTAGTCAGCTTTGTACTGGATTGTGAAAGAACTCTAGAGCTGACATTTTACAGAGTAGAACAGAAGGGAGGCAAGGGCATCTTTAGAGTAGTATCCAGGCATTAAGGTTTAAAAAGCCTAACAATTAAAGGATTTTCTCAAAATTGATGTCTTAATCATAAAAGCCAACAGCTACAAGCTCTAGGGCTTAAAACAAGCAAACAAAAAGCTGTTTTGACCATATTTGGCAGCCAGACAAGCTTTAGTAAAACAGCATTACCATTCAACACCTTTTGGAGTTTACTTTTATTCATGTGCTTTCTAGTGACTAGAACAAGTGTGCCTTGATGTGTGCTATCCAATTTCCTCCGTATGCACCATTCAAGGCTCCTGGCATGAGGATTCATCATATGTTCTGCCCACCAGTGTATGTATAGGCTTCTTTATCCAATAATCTGTGGAGACAACTAGTTCATGGGAAAGTGTGTGCACACACAAAATTATCGACAGCATGTGGATCAGGACCAGGAGACTACCTACTCTGGTGCAGTCACCCTTTGCCTACCCTATTCTATCTTTTCTAAACTTTTCTTCAAATACATCTCTTTTCCTTCTTCCCATGAATAAACACATCACAGTTATAAATGAGTCATTTGAAGGAAAGATGAAGAAAATGTCTAGTACAGCTTTCATTGGATGAGTTTCCCCTATGTCTGCCTCTCTGGGCTTTCTGTCTTGGTGTCACAAAACGGCACTGCTCTCAGTGGTAACAGATAACAGATTACAGTCCTACTGGTTTGCCACTTCCTTCATGCTCAAGACAATAAGAAAAGACGGTTACTTGGGCAATGAGGAGGTCAGACATTGCTAACAATCTTTACTTTTTATGCTCTGACTGTACTGGTGAGTTTATGAAAGGGAATGAGTAACTGCTGGTCTTCCTAGTGTGTTAGCACAACAGTTCTCTGCTTTTGATACCAATGCAAGAGTATTTAAGGCTATCAATAACTGTCCAATTTCAAAGTTATACACTTTTAATTGTACATAATTTATGTATTTTACTCATACTTAAATATTGAATTGACTCTACTTATTTCTTATTCTTTTCTATGATCTTCTCATATATGTGTGCTCCATATCCATGTTTTAACAAAACCAGCAAGAACAGTTTGTCTTGAGACTGTCTGCTGATATTGTACAGGGTAATTTAGTTGGTAGAAAAATGCATACCCACAAAAAGCTTTCTTCAAGGAGACAGGGTATGCCAATGCTACTTCTATTATCAATCTGTTGGATGGCTTTAAGTAAGCCTCTTAACCAGTTTACTTCTATTTTATTCTTTGTGAAGAAAATATGAGGAAGACAAGCTGCAGGTGAAAAGAATGTTACAGAATTGTCCTAGAACACTATAAAATATTAAAAAGGAGTAGCACTGAGCATTGAGGATACTGCTAGTTCCAGGGAATACTTGAACTCCCAGACAGCCTCAATAGTTCACTATTTGGATCAAAGAATTTTTAGGATTTCTTGGAAAAATGAGAAGATAGTTGAGTAATTAGAATATGATAGTAAGGGTACAAGTGTATGCAGGTTAATCAACCTCACAGAAGGCTTATGGAAAAAAAATTCTACCAAATCCTTTTTAAAAGCTGGTATAAATATAAGGTAGATTAAAAAAAAAATCCATTCACAGAAGGTGACCCCTTAATGTATTTAAATCTCACTGCTCATGAGAATGTGTCCTTGCTAGTGAGATCTAATAAAAATAAACATATGGTATAATGTATAAGCAATAATTTATTAAAATATATACTTAAAATTTTTGTTAAACTCTTCTAAAATTGGACCTTCAATGTCAGAAATATTAAGCTTTTAGTGCTAAAGTTTTCCTACATTCACATTTCTACTTAGTAAGGGAAGCCGGGGTTGGTGGTGGGAACTGAATGTACAAAATAGGGTCCTGTGATTAAGGCTGCCATTAATTCTAGTCATCTTGGCTTTTCATGGAAGGGTGTTGCTTCTGGGTGTCTGAAGTGTAAATCTGGGAACTCTTTACAACCTCGGAGCTGATTTCTAAGGTAACTAGCATCCAAAACACAGACAGTTTTATAAATCAGAATTAACACCTTCAATAGTTCTTGGAAGCCAAATGGAAGTTCTCAAAATTTCTGGAGGCCAGCTGATGTCACCCTGTTCCCAGTTTCCTGGACAGCTCTAGGTCCAGCATTCTCACCAGTTAAAGTTTCCTTCTGGTAGCCTTGTGTAACTATTGAGACTAGCTGTATGTAGGGCACCTAGTTGTAATCCAACTGAGAAATTAGATAGCCAGACATCACAGTGGTCACTGTGAAACCAATTTATTTTTCTCTTAAACCAGATCGGGGCTCCATTCTCATGTTTCTGACCTCTTTCTGGAAGGGGGAAAAATTCATACACCTGATCGCACACTCAAGTTCTAATTAAATTGACCTTAACTCAAGTCAGCTTGACTGGCTCTTATAAGGCATGATTAGTTTTTAGGGTCAAGGTCAGAAGCAGCAGAACAAGGATGACAGAGGGAGGGAAGAGTTGTTTGTTTTGGAATTCCTGGGGTTTTAAACCTGATAACTTTCAAGGTAAGGAAAATGGCCACTAATGGAATAAAGGTGGATAAATTAAGTAGCCTTGGGCAAAAATAGTTTGAATATTCAGAGCCTTTTATCCTGGATAATTAGGCACTCCATCTGTGTGTGTAAATGTGTGAACATAATAATCCAAGAAGCAAAATGGGTTAACAGCATTGCACATTTATCTTTAACGCTTTAATGAGAAAATAGTACAGTTAACACAAATGAAAGAAGTTTCAAGGAAACCAGTTTATCATAAACTCTTAAACCATATTTAGGATTTGATTAATATAATATCCTGTTTTAAGTTTAGTCTGCAGTAACTTGGAAAATTTTCAAAATAATCCAGTTACAGAAATAAATACTTAGCTGCATTCTGTTGACCCAAAATTTCAAATTATATGATAGGACCACCTGAAAAGTTTGCCTCTCCTTGACGAATTTCCCAATTTTATCTTGAATTCCAAATTTAAATGAATAATCATCCCATAAGTTTAATGGAGTTGCTGTCATTCCTGTCATTTGCCAAGTGTAATCAGGGAGTTCATTAGCTGAACCACACATCATGGTATTAACCATGTTCTTAAGATTGAAAAAGTGAAAAGGAGATAAGGGACTGATTTACTGTAAAGACTGTCACTTTCCTATGAAGTGAGAGCCAAGAAGGCACTTTTCTAGGAGGAAAAAAAAAAAAAAAAACCCTTGGAACTTAAACTGGTTGGCAGTAGCTAGTCTTTTTTCTGAATTCCTTCATTAGAGAAAAATCTGTAGCATGGCACATTCTGCATACAGCTATGGTATCTCTCAGGCATTTGCACTCATTCTCAGCTCTCACAGAGCTTTTCTCAATAGCCAGGTCTCTTGGGACAACCAGACAGGAAGAGGGATAATCATGAAGAAAACCATGTTCACAAAACTGCTGAGATAATGTAACTTACATAGCCAAACCCACATAAGATGAAGTCATTTGTATGCTGCCTAGGTCATTCATTTTCCATAATCCTTACCACTGACTCATTGTGTTTAGTCATAAACATTCTTTGGCCCTCAATGTCCCCATCTGTAAAATAGGGATAATATCAGTCACATGGACAATGAGATGAGACTGAGTTTAAAGGACTTTAACCTTGCCAGTAAGTGAAATTCACATACCTGTGTTCTTTGTTTTAATAGTACAGAGTTTTATTAAAAAGAATATAAATAAGTATCTTTGAAATGTTTTCAGGGCTTTATTTAAGTTCAATGAAGACTGTGTTTTTTTATATGTCATAAAATTCCTCTCTTTGTGGAATGTTGCTTAAAGAAAAAAAAAAAGATTTCATTTATTTATCCATGAGAGACACAGAGACAGAGGCAGAGACATAGGTAGAGGGAGAAGCAGGCTTCCTGCAGGGAGCCCAATATGGGACTTGATCCCGGGTCTCTGTGACCACGTCCGGAGCCTAAGGCAGACGCTCAACCACTGAGCCACCCAGGCATCCCTCTTTGTTTAATGTTGCTTTTTAAAAAAATTTTGTGATTCTGCCATTTCAGTCATTCCAATTGATATTTAAGTAATCCTCATGTTAAGGCTACATATTCATTTAAATTGAAACTTTCACTCTGGTAGTCTCGCATTTATACTACTCCTTATTCTGACCTTTTTCTTCCTCTATAGGACTTCTCTTTCTCTTTCAATATATTTTATAGTTTATTTATTGGTTACATTAATTGTTTATTATATCTTTCCCTACTGGAGCAAAATCTCTGAGTTTATAGATTTTTGTTTTGTTCAGTGATATATCCCTCATGTCCTTTGTTAAATGATTCCACTGAATATATGAAGTTTCTGTTTGGCAACAGATTATCTGGGAACAAATTGAGCTTCTGCTCAATTTCTACAATGTAGAGTTGAAATTTGATTCAGGTTTTTGAGCTAATCTGGCCTTAAATCCATCCACCAACCCACATCTCCTTCCTTCCTACCTTCCTTCCATCTGTCTGCACTCAGCTTCTAGTCTGTCTAGGCTTTGTTCTTCCTATTGCCTCCTGAAACTTGGTTTTGACATTGTCTTTTAGCTATTAGTTTCACTTCTCTGACCAAATGCTACCATAATGTGGTGAATCATTTATATCAAGAGTTATGAACATGCAACAGTAAGTACAAAATGGCTGCCAATGTTTCACATGAAGAATGTACATGTGGATGTTGGAACTGATAGTTCCTGGGACAGTGTGTTACAAAAGGCCCTTCTGGCATCTGATTGTCTTTCAGCGAGAATAGCATGCACATCGATTGATGCTATGTGGCCTTTTAAACTTTCAATTTATTTCAGATGTGGCTTAAAGTAATGTGTCATCCAGAGTTCGTTTGCCTGTTGGATGATTCATTCATTGAACTCTCAAACAGATGGTGGGTAGGACAGAAGAAAAAGGAAGGAAAGTAAGAAATGAGAGAGGAAATAATTTTGACACTAAAATGTCAGTGTTGTGATTATCTCTTAAAAGCTAAAAATAAGCATTTTAGTTCCCCATATGAAAATCCAACCTAGTAATACCATAAACGTGAGGTAAGTTCTGTGATTTAAAGTACTCGTAATTTTGTTTGATGGTTGGTTGGTTTTCATTTAAATTAAGATAATTTTTATAAATGAGAGGGAGAGAGCCTAGGCTCTTAAGTTGAAAATATTGAATTCTGAGTAAAAGAAGCATCATGAATGATTCTTAAGAGTCAGGCTGTAAAATTTATTGCATGTTGTATAGAAAGCCAAAAATAGTGTGTGTTTTCCATCAAGACACTTCTTTGTGATTCATTCAACAAACATGATTGAATATCTTCCAAGTGCTAGGCACTGTGCCTAGTGCTATAGTAGGGAAGCAAAGAGGGGTAATAGAACACTGAGAGTTACCTACCACATTTCTATGAGAGTATGAAGTGCCTGCTTCTTTCAAAAGTTACTTTAACCCTCACAAAACTCTTCAACATAGATATTATAATGTTTCCTTTCCAAGTGCGAAAATCTGAAGCTCAGAAAAATTAACTAATATACTAGTCACCCAGCCTGTAAGTGGCAGAACCAGAATTCAAACCAGTGTTTTGAAGCACCAAGCCTTTGCTATTTTGAATAAGCCACCTTCAGGGTTTTCACAACCTGGAAAAGACAATCTGCCTTGGATGCCTGGACATTCACTAACACTCTACAATGTAGTCAACACATTCAATGACATGCACGTATTGACAAATATCAATGTACACCATGTACACATGCTTAGTACTAGAGATACATACACACCTAAGACCTACTCCTACCTTCAAGGAGCTCTTAATCTTATATAACAAGCTGATATGTCAAAAAAGTGTTGTAGCATTGGCCAGTTATCCAGTTCTTTTGAAAATTTGGCTGGTAGAAAAACAAAATGCCATCACTTGCAACAGAGTAAAGTGGCTGAAGTATTAGAAAACTGTACTGAAAGAAAGTGGGATGTAAGTCGTGCAATGAGGCTTACTTAAGAAGAAATATCTTGTATTATCTTTTCATAGTCTCCCCTTCCAAAACATTCTTTTAAGATTCTATGTCCTTCATAGCATTCATAATGTTCATTCCCTAGAAAAAAATTATTTTTCAGAGTTTACAGATGGCAGCCGAATGATAGGATTATGGAAAATATTTCTTTCTTTATTTATTTATATGAGAGAAAGAAAGCCAGAGACAGAGCATGAGCAGAGGAGGAGGGGCAGAGGGAAAAACAGACTCCCCGCTGAGCAGGAGCCTGACAAGGTTGCTCAGTCCCAGGATCCGGGATCATGACCTGAGCCAAAGGCAGATGCTTAACCAACTAAGCCATCCAGGCCCCCAGGAAATAATTATTTAAAACTTCACAGAGTTCCTAGGTCCTTTGGAGAGAAGTCACTGCATAACTACACATATCATAGATGGTTGTACTATATAATCAGTTGGCTCAATCCAACAATCTATTGGCCTGCATGTTGCAAATTAAGATCTAGTTGGGGGGATGCTGAATATTTTGTCAAACTAAGAAAAATCAGATTTCATTTAAAATAATATCAATTTAAGATACCTTATGACTTCAGAGATGTTAAAATGCAAAAAAAAAAAAAAAAAAAAAAAAGAGAGAGAGAGAAAAGTATATCTTAGAACTGATAGGGGTACCTGGATGGCTTAGTCAGTTATAGTGCCTGCTTTGGGCTCAAGTCATGGTCCAGGGCCCTGGGATCAATCCCTGCATGGAGCTCCCTGCACAGCAGAAAGTCTGCTGCTTCCTCTCCCTCTGCTCCTGTCCCCTGCTTGTGCTCTTTCTCTCTCAAATAGTCTTTAAAAAAAAAAAAAAAAAAAGTGATAAAATAAGATATTAGTCAAGTTTCTCCAGAGAAATAGAACAAGATGTGAGATGTGTGGTATGTGTGTGTAGCTGCATATATCTGTATATATATGTATCTCTTTTTCTTTTTAGAGAAAGAGAGAAAGAGAGATTTTTAAAAAGCTGGCTAATGCAGTTAAAGAAGCTTAAAAAGTCCAAAATCTGAAGGCTGGCTGGCAGGCTGGAAACCCAGGGAAGTGTGCCCATTTGAGTCCAGAGGTGGTCTGATGGTAGAACTAACCTTTCTTCTAGGGAGATCAGTCTTTTTCTATTAAGGCTTCCAATTGATTGGATAAGGTCCACCTCATTATGAAGGGTGATCTGCCTTACTTAAAGTATACTGATTTAAATGTAAATCTCATATAAAAACTATATTCACAGAAACATCTAGAATAATGTTCTACCATATGTGTGGGTGCTATAACCTAGACAAATTGGCACATAAAATAAGCCATCACAGAGTGACATTAGGAAGCATGGGGAGATTTTGTTCATTGTCAGAAACATTAGTGCCACAAATCCCCCCCCACCCATCCACATACAGTCCAAAGACAAGGCAGAGAAACACTTTACTCTGCCTCTCAAACTTCTGTGGGAGTTGGGGTTCATTCTCTCTGATCTCTTCCAGCCCTTCCCTCTGAGGGAAACAGCCAGTGCATAATCAAACTCACTGCCTAGAACATAACTGGTATGTTATAAACGGAAAAGTATTCTGTCCTTTTCTCTATATTATTAAAGTTTACAACTTTTCTATTTTCCTAATTTGGTAGAGGATAAACCCCCAAGAGGTAGGTTGGGAGGTAGACAGAAAAATCAAATGTGCTTCAAATATATGAAATAGAGTATTTTTTTCCCCTAAGTTTTAGTTTAGTTCTTCTTAGTTGGAAGTTGTATAATTGGACAGATGAGGGTAGAGGAGGAGGGAGGGACAGAGAGAAATTATGGTAGAGGGGTAGCTGGGCTTCAAGGCTATCTCCATACACCCTTGGTCAGACCCCACCTCACACTAACCCACTGACATCCACCTCCTACCACCAAACTCCCATCCAAAATCCCTGGGACCCCCTCCCTACTCCTACCTTCTGTATGAAGTGCCAAAGGTTTATTTTTGCAAGCAATAATTCTCTGTTAAATTTTACCTATATACAATATCTTTGCTCCACCTGATTATGCAATACTTGAGCTGCTGACTCACACTCTTGCTTTATCATAAGTATTTACATTTTGGTTAAAATCATGGACTTTGGAGTCATGGAATCTCTGCTTACCATTTTTTGACTTTAGCATTAGTCCCTTCATATGTAAACCCAGGATAATGATAACACTTATATAGTAAGTTAGTTGGGAAGAGCAAATAAGACTGCATATGGAACATTCTTAATATAATGCCTAGCAAGAAATGAGCACTCTGTGATTGTTAGATGTTACCACTCCTATATATCTGATGTGGTTTCCCCATGAGATCATGATGCCTGGTATTTGTAAATTGGTTAAGTACTCAGAGTACAAAACAGTAGGGTCTCTGATTTTGATAAGTTTCTAGAATAACTGAAGTAATATATTTCTGTTGGTGTTCATCCATGTTAATGAAAAAGATCATTGATCTCATTAGTGTTGCGGTGAGAGTAACTTTCTTTGTCGTGAGGATTAGAAAATGAAGACTGGGTGATGATCCTGGGAGGAGAGTTGGTCTTGGCTTAATATGGCCCATAGATAAGTTTTGTTAGGCCTAGAAAAGTTTTGGGTTTGAGTTTTGTTTTTAGTGAAATAGCATGCCTTTAGAAAGGGACTGCACTTTCTCTAGCCACTCCCTATTGTCTTATAATCATCATGTCACTCACTCACACATAGTTACCTGTTTAATCACCCATTGTCCTTGAAGCTGTGACCCCTACTCTATATTATAAGAAGTAAATAGTTCACTATTTAAGAACAGTAAATAGTTAAATGTTCCTCATTCTTACAAACATAAAAGACACTATTAGAAACAAATAGCATAGGGAAATAAAATCTTGTCTAGGAGACAGGTAAGAAGTGAAAATTTGATCATCTGATTATGTTAAAGAAACATTCTCAAATTAGCCTTTATGTACCTCAGTTAAGGAGCCATGTGCCTCCTAAGTCCAAACAAATCCATGATAAAAGTAATTGGAACCCTTTGATAGTATGAGTTGGAATTTCATCTCATCCTAATTGAGAGTCCCTTGGAGTGTTCACACATGGTCAGACACAGATCCTATGACACACCATAGCATGTACCATTTTCTACTCTCCTGCCCCAGTTCCCTTAAGGAAAGGCCATGACTAGCAAAGTTGTATGAAGTTGCTCCCCACTTGCCCTTTCTAATCACAATGCTTCCATCAGCTGGCATGAGCATCTCTGTGAGCACCAATACCTGTGAAACTTTTTTTTTAAAGATTTTATTTATTTACTCATGAGAGACACAGAGGGGGAGGGGCAGAGACACAAGCAGAAGGAGAAGCAGGTTCCACACAGGAAGCCCAATGTGGAACTTGATCCTAGGACTCTGGGATCATGCCCTGAGCCAAAGACAGAGGCTCAACCGCTGAACCACCCAGGCGCCCCTACCTGTGCAACTTTGAAATCACTTCTACTCACACCAATGCCACTCTTTTTTGCCACTCACCTCCATCCTCACACTTGCTTCAGACACTAGCCTGTATACTGGTCCATCAGGTTGCCTCAAGTCACACAGGCACCAAAGCTTTATATGTTCCTTGCAGAACTGGAGTGCTCACTCCTTACAAACCACCACTTTTGCATTACATGATAGCACATACACACCACCAGTGTATTTGCTAAGTGTCAGTACCTTATAGAGTTAATAGAAAGAATGTTTCTAGTGTTTCTCAGAATACCTTGCTCCCTAGGACTCACCTGTTTGTGTGTTTGAGGTCAGACCTGAGAGATAGATGCCATACTGCATTCAGAATTGCCATGACTCTTATTAAACACCTGAGGTTTAGTTGTTAGATCAAATTCATTTGATTGATTCTCCTTTCTCCCAGGATGAGTTCTTCTTGCAGAGGGCTACTCCTTTATTTGATTAGAGTTCTTGTGGGCCTGCCCCAGCAGACCTCCAAAGGTAAGTGTATACATGTCTAATGGAGTATCCCGGAGAAATCAGATTTAGTTTCATAGAGATATAAAACAAATATTCACTCCTGTACTATAGAGAATACAATGACACTTCTTGACTAAGCCAAGCCTGGCTCTATCTCTGTAGGCAGATGGAGTCTTCATGCTGCTCCATGAAACCTAGTGGTCTATAGGTCTTAGAGGTTATAAGGTATAAGGTACACATTCCAAAAACTGGCTTCTTAGATTGTACTCTAGGCCATGGGTTGTTGGCATAGAGAACTGACTGATTCTGGAATATTCTGATTGACACTGGGGTCACCTCTAACACACTCATGGAGTGCTTTGGGGGAAATCACCTGCCTCTGAATGACAGGTAATGGCTGACAATATTGTACACATAGCAACCAGGTCAGTTTTGAGTGTAAGCTTAATGCTGGGGGAAGGGATCTTCTTCTCACCAGGAATTCTGTGTTTTGGAAAGAAGTAACAGCAACTCTGATAGCTAGCACTTGCAGTGAGTGTTTTGTTTGGGCAGTGATGCTAAACTTTAGCAACAGTAGAATGGAATGGGATACATTTCCCCCGGGGGTTCTGTTATGTATGTGGTGACAGTCTCTATGGAATGAGCCTAACTTGCCCAGCTTAACAGCAAGACAAAGGTAGCTCTCAATAGCTTTCAGTAATATAGCAAGCTGTAGTAGCAGTATTATTCACAATAGCCAAAAGGTGGACACAGCCCATATATCTTTAATAGATGAGTAGGTAAACAAAAAGTGTTATGTACAGATAATAGAATATTATTCAGCTCTAAGAAGGAACGGAATTTTGGCATATACTACAACATGGATGTATCCTAAAGACATTATACTAAGTGAAACGAGCTAGTAACAAAAGGACAAATACTGTAAGAGTCCACCAACATGAAGTATTTAGCATAGTCAAATTTATAGAGAGAGAAAGCAGAATGGTGGGTTGCCAGGGACTGGGAGAAGAGGCAAGAGGGAACTACTGCTATTACATACAAGAGGTTCTATTTAAAGTGATAAAAAAAAGTTCTGGAAATAGATAGTGGTGATGGTTTCACAACAATGTGAATGTACTTAATGCCACTGAATTGTGCACTTAAAAGTGGTTACAATGGTAAATTTAATCTTATCTATATTTTACAACAATAAATTTTTATAAAGTTAGTAAGGTGTTAGAGGTTGGGTTAGTGAATAACTTCATTGCTCCTCTGATCACTAGGGAGCTAGAAATCTAAGTAATTTGAGTATTAATATAAATCCGACCTTATTTTTACTTGTAAGCTAGTGATGTCAGGAGAATTCTGAATTACATTAAAAAATCTGATACACAGAATAACAGGCAGAACTGTGGCATCTTTTAATTTAAAAGTTTTCTTAAAGCCTTTAAGTTATTTATTTTTAAATGGATTCCCATCCATTTAATTGCTCAGTTATCCTCAGACCCAGGTAAGATTCAAAATCTAAATATGACATCAAAAAATGACTGTGAAGAAGTTCTTCCAAAATTGTTCTGCCAATGATACTCTGTGGAACTTTGAGGCTGGTTTTCAGAATACTCAATTCATATTCAATACCAACCCCTTATCCAATCTTCATACTGTATTAGGAACTAATCTGAAAACTGTTTTAAAATGCAGCTTCTGATCCAATAGGACAGGTGAGGGGCCTCAGACTCTGTATTTTTAAAAAATAATTTTTAAATTTGAATACAGTTGACATACAATGTTAGATTAGTTTCAGGTGTACAACATAGTGACTCAACTTCTCTATATTCTCTATATGTTATGCTATGCTCAGCACAAGTATAGTTACCATTTATCAACACATAATGCTATTGCAATATCATTGACTATTATGTTCCCTATGTTGTATCTTTTATTCTCATGACTTATTAATTCCATAACTGGAAGATTATATCTCTTACTTCTCTACACCCATTTTGCCCAAGCCTATCTCCTTCCCTCTGGCAACCATTAACTGGTTCTCTGTATTAACAGCTCTGATTCTGCTTTTTGTTTATTCATTTTTTTAATTCCACCTATGAGTGTATTCATATGGTATTTGTCTTTCTCAGTCTGACATATTTCATTTACCATAATACCCTCTAGGTCCATCCATGTTGTTGAAAATGGCACAGTCTCATCCTTTTTTTTTAAGCTGTGTAATATCAGGGGTGTGTGTATGTGTATACCACGTCTTCTTTATCCATTCATCTATCAGTGAATTCTTAGGTCGCTTCCATATCTTCCATCAATAATGCTGTAATAAACATATGGCTGCATATATTTTTTCAAATTAGTGGATTCTTTTATCCTTTGGGTAAATACCAGTGGTGGAATTATTGTTGTATATGGTATTTCTATTTTTAATTCTTTGAGAAACCTCCATACTAATTGCCACAGTGGCTGTGCTGATTTACATTCTCACAATGTATGATGGTTCCTTTTTCTCCACAGTAGAGTATTGCAGAAATTGACACACAGATCAATGAAATAGAATAGAGAATCCAGAAGTAAACACAAACTTACATGGTCGGGCAACCTATGAGAAAGGAGGCAAGAATATACAAAGGAGGAAAGATAGTATCTTCAATAAATAGTGGTGGTAAAACTGGACAGTTACATGTAAAAGACTGAAACTGGACCACTTTCTTGTACCATGCACAAAAATAAACTCAAAATGGATTAACGAACTAAAAATGAGACATGACAAAAACAAGAAAGGGATGTTCACTCTTACCACTGTTATTTAACATAGGACTGGAAATCCTAGCCACAGCAATCAGACAACAAAAAGAAATGAAGAGCATCCAAATGGACAAGGAAGAAGCCAAACTTTCACTATTTGCAGATTATGTAGTAATCTACTCTACATAGTAAATCCAAAAAGACTCCACCAAAAAACTGCTAGAATTGCTACATGAATTTAGTAAAATTGCAGGATCCTAAATCAATGTACAGAAATAATAAAGTGGCAGAAAGAGAAATCAAGGAATTGATCACATTTACAATTGCACCAAAAACCATAAGAAGCCCAGGAATAAATCTTACCAAAGAAGTAAAAGATCTGTACTCTGAGAACTACAGAACACTTATGAAAGAAATTGAAGATGACACAAAGAAATGGAAAAACATGCCATGTCCATGGCTTGGAAGAACAAATATTTTTAAAATGTCTATATTACCCAAAGAAATCTATACATTTAATGTAATCTCTATCAAAATGTCATCGTCATTTTTCACACTGCTAGAACAAACAATCATAAAATGTGTATGGAACTACAAAAGACCCCAAGCCTGAATAGCCAAAGCAATATTGAAAAAGAAAAGAAAAGCTGGTGGTATCACAATTCTGGACTTCAAACTGTATTACAGACTGTATTCATCAAGACAGTATGGTACTGGCACAAAAAAAGATATATAGATCAATGGAACAGAATAGAAAACCCAGAAATGGTCCCACAACTATATGGGCAATTGGTCTTTTTTTGGGGGGGGGGGGGGAATTGGTCTTTGACAAAGAAGAAAAGAATATCCAGTGGAAAAAAAGACAGTCTCTTCAACAAATGATGTTGAGAAAACTGAACAGCTACATGCAAAAGAAGGAAATTGGACCACTGTCTTACACCATACACAAAAATAAATTCAAAATGGCCTAAATGTGAAATAGGAAACCATCAAAATCCTGGAGTATGGAGGCCGAGAAAAATCAAGGCCATTCCACCTCAAGTTTAGCATTAGCACAAGTACAGCCATCTTAGGCCCCTGTGAATAAGAGCTGAACTTTATAGGAAGAACTGCAGAATGTCCTCAATGTCCTCGCAGGGAATCCCATATCAAAAAGACAACAGAGCTCAGAATTGCCCTCGGCAGAGAATCCCATATCAGAAAGACAACAGAGCCCAGGTCCATGGTAGAAAGTCCCATATTAGAATGAGAACAGAGCTCAATGCCCTTGAAAGCCCCATATCAGAATGTAAACAGAACTTGAGAAATTCCTCCATCCCTTCTGAAAATCCCCTAGACCAGCTTATAAAAAACCCAGCTGTAACCCACTTTGGGTCCAAGTCCCTGCTCCGCTGTGTAGGGTATACTTGGACCCAAGCTCGAGCTTGCTAATAAACCCTCGTGGCTTGCATGGGTGTCGGCTCCTTGGTGGTTTCTCGGATTCACAATCTTGGGCACAACATGGAGAACAAGGCAGTACCCTCTTTGGCATCAGCTGCATAAACTTCTTATTAGATAGATCACCTAAGGCAAGGGAAACAAAGCAAAAATAAACTATTGGTACTTCATTAACATAAAAATCTTCTGCATAGTGAAGGAAACAACCAACAAAACTAATAGGTAACCCATAGAATGGGAGAAGACATATCTGATAAAGGGTTAATATCCAAAATAGATAAAAGAACTTATAAAACTGAACATCCCAAACCCAAATAATCCAATTAAAAATTGGCAGAAGACATGAATAGACATTTTTCCATAGAAGACATACAGATGGCTAACAGACACATGAAAAGATGCTCAACATCACTCATCATCAGGGATAAACAAATTAAAACTACAATGAGATATCACTCATACCAGTCAAAATGACTAAGTTAACAAGATAGGAAACTCGAGGTGTTGGGGAGGATGTGCAGAAAGGCAAACTCTTACTGTTGGTGGGAATGCAAACTGGTGCAGCCACTCTGGAAAACAGTAGAGAGGTTCCTCAAAAAGTTAAAAATAAAACCATCCAACTATTCAGCAATTGCACTACTAGATATTTACCCAAAGGATATAAAAATACTGATTTGAAGGGATACATGCACTCTTATGTTTATAGCAGCATTATCAACAATAGCCAAACTATGGAAAGAGCCCAAACTGATGGTTACTGGAGGAGAGATGTGTGGGTGTGTGTGTGGGGGGTGGATTTGGTATGGAATGGGTTACACAGGTGATAGATATTAAAAAGGGCATATATAGGTATAGTGATGAGCACCAGGTATTGCATATAAGTGATGAATCACAAAATTTTACCTCTGAAGCTAATATTGTACTGTATGTTAACTAGCTGGAATTTAAATAAAAACTTAGAAGAAAAAAAAACGTGAGACCTGAAACCATAAAAATCCTAGAATAGAACATAGGCAGTGACTTCTCTGACATAAGGCATAGCAACATTTTTTCTAGATAGATCTCCTGAGGCAAAGGAGATAACAGCAAAGATAAACTATAGGAACTACAACTATTTGGTAAAAACTTTTGCACACCGTAGGAAACCATTAACAAAACAAAAAGAAAACCTCCTGAATGGGAGAATATATCAGACTCTGCATTTCTAACAAACTCTCAGATGCGCATTTCTGTCTGAAAACCACCCTCTGAGCAGCAGGATCCTCAATGAAGCTCCCTCTGTTTGGTTTATATGATTTCTCCCAATAGAGAGAAAGCTACCCAGAGGGTGGAAACCAGGACTCATCACTATATATGTCTTTCAGCATTTAGCACAATGCTATGCAAACATAGAAACCAAATAATGCTAGTAAAAATGATTAAATTTCGAAAAGTAAAAAGAAAATACAAAAGAAAATGGGAATGAAAATATTTGTTAGAGAATAAAAATATAAAATCTATGAATAGTTGGTGGTATTCCAAATGAATAAATTTTGCTAAATAAAGGAAATGAATTTTATAACATTTGAAAGCACAGATGATCTTGAGAAAAGAGTATAGCTCCCAGGATAATATTTAGGGAAAAGCAGATTATGATTTTCTTATGAGATTGACAAATGACACCTCTTAAACTTTACCTTTCAAATTTCAAAGAGGTGTAGTTCACTGCACTCATGCAAATGACTAAATTCATTTCTGAGGACTCTGTGTGTACGGACACCAGGTAATAATTTCATGATGTATTGAGCATAGTGCTTTGTTTTTAAGCCATGATTCCCCAGCATTGCTGTTCTCTTTAGCATATGTCTATAATGCAGGTCTCAAGAAATGAATCCCATTTTTGAGTGTAAGAAAATAAGATAATGCCACGAAAAATAGTCATGTGTAGAGCTGATCCTTGTTGATGTATGAAATATTTTGCCGAATGGATGCCAGTGATAAATGATGTTGAAGTGGTTATGAATTTTAAGTTAGTACAAATTCTGGTTTTTAAGCATAGAAACAGATTCCATACTGTGGCTTTCCTATGATGCTAGACCTTCTGAAGTCACACCACTTTTTCGTTTATTATTCAATGGGCAGATTTATTTTTTGATATGTGCTAGCCTGCATTTGAGATGCTTAAAATTTCCCCTGTATTTTCTTTCATTTTTCTGTGGTATAGAAAGTGAAGTATTATATTCATTTTTTCTCTATCAGGCATGTCCTTCTGATACAGTTCTTTCCATAGGCACTGTTGACAAAAGAAAGCAAATCAAAATTTTTAAAAAAGATTTTATTTATTTATTCATGAGAGACAGAGAGAGAGAGAGACAGAGAGAGAGAGAGAGAGAGAGAGAGGCAGAGACACAGGCAGAGGGAGAAGCAGGTTCCATGCAGGGAGCCTGACATGGGACTCCATCCCGGGTCTCTCCAGGATCACCCCCTGGGCTGAAGGCGGTGCTAAACCGCTGAGCCACCTGGGCTGCCCAAATTGAATTCTTCATTCATCTTGTGGTTCCCATATGGAGAATGTTCAGTCTAGCTCATCTTCTAAAAGCAGATCTAATGAGCAGACAATTCCTTCCCTGACAGTTTATTATGCCTTGGTTTCTATAAATTGGAGGCTATAAATCTGACAGCAGCATGATAGTTTCTGAATTAAATGTATAATTTAACTTAGAAACTCATGTTCTTCCCTTCAACAGTTGTAATAAACCTAATGTATGCTGATTTTTTAACATAGGATTCATTTTTTGGTGAGTTTGCAAGTTGACACGGCCTGAGCCTCTAATACATATGAATTCTTAAACACCAGATTCTTTCATCTACTAATTTTCATCTCTCTCCCTCACTATATTGAAAAATTTTGAGGTTTCTTATTCCAAACTACATGAAATATTGATTAAATCCATAGATTTATTTAAGTGCTTTTGTTATTAGATATTTTAGAAAGACTCATGGAGGCAGAAGGGCAGAAATTCTGTAATTAATCAGGATTGCCTGGCTCTGTTGCTACAGTGGCAGTGAATTGGTTCCCAGTAGGAGAGTTAATAGAAAAACATTCAATTTCAAAATGGCCTGGATGCATCAAAGGGATTAAACTGTAATGCTTTTAATCCCCGTAACTCAAACAAAGAGAAAATTTTCTTGAGCAATGAACTGCATAATGTATTTGTGGGCCAGCAAATGATCAATGTGGAATATCAGCTAAACAGCCAACTCTGTAGCCCAGGGATTTTAACTCGGCACAGCCAAAATGACAGCCCACGTACACTTCTAAACTCTAGGTTTTGAGTGAAGCTAAAATGAGTGCTGTTTTGGAAAGTTCTAGTCTTTGGAGCTCCCAAGCTGTCAGAAATCCTACCAATAAACCTTTAAGTTAAATCTCTAAACTCCACGTCAGAAATGGTAATTACATGGCACATAGGCTACAGATAACCTCCCACCTCCAAGGCCCATGACAGACATTGCTTTTTCATTATAACCCCCTTTTCCATGAAGAATGCCTCTGAGTTCAATACTATTTGTCATACCTCTTCCAAGTCTCTCTCTCTCTCTTTTTTAGAAAAAGTAACATTAATTTAATCTCCATGATGAAAATTTTCAGTTTCTAAATACCTACTAGAAGATATCAAGTACCATATAGGTACATCTCAAAAAATGTATTTTTCAAATGATCTGTATTTATTCTATTTTGGAGACTTCTGGGTATTATTTTTTTGATTAAGCTTTTTGGGGTTTTGTTTTAAGAAAACTATAGATTCATATGCAATTGTAAGAAATAATACAAAGATATTCACGGACCTGTTTCCCAGTTTCTCCCAAAGGTAACATCTTGCAGAACTAGAGTACAGTATCACAACCTGGATGTTGACATTGATACAGTCAAGATCTAAAACATTCCATTAGCACGAGGACCTCTCATGCTGCTCTTTTAAGGCACATCCACTTCTCACCTGCCCTCATCCCTTGCCTAACCACTGGGAATCACTAATATGTTTACCATTTTTATGATTTTGTCATTTCAAGAATGCTATAAAAATAGAATCATGCAGTATGTTATCTTTTCTGACTGGCTTTTTCCACACAGCATATTTCTCTGAAGATCCATCCAGATCACTCTGTGTGGCAATAGTTTGTTTTATTTCTTGGTAGTATTTCACAGTATGGATGTACCACAGTTTGTTTAACCATTCACCTGTTAAACATCTGGGTTGTTTCCAGTTTGAGTCTGTTATGAACAAAGCTGCTACAAAAATTTATATTTAGTTTGTGTTCAAAATTGTGTATAAAAATGTCTCTTTTCTTTGTGGAAAATATATCCAGTAGTATAGTTGCTGGGCCACAAGATAGGTGCATGTTTACTTTTTTTTTAAAGTTTTTATTTTTATTAGTTTCAGCGGTAGGATTTAGTGATTCATCTGTTGCCTAAAACACTCAGTGCTCATTACATCAAGTACCCTCCTTAAGACTATACTTCGAGGGATATTTCTATAGTTGTTACATTAAGTGCCCTCCTTAATTCCCATCACCCAATTACCATTCCCCCCAACCATCACCCCTCTAGCAAACTCTTAGTTTGCCTCCTAAGTTCAGCATCTCCTATGGTTTGCCTCCCTCTCTATTTTCATCGTATTTTATTTTTCCTTCCCTTCTCTTATGTTCATCTGTTTTATTTCTTAAATTCCACATGAGTGTATGTTTACTTTTTAAAAGAAACCTCCAAACTGGTCTTGCAGAGTGGCTGTAGCATTTACACTTCCAGCAGCAATATAGAAGAGATCTAGTTCTTCTGCATTCTTGCCAGCAGTCTATGTCACTATTGTTTTTTATTTTAGCCATTCTCATAGATACACAGTGAGGTCCTATTGTGGTTTCAATTCCTATTGCCCTAATGGGTGATGATACTGAACATTTTTCATGTACTTATTATTTGCCATCTGTATATTCTCCTCCATAAAATATCTCTTTGTCTTGTGCCCATTTTCTAATAGGATTTTGATGTTATTGTTGCTGTGTTTGGAGAATTTTAATCCCTACCCCACCCCCACCCCAACCCTGTGATCTCCTCCTTTTCTTCTTCTTTTTCTATTCTTTTCCCCCTCCGCCAGCTTCTTCCTCCTCCTCCTTCTTCTTCCTCTTCTTCTTTCTCCCTCTCTTGTTCTCTCTGACTATGGATGCTCAATTGCTTTAACATCATTTGTTAGAAAAGCTTTCTTTCCTCCACTGAAATGTTTTTGCAGTTTTGTCAAAAATTGACTTATCAGGGATCCCTGGGTGGCGCAGCGGTTTGGCGCCTGCCTTTGGCCCAGGGCATGATCCTGGAGACCCGGGATCGAATCCCACGTCGGGCTCCCGGTGCATGGAGCCTGCTTCTCCCTCTGCCTGTGTCTCTGCCTCTCTCTCTCTGTGTGACTATCATGAATAAATAAATAAAATATTTAAAAAAAAATTGACATCATATTTGTGTAGGTCTATTTCTGTGTTCTGATTTAATGACGTATGTATCTATGTAAGGGTTGATTACTGTAACTATGTAATAAGTCTTGGAATCAAGCAGATTTGTTCCTCTCATTTTATTCTTTTTTTAAAAAATTATTTTACCTAAACTACATAACTGCCTTTCTACATAAATTTTAGAATAATTTTGCCTGTATTTGCAAATAGTGTCGCTAGGATTTTGCTTAAATATGATGTTAAATTTATATATCAGTTTTGGAGAGAACTGACATATTAAACCATGAACCAATCCATGAACATGGTATATCTCCCCATTTGTTTAAACCTTTTCTTTCATCAGCGTTGTGTAGTTTTTAATATAAATTGTGTACATGTTACTAAATTTATATTTGAGTATTTCAAATTTTGAGCAATTGTAAATTGTATTGTGTTTTTAATTTAGGTACTTGTGTCCTCTATCAGTAGATGGAAATACAATAGACTTTCATGTTTGCTTTTTTTCCTGTGACCTTGTTGGACTCTGTAGGTCTTGTAGTCTTTCTGTACATTATTTGATGTCATCTACAAAAAGGGAGAGTTTTATTTCTTCATTCCTGACATGTATGCTTTTTATTTCCTCTTCTTGCCTTATTGCATTGACTAGAACTTTAAGCACTATCTTGAATAAAAGAGGACATCTTTACCTTATTGCTGATTTTAGGGGGAAATTATTCAGTATTTCATCATTAAGTATAATATAGCTATAGGCTTTTTTTTTTAAGGATTCTATTTATCAAGCTAAGGAAACTTTCCTCTATTTACATTTTGATAAGAATTTTTAATATGAATAGTTTTTGAGTTTTGTCTAATTTTCTACATCAACTGATATGATCATGCGATTTTTCTTCTTTGGCCTGTTAATATGGTAAAATGTAGAGACTGATTTTTGAATATTGACTCAGACTTGAATTCATAGAAAAAACCCACTTGGTCATTGTGTATGATCTTTTTATATATAGCTTAATTCTATTTGCTAATATTTGTTAAGTATTTTTATATGCTTAACATATTCATGAGCAATAATAGTCTTTTTTTTGTACTGTTTTTATATGGTTTTTGGAATCAAGGTAATACTAGTTTCATAAAATGAGTTGGGAAGTGTTCCCTTCTCTTCTATTTTCTGCAAAACATTGTGTAGACTTGGCTTGATTCTTACATATACATTTGGTAAAATTCTCTAGTGGAAACATCTAGGTATGGGAACTTCTTTTTTTGGAGGGGAGTTTAAATTGTGAATTTTGCTTCTTCTGTCAAATATATTTAGATTTAATACAGTTATTGATAAGTTAGAACCTAAGTCTGCCATTTTCCTTTTGGTTTCTGTTTGTTCCTTCAGTTTTTCATTTCTGTTTTTATTCTCTATCTTCCTGTGGGTTATTTGAATATTTTTTAGAATTCCATTTTTTATTTATCCATAGTATTTTTTAGTGTATTTCTTTGTGTAACTTTAAAAAAAGACTTGACATATGACTAGATATTCTGTTGTATATGCATAACATAACCATCCACTTATGTTGCCATTTTACCAGTTTGGGTAAAGTATAGAAATCCTATCTCCTATTACATCCTTTTATTCTATCAAATTTATAATATAATTGTCTTAAATGTTTCCTTTACATTCATTTAGAAGTGCAAAATACAATGCAAAAACTTTTGCCTTAGCTATCAAACTAATTTAGAAAATTCACAAGAAGAACAAAATGTATTTTTTAACCCATATTTCTGCTTGTTGTACTGTTGATCCTTCCTGATGTTCCAAGGTTCTTTCTTTCTTATTTCCTTTCCTCTTAGACAACTTTACTTAGCTATACTTTTAGGATAGCTCTGCTGGTAACAAACTCTTTGTTTTCCTTCATCTGAGAATTTCTTGATTTCCCCTTCATTCTTAAAGGATATTTTTTCTGAGAATGGGATTCAGGGTAGATGGTTATTTTCTTGCAGCACTTTTAAAACATTGTGTCACTTTGAGTTTAATTAGGATATATCTTAAAGTGGATTTCTTTGGCTTTATTCTATTTATGGTTTGCTAAACTTCTTGAATCTCTTAGTTTACATCTCTTATCAAGTTTGGGAAGTTAGCAGCCATTATTACTTTAAGTTTGGGTGAATTATATGTTTGAAAAGTATAGATTTTCAGGATCACTTTCTTTCTCTTCCCCTTCCAGGATTCCAATGACACAAATGTTAGTATTTTGTTATAGCCCCATTGGCCCCCAAGTCTCTCCTCCTCTACTTCTCCTCCTCCTCCTTCTTCTAGTGTATTTTCTTTTGGTTGATTGCTCATATTGGCTAATTTCCCTTTCTAATTTCTCTTTCTTTTTTTTTATAATAAATTTATTTTTTATTGGTGTTCAATTTACCAACATACAGAATAACACCCAGTGCTCATCCCGTCAAGTGCCCCCCCAGTGCCCATCACCCATTCACCCCCCACCACCTCTAGTTCATTTCCCAGAGTTAGGAGTCTTTATGTTCTGTCTCCCTTTCTGGTATTTCCCACACATTTCTTCTCCCTTCCCTTATATTCCCTTTCACTATTATTTATATTCCCCAAATGAATGAGAGAACATATAATGTTTGTCCTTCTCCGATTGACTTACTTCGCTCAGCATAATACCCTCCAGGTCTATCCACGTTGAAGCAAATGGTGGTTATTTGTCATTTTTAGCGGCTGAGTAATATTCCATTGTATACATAAACCACATCTTCTTTATCCATTCATATTTCGATGGACACCGAGGCTCCTTCCACAGTTTGGCTATTGTGGACATTATGCTATAAACATCGGGGTGCAGGTGTCTCGGCGTTTCATTGCATCTGTATCTTTGGGGTAAATCCCCAACAGTGCAATTGCTGGGTCATAGGGCAGGTCTATTTTTAACTCTTTGAGGAACCTCCACACAGTTTTCCAGAGTGGCTGCATCAGTTCACATTCCCACCAACAGCGTAAGAGGGTTCCCTTTTCTCTGCATCCTCTCCAACATTTGTGGTTTCCTGCCTTGTTAATGTTCCCCATTCTCACTGGAAACTAGCCCTTTATCAGATACGTCATTTGCAAATATCTTCTCCTATTCTGTAGCTTGTCTGATAGTTTTGTTGACTGTTTCTTTTGCTGTGCAAAAGCTTCTTATCTTGATGAAGTCCCAATAGTTAATTTTTGCTTTTGTTTCTTTTGCCTTCGTGGATGTATCTTGCAAGAAGTTACTGTGGCTGAGTTCAAAAAGGGTGTTGCCTGTGTTCTCCTCTAGGATTTTGATGGAATCTTGTCTCACATTAAGATCTTTCATCCATTTTGAGTTTATCTTTGTGTATGATGAAAGAGAGTGGTCTAGTTTCATTCTTCTGCAGGTGGATGTCCAATTTTCCCAGCACCATTTATTGAGGAGACTGTTTTTCTTCCAATGGATAGTGTTTCCTCCTTTATCGAATATTAGTTGACCATAAAGTTGAGGGTCCACTTCTGGGTTTTCTATTCTGTTCCATTGATCTATGTGTCTGTTTTTGTGCCAGTACCACACTGTCTTGATGACCACAGCTTTGTAGTACAACCTGAAATCTGGCATTGTGATGCCCCCAGATATGGTCTTTTCTGATTCCACACAAATCTTAAAATAATTTGTTCTAACTCTCTGAAGAAAGTCCATGGTATTTTGATAGGGATTGCATTAAATGTGTAAATTACCCTGGGTAACATTGACATTTTCACAATATTAATTCTGCCAATCCATGAGCATGGAATATTTTTCCATCTCTTTGTGTCTTCCTCAATTTCTTTCAGAAGTGTTCTATAGTTTTGAGGGTATAGATCCTTTACCTCTTTGGTTAGGTTTATTCCTAGGTATCTTATGCTTTTGGTGCAATTGTAAATGGGATTGACTCCTTAATTTCTCTTTCTTCAGTCTCATTGTTAGTGTATAGAAATGCCACTGATTTCTGGGCATTGATTTTGTATCCTGCCACGCTACCAAATTGCTGTATGAGTTCTAACAATCTTGGCATGGAGGCTTTTGGGTTTTCTATGTAGAGTATCATGTCATCAGCGAAGAGGGAGAGTTTGACTTCTTTTTTTGCCAATTTGAATGCCTTTAATGTATTTTTGTTGTCTGATTGCTGAGGCTAGGACTTCCAGTACTATGTTGAATAGCAGTGGTGAGAGTGGACATCCCTGTCTTGTTCCTGATCTTAGGGCATTATGGTCTGAGAATATGCAGGGGACGATCCTAATCTTTTGGTATTGGTTCAGACCCGATTTGTGACCCAGTATGTGGTTTATTATGGAGAAAGTTCCATGTGAACTTGAGAAGAATGTGTATTCAGTTGAGTTTGGATGTAAAGTTCTGTAGATATCTGTGAAATCCATCTGGTCCAGTGTATCATTTAAAGCTCTCGTTTCTTTGGAGATGTTGTGCTTCGAGGGCCAGGGGATTCAGGTGTAGTAAAAGGAAGCTATTGCTAGGACAGTTCTGAATGCTATCTCTATCATTTACTTCACGTTTGGTCCTGGCAAAATATATTTTTTTTCTGGCTTTTTTTTCTTTAATAAAATTAGAATAGTATCTGTCTTAAAGAATGTTACAAGGATTAAATAAGATAATATGTGTCAAGTGTGTACTATTAGCATTCATCTGCTTTCTGCCTATAGTTTTCTACTGTTGTTAATGAGACCACCCTAGGCATTGGCATGATGGTTGTGCTCCATGCATTGTTATTGTGCCATATTTGATCTTAATGAGATACTGCTCTAATAACTTGTGTTGAAATGCCCAAGTTTGAAGTAGCCAGTGGATATACCACAAAGACTAGGTATTTAGTCTTCAAAACACATGCATGCATATACAACAATACTGATATATGGATCTGAGAGTGTCAAGCAGTGAGTCCTTTCTTAATAGGTTAATAGCCCATATTATTAGTTGTTTGTCATCTTTTAAAAAAATATTTTATTTATTTATTTGAGTGAAAGAGAGAGTTCAATCAGCACAAGCAACGGGGAGAGGCAGAAGAAGCAGACTCCCCACTGAGCAGGGACCCTGATACAGAGCTCAATCACAGGACCCTGAGATAATGACCTGAGCTGAAGGCAGATGCTTAACTGACTGAGCCACCCAGACACTCCTGCTTGTTTGTCATCTTAAGAAGCAAAGACTGGAGAACTGTACAGTGGAAATACAGGCCTAAAATATTTTGGTTACTGTTAGGAGGGAGTTCAATCCTGTCATAAATTTTCTCTGGAAATATTCATTGCGCACCTATTTTGGGGTATCACAGAACATAGAAAAATGAGATGCTCTCAGTGTCCTTTTGGAGTTCACAATCTAGTGGAGAGTATGGGCAGGTAGACACTCAAGTGATTATAAATCAAGGCAATATGCAGTTCTGTATGGGCTGGTGTGGCCACTTCATTTCAGTGCTTGGGCTAGCTGAAGGTGCCAGGCATCTGAAAGGCATCCGGGTGCCTTCGGGGAAAATAGGATAGAAGCAATAAAGACCATGTCTGCCAACTTCACAGTTTTGCCTCTCACTGGTTTTATTACTCACATATGACAGCTGAGCCTCAGGATCTGGATGCAAACTCACTGAGCTATTTTGTAACATGCCAGTACTGCTAACAGTCATCAGTGTCTCTAAGCAAGGCTCAGAAGTACAATGTGATCTTAAAACACAAATATAGGCATATACTGGCTACCTAGTACAGTTCATAGTGTGTATACCTTAAGGCCCTGCTGATCATTCACTTACAGAACTTGAGGAAATAATTTGTCTTGGAGCTTTGGTTTCATCATTTGCCTCAGGATAATAATATGTATTTTAAAGTTTGTTGTGAAGATTAAGTGAGATACTTGAGAGAGTGTTCTAATTCATATTAAACTTTCTATGATTATTAATTTCCTTCTTGCTTTTTCAACCACCATCACGTGACTTGCCTTAACTTGGATGAAAGTTCTGCAGTACTCATTGTGGTTAATGGTAATTACAGTCTCCTTCATTCCTTACTATTTATTATTTTGAAATGACAGTGTTGTCTAAGGTAGACCACGATGTTGCCTTGAACCACATGTGGCTGTTGATAAACTTTGATTAATACTTTGGTGTCATTATTTTTTAGAAGTTTAAAAATCCAATGGAGTTATCCCTTAATAAGCAAATAGAGTAAGTTTGCTTTAAAATGTTCCCCCTTTCACTGAAAAGTATACCATTAAGGTATAATTAAATTTTTCTGAAAAAAAATCTTGATTTTGCCTATGCTTTATCCCAACTACTACTAATACTACAGAGTGTTTAAAGTGTTAAATTTTTAATCTTCAAAAGGACAAACAAAGATATTTATTTAGGAGAGAGAGAAGTGGGATTTTCCAGGTTGTCCAAATCTAAGAACTCATTTTTTTTTTTTTTTAAACAGAAAGTGGCTATTTCATATTCTTTCTTAGAGTGAATAGTTTGGATCCCCTAAAAGAATAATCAGTTTATTTGTTTTTTAAAAATGAAAAAAATTTGTTTCACTGTTCAGGGTATGTCTACTTAAACCTAATGATTCAGATGATGTATTTTTTAAAAAATTTATTTATTTACTTATTTATCCATGATAGACAGACAAACAGAGAGAGAGAGAGAGAGAGGCAGAGACACAGGAGGAGGGAGAAGCAGGCTCCATGCCGGGAGCCCGACATGGGACTGGATCCCCGGTCTCCAGGATCGCACCCTCGGCCAAAGGCAGGTGCTAAACTGCTGAGCCACCCAGGGATCCCCTCAGATGATGTTTTATCTGTGAATTTAGAGTATTTCACTACTTCACAAGGTTTTTCTTTTTTTTTCAGTGCCTGAAAGGAGATAAGATTTGGTTTCAAATTATTCCACTAAAGATTACTTTTTGTTTTGTAATTTTGGCTCTTGGGTTTTAGGGATTCCTATGCTAAGGTGTGCTAAGATATGAGGTGGCCATTACATTTCTAGATGTAAAAGGTTTATCTAATGTACATAGGGGCATGTTGAGATAAGGTGAGGTTATCACAATATCATTCTTTTGGGCTCTCTTCCCTTGGAAAATACTAACTTCCCTCCCTAAGGGGCAAGCTCTCTGATGCACATTCCTGGGTTAACACAGGAACTGGGAAAAGCACCACTAGACCACTAGACCACTACTAGACCATGTATTAATATGTAGTAGCCAAAAAGTATGTCACAAAATTGAGTTGTGATATTAAGGTAAAAGACTTTGTCATCCCATTGGTAAATGGGGTGAGACTTAGTTTCACCTGGCTAGGCCATAAGAAATTACAGATCTTTGAATTTCTTAAGTCATTTCCTTCTATTTACATTTAAATTGTAGGAATGGCCTGTATCTGCAAAGACCCTCCTCGGTCTCCTGGATAAAAGTAGTCTGTGTTTCTGCTTTCAAAGAATAGCAAGGTTGTAGACTATTGATTTTCCTAAAGACAATTTGGAAGGTAGAATGCTGGGTGCACTAATGATGGTTCACTCTAAATTTTCTATTGCTCTTGTCAAAAAAAAAAAAAAAAAAAAAAAAGCCTCAAATTTAAAATAGAAAAGTCTTTTATAGTAGGTGATTTTAGTTTGAGTCTCTAAATTCAAAGTATGTAAAAAAAAAAAAAATTTGAATAATTATTTGGAGGGCTTCATGGGTCAACTGGCCTGTGCTGGTAACCAGTCAATGGAATTTGAAAGGATAGGTCAGGACATTAGGTACTTGAGGTATAAAATTGGAAAACATCTCCCCTCTTTTATAGATCAGAAGTGCTAAACATTGCTTGTTTCTTTCTACTGCAGTTTGGACCTATCCTCTTTCAACAAGTCTGCTGAGCTGCACCCCAGGACCTCTCTGATAAGAAGCTCACATTCCTCAGAGTTTCCTACAGACTTCCTATTGTACTTATCACACTCCTTTTTTTTTCTTTTTTCTTTTTTTTTTTTTTTTTAATGGAATGAGATTTTTAGCTGTTGGGGAAAATATTAGAAAGCCAAAAGTGACAACATGAGTTTCCAAAATCCTGTGAAGTCTTGTTCTAAATGAGTATACAAGCTAGGGACATCCAAACTATTTCCTAGTTCTATTGCCATTTCTATTCTCTTGATTTTACTGAAATAGAACCATTGATTGAGAGTCTGGCTGGAAACACTTGATACTCCATAAACAGTGTCTTAGTCTGTTTGGGCTATTATAACAAAAAGTCATAAACTGGGTGGCTTATAAACAATAGAAATATATTTCTCATAGTTCTAGAGGCTGAAAAATCTGAGATCAGAGGGATAGCATGGTCAGGCTTTGGTGAGGGCCCAATTCTGGGATGCAGACTGCTAACATTTTGTATTTTCATGTGGTGGAGAGAGGGCTTTCTGGTCTCTTGATATAAAGACACTAATCCCATTCATGAGGACTCTGCTTTTATGACCTAAATTCCTCTCAAATGCCCCACTCCAAATACTATCACTTTGGGGATTAGATTTCAGTGTATTAATTTTGGGGGGATGCAGTCTATAACAAGCAGCTTTCTGCTCCTGGTGCTTTAGCATGTCTGGGGAGTGGGGATGGGATATAGTACCACAATATTGTTCATACATATTTTTATCAAAGGTTTAAGAGAAATATGTTTCAACTATTGAAAACATATTAAACACTATGTGTCTATGTTTATTGAGGGCCTAATATGTGCAAAGCAGATATGATTTCTGCCCTTGGGGAGCTTCCATTTTAGCAGCACTTCACTATAGATAATGAGACAGCAGGCTCTTCAATCCTTCCATGAAGCTTGTAGTGGGAACCATTAGCAGATTAGCAGGACTAAACCGTATTAGATAGAGACAAACTGAATAAGAAAATAGCAGGAGTATAGAGAAAAAATTAATAAAAGAAATGTGTGCTTAGTGAGAAGAGGTAGGGAGAAAAGCATGAGCAATTAATTACACTGGGAGCCACTCAGTGGCCCAGACCACCCAGCTCTGAGATACACATTGCCTATTGTTCCAACAATTTACACCACTTAAAAGGTAAGATTCTGCCCTTCAACAGGTCAGGGAGTTGATACTATCAGTTTTGGCCAGTCATCCCAAGTCAGACTCAATCGAATTGCTGAAAGAAAGCAGCAAGCTTTCTGATGCCAGTCTAGACTATACTTTTCCGCCTTTATGGTTCATTATAAAAACATTTGTGCTGACCTGTAAGCTGATAAGTGCCAACTAGCGTCAACTCACTTGAGAAGAAAGTTATTTATGATTACAATTTGGCGGTAAGTCTTCTTTAGTATTTCTTTTACCCTGAATCAAGAATTGGAATTAGGGCCAAAAATTGTATTTTCTCACTTCTGTGAGAAAGACCTTTAGTAGCTTTACTGGATCACAATAGATCCTGTCCTTAGGACACATCCAAATAGCTGCTGTTTAGCTTTTCTCAATTATACACTGTCCTTGCTGCCTAACTCATCTTCCCACTAACCACATTTCTTGACAAATTTTCCCTTTTCTTTAAAAACTCTCTTCTAGTCTGTCTGGGTTATGTATTGACCTATTTATTTTGTGTGTGGGTGGTTTCTGTGACTCCTCCTAGCTCAAAAATGTAATGACTGAATCTAAATTTTCAGCTCTGAGCATAATGGAAATCCTTAGCACAATGCATGTGCACCTGTTTCACTTCCAAAGCCCATCTGAGTTTGCATATCTGTGGTTGTTTAGCTCAGGAGATTGGATTGTGCTAGTGAGGCCTAGGTTATGGTTTCAATGCATAGGAGCCAGTTAGCACACATGTCCTGCAGGCCAGATTGTACTCTGAACTCAGAAAAGTACTCTGCACATGTATGGCCATGGTCCTGGAGGACCAGATGAAAGAATGAAGGCAAATCTGAATACATCTGTCATCATAAAAACAACTCAGTTGTAAACCTTCTTGATGAGGTGTCTCATCTCGGTAGCAGTAGCAACTTCTTTGCATATGAATGTGAGTGCATAAATATGTGGTGGATGCATCTGCAAGTTCTTAAAGGGAGAACTTGACAGGTTTGGGCTAGTCCCAGAAAGCACACTAGGCAAAATTACCATGGTGCCAGTACACAGGGTGGAGTTTCCATAAGAGTTAGGCCACTGCTGCTGAATTTCCTGCTTCTTTAGCCATGGAAAAAAACAAGCTGCAGTTTTCTTCATAAACCATTGTATAAATGACTCTATGTCCTCAGGGGTGGTCAGACTCAAAATACTGCAGAAGGGACTTCTCTGGACATAAAGAAACATCATGGATTGAGTATATACACCTTGTGGCCAGTTACCACATGGAAAGAAAAGAAACAAGAGGGAACATTCTTGCTCTTTAGAGGGATAGCAGGAAAGACTTCAACATGTGAAAAGTTAACAACAAAAACAGGAGGAAATATACTTACCTTACAAAATTAGACACATATAGCCATGTAGTCTTATCCATGGATAGCTTCACACATGAAGTAATTCTTGAGCAGAGTTTTGAAGATATAACCAATCTAGTATGAAGGATATTCCTACAAAGAGGTTAGACATGAATGAGGCTTACTGAGTAAGTTGCACAGAAGAGCACAAAGTATGAGCTGTGGAAATGCATTTCACCAGTGCCGTTGCCTGTCTCCTCTTAAAAACAGAAATCTGTCCTTCAATTTAATAACCTTTTGTATTTAGCGATGCCCTAATCCCCTCATGAAGCCTGTACATGAATATTCTAGTTCTTTTTCTGGACACAAGGTAGTATTGTATTTCTCTGCCTTCTGTGGCCATATGGCTTGTGTTGGCCAGTAAAATAAGAATGAAGTGTCAAGTGTTGCTTCCAGGATAAGGTACTTAGTTGTCAGTGTGTAGTTCTCTCTTTATCTTGTTGCCACAATTGCTAATGCATGTGTTGAGTGGAGTCTCCTGTGTGGAGCAGAATCTCCTGATGACCCGCATTAAACCTATAGCATAATGAAAAATAAACCTTTGTGTGTGTAGAACCACTTAAATTTGAAAGTGGTTCTAGCAGCAAAATCTAGCCCATCTTGGGTGATTCAGATGCTGTATTTTCTCCATGTCTGGCCTTTCTTGCCTCCTCAACTTCTTACACTCTGATTTCTATGCCTAACATTTGAAACTGTTGTGGAAAGGTAACAGAGGTGCCACATACACTGATAGTTTTAGGCTTTATCTTACTGGACACTTTTGCTGTTTTTATACTGTTAACCACTTTTTCTTAGAACTCTCTTCTCCCTTGGTTTCAATGACATCAGTCTTTTGACTCACCTTTTAGACCACTGATTATGTGTTTTAGGTATAAAACCCAAATAAATCTCATCTACTTCCCTAGTTTTTAATTAATACATTTGTAACTATTAGGCTGATGACTCCAAAATATGTACCTCCTGCTCCACTACATGCCTTACAGCAAAGGCTTGTACATAGGCAGAGGTCATTCAAAAGCAACATGTCCATAATTGAGTTTATATCTTCTCCCAGACCTGATCATTCTTCAAAGTCACAAAATCATTAACTGGGAATCATTTGATTTCTCTCTCTCGCAACAAATCCCCAATACAATTTATGACTAGATTTTTTTCTGTTTGGTTTCTGGGTTTCATCTGTCCATATCTTTCTTTCCATACTCTCCATATATATATATATATATATATATATATATATATAATTTTTGGATTGGTCCTTTATAAATCCATTTTCCATGGATCTCTTGGAGAAATCTTTCTAAAATACCAAAATTACCATGTTTAAGTCCTCTTACTTAAAATCTTTGATGTTATCTCATTATACTAGAGTTAAAATCAAATGCTATGAGAGCTTTCAGTGAGTGACCCTTACCTAATAGAAGGGTTTCATGACCCACCACATATGCTTTATACTTTGGCCACATGCTGTTTCTCCTTTACTTCGCTGAACTATATTCTTTCTTTCCTCTGTGCCCTTGTACATCATGTTGTTCCCTGTGTATGGACTTCATTCACCTTGATGTCTTTTTTTGTTGTTGTACTTAAAAAGAAAAAAAAAAAAAAGCATGGAGCTTAATGTGGGGTCTGAACTCAAGACCCTGAGATCAAGACCTGAGCTGAGATCAGGAGTAGGATGCTCAACCAACTGGGCCACTCAGGCACCCCATGAGCTTTGCTTTTAACTGAAGAAATTTGGGAACTGTTATAGAAATTTAAGAAGGTGATACTATCCAGATGATACTTGCAGAGAGTAATTAGAATAAAAGGGAATTGGCATCTGAAATTTTTCAGGGATGGTGTGAAGTCTGCTGTTGATAGTAAGAATGGGAGGTAATAAGAAGCTATAGGATTGTGGCTTTTGATTCCCCAGAATTTCATTTTTTTATAATTCTCATTGTAACTGGTGCCTACTATGTTTAATGCTGGTATAAAGTGTCAAAGACAGAAAACTATTAAATACTTTGTAAGTTCAACAGAAGGGAAGACAACCTGTTTCCAGAGGTAAACATGTAAGCTTTTAATTTTAGTAAAGTCTTCCACAGTTTTTTAAACATTAATATTGCCTTAATTTTGACATTATGAAATGATAAAAGATACTTATGTACAATATGTCTCTGGTTTTCTTTCTTATTCTCTTTACTAGAAAGTCTAGCTACTTCTCTTATTCAATTAACTATCTTTGACTATTTTATTTTATTTCTGCTTGTGTGTGTGCACTTGTGTGTCTCATTGGAATGTCCAGAATCCTAGAAATGGAGAGAAGGTGATTGAGTGTGGTTGGCTTTTACCAGAATCATACAAGTGGGTGAGAAATAAACCTCTCGACACTTTTTGGGCTCTCAAATCCTCTGTCCTCCCAATTCTTTCAGGGCTGGAAGCTTGCTTATCTTTAGCAAAAGCTAGGCATAATTTCAAATGTCACATTGCAGAGAAATCACTCTCTCTGTCACCAGAAAAGAGAGAGACAGAGGAAAGATGCCTTTTTATATCTGGAACCTGGCACTGTCAGCCATTTGGAATTTGTCTTCCAGACTGTCTGGCCTTGGCTTGGAGAAGGCAGGGTTGCTGTGTAGCACAAGGAGGTGCAAAAACAAACATGGGCATAAAACCAAATACTTGACTGCAAGAAATGTTCTGAAAGTTATAAAAGTGAAATACTACTTCCAGCTGTCACTTTATGCAAGGATTAAGTAGAGCTCAAGGGGCTGCAGAAATGAAGGAAGAAAGTGAATTATTCATTGTAGTACCTATGCAAGTTGCAGAAGATGCTTGGGTTCTCTACTGATGAATTACTTGTGATCTGTCTATTTGTCTACATACTCACTCATTCACTTGTCTTTATGGGTATATTTGAAGACATGTTTTTGCTGCTTAGGAGGATGGCAGAGCTTCATATTCTTTCCTTCCTATAGCCAAGAGCACTCTGCCCACTGGATACCCTTTCTTTAGCACATGTTGCCCCTTGTAGTGTCTCCCTCTTAGGCTCATGATCTGCACCAAGCATTGTTGTTGAAATGGAGTCTAAGTCCACTGAACACAATTAAATACACATTAAGACTTTGATTGATAGGGTGTGCCTATTTTTTTTAAACATTTGTTTATTTATTTATTCATGAGAGACACACAGAGAGAGGCAGAGACATAGGCAGAGGGAGAAGCAGACTCCCCACAGAGAGTCCTATGTGGGACTCCATCCTAGGACTCCAGGATCATGCCCTGAATGGAAGGCAAATACTCAACCACTGAGCCACCCGGCATCCTGATAAGAGTGTGCTTAGACGGATGCGTTCCTACCATTGTTTTCTAGCCATTGATACCTACAATGCACAGTTCTTCTTCATATTGTTCTAGCAAAGGTATTCCTCACTGGCTTAATATCCATAAACTGATTAGATAACACGTCATCATCCATTTCCATATATGTCCATAGTCAGTGTCAGTGTCGGGAAGGGGGGTGTGTCTTTCAATTAACTCAGTATTTCCTCATTTCAAGGCCAGTTCAGAAGCATGTATCAGAGACATAGAAAGTGATTTAGCTACATTTTACACTATCCTAATCCTATGTCTAACTTTCATTTTTAATATGGCAATTGTTGCCTAAAACTCATATAGATGTTTTATGGGTTTTCAGGGAAATGGGATAGGGAGGACTTACTTTCACATATTGTTTAAGAACTCAAGTTTTTCTCCCTATAATGTGGCTTGCTAAGATGAGACCTTGTCTGAAATCAAATATTTCTCAAACTGATTGCCTCTATTAGACTTTGATTATTCATGACTGCAGGAACTCTTGAAGCACATGCTTAACTTATTCCTGCCCTCAGAGAAACACTTCCACATGTGGATTTGAGAGCCATGCGCTGGGAGGAAAATAGGCTAATCTGAGCATAAACCATGGAGCCCTCCTAATACTGTGTAAACACTGACAGAGGTATTTCTCAAAGTCCAAGCCAGAAGGAAGGCAACATTTTGTGAGGTATGTGAACATTCATTCAAATTCAAAGCCTTCATTCAGCTTGCAAAATTTGTACCGAGCAGCATGTCTCATCCTCTGCCAGCCGGCACCCAGTGTAATATTCTGAAAAATTAAATATTTTTGCTAATGGTGTTGTTCCTTAGCTATTTAAAAATATTTTCTAATAAAAGAAAATGTCAAGCTATGTCAAGAGTAATATTTTATGCTATTCAGCTATTAAAATCTTGAGCTGTACAATGAAACTCTTAAACTCACTATAACTTCCATCATTCTGAGTTAACAGTTGCACTGTATAAGGGCTGAGAGCTACGCTTTGCCCTCAGTTTATAGATAAAACATAGTAGGCATTAATTATATAGGCTCTGCATTTTGTTTTGGATTTTTACCTTGACAGTATTAAGTTTATTTTTAAAATCTTTTCAGGAAGAAAATTTCAAACAGCATTGTGATGTGAGAACACTAAAAGAAGGAGGAGCACAGTTATATTTTCATCAAAGATAAGTACTGTAAATAACTTCACACTCATGAGTCAAAGATGTCCTCTTTGAAGAACTTGCACTTGTGAAAAAATGAAATGTCTATAACATTCACAAGGGAGGATATCCATTTTGAGCAACAGTGAGGGAAATTAAGGCTGATGGATTATGGATAAAATAGTAGCCAGTAAGATTTATTTTGTACTTACTATGTGCCAAGCACTGTGCTAAGTACTCTCCTGACTTGAAGTTATCTCATCTTCCAAAAATTCTTATAAGTGCTTTTTATTTCCATTTTTTATAGCTGCAAGATCTGAGGCACAGATGGATTTAAGTAATCAAGAGTTATGGGCAAAATTTGTGGTGCAAAAGGTACAGGTTTTATTTTGGGAATGCAGCATTCTTGTATCTGAGATTCTCATTGGCTTTATTATAAATCACTTATGAAGAAAGCTTTTTAAATGACTGCTATCCATTTGGTTGGTCTTCCTGTAACACAGAGTTTTGCTGGCTTGCAAATTTTGTTGAGGTACTCTACGGAAAAGTTCTCAAACTTCGTTCCTTGGATCCCTATGGGTGTTCAAACCACTTTTAGGGTGTCTGAAGGTCAAAATGATTTTCATAACAATACTAAGCATTATTTGCATTTCTCACTGTGTTGCATTTACACTGATGGGGAAAAACAATGGTGAATAACACTACTGGTGCCTTACCACAAATCAAGGCAGTGGTTCCAAACTGTACTAGGGGTCATTGTATTCTTCTTCACTAAATAGTCACAATAAACAAACAAACAATTTTTTAAAAAAGCAGCTTCATTTAAATTGTTCTTGCTAAAGCAACATAAATTACTAAATAGTTGTCTTGATCTTTGAGTACACATCTTTTTGATATTCTATGAGAGGTACAGTAAATCACTTCTACTACATATCAAAGTATAGTGGTTATCTCTAGGTAAAGTACTGTGTAATCAATTGGGTTGTGAGTTGAACCAGCCACTTTTCCCATGGAAAGTGCTTTCTATTTTTTATGTGAAAGAATGTCTGACAGACAGACCATGATAGTTCAGAGTTGGGTACACATTTTCTGAAACATGAATAAAGTGTGACTGACACTGCAGAGAAAATAACTGACAATATTTATTGTCAATGATAAAATACAACTTTTAAAACAATACCCAGAATTTTGGAAAACATATCCACTAGCATGAGCTTAAAATCTTCCTAATATTTCAAGACTTTCTAAAGCGACTGTGATCTCACAGATGCATGTGATTTTTTAAAGTTACTATATGATAACTGTTAGGCTTTTTCCAAGAAAAAGAAAACAAAAAACAAAAAACAAAAAAACCAAAAAAAAAAAAACAAAAAAAAACAGCAGAGCCAGGCAGTAGCTTCGAGAGTGCTTTAATGGGGAGCACTCCCGGGCGAGGTTCCGTGACTCGGAGAGGTGGCCTGAGTCAGGGAAGTCGCACCAGGGTTGGGGAGTGTGGGGGTTTTTAAGCCTTATTGGTTCTGGGTCCAGATCCGGGTGGGTCCCTTGCCAAATTAGGCAAGGGAACACCGTGTCCCTAGGTGATTGGTTGGGGGTGGTCCTTGGCTGGAAAGTCCTGGATGGAAAGTTTCGGTTTCCCATCTAGGCTTTGATTTACTGGAGATGATGTGGTGGTCATGGCTGCTTTGGCGGGAAGATCAGCCATTTTGACCCAATTTGAGATGTCCGCCATTTTGGGTGCCCCTGTCTCTCAGCCAGGCCAACAATAACAACTGTAAATGATCAATGTGTGATGTTGTAAAGTCATTCATGACTAAAAGGTCCATTCAAAATGCAAAATACAGGGGGCCTGGGTGGCTCAGTCAGTTGAGCATCTGTCTTCATCTCAGGTCATGATCCTGGAGTCCCAAGATTAAGCCTGGCATCATCCCTGCTCAGCAGGGAGTCTGCTTCTCCCTCTGCCCCTCATCCTACTCAAACTCTCTCTCTCTCTTTCTCAAATAAAATCTTTAAAAAAACTCTTTTTAAAGCCCCCCAAAATGCAAGATATACCAATGGATTTTAGTGTAACAGAATATGAAGTGTTCATTAAAAATATTTCAGATTTCACATTGCAACTAATCTTTAAGAAATTACTACTAGTTGATTTTGAGTAGAATGTTGGAAGAATATAATTCTCTGAAAGGTTATTAGAATAAATTTCCCTTTTCTATCTGCATATCTGTATGAGGCTGGATTTTTTTATATACTTCAACTCAAATAACATATCCCAGCAGATTAAACATAGATGTAAATATGAGAATCCAGCTTCCAGACATTAAAGAGATTCACATTAAAAAAGTAAAAAAAAGTGCCACTCTTCTCACTAAATTGTGTTTGGCTTTAAAGCAATTATTTTTTATAAAGATGTGTTTAATTTCCAATATGTCAGATATTGATAGATATAACACACACACCAAAAGATCTTTTGGGTCTCTAAGTTTTAAGAGTTTAGGGAGTCCAGAACTAAAATGTCTATAAACCTCTGTTCTTGGAGAAACAAAACACAAGAGAAAAGAGTTTACCAGCTCCTAAAGACTGTTAGAGGGAAGACAAACGTGTAGGATGTCAATGAAATGAAGGTAATAACACGGCACAGCAGGACGGCGGATCAGGACCAGCCAGCAAAATGGATTAGATTGTCTATGTTTTATTTTAGTTTAGTAAGGAAACTTTTCCTAACGTGATTTTTAAAGCAATAGTACTAGCTTGTTCTCTCTCTCAAGACATTTTGTTTTTATAAAATTACAGCCTGGAAAACACACTATGTGTTTAGTCTGAGTAGGTAGCCTGAGTTGTTTGTTAAATACCAGATCTCAGATTTGTGGCTGTTCCTCAAAAATAACTACACGACACCAGCAATTAAATTTATGTATCATTTTGATTATTTATACTTTAGCGAATCAAAGGAGGTAAATAGTGGTCTGCAACTGAGCACTTCCATCAGAATTTCTTCAGCAAGGCTTTTAAATTTCCTCCATTATGAAGCTGGACACAACACACAATCTTCCCATTAAATAGTCTGGAAAGAACTGTCATCCATGCTATTCCCATCCCAACATCCTCTTCTTTCTGCAGTTGGGAGTTGCTGCATTGCAAACATGCCCTTTGAACCATGTAGGGCTGGCATTTTAATCTCAATTATTTTCACATTGTTCTGTTTTTTACTTATGATGTTGTTGATCACTCAGCATGAAGGTGTCTTCAGCCTCACCTCTCAGAGTTCCACAGTGTCTGATACAAATACAATATTGCACTGAATTGGGTAAGCAGTCAATGGCCTGGGAGGGAGGAACAGGAATGGAATACCTGGAAAATACCAGGAATAGGTAGGCTCTCTGTTTCACTGGTGCTCCTGATCTAGTATTTTGACTTTTCTTCATGTGATGAACATGTCTTTAATTCAGTTTTGCTGAATAAATGGGATGGGTAACTTCCAACTTGCCTCAGAAGATAATCTTCAGTGACAAGGATCTGTGCATTAGATAGGAGTGAACGAAATCACTTCTAAGGTCCCTTCCCACATTTAACATTTGGTGGCTTCTAGATTACGCTGCCTAGTAAATGAAAAGCAGCTAAATGATGGTGGAAGGGAATATTTAAAATAACTGGAGGTGACTATAATTGGCCTGAGCCTCCTCATTTGAAAGGCTGAAGTGGGGGGAAGTTCAGCTTTTCCAATATAAGAGACTAATGAACATCCTCCTCATGACATGCCACCTAATAAACTAAACTACAACACTGCTTGGCATATCTAAAAATGAAAAGGTAAACTGCATTTTGAAGAAGACTCTGTGGGAGCAATCAGGTATTTTGGAGAATCTCTGAGTAATTGGTTTGAGTTAATGGAAATAATCTAGTGGGGCGTGGAAACTGCAAATCAAACCAAGAAATAATTTAGGTTTAACGAGGAGTTAGATGGCACATTTAAAAAGAATTGTGTTTTTAAATCTGTTTCTAGTCTTTGTCATCAATAACAGTAAAAACTTCCTTGATATTGAAAAATATGTTTATTATCACTAGAAATTCTGTACAATTAGGAAAATCTGATTGGTGCTCTGTGTTGAGAAAGATTTTGAGGCTGAGTTTGGATCAGAGGGAAAGAACATCGTGTCTGAATAATTGCAATAATAATAATTGTAGTTAATTCTCCCTTTAGTTTGTGCTGAGTATTATTATCCCTATTTTATTCATTAACTAAATGTAGACAGGTTAAGTAACTTGCCAATAATACATGGTGGAGTTTGGATTCAAATACTACTAAATCCCTCTGAAAGACTACTAGTCACTGTGACACTGTAGATAAATTACTATTTCTTAGGACCTTCATTTTATTTCTAAAAAGTTTTGTACTGCATTGCTTTCTAAACTCCCTTTCAATCAAGTGTACTTTTGTCTCTGAATAGTGCACTCAAATGCCTTGTACTCCGGCAGTCTTGCCCTCCTTTTAACTCCTGGAATATTTATCATCATTTGGCCATTCAGTGCTATGCTGGGAATTGCACTGCTGGTTATACTATCCTTTTATGTGTTTAAATCCTGTTTCTCCACATACGTAGGAAATGTTTTGGGAAGAGGGATGCTTCCATGTCCCACCACAGTGATTAGCGTAGTACCTTGTACATAGTATAGTTAATAAATATTGGTGGATTATTTGATATGACCCAGACCACCACACCAAGCCATATTATATTTTAATAGGTTGTACCTAGTACTTGCCACAGACTGAAGGGAAATTGTATTGTCATTTCTGAGTCAGTATTACCTAGGGTGGGATCCCTGGGTGGCTCAGTGGTTTAGCGTCTGCCTTCAACCCAGGGCATGATCCTGGAGACCCAGGATCGAGTCCCACATCAGGCTCCCTGTGTGGAGCCTGCTTCTCCCTCTGCCTGTGTCTCTGCCTCTCTGTTTCCCTCTGTGTCTCTCATGAATCAATCAATCAATCAATCAATCAATCTTAAAAAAAAAGAAAAAAAGTATTATCTAGGATATGTTAGATTTAGTGATCTAGAATTGTAGGTGCACTCAATCCCACAGCCAAGGCTCCCTCCCCTTCTGACTGTTATGAATGCCTGTTTATCTTCTTGCCTTCATCAACAGCAACTATTTATTTAGCAGCCTGACTTAAGACATTCCGAATATATACTCAATGAAGGCTTTCTTTCACTATTATTTTTCTGTGGAGGGTAAAATGCTGTCTTGTTTTTCCAGTTCTCCTCCTAAGTGTGATGATTTAGATGTTCCTGCTGTTAACTGGCCGCTTTTCCATTTCCTTCTAGCATTGAGTGCCCCAGACTTCTCCACAGAAGCCACTAATGAGCTTCTTGCCTTTCAGGCCCCCAGTTCATTAATAACAGAGAATTTCAGCAATGCTTGATATTCTGGACCTTATTCTTTCTCTTTCTTTCCATTATAAAACAAACAAACAAACAAACACAAACGAAGGAAAACTTTTTTTTGCTACAGTCACGAACTCAGTCTTGACTGCTTTAAGATCCTAAAACTGAATTTATGCTTGGATTCGGCTTTTCAATCAGGCTAAAAGCTTACAGATTTAACCCCAACTTTCAAAATGAGTATGCCTTCCCTATTTTTTTTTTCTTCTGTTTTTCTCTACCCACGTTTAGTCTTTTTCAATGGTACTTCATGCTTCTAAGTGTGCTTCCTCCTTCTTCCTAATTAATATTGACCAAGTTCCCAAGTATATGGGGAACAATTCTAGGGACTGTGTGGATGGAACATAGAAATGAAAATGTTCCTGCCTCATCCCTTCTGCTTGACTTCTGGCTCTAAATGATGCCATTCATTCTACCGGCCTGCTGGCCCCTTACACAACTTTCTCTCATTCAGACAGTGCCAAGCAAGCATCAATGCCCTTTTGTCCTTGCTTCCCTTATAGCTTTGCAGCAGCACAGAGCACAACAGAACTGTCAGCAGCACAAATACCATTCCTGTCAAACCTGCTCTTCCTCCTGTCCTCTGATGAACCAGCAGTCTTTACAGCTGTGTCTTCCCAGAGTGGATTTATGAATACAAGTCCTGGTGTTTCTCCTCTCAAGTTCTTTCTCAGTGCTTTTTAGAGAGGCTAAGCCAAATACAGAGTCATGCCTGAGCCTCTCAATGGGTAATTCCCCTTGTTGGTCTCTTTGCCTGCAGGTTCTTGCATACCACACCTCAGTGGAAACTGTGGTATAGTTTTGCTGTCTTCTTGATGTTTTTTTTCCCCTGCTTTTGTCTCAGGGTTCACACATTTCTGTACCTCAAAAATGCAGAGATAATTGCAAAGAAAAATATATTTCTGCCTCCTTTAACATGCATAAGTCATCATTCCCATGTTCATAAACACATGTTGAGTCTGCCTCAGTGCTCTTGCCCAGACATGGATGATGTTTTATTTTCCCTTCTTTGAAAAATTCTAAATTTCACCTCTTGTGAAATTGTCTTGGACTTCACTTCAGATTCAAGTGCAATGTGCGTGAAGTCATACAGATGAGTGAGATCTGTTCCCAGAATCTGTGAGGTAACAACAAGCTTTTCCCAGCCTTCCCGGACATCTCCCCATCTGGTCAACTATGGGAAGTTATAAGCAGTAGCTTTTCATATCATTACATTAATTATGCAGAGTGAAGCATTTGTAAGCTTTCTGTAAAAAGGAAGAAAAACTAGAGATTACGATTCTTTTATGTTTGTGAAGTACTCATCACTGCTCTACTTGTGGTTGTAGATTTTTTTCCTTCTTAATGTTCCACTCCAGAGTTTTGGAAACTTGGATGTTTGAGTTAATCCAGAATTCACTAATGGGGATTAATCCTCATCTGAGACTTTAGATAGCTTTTTTTTTTTTTAATTTTTTTTTTATCATTGAACTATGTTCAGGAATGGTTTCCTTGTCTTTAGTTTTCTAAATGGTTATAGAAAGTTCATTCCATTTTGTGGACTACTCTTCAAAATCTTACAGCACGAACATACAACTTACTTATCTTTTAGGTATTATCTAATATTGCATGGAGAGATGAGAGCTTTGCCCAAGGCCTGGCCATCCATGGACTTTTGTGAATTTACTCGCTAGGCCCCTGGTACCTCCAATCCCATCTCTAACCACTTCATCTGCATTCTCAACTCATCTTCAGTATATATTGAGCACTTACTATGTATTACATCTGTGCTAAGGACAAGAAGATAATTAGGAAATGGCTCTTCTCCAGTGAAACCCAGGTTCTGCGGTAAGGTAGAGAGGGAAGACAGAAAGAAATGACACACACATTTAATTACAATATAATGTGCCTAATTCTATAAAAAGAAAGAAATCAATTTTGGGGGCCACTCCCATGAGAAAGTTTTTAACTCTGTTAGGGGAGTCTACTGCAAAAAACTGCTTCACAAAGAACATTTGAGTTGGTTTTGAAGAATGGATAGCAGTATACCACAACCTGGAGAGAAGAGATTTCAGACAGGGAAGTTAATGTTTTCAAATGCTTAGTGGTCATGAATAGGCCAGGGTTGTTTGAAAAACGTAAGAAAATTGATATAGTTGGAGTGTAAGGTATATGACCAGAGAATCTACAATATTTGATTAGCTTCCTTTTGTCATGTAAATAATTATAGATGATTCTGCTTTACTGAATTTATAGGCACAGCTTGAAGATGGGTAAGAATGGATGTACGTATTGTCTTTGTCATTCTTTTGCTTAGTGCCAATACTCTCAAAATAGTTAAGAAGGCAGTTAACTGATATTCCCCTTCTCAAACTGATTAATCTTTTGGAGCTCTTTATCTTGATGTAGATAATCCCAGGCCTTCCTCTTAATTATCAGTTCAATGGCTGAATAATCAGAACTATCAGTGTCTCTATTTCTATCAGCTCCTTGCCTCATTATCAGGAATCACGAGCTGCTAGGTTCTAGATGGAGCTGTTGTGTGCCAGCTTTGAATACCAATTTAGGGGTTCATAATTTATCTTACTTCCAAAAAGGTAAGGAACTTCTTGAAAAATTGACTGTTGGCACTGACGTGTATTATATATTTTCCTCCTTTACTGGAAGATTACACTTTTACAGGTCACCTAATCAGTCACTGAATGAGTGACCATGAGATGAGGTCTGGGAGAGAAGTCTCACGTGGGTTTTCACAGGTCCTTTTGTGCATTTTGTGTTTATTCCTTGCCTGACATTTCAAAAAGTGTGTAAGAATTGCTGGGGTATATATTGTATTAGAGGTATTGCAATCAGAAAGAGGGGGAGGTGATAAAGAAAAACAGAAAAAAGAATGTGAGGAAGAGGAAAGAGGAGGACAGGAGAGGTGAGGAGGGTGTTCTCTCTGTGTGAGTCCAGATACAGTTGCCACAAAATTTAATATTATTAAATGTCAATAGCTGGAAGAAGACAGAAAATCAAGAGATAGACAGGGAGGAATGGAGTAGAAATCCTTTTTGCTGAAAGTCGTGTGTAGCACTTGTGCAAATTTCCCTTGGGATTGTAGCCTTCTCTTTCATGAACTTCTCACTCCTGTTATTTCTAGTTCCGGACCATCTGATCAGAGACTACTGGAATTTCCACCTCTCCAAGCACTAATTTTAGGGGCTGAAACAGCAACCCCTCTGCAGCTCCTACCACAACTGCCACTGCCCTGCTGGGCTGTGGGGTTGTGCCAGCCCAGGCACTCTTGCCCAGGAAATGGAAGGTGGCATTTAAGTGGCACTTAAGATTCTCCTAACCAATCCTAAAGACTCTGAATCAGGCCAATTCTAAATTAAGCTTTCTTGGGTAAATGAATAAGGACCCAAGAAAGCTCAGAATGAAAAAAAAGAGATATGGAAAAAAAAAAAAGAGATAACCCCCAGTTTTGACAGGTATTAACAGATTCAACATTTTTAAACTTATTTTTATATTTCAGATATTTTAGTGTTCAAGTTTTAAAATGTAATTCAATCAAATCTCAGTATTTAAAATACCCAAATGATATCACAGAAGAGATTTTTTTTCTTATAAGGAAATTGAGGCTTAGGAAAAGCAAGTGCTTTGATCAAAGTCTCATAGCAGGCAAAGAATGAAAAACCAAATCCGGTATAGGATAGAATGTGCTTTCCTTCAGGATATGTGCCTTTCTAAGATATGCAACAAAAGGATTGAAAAATAGGTTTATTAGTCTACTACAGTATTTTTAAATCTTTCATAAAGTAATTTTGGAGTGGCTACTTGCAGCATTTTATATTGTTCATCGAAAGGGGAATTGGCTGGTGTTTCCCAATAACATTACCCAGAACCAGTGCTGTGAAGGAAAGCTGATAGAAGTCTATGGCTCAGATGCTCTGTCTTGACCTCAGAACAATTACTTTCCCTGAACAAAATGTACACTAAGGGATGCCAGTGCCTACTGTTCTGGAAAAGGACAGTGTTTGCCTTAAGATTCATACCCAGATTTCTACAGTGTACTCTGAGATGCAGCACTAGGTCACTAGGCTGAAGTTCTGTGCTGAAGCCAAGTGGTGCTTAAACCACCAGACTAAGAAAGAGCTTGTGCACCATGGGCCATAGCCATGTTCTCAAATGTGACTCAATTGTGGTCTAAGATTTGTCTGTCTGGGGTACTGGAAAGAATGCTAGTTTGGGTTGGGCACACTAAATTCTAGTCCCTGCTCGGCCTCTAATCAGGTGGTCCAAAGTAAATCCTGTAAGCTCCCTGAGCATTCATTATTCATCTATCTTGTCTTGTCTATATATAGAGTAGTTCCAACTGGCAAGTAAAGTAAAAGAAGTGAAGAATATTTGTAAATGTAGCAGGTTAAAGAAATGTAGATTGCTATCAATGTTTATAATTCCTAATATTTGAATAGTATCAAAACAATTAAGCCTTTGTTTGACTGGATGTGGTCAAATGTCCCTTAATATGCCTTCTATGCTAAAATACAACTAAGGGGACATGTAGGTGGCTCAGAGGTTGAGCGTCTACCCTCAGCTCAGGGCGTAATCCTGGACTTCCAGGATCGAGTCCTACATCGGGCTCCCTTCATGGAGCCTGCTTCTCCCTCTGCCTGTGTCACTGCCTCTCTCTCTGTATGTCTCTCATGAATAATAAATAAAATATTAAAAAAATAAAAATAAAATACAACTAAGGATTATAGCCAGAGTCTTTAGACACAGATGATACTATAGAGGAAGATATTCATGTTTGTTTTGTACCTTTCAGATTAAATATATTAAATATTGTGCATTGACATAATCAGACTGGGGAAGATGTGTCAATAAGCTGAGGGCTCTTGGGATGTATGCACATTCTGTGAATTATATTGTTTCAAAAAGTCTTTTTCCTTTTGGACTCATTCTCTGTACTAGATCTTTATTTCTCAGCAAACAAATCAAAACAAAAAAAAAATTCCTTCTTGTAGATCTTTTTTCCCATAATTTTGTTCCTTTATGTTCTGTCAAGGGTTATTAATAAATTCAGTCATTCACTCAACTAACATTTATAAAAACCTATTATGTAACATGACTGCTCTGGGGATAGATTAATGAACAAAACAGACAAAATAACCTTGTCATCATCATCATCATGTTTTGCATTTATATGCTATTTCTACATATCTCACTGTGTATTGTAGAATCTTCTAATGCATTTAAGTGACCAACCTCTGATGGTCAATGTATGTCCTACTTATTTCCTTCATTTCCATCCTAGAACCCTGGGATTCTTGCTCTACTTTGCCATTCCTCTCTCTCCAAAATCAGCTTTTGAACTTTATTCAAGGTAAAAGCTATTAGATAACCCATCTTTGAATGATGTTAGCCAAAGATGAGTAGTTCCAAGGTAATTATTTATCTATGAGATGATGGCCTTCTACTCTGAATATCATACTAATCCCTAGCTCCAAAGCATATTTAAAATCTTAATCCTCCTAGGTCACTTAGCATTGTTGAATAAGGTTTATAGCGTTTGTTAAATAGTCCATTGTGCATTCTGGTTACCTAACATTACTTGGGCCCTTATTGAACACAACAAAATCCATATTTGTCTTTATTGAAAACATAAGGGTCTCTTCACCAACACTATTTGAAACTTTTAGTATTTAGGACACACTTCTATTCTTAGTCCAACCCAATATTTACTCTCAGTTGGTGGCTTCTCCTCCCACCAATACTCATTCCCCGTCTACTCAGCGATTTTATCCACTTTCATTGCTACAACAACCATCTGTTTTTAGATGTCTTCAAAATTCTTGGTCTAGACCATAATACTCACTTGAGCTCAAGCTCTTCTCCATTGGATATCTCCACTGGGGTCCTCTTTTGGAACTTAACAGATCTGATTCTGTGCTTATCTTCTTTTGGCTCTAAACAGCTTTCTTTCAACATAGTCCCATATTTATCAACACTCCTGATAACTCAAAACCATTTTAGAATTCTCTCTCTCCTTTCTATTGACATTGGATATACCACTCAGATCATTGAATTCTTTCTCTGATATGTTATTTGATTCTTCAATTACTTTGCATTTGAATTTCATCATCACAATTCAAACCCCATGTTTTCTATCTAACTTACCTTCTTTTAAAGTATTTCAAATCTACTGCTGGTCCATGTACATTCCGTAGGCATTCCTATATTTGCATATTCTGTCATCTTAGAACACCCTTCTCTGAACTGTGCTGCTTACCTGAGTTCTACCCTTTTTTAAAGGCTCAATCCAGAACTATAGTTCATTAAAAACATTTCCTAGTTGTACCAATCTAAGGAATCTCCTCCATAAGATATGAAAATAATTTATTTACTATGTCTTGCAACTTAATGTACATTGAAATTTAAATTTGTTCATATATATTTCCATTTTAGTTCTCTGATCCAAATCAGGACACAAGATTGAAAAACCAATTAGGGTGATATGAGAAAAGGTCTTAATTCTAGGGTAACTAGAATTATTTTGAGAAGGTTAATCTAGTGTCAGTGTGATCCATGTAGATGCATGTGTGTAAGGAGAGGAAAAGGTGAAAAGGAGGAAAGAGAGCCTGAGTGGAGAGGGAGAGACACAGGAGTCCAGGTAGAAGGCTTCACAGTAGTCAACCTAAAGATAATAAGAATCTGAATTAAAGTAGAGACAGTGGACAAAAAAGAAGATGTAAAAGTGAGTGATATTATAGAAGCAGAATCAATAGGTTTAATAGCTGAAGTGTTAAGAGTAAGGGAGAGAAGGAATAATTGTAAGTCATTCAACACTGAATATTCATTCAACAGGTATTTGTTGAACACTCAGTGTGAGACACACTCTATCTAGATGATGCCATCAGAGCAGTAGAAAGGGCAGGCACAGTCCCAGTCCTCAGAGTTCACATTCCATTGAATAACACCAAAACTGCAACCTGAGGGATTGGAAGATGATGAGACCATTAATAGAAGAATATGGGAAGTGTCAGAGAAAGGTTAATATATTTAGTTTTGTACATACTTATTGTGTATTCACTTTGTGCCACACACAATACTTTTAACTACTTTGCATGTACTAACTAATCCTTGTTATAATCCTATGAATTAGGTATTATTTTTATTATTATCATCATCCCCATTATACAGATGAGGAACCAAGGCATACAAAGACTAAATGATGTGAAGAAATAAGGATCAAACAAAGGCAGCTCAGCTTTTTTATTTCTTAATTTTTTAGTAGTTAACACACAATATTATATTAGTTTCAGGTGTCCAACATAGCAATTTAACTTCTTTATAAATTATGCTATGTTCACCACAATTGTAACTACCATCTGTCATCTTACAATGCTATTACAATATCATTGACTATATTCTCTATGCTGTGCCTTTTATTTCCATGACTTATTCACTCCATAACTGGAAGCCTCCAACTCCCACTCTTCTTCACTCCTTATGCCTATCCTCTCCCCTCTCTTCCTTCTAGTAACCATCAGTTTATTCTCTGCATTTATAGATTTGATTTTGTTTTTTGCTTATTGACTTGTTTTGTTTTTTTAGATTCCCCATATGAGTGAAATCATATTGTATTTGTCTTTCTTAGTCTGACTTATTTCACTTAGCATAATACTCTCTAGGTCCATCTAAGAGGCAGCCCAGTTCTTGAGTCCACAGTCTTATTACTAAGACATACTGCTTTGTAGATGCTTTGGGATTGATAGAGAATTTTGGAAGGTAAATGGAATGCATAAAAGAAATAGTTATCTATATACAGATAAACATTTGGGAATCATCTACATATAAGAAATACTTAAATCCAGGGATCCCTGGGTGGCGTAGCGGTTTAGCGCCTGCCTTTGGCCCAGGGCGTGATCCTGGAGACCCGGGATCGAATCCCACATCGGGCTCCCGGTGCATGGAGCCTGCTTCTCCCTCTGCCTGTGTCTCTGTCTCTGTCTCTGTCTCTCTCTCTCTCTGTGACTATCATAAATAAATAAATAAAAAATTAAAAAAAATACTTAAATCCATGAAACTAAATCACATTGTTCAGAAAAATCATGAAGAGACAAATTTATGTTTTTATTTATCTTGTAATGTATCAATGATATACCCTACAGTTCTTCCATTGGCTTTTGTGTCATTATAGGCTCCTGATTAATTTCATATTCTTCTGGCTACTCCTTACCACTTTGTTCACTCCAAGTTGGCTTCTAGGACTCTTTTTTAATGTATACAGTTTTCTTGGGTTGCCTGGGTGGCTCAATGGTTGAGCGTCTTCAGCCCAGGGCGTGATCCTATGGTCCCAGACTCCGTCCCATATGGGGCTCCCTGCATGGAGCCTACTTCTCCCTCTGTGTCTCTGCCTCTCTCTCTCTCTCTGTGTCTCTCATGAATAAATAAAATCTTTAAAAAATATATATATATCTAGTCTTCTCACTCAACATATTCTGCCTGGGTGGTCTTATATTAACCCATGACTTTTGTTTTCATTTGTATAGTAATGAATCTGAATGCTGTCCAGTCATCTTTCCTGAACCCCAAACCCAAATACTTGATAACCTCCTGGATATCTTTAGTTAGCTAATGAAGTCACCTTAAATCCAATGTGAGCAAATTGAATTTATCTTCTTTACTTCCAGACCTCTTCTTTAAAGCCTCATCTTCATGAATGGAACCATTATTCACTGTAGCATCAACACTAGAAAACTTGGGGTCATTTTGGACCTTTCTTTTTCATTTATTCTCCCATCTCCTCATCTAATAGTCAGCAACTGTGTTTTAAATTTTTCTCATATTCATTATAGCTGATCCAGCCTTGCTTTCATTCAGTTCCTATCACTTTTGAGATGGATTTATGCAATTGCCACTTAATGATGTTCCATAATACTTCCACGGTAATTGTTAAATTTAAATGTATCTTGTCAAACTCCTCTTTAAATTTCTTCATCATTTCCCAATAGCTTTCAGAATACTTCTTAAAACCCTATCTTCCTTTTAACCTCATTTTCTGTCCTTATTGTCATGCACATTTTACTCTTTCGCAATTTCCCAAACACTATTGTGTGCCCTTGTATATTCTAGTCCCTCTGCTGAGAATGTCCCCCACCCTTTTTGACTTAGCTGAAATCTACTTGTTCTTGAGGATTTTGATTAAATTTTACCACCATTAATCCAGAAACCTCCACAGACTTTCTCCTTTCCCAGTACCAATTTGGATGGCCTTCTTCTATTTTTCTAGCTAGGACCATATGATTTTCTATCATAGCATATACCTTACCATTTCATATTTGTTGGTTTATTAGTCTACTTTTCCTCTAGCCTGTAAATTCCTTGAATGCAAGAACCTTATTTATTCATCTTTATAATCCCAGCATATATTATAGTCTGAGTACACAGTGTGAGCTCAATACATTTGTTAAAAGGATGATTAATTAGGAAATAGGAAGTATTCCTTCAAAAAATATCCATAACCCCATTTGGAACTCTATAGTGTGAGAACTATATTTATAAAGAACAATGGAAATAATTACAGAACTATGAGGAAAGACAAACATTGAGATTATTTATTATTGGGGATGTAGAGAGATGATCCTATAACATCTGATTATTATTAAGTGCTTTTATCATACAAGTATCAAATCTGAACTGGAAGCTAGTGAGTGGTAAAATTCTGTTTTGTTCATACTGAACTCCCTAGCATTTGGCATGTATTAGGAGTAAAGAGACATTTATTGAACTTTGTTGAATGAGAACAGTAGGAGGCATTCAAGTTAGATGGAATATATCCTGCTAATATTGACAAAAATTAAAGTGTGTTTCTAAAAAAATGCTTTGTATTGATTTTTGGAAGTCTTTCTGTATTATCATTTAACCTTTGTATGCATGTTGCTAGCTCCCCTACCATTTTTGTTTTTATGTAGTTAAATTTTTCACTTTTTCTTTTATTGTTTCTGTGTTTCACATTATACTTACAAAAGCTTTTCCCCACAGCAAGATTGGGAAAATATTTCTGTACATTTTATATTTTTATTTATGTATGTTAAGATCTATAATCAATCTGGAATTTATATTTGTATACAATATATTTTGATTTAATGATTAATGTATACTCTGTTACATATTACTTTGTACCTTTGTAGTTTTCAATTTTGCCCTGGTTTGATTGTAAAAGACAGGGTATATGTATTAAAAGCATCTTATTCATGAAATCATCCTAGGGTAGGTGAGTCTTTCAACTGGACTGCTGCATTCATCATCTCTCCCCTGGATTCTTGTAATAAACTTCTTTTTTGACTTCTCATAATCTTGTCTGCCCAACTCCCTTCTCCCCCTAGCAATCATTAGGATATTTTTAAAACACTAGAATGAGATCTCCACACCACCAGATGATATTTATTGATTGCTGTATCCCCAATGCCAGAACAGTGCCTGACACATAATAGGTGCTTAAAAAATACCTGTTGATGCAAACACAACTGGAATCATTCTACTTCCCTGCTTAAAACTCAAGTACTTCCCATTTCCACAATAAAATTCAAACTTCTCTCAATACAGAGTTCTCTCTCTCCTCAAGACCCCATGCTAATCCCACTTTAAGAACCTTTTTGTTTAGTAGACAAGAGTTTAACTATGACTGCCTCAGGGAAGTCTTTCCTGATGTCACTATTGAGAATACAGATACCTTAAGTTTTTTGTTGTTGTGTTTTGTTTTATATCACATAACTTTGTCATAATAATTTTTATAGCTGTTTGCTTTATTTATTTTCTTCCTCTTTGACCAGAATGTAAGCTCTATGAAGGTCTGCACTTTGCCTATGTTTTTCTCTGATGTGCCTTTTGTACACAACATGATGTTTGGCACCCAATATTTGTTTAAAAAAATTAAGACTTATTTTTATGGCAACCCTTAGAATGCCAGTGGTGAGGTTCCAATTAATTGGCTTGACAATTTTAAGAAAGTAACTCACTGGTTAAAGAGAAATTAATCACAACATATTTGAAGTTTTAAACTTTATTCATGTTTGAATATAAAAAACAGCAATATCAACAAAACAAATTATGCTCAAGCAGATTTGATTACTTGGTCATTTTATTCAAAGTGCTGAAGTATCAATAGATGAATTTACACAAAAAGACATAATTGAAAAAGCAAAAAAGAACATTTGTTCATTAACATATAGTTATATAGATGTTATATAGAAAATGAGTGACAAAGACATATAATGAACAGGTAATGCTAAAGGTATTACATAATCAAGGTTGGGATGTTAGAAAAATGTATGATCTCTTTGAAAGGACAGACCAAAACATCATAGACACTTGGAGAAAATAAAGAAAATGAACATTCATTGGGAAAGACATTATAAAAAGCTCATGTCACCTCTTAACTCTGTAAGTAATACTTAAGTATGTGTTGGTGCTAAGAACAGTGTTATTTGAGGGTACAAAGAGGTTCTGGTAAAGCTGTAAAGTGAAAATATCTGGACAATTGAAAGGAACAATTAGGAAAAAAATCTATATACACACACACACATACATACATACAAAGACAGAGGAAGGAATCTGGTAAAAACTCATGTAAAATCATAACTATCCCAGAAACTGAAAATAATAATTATGAGTAAAAAAGAAAGCAATAGCCAAATCATATAAAATGATGATGACGGGTAGTAATGTTTCCTTTTCTGCTACTTTATAGTATATGTCAGCCTTTAATAATTTTTCAGTGATGTTTTCTTTACCTGAATTAAAAGTCAAGCTTAGAAAAATGAAAATAAATAAATTTCTTATTTTTCTGGAAAGGCCTTTGCTTTTATTTATTCTGCTATCAGAAGGTAAAATTACAAATATCTGGCCAAAAATGAAAGTAATAATGGGGAGCTAAAAATTGTTTCATTCAACTAAATAGTTTAGTCTTCTTTGTGTGTTCTGTGTTTTGGGATTGTAGAGATAACAAGTATGTCAATTATAATCTATTTAAGGACTTAAGAAATAATTATATGACTTAATTCATGGAAAAGCCACATATAGCCACATTCAAATCATTTGCTAATTTGTCAGTATATAGAATTTTTACAAAGATGAATAAGGCATGACTATTTGCAAAACAAAAATGGCTCACAGATTTGAGCAGCTGGTTGTTTAGGGTTTGAATTCCAGATTTACCTCCCTAGCTTTAGAATGTATAGATATGCTTCACTTTCTTCATTTATAAGATGGAGATAATGTATACTTCACAGAATATGAAAAAGACATTTACTGCTCACTAAATATTCATATACTTCACATTTACAAGCTCCTTTGCAGTTATGCTTAGCCACATGACTTCATTATGGTCAATGGGCTGTGAAAAAAAGTGATGTATGTTACTTCTAGCCCAAAGAATTTTCTTGCTATAGTGCAATCTTTACCTGTCCTGTGTTGAAGTGATCTGAAAGCATAGAATGATCACCCTGGAAAGTTACCTGATTCACACTGGATCATATAAACTTGTGTGTTGTTAAGTGTGCTGAGATATCTGGGTTTGTCATAGCTACAGAACCTGTGCTGACCGATGAATGGAAGGATTATTGTGAGGATCATATGGGATGATGCAAGTAAACTTCTATAATGCCTGGCACAGAGTAAGCAAACAATAAGTGAAAGTCATTATTGTTTCCAAACCTTTCTAAATAAAATTAGCTATTACAAGATTTTAGCGTTTTTTTGTAGCATTAATAAATCAATATTGGGAACAAACAAACAAACAAACCTCTAGAATGTGTTGGCACAAGGTTTCCAAAGCTACTTAAATACCTTCAGTTCCTCTAATTCTTTTTTCCTAATTGAGCATACTTGATCTTTTGAGATAGGAGCTCCTACTCACTGAACTTGTACTTTTTGTAAACACAGTATATGTTTTTGGTCAGAAGTCTCTAAGGTTTTTATTTATGGATAATTCATTGCCCCAAACCAATAGTGAAAACTAGTGATCTTTCAACATGGAAACACCCTGTAATTTTCTTCTGGCATTGCAACAACTTTGATGTTCATCTTTCTCTTTTCTAGCTAAACCTATATACACTTAAGTACAGGATTACATTAAGAAAATGCTCAGACCACATGTAAACAACCTGTGGCTAGACAATTCCTGAACCCTATGCTATGTCCAATTTTCAAAGGATGTAAGCTTCTGTGTTGTTTTCTCTACCATATATTTTTCCACAAAAGTCCTACTTACTACTTTATCATGAACCAATGTATTTGGGCATAAGTCTAGACATGCTGTGATTTGAAAAAGTCTACCCCTTCCTGCCTGCCCCACCCTTCTTGTCCTCTGACAAGGGGTTTGGGCATCTCATGCCCTGGGACATAGCTCTGTGGGTATGTCTAGGCAGTGCATACCGATTAAAAGATTTGGAGAAAAGATCTGGAAGAATGTGCTAGGAATTAGAATAAATTTTAATCATATGCAGATTAAAATATGATGACTATAATAAGAAAAGAAAAGAATGGCAAAGGGGATTGAGTTAAGTTCAGTCAACCGGTGATCAGTTTTATTTTTCAAAAAATAAATTTACCATTTTAAAGGAAAGAAACAAAAAAGAAAACTTTCTGTGAATATATCTGATAAATCAGATGATTTCATAACATTCAAGTATATCAGTTGGTGGAAAACAAACCCGGAACTTCTGTTCATCTAGTCAGTGGATTTTATACGCTAAATCAGGAACCTGTTTCTCTCAGCTTTTCCTTCATCTCCTTTCCCTCAGTAGTTAAGATATGACTCACCAGGATTGATTATACAGCTGACAAAAACAACTATGAGAAGGCAGGATGAGTGGTGAGAGGTGGGGGTAAACAACACTCATTTAAATATGGCAGAAACAGCCCCATTTATAGCTCCTGTGAAGGAGAGTACTAAGCATGTTTCAGAGCTCAGAGATAGGACACTGAGCCTCTATAACAAGCCCAGGACTAAGAGGCCCCATGGGATATTCTGTAAGAATGGGCAGGGCCAAAGGACATAAAGTGGATAGGCCCTGGTCACTGCACATTGTGACCAAAAACTTGAATGAAGTCAATGCTGTACTTTACTGAAGGACATAAGCACAGGCTGGGGAGGGGGACTGAATGCAATGAACCATGGCATTGCAAAACAGGCTGGCAGAATGGTTGAAACAAACAAAATGAAGTTTAGCAGGGATAAATATAATGAAGTCTTTTAATGAGTCTTTTAATTTAAAATAAACAATGCTCTTTAACCCAGTAATTTCTAGCTATACGTTCACATGTGTTTAAAGACACATACATACAAACTACGCTCTATCTTTGCAGTCTTTTGTGTAATTGCACACAGCAGACACAACTAATATCCTTCAGTAAGAGTTTGATTAAACAGATTATGTTATGTGACCCAATGGAATCTTGCAGTGGATTAAAAATACATCCATATATGCTAATGTGGAATGAAGGAGTATGGAATAATCTAAATACATTGTTAGATGAGGAAAGCAATCTGTAATGCTATCCATACATTATTTTATAATACTAAAGGAAAGATAAAGAAAATTGACTCTTCCGGAGTAGCTAGGAATGCACTGCTGGGAAAGAAAGGGTATTCTAAGCAGCTAAGATGGAGTGTGCAATTAACATAGGTATGAAAGAGCACAGATGTTCAGAAGATAGTGAATAGTCCATCTAGAATACATACCAAATCAACCAGTTGCTAATTTTATATTATCATTTTCTTCTCTTGAATACTGTCATGAATGCCAGTTAAATGTGTATGATAACCAGAAAGAACACCATACCTGGTTTTAACACCAACATTATTAGAAATTATTCAAACAAACACATAGGCAGGGCCTGATCACATAGAGAACACCCCGGCTTTCAGTTATAGAAGTCATCCACTCCTCCCAAAGTAGAGATATGAAACCTTTTGGTTATAGTGTGAAATCAACTTAAATAGTCTCCCTTAGCAACAAGGGAATCAATGCCAGCCTTGTAAGTAAACAGGTACCTATACTGCTTAAGTACCTATACCACCTATTGGCAGAGAAGGCAAACATTTACTCACTGTACTGATAAATATGACAAGTTTCCTTCTGTAACATTTTGAGTTAATTCTAGGGGCATTATTTGCCCATGTGTGTGTATTAATTTGTAGCTTTATGCTGTATTACTATATTTATCATAATTTGTAGACCCAAATTCTATAGTAGATTTGCTTAGATAAAGTCTATTTTAGAATCATGGTATCAAACTCATTAGTCTTGTGGTTAAGCCATGATGGTACCACAGTTAGTACTGGATATCACTACATAAGCCAGAGTGTAAAGTGGGCAAAATTTCTTCTTTGTGTCCTCCCAGTCTTTTCGTTAGGATCCCATCTTAATGCTTCTCTTCTCCTAGTGACCAAAGTCATCTATTCATAGGTCACTTGCTGAATGTAACTCCCTGGAAGTCACCATGGAAACCAGATATACGTTGGTCTGAAACGGAACAAAAGATGTCCCAGTCAAAAGGATTTTTTTCACTTTTTCAGTAACTGTTTCTCTAATTCATTCTTAAGATGTTTATAGACATAAGTAAATGGAGTATGAAAAATCTAATTTCCACTTTTTTACAAAAGACTCTTGACTTTTGGTTTTCTTCCTCCATATTATCTTGAAGCTCTTCCCCACCTATATGTGGCTGTATGTTGATGAATGTGTCACTTGATTTTTATTCTGAAAAATTCTGACTTGGGCCAAGACTGTAAGGATTTCTCATAGCATTATTTGTGATTATTTTAATATACTTTTTTTTTTTTTTCAGTTGGCTTTGTGGCCTTAGGATGCTCTTTCTCCTTTAGTATAATCAGTTGTGAAATAAAAATGTCAGACTGGGTTTTCTTTAATGTACTTTTGGGCTTTAAAGCTCTATAATCCTGTGATTCTTATTTCTGTAAGTTAGCTGATGATATTTTTGGTGACTTGGAAGTTGGTCTCAACAATCATACTCCCCTGCCTGTTTGGCATCAGCTGCTTGTTCACCCTGTACTCCGTGGACCTCCTTCTCACACAGGAATCTCTTTGATCTCAAAGACAGCTCTGTGAGGTGCAGAGCAAAACAAATACCAGGCTATTTCCCTCCATGGTGCTCATGGCAGTATGAGTTGTCCAAGGGAATAAGAAAGCTTAAAAACAATTGATAGTACTATCCTTGAAGCAACATTTCCAAGTGTCAAATTAATTTCTATCAACACAAACAAATATGTTATTTCAGAGAAGTTTCCCAAACATAAAAGGAATAGAATGAATGACATTTCAAAATGGCTTTGATTATCCATTTTCATAAACATACCACCACCCTGGGTGGGGGCAACTCCTGATTTTACCACTAACTAAATTCTCTAGAGCTTTGAGGAAATGATTTTTATAGCAGCCCTTCTTTATTAAGCAGTCATATTAAATTATTCCTAGCATACTTGTAATTCACCAATGAACTGACACACTTTAAAATACACACTTTCTTAAAAATAAGGGATGGATCAGGCATTGATATACATAAATTAAATTAATTTGATAATGAACATGCAGAAGGAAGAAATCTTTAATCAAAAATGACCCTGGTGCCTTACAAGTAAAAAGTAAGGGCATTTTAATATTAAAGGCTAGCAAAGCATTGAATATGCATTAAATTTAGAACCTGGGGATGAACAAGAATCATCAGACCTGAGTTAAGATGTGTTATTTTTTTAGGGTACCTGGGTGGCTCAATTGGTTAAGCTGTCTGACTCTTGATTTTGGCTCAGGCTGTGATCTCAGTGTTATGAAACTGAGCCTTGCTCTGGGTGTCACACTGGGTATGGAGCCTGCTTAAGATTCTCTCTCCCCTTCATTCTGCCCCTCCCCCACTCTTTCAAAAAATGTGTTGCTTTTTACATGAGGTATTTCTATGGGAGGAACAGCTGATAACAGGCAGCCCCGGTGGCTCAGTGGTTTAGCGCTGCCTTCGGCCCAGGGTGTGATCCTAGAGACCTAGGATCGAGTTCCACGTCAGGCTCCCTACATGGAGCCTGCTTCTCCCTCTGCCTGTGTCTCTGCGTCTCTCTCTCTGTCTGTCTCTCATGAATAAATACATTAAAAAAATAATAAAAAAGAACAGCTGATAACAAAGACTACTATTGAAGAATACTAAGGTAGAGCACATATACATGATTTATATTTAGAAGTGACTCTATAATTGCATAGAACACCATTTATACAGGTGTCCAATACTTCACTTAAATATTACATATAAAAGTGATGGATCTCATCCATTTTATGAAACAAAACAAAACAAATCCTAACCCCCAAAAGACAATAGGTTTTTTCCTAATAACCAGAGAACGTGCTTGATGTTTTTACCTCCTAGTTCTACAGGGATTTCAAACACAGCCTTTGGGATCAGAAATATTTAACTTACTTTCTGGATGACTTTGGGAAAATTCTTCTAAACATCATTTATTTCTAAGCTGGGGTATGTATATTTATTTCATAGAATTGTTGGGAAAATTAAATAAAATAATGCTTATTAAAGCATTTATTTTAGGGTCTGGCCCATAGTCAGATAAGTTATTACTTATTTTTATTTTGTTGTTACTACTTCTTTTTCTGGACTTTATGAGTTCTCTGTGCCTGATGGACATGTATGGGTATTTATCCCTGAGGTATCTTTGGGTTTGAGAGATCTGGTACCAGGAAGTAGATGAAGAAATGCTGAATTGTGCTGATTTGTATGAGGATTGGTCATATGGCTTACAGTTGCTAGAATCCGAGATTGATTCAGCATTTTGACTGAGAAATGGACAAGTTGGATGAGGAAAAAAAGTTACTGCAGGGAGAGTAGAGATGTTAAATATTCAGCACTTCAAAACACAATCTTCTGGCCTCAGAACTGAACACAGCACACCAGTCAATTGGAGTTGATCCAAAAGATAAAACTTGTTTGCCATCTGTTTGAATAATCAGTGACACTCAAGGCCTACTTTTCTGTGGGTGAAGCTCAGGAATCTGTGTTTATTTTATTTTTTAAAAGATTTTATTTATTTATTCACGAGAGACACCGAGAGAGGCAGAGACATAGGCAGAGGGTGAAGCAGGCTCCATACAAGGAGACCAACGTGGGAGTCAATCCTGGGACTCCAGGATCACACCCTGAGCCAAAGGCAGACACTCAACCAACCGCTCAGCCACCCAGGCATCCTAGTAATCTGTGTTTAACAAGACTTCCAGATAACTCTGATATATGCCAAAATGTGAGAAGCGTGAGGTGTTCTGTTCATCAGCAAATTGGGACTGCTCAGATGGCAAGATGGTGAAGAAATTAAACTAATGCTTATGGAGGACCTACATTCCAGGCACTGTTCAATGTGTTCTCATATGCTTATTCTTCCCAATAATCTTTTAATGTAGATAGTTCTAGATAACTCAGATAAATGAGAGGAAAAAGAAAGAAGGAAGAGAGACAGAAGGAAGGGAGGGAGCAAGAGAAACAGAGGCAGGGAAGAAAAAAGAGAAGAAAGGGAAAGAAAGGACAAAGAAAGAAAGGAGGGAAAAGAAAGAAGGTAGGGAATGAAGAGAGAAGGGAAGGAGAGGGGGTAGGAAAGGGAAGGAAACTATATTTCTGAGTAGTTATATAGCTTTCATGAAACTAGTAAGAGGTTGAGTGAGAACTCAATTTTGATTTAATTTTCAAGCCCAGCATTTTTTTTCCTCTTCCATTCTGCCACACTAAGCAATATAGGTAAGAATCAAGCATTTCTATGGTGCCCACAAAATTAATTGTTTGAGCTAGAAAAAAAAATGCTGGAGAAATTAAATCTCAGTTCATTGCTTTCTTCACAAATATCGTTTCTCACAAAACCACTAGGAATCAAAAAGTCATCCAATTCCTAAAATCTTGGAATAACTTTATGCACCATGAAATCCAGAAAGGCTGTGGGAATAAAAGCATTTGTCAATGCAGAATTTGGCCCTTAGAGGTAGAAAATAAAGTTTTGGTCAAAACATCAGAATTGATAATAAAAATTCCCAGTCACTTTTAAAATTTTTAGCAGATTATGTATTATGCTTTCTAAAATGACTTTCCAGATAAAGTTTCAGGAAGAGATCTGAATAAAATGTTCTAGCAACTGTTTCTTTTTCTTCTGTGTTTTCTTTATGGTTTTTTTTTGCCAAAAACAATTTTTCTTGTGCCTGACAAAATGTAAATTAGACAAAGAATAATGCACCTTAAAAAATTAATGTATGCACATATTTATTTTAGCTAATGGAAACTTTAGCTATTTTATGCTAGCTACTTTAATTGGAACCTGTGCATGATCAGGTAGGTAAGAAATATGAATGCATTTGCATAAGGAAGCAGAACAAGATCACATGGATTCCTCAAGACTTGGTGTTTAGTTACTTATTGTCTACAGCATTGTCATTGGTGGTCATAGGCCAAAAGTGCTGGTGTGGTCTGGCGGGCTGGTGTCTTGCCAATGGCATTATCTTCACTGTGTAGGATGAAGGCTGGTCTTTGGTTTTCTTTCCTGTAGGTATCTTTGAGATACCTGAAATGATTATAGTATTCAAAGAGCAAACTGAACAAGTCATGTATCACGTCATAAAGGACAAGTGGTCTGTTTCCCAGTTGACTGTCATAATATTTGTGTGACCTTAGTTGTAAGGATTTCTTTTTCTGAACCATGTGGCATGGAAAAAAGAATCACAAATTCTCTTTGTTCAATACTAGTTTGTCAGAACCTTCTGATGGTATTTTCTGTGTGCTTATTGAACTGCATTCAATTATTCTGAGTTTTGTCTTTTTTTCTTCTGATTTGTGGTTGTTTGGCAGGTTATTGAGTTTCTATAGATTGTTTTAAAACTCCCATGCTCCCATTCTCTGTTGAAAATAATTCAAAGCATGAAATACAAAGTATATTATACTTTTATAGCCAGTTTCCCCAATTTTCGAATTTCTATGCTAATTATTTCCATGAGGTAAGTGACAGAATTCCTAAATTTATTTTTTAAAGGAATTTATTTATTTATTTATTTATTTATTTATTTATTTATTTATTTGGCATGGGTGGGGGGCAAGCAGAGTCCTTGCTGAGCTGAGCCCCGTGCATGCGGCTGAATCTCATAACCCTGAGATCATGACCTGATTAAGAAGAAACAGATGCATAAGGGGCTATGCCACCCAAGTGCCCATGCAATTCCTCAATTAATAATACAGTCTTTTATCAGTTACTCCACTGGTTGCCTTCACATAGAGCTCAACAGATCCTTTCGGCAGTTTGTGTTTGTTGCTGCCCCTTAAAATGGGAGCTGAGATTTCAACCTCCAAATATTTTTTATTCTCCAGCCAGCTGAAGCTTGCAGATAAATACGTCAGTATCTCATTGCCCGAAGACACACTCATTGTTCTCCTGATACAAATGTGTGCTCACTATTTGTGAACAATTAGCTATATCATAGGTGGCAACTCCGAACAGTTCAGATGGAGGGGCAATTTTATACACCAACAGCATACCGAAGGTGGCGGTCTCCCAGCTGCAAGACAACTGGGATTTATGCCATCATTAAATGTAGCCTTAACTCTGTTCTCAACATGATGACTTACCTTATAAGTTTAGGTTACTAAGCAAGACATTTAATTAAAACGCCAGCTGTAGGGTGCCTGAGTGGCTTAGTTGGTTAAGTGTCTGTCTGCCTTTGGCTCAGGTCATGATCCCAGGGTCCAGGTTAGGCTCCCTGCCCTCAGGGAACCTGCGTCTCCCTCTTCTCCCTGCTTGTGCTCTTTCTTGCTATCTCTCTGTCTCTCTCAAATAAACAAAATCTTTAAAAAAAAAGTCAGCTGAATTCAATACATATTTATTGAACACTATATGTGGTATTCTGGATAAATGGGGATACCTGCCCTTAGGTAACTCCTAGTCTTGTAAATTGTAGTGTATGCAACAAAGTCATAATCTATTCACAACACAGAATGACAGCCTTTCCACAGAATTTGTGATGATAGATGTTAAGCGTGACAGTAACTAGAAATGATAATCACATATTGAGAAATTACCATGTAGCAGATATGGTGTTAGTATGTGTGCTTTAGTTCAATCCTGAAATTAAAAAAAAATTCATATATTACTATTCCTGTATTACAACTGAAGAAACTGAAGCTCAGAGACATTAACTGCATGAACAAACCTTGACTATGAGTGTTGCTGAAGCCTGACTGCAGTGTCTATACCACTTCCTTTTTTATTCTGGACATTACTAGTCCTGACATTAGCAACTATAGTTTCATGTATATACATGAAATGCAAAACGGAAAGAGATGTGAATCAGGTAACTGATAGTTTCGTCATAATAACAACCACATAAATAGGCATGTCTTATTAAGCTAATAGCTAGATAATTACCATTTTAAGTATTTTGCATGAATTAACCCTTTTAAGCCTACAATGGCTCTATTATCCCCATTTTATAGTTAAGGAAATACCCTAGAAATTCAAGGAAATAATAACCAAGTCAAATTTGAAGCATAAGTAATAATTATATAAAAAGATTATAATAAGGAATGTGTGTCAGGATAAGTTAGAATATGCTGCAGTAATATCTCAAAATTCTTAAGGGCTGAAAACACAGGTTTATTTCAACCTTATGTTTCATGTTCCTCTCAGGACATTATCCTTACTCAAGGACTGAAACTGATAGTCCATTATCTGTAATGTTGTTAGTTGCCATGACAGGAGGAAAAAAGATGGAAAATCATACACCTGCTCCATAAAAGCTTATGCTTGGATATGACACACATTGCCTTTACTCACTTTTCATTGGCCAAAGCAAGTCACAAGATTGTGGCTAACTTCAGTAGTGGCAAGTACTATCCTATCATGTATCCACAGGAGAATGTTTGGAAATAGTGGTGGATAGTACTAATGACTGTCATGGGGAAAAACCAGACAGAGCCAAAAGACAAGGCCTGATAAAGTTTTATGTGGATGGGAAATTATAAACATTTTGGTATTGCTAAATAAATTCTGAAGCAGGGAGTATCAGGCATATTTGGCAATGGTAGATTGGAGCCAAGTTATAAAATCCTTTTTGCCAACCTGATAAGCTTGGATTTTATTCTGTAAGCTATAGGGAAACTTTGGAGAATGATTGTCAGATTTTTTATTGTGGCTTTGGTGCAATGAATGAATTTGAAGAAGTCAAGACTAGAAACAAGGAACTCAACCAGAACACAATTAAAATTATCAGAGACAATTAAATTATGATGGAGATAGTCGATGTATAGAATATAAGATTAATAAATATTTAGGACATATAATTGAAGGAAATTGATTAATTGAATATTGAAGGTAAGGGCAAGAAGAAAGCCAGCAAAGCTCTCAGATTTAAGATTTGGTAAATGTTGATTCATTAAGTGACATAGAGAACACAAAAAGAGCAGGATTGAGGATAAAATGTACTTTGAATAATTAGCCTATGGATCTCATAAGATTGGAAATGTCCAATACATATTTGTAAATGTGAGTCTGAAATCTGGAGTAAAAGTCATGGATAGGGATTTAGTTTTGGAAATCACTAGCATACAGGAGGTAGTCAAGGTCCTGAGAGTGGATGACAGTCAAAAGAGAAGCTCTGCCATATGAAAAGTAGTGGACCAGGCACCTGGGTGGTTCAGTTGGTTAAAGTATCTGCCTTTGACTCAGGTCATGATCCCAGGATCCTGGGATCGAGCCCCACGTTGGGCTTCCCTACTCAATGGAGAGTCTGCTTCTCCCTCTCCCGCTCCCCTTGCTTGTGTTCTTTCTCTCTGTCAAATAAATAAAATCTTTAAATAAAGAAAAGCAGTGGAACAAGAATGGAGCTCAGAAATACAAATAGTAATAGTACATGAAAGAGAGAAAATAGGAATGGACAGAGGCAAAAAGAGAGGCAACAAAGAGAACTCAACAAAGTCAGATGCATCAGTGAGATCCAGAAAGATAAAGTCTTAAAGTGCCATTTGGAGTTGGAAATAATTAAGGTTACTGATATACAACTCTTAAACAGCTTTATTGAGTGTAATTGCTATACAAAAATTTTCACATTTCTAATGTATACAATTTTAGGGTTTGGGGCATATATATATGCCTGTGAAGCCATAGGTACCACCAAATGATGTATCTGTCACCTCCAAATTTCCTTGTGTCTCGTAAATTTTTATTTGTGGTAAAACAAAACAAAACAAAACAAAAAACAACTTAGCATGAGATCTACTCTGTTAACAAGCTTTTAAGTGCACATTACAGTAGGTGTTATGTTGTAGAGCAATTGGTATAAAGTTTTAGTTATGTAAGATGAAGACTTATTGATACACTTGAACAAAACTTATCAGTTGAAAAAAAACCTTATCAGTTGATTGGTTGGAGCAGAGAGCAAAATTCAGTGGACTGAAAAGTGATTGAGTAGTGCCAGAATTAAGACTGTGAATGTAGACTACTCTGTCAGTAAGTTTGACTGAAACAAGAAGGAGAATGAAAGTAATAATCAAAGAAGTCATAGGGTTAGGAGATTTCATAAAATTGAAGAATACTGGGCATGTTTATAATTACAAGTTGTGGAAAAAATACAGCAATATTGGGGACTATTAAAGAAGATACAGATCAAATAAATGGTTACATTATTTCTTAAATAGTCAACAATTATAATTTTGACAACTATATACTTAAACATGGAAGCTGAAAGGCAGACTTCAATTTTTCAAGAAAAAAATCGGTATATTACAAAGTAATAAAATCCTTATGAAGGGCTGAATTGTTCAGTGAACTGAGCTAAAGCTTTAGAGATTGAAGGTTTTGATCATGGCTGGATGATTGATTTTACTGTATAATTTGGGCAAGTTATTTTGATTTCCATTGGCTAGGAGGCATGCAAAGGTTAGCTAACTCAAATTGAATTTACTTGTCTGTCTTGTTTTTCACATATGTAATGTAAGGGTGAGCCAGCCCGTAAATAACTAGGAAGTATAATTAGATAGGATGTTTGCAATAAAAAATATTTTCCAAACAAAAAATGCTGCACAAACATTTCTCAAAAACATGTCATTTTACATACAATTTCAAACTGCTTTATTGTAGATTCTATTTTGTGCCTGATAGCCTAGTTTTGGAAGAAAATTTATAATGGTAAAACTTCAAAAAGTGAAAAAGCATGGGTGTTATTTATAAAGGAATCAGATAGGGAAACCACAATCAAGAATTCCTTTGAATGTATTTCAAACACTACAGGTTAGCAGGTACCACCAGCCCCACAAAAACTCTAAGATAACACCTTTATAGCCATCTAGTTCAGACTTGCTTTCTGATATCTCAGTCAGAAACTTGCCTTTATGAAATGGGTCAGCAGTCTTGCTCTCACTTAGACAACCAATTGACATATCATGTTTTGAGGACATGATACATGCTGCAATGTAGAAGGAAATTATTTTTTGTTGCACTTCCATACTTTAGTTCACTTTCTAATTTAAAAGTTATTGAGCACTGTTCATCCTTCTCGGTTGCTAGCCTGGCAAGCTTCCTCTCAAAGCTATGGGGATATGGCCTCTCCTCTGCTTGAAACTCTAGTCTAATCTGAAATAAGAAGAATTTTTAAACTTCAGTCCTTATTTATTTCATCTAGAATGCATTTATTTTCAAACTGTCGGTGGTGACTTTGAGCACCGGGTTGAAAAAGATAGTGAGACAATGGGAAATAATATGGCAATTAAAAACTGATGTCTGCCAAGGGTGTAGAAAAAAAGAGGGGCAGCTTGAACACCAGGTTTTTACCATCCGCACTGCTGACCCACACTTTGGGATGTATCATCTATCACTGGAAATTCTATTCCTGTGCTTCAGTCATCACCATGGCTTTTCTGCCTTGTTCTATGTTCTAGAAACTTTATCCCCATGTTGTGCTATATTCCTGAGTCATCTTATAACCTTTATTTAACTGGCTCAGTCTTGGGCTATGACAAGCACCTGTCATATAAAAGGTCTTGTGCTAATTAGAAGAAATGATTAAAAAGCCAAGGCCCTTGTCCATATGCATGAATTGTTTCAATTTGCTTTCTTCTTTGGTTTATTTGTTGTGGTTACTTTTCAACTTCCTTTCTTTGGTGAGTTTTTATGTGGTCAACTAGCTGTAAAACAATTATTCTAAATTGGTTGGGCAGAGAGAAAAGGAGAAATCATATAAGCTACAGCTTTTATTTTTAACAAATGTAAAACAATTCCTACACTTGAAATTATATTTTCATTGTGAAATAAAACACTCTAACCAGTTTAAAAAGCCTTAAAAATGCCTTAGAGAATACCTGTATATTTAAATATTAATAATGTTTGATCATTGAATTGTATTTAGTTGTTCTGTTTGTAGACTTTTTTAGTCCAAAACATTTTCCTACCTATGTTTTTCCTTTCATGAAATTGCTATTTTTGGAGAGTTCAGGCTAATTGTTTTGTGGAATGTCTCTGAATATGATTATATGATTATATTCTTTTTTCTTTAAAGATATTATTTATTTATTCATGAGAGGGAGAGAGAAGAGACAGAGGGAGAAGCAGGCCTCATGCAGGGAGCCCGATGTGGGACTCGATCCCAGGACTCTGGGATCATGCCATGAGCCAAAGGCAGATGCTTAACCGCTGAGCCACCCAGGTGTCCCAAGCCACCCAGGCGTCCTGATTATATTCTCATGAGTCAGGTTAAACATTTTCAGTAAAAATACTACACAGATGCTATTATATATATATCCCATTACATCACTTCAAGAGATAGCAGTATGCTAGTTTTGTATTAAGTTTGGTCACCTGGTTAAGATGATGTCTGCCACTTTTTTTTTTTTTTCATTTTAAAAGTATCCCTTTCCCTTTACAATTAATAAATAATCCATGGGATGATATTTTGATACTATGTGAATATTATATTCCCCACACACTTTTATCCAGCACTTTTAGCATGAATTGGTGATCTTTTCTGAGCCACATTGGAGACTGCAAAATAATGATTTCCTAATTTTATTATTCTTTCTACATTTATTAGTTGGTATCTTTTGTGAAGACTCCCTCCTCCAGTATTTTTATATACCGTGGATTTTTTAAAAATTCATTTTTTTCAATTTTCTAATCACCATACTGTCCCAGTGTATCCATTATTTGGTGCTTCATGCTTGCTTTGTCCTTTTGACATGTACTTATCATTTTCTGGACACTTACACTGCTTTCTCACGTGATATGTTCCAGGCTCACCTTGTATGTTCTCGTCTCTGATCTGGAGTCAAATCTTTATCCAGAGAACACTGGTTCCTTTCAGTGGTGAATGGTATTTTAAAACCAAGATCTTGGTACTAGAATGTTCATTTCCTCTGGGTGAAATTGCTTCTGGGCCCCTCTGGTGGACTGAGCTAGGAATTTATATATTTTTTAAATGATAGGTTCACAGTGTCAACTCCACTTCAAATCCGCACTCCAGGGCTTCTCTTTACCTTCCCTACTCCATATTTATACATTGCTTCTCCCACAGTGAGAACACTAAATCTGAACACCATCAATATATTTACTCATTGGCTTTGTCTTACAATACACACAAAAAAGTAGTTTTAAGAATCATAGACAATCCTCCTAAGTAATGTTCATGATATTATTATTTTTCTTTCTACCTTCAGAAAATGTCTCATTAAGGTTATACAGTCAAGAAAAATGTGTTCAAGAGTTATCTGAATACTCCTTTTAAAACTTGTGTCATCAGGATGATGGGTGGCTCAACGGTTGACCGTCTACTTGACCGTCTACATTTGACTCAGGGAATGATCCCAGGGTCTGGGATAAAGTCCCACATCAGGCTCCTGCAGGGAGCCTGCTTCTCTCTCTGCCTAGGTCTCTGCCTCTCTCTCTCTGTCTCTCATGAAATCTTTAAAAACAAACAAATAAACAAAAAACACTTCCGTTATCATAGTAATACAACACTGAGTTCATTTTTTCTGTTTGAATTAAATTTAGAGTCTTTTTTCATCCTTGTTGATATAATTTGATTTTTGAAAACATGAAATATTGACAGGGCTCAAAAACATCCTCAACTATAAAAAGACTGTACTCAGAGAAGTCTCATATACCTTCCAATTCCTGTCACCACTCCCTTTCTTCTTCCGATCGCAAAGAGGGAATTGTTTATATTCTTTTGATCTAGCTTTTTAAAAAAGATTTTATTTATTTATTTATTTGAGAGAGAGAGAGGGCACAAGTGAAGGGAGAAGCAGAGGAAGAGGGATGCGCAGATGCTATGCTGAGTGCAGAGCTCAATGTAGGGCTCCATCTCATGACCCTGAGGTCATGATCTGAGCTGAAACCAAGAGTAGGATGCTTAACTAACTGAGCCACCCAGACACACCATATATATATATATTTGGTCAAAATAAACAACTCTATATTTATGTAGGTAGATATATTAAAAATGGTAGCACATTTTTTGGTACCTTGCTTTTTTCCAATCCATATCCATTCTCAGAGGTGATCCTCATTCTTTCTTACAACTCTACTGTAAAATAGTGGTCTATTGTGTAGATGTAGCAGGGTTTCTTCAACCGGCCTCCTATGGATAGAGCTGGGTGGTTTCCAATATTTGGCCATGACAAATAATAATTTGCTACAGTGACTAACCTTCTCTGTGTGCATGTATATACTTACAGCAGTTTATCCGTTAGGGTAAATTCTTATCAGTAGGATTTCTGGGTCAGAAGGCATTTTGATATATATTGCCAAACTCTCCTCCATAGGGGTTGTATGCTATTTTCCATTCCCACCAGCATTGTTTGAGGCTTTCTCCATAGTCTGGTCACCAGAGTATATTATTAAGCTTTTGAATTTTAGGAGTATATTTTTCCAAAAGTTTCTCAGGTAATTCTGATGTACAGTCAGGTTGAGGACCACTGACTTAAATTGTCAGCAATTCCAAGAGACTGCAAAATGAAAGCAATGGTGATGATGATAGAAAAGAATACCACAAGAATAACGTGAAAGAAAGGGGTAGGGAACAAGTCATGCTAACTTCATTCAAATTCCATTTTCCTAGGTTTGATATTATCTAGGGGTAAGAACTGAACACTGCATGATATTTAAATAAAAAATATATCCCATGTCCGGCTTAAAAAAGGTTTTGCCTCCTTGGTTGGCATCATCTTATATACTTTACTGACATGTTAATGTCCCGTCTGGCATCAGCAGGGAACATTTTTAGGGTACACAGTATCCTAGATGACTCATTCAAGTTAACATTAATTCTAACATCAGTGGCAATGAACTGATAGAATATAGGTACAATATTTTATAGGCTCTAAGACAGTCCTCCTTTAAAAAAAAATCTTTACAACCAGATTGCATCTTACAATTGACAATATATCATAATTACATTGGCAGCTTTTTTTTTTCTCTGTTAAAGAACAGTTTCTAGTACCTTTAATATGGGGTTTTAGAAATAAAAGGTAATTAATTGAAAAGAATCAAAGTGGCATTCTAGGAAAATTTATATATATGCTTTCTTAGTGATCCTGGGCACAGACATAACCAATCAGAGCAGAGAATAATGTTGTTGTGGTCAGGTTCTAATGTCTCTCTCCTAAACCTTGTGGCCTATGGTAACTACAGGCAATCTTGGTCCCTTCATTCTTTTGCATTGGTGGCCCATCCTTCAATGTTCTCTTTCCTCTCAAGTTGGTCTCTGACAACTGGTTATGGGGCCTTTTAGTCTCCCTCCCTCTCTTTGCCCCAGTGCCTGAGTGGCTCAGTCAGTTAAGCATCTGACTCTTGGTTTCAGCTCTTGATATCAGGGTCTTGAGACTGAGCACCCTGTTGGACTCTGTGCTTAGTGTGGAGTCTGCTGAGAGATTCTTTCCCCCTCCCTCTCCTTCTGCTCTCCTGCCTGCTCATGCTTTCTCTCTCTCTCTCTCTAAAATAAATAAATAAAATCTTTTTAAAAAAATTAAAAAAATAAAAATAAAATTAAAAACAGGGCTGACTGCCTTAACCTCAAAACATGCTCTCTCTCTGTCACAGCTACCACTGCACTACTTTCTGTAAGCTACGGTGCTCTTTACCCATGTACAGAGCCACCTGTACCCCAAGGCCAATAACAGTTCTCCCAGATCATGAAGGGACCCCAGCCTCAGCTGGCTTGCAAGTTCAGTAGTCCCCCAGCCATATATCCCTCGTTGAGCTGATCAATCCCAACTAATTTTATATCTCATTTATTTGCTCCTTCAGATCCAGGGTCCACCCTTCTGTTTCTCCAAGAGTCTGACCTGCATCAGTAGACTCACTTATCATCTGTTGCAAGCTATGGAGCACAAGGAGGAGTTCATGTGGGTGGGTTGCATCTCTCTACTTAGATCAACCTTGCCAACAGCCTTTTCCACATGAGTCTTCTATCTCTGCCCCCTGTCAATAAGTTCTGGTAACTGCTTCCTCCTTTTGGCACTTCAGCCTCAGAATGCTATCAGTCACTCATTCTGATCCTGCTGTTCTTCACTTCTAGGTACTTGTGGTTTCCTTAACTTTCCCTCACCTTCATAAATAGTACCTGTGCAAATCTTTCCTCAAAAGACCCAGTTTGAGTGTACAATCTGTTTCTTGCTAATATCCTGTATGACGCACTTCACTATGGCAGAGTACTGTACTAAATGCTGGAATGAAGCCATGGTGCCCTCAGTATCCCATAGTTACCTTGATCATCTCTGGTTCTCTAGAAGGCTGGACTGTGTGTCCAGGCACAAAGGGGAAAATTTTATTTTGTAAGGATTTCCATTTAAAGTGCCAAGGCGGGGGGGGGGGGGGTGGGCACCTGGGTGGCTCAGTCAGTTAGGTATCTGCTTTTGCCTCAGGTCATGATCCTGGAGTCCTGGAATGGAGTCCCACATGAGGCTCCCTACTCAGGGGAAGTCTGCTTCTCCCTCCCTCCACTCCCTGCTCATGCTGTCCTTGCTCTCTCTAATAAATAAATTAAATCTTTTTTAAAAAAATGAAGTGCCAAAGGTCTGGAAGTTTAAGAAAACTCAAGAAAAACACAGTTCTACGTCATAATATTTTACTCTAAACTTATAGATACACAGATCCTTTATATTGTGCAGATTAGAAGGCTAAAATGTTCCAGATAATTTCTGATGGGAAGCTACAAGCAGTATTTTATGAAGCCAAAATTAGAAAAAAGGAAATGAAAGAGCGTGGAAATCTCAGGAGAGCTCATCCAATGCTCTGCCATTATCTTAGACCACTTTTGTAGATGGCTCTGTTAATTAGGATTGGATACATCTAAACGAGGGAGTTTTTAGTTGAGAGAAACAGATGACATAACAGAAAAAGAATACAATGTGAATTTGTCTTGAAGTTTGTTCTGCGTTACACAACTTTTCTAAGCCAAAATTTTAACCTGGTGAACAATCAGTTCAGTGACGCCTTTAGGTGAGAACCATAAATTAAAGATAAGCAATGGTTTAGACTTTCCAAGGCCTTAACTTAGAAGGAACTCTGGAGTCCCAACCAAATCTACATTTGGTTAAGCATTTTGGCACAGTTTTCTACTTTGAAACATTAAACTGTAATTACAAATCATTATTTCATTCTAAATAAATGTCCCCAAAGCAGATGTAACTAGGTAAGGCTTTGCCCTCTCTTTAAAGGAAAAAAAATCAGCAAATGAATAAGATAAAAGGAAAATGAGAAAAAAGCAAAACAAAACTTGGTGAAGCTGGAAAACTGGGTATATGGTGTGTTTTATAGTTTAATTATTGTATAAAATTGATTGGGCTAGTTTATCAGGAGGATTCAAACACTCAAAGAGTAATCTTCAGACAAGTTTTTTTCCTTGATTAAACAATCCTTTTGCTATTTTGGTCTAATATTTGTCCTAAATGATTCAATAAGAGTAGCGTTTTCTTAGTCGGAAGTATAAACTATATGAGGAGTGGAGACAGGAAGGACAGAAATTTATTAATAGTGAAAAACAAAACAAAACAAAACAAAACAAAAAAAAGCCCAAAAAAACCATCACCACCAACAGTCCGCAACCAAAATGAAAGGAAGAAGGAAAAGGAAATAGAGGCCTGGCAGAGTGGCTGTTCTGCATCTTTATCACAACAGACAAAGAACAAATCCCACTATAAATGCTTCAGGTCCTCAGGCAAAAGGTTTCTGTGCTGAATTATGAGTCTACCTGAAATCAGGATGATGAATTAGGATGCTTCTTTGATCCCTTCAATTCTTATGATTTATTCATTTAGTGTCATTTCTTATATAACTATTAGGGGCAAATGTTCTAATTTTTAATGTCAGGGAAGTAGAATAATAAAATGTAATTTCTGCTTTACGAGTGCCTACAACATAGAAGGGTATTCATATACTGCTTAAGCAAAGAAAATTAACACTATTTTCTATCACCTGTCTAATGTTCCTATAAACTCCTCCCCCTCCCTTCCCATGATACTCCTCAAAGTGGCAAGGAGAAAGAAAAGTATTCCCAGATAATGGTTTCTCTGCCTCCTCCAGTTTAATCAGTCTGTTGAGATTTCAGATCTCTTTTTGAGGTAAATATTCCCAAGAGTTCTAAGTTTGTGTCCTCATCATGGTGTCTTCTCCCTTTTCCTTTTTCCTTCCCAAGATGGTGTCTCTTTGTCCTTATGATTCCCCTTGACACTGGGAAGAGCAGACAGTCGGTCTTATATTGGTATTCTGCTGGTTTCTGCCATGAGGTTGCCGGTCCAATCCTTAGGTCCAATCAGCTCAGTTGTGCTTTGTGGAGTCACGTTTCTGAGCATGAGGCTGAAATTTGTTGCTGAAGTCAGCAATGACAGGATTCAGGATCTACTTATGACTGGACACATACTCTTTCCAGTCTACATTTGCAGTTTTATGGAATTCCTAGAGGCTAGCATTGTGCTTGTCTAGAGTGGTACTGGATACATTTTTGTAATTTGGAATAAATCATAATTTTCTTATAGTATTTCCAATGAGAAGTCATATTTTTAAAAGCTTACATATTACATAGTAGGTGTTTGGTTCATGTTGGTTTCTACTCTGTCTCCTATTCTTTATAGTTATTTTCTCACTTCAAACCTACCAAGTCATAATGCAGGTTTCCTATCACATGTATGTTGTACAGTGTACCAGCAGAAAGGCAATAGAAAAATCCTTCAAGAGTTAGTGAACTCCAGCAGTAATTTAAACTATCAGTTTTTAAAAACAAATTGATTAGTTCTTGTGTTGTATTTCATATATGTTTGTGCTTTAATTTTGTATTATTCTTTAAGTATCAATATGGAACAATTCAAAGAAATTTACTCTTGATTGTTCCAGACAAAACCCAGTTGTTTTCTTCCAAGTCCCTTATTGCCTGTAATTATATAATTACACAAAATATTTATAACTTGTTTACACAGTTATAGTAATGTGATATATACACTTTCAAGACCTTTTTTCTCTTAATATTAAGCTTTATTTTTATGTATTAAAGTTACATGTATGAGTTTATTAATGATATAATATTCCATCAATTAGACTTTCTCCCATGAGATATTTAAGTCATTTGTTGGTTTTTCATTATTATACATAATATTACAATGACCATTTTTATGAACCTGATAGAGATTATTCCCCTCTTGACTAATTTCTTAGAACTTAGGTTCTCAGGAATTACTCACTAAGTTACAGAGAATGAAAGCTGGATAATTTTGATTTGTATCTCTGGGCTGTACTCCAAAAGAACTGTGTCTACACCAGTGCCTGCAGGATTCTGCTTTCCCAAGGTGACCTCTGTTAGCAACAGTTCAAGTTTCATGAGAAAAAAGGAAAAGTTTTATGGGCAATTCTTTCTTCTGACATGATTAGGTCTTTCCTTACCAGGAGTCTTCCCTTTCAATTCTAAGTTATATTTAGTATCTGTTTCTTCTACAGCTAGTAGAATTCTTTTTTTTTTTTATTTCTTTTTACTTTAAGCATCTCTTATTTTCAAACATAGCAAAGAAGATTAAAGTACTTTCCACAGCAAACAGAGGTTTTATTTAATGTGCAACATATCTGGAATAAGTAAAACTTATTGAGCAATTATACTGTATTAGCTCATTGAACCTTCATAACCACTTCACATTATTCCTACTCCATGGATCAGATTATGGAAACAGAATTGCTAAATAATTTGATCTCTGTAACATATCTAGTTCAGTGGTGAAGCAGAGATACAAACTCAGTAAGTCTAATTTCAGAGTGAACACACCAAATCACTGTGCTGTTCTGAGAATAACAGTAGAAACTAGTATCTACAAAGTAGAAGTTCCACAGAAAACATTTTTTTCCTTAGGAATTTAGATTGGAAATTGTCCAGAAAAAATAGTCCTTTTAAAATAAAGCTTTCCTCCTATTATCCCTCATCCTCCCCTAATACATATATACAAGGACAGAATGGGGAGGAATAGAATATAAAGGACAAAAAGGACATTAGTCTTTCTTACTTCCCTAAACTTTTTACTCAATGAAAATTACCAGATATTAAAACAATTTCTCTGTTAACATTTTGTGAACCAAACTCTAATCACATTTTTTAGTGAAGTCTAAAATCAACATGTGATGTGTACAATAATTACTTTTGCTGCATCTTTTTCCTGAAGTCCAAAAAGAAGTTTACACATACTAAACCCAAGAAAGTTGCAAATTATCTATTTCTTGAGATTATATTTATTTTGTTCATTAATTACATGTTCTTTGAGCTTGTTACTTAAAATATTATTGATCTTGAAGATTTAAGCACCTTCATAGACTAACATCTGATTGTTTTAACCATTACATTTGACCAATTTTCCTTTATGTGTAAAATATTAAGAAGTCCTGTGCTACAAAAGTAGGTACAAAACACAAGAAAATGAGACCAAAAAATAGCTTAAAGAGGAAAGTCATCCACGATAAAAATTATAGTTTGCATGTTTAATTTTTAAAATGCATTTTATTTATTTTCAGCTCAAAGTAGAAGGTACTGTTAGAAAGATATTAGTCTGTCTTATTCATTTTACAGATGAAAAAGTTGAGGCACAGAAAAGTTAAAGTCATGAACTTTAAATGAGTCAATCCTTTCAGTGCCCTTTGACTGACTCAATCCAGTTAGAAAGACAAACTAATACCCAATCTGCACTTCTTAGCATATACGCGAACATACCTGATGATTGCAGCAGAAGATATATAAAAACATGTTTCAGGAAAATTTTAGGTCTAACACAGATATTCTGTTGTATAGTTGCTGTCTTGGGCTGCCTAAATCTGCAATTTGGCAGCTGTAGCCAATTTGCTGAAGAATCATATCTCTGGCATCTCTCGTTTTCTCATCCAGGTGGTAAAATGATAGCCTACTCTTATGAATCTACTCATTTAGTTTGCTAGTATCTAATTAGAGAAGAAACGAACTGTTCTTTTTCTCACATCAGAGGTGAACTGACCAGCTCATGGATCCTCAACCAGGTGAGCTTTCAGTGGTGCTTGGCTGGCCTTTCTTCACTGAGTCAGCATATGCCTGTAGGAACTGACTTTGGGGCCTTTCAAGAGCATTTTTGTTTGAAAAGATGGCCTCAAGATCAGTGGAGGAAAATGCTGGGGGTTCTAGCTGCTAGTGGAGCTACTGGCAAGCAATGTACTAATCAGAAACATGGATTTTGTTTATTTTGTTATTGATTTCCAGTCCAATTTGGCTAAATTTTTGTAGACCTAGCCTCAATACCCTTTATGAAGGCTCTACTGTGATATTCTGGCAAAATTATATTTTATGCTTTATTTTCCTTGTGCATAAGTTGGGCCAGTAAACTATTTAACCAATTATCCATTTTTATCATGATTCAATTATGTTTGTTAGAGCTTGGCTCCTTGTTTAACATAATGACTTGAGACTTTGATCTACACAACTGGGGTGCAGGTGATTGTGAGATGGGCATTATAGCTGAATGGTTTTGAAAGAGGAAAAGAAACTTGCTTATAAAAATGACACATGTATTGACATAAATATTGACTAGAATAAATGTGTAGTTGAATTTATTCTAGCTCTTTCTTTTTTGTTTTATTTATTTATTTATTTTAAAGATTTTATTTATTTATTTGACAGACAGAGAGAGAGAGATAGAGAGCACATGGGTACACACAAGTAGGCAGAACAGCAGAAGCAGAGGGAGAGGGAGAAGCAGGCTCCCTGCTGAACAGAGAGCCTGACACAGGGCTCAATCCCAGACCCTAGGATTATGAGCTGAGTGGAAGGAAGACGCTTAACTGACTGAGACACCCAGGAACCCCCTTTTATTGTTTTAATACAGCTGAATGAGAACACCTATGTGTTTTCTAGCATTATTTATTTTGTGTTTGTATATTTTCTTCTTGTCTAATATGTTTAAAGAGCAGGATTTTTAAATTATGTCTTATGTATTTTCACAAGACACATTTTTAAGCTGTATTTCACTGTTCAATACATGTCCTCATTCATCGAGTCAATGAAGGATTTCTGCTTCCTTACACCTATAAATTATGTGTCCCTAAAATAATCAAAAGTTGATCATTCAGAATCACTTTATTTGCATGTGATTTGAGTAATGTCAATATGACTTTACATGTTAAATAGTATAGCTAAAAGTTTTTTTGTTATTTTTATTCTTATATGAGCTATATTTTAATTTTGAAAACATTCAAGTCGTATCATTTTCTATTTAAAGAGAATAATACTTTTCAAATATGTCTATGATGGTAACAGAGGGAAAATATCCTTTTCAAATAGAGATACATATTGAAGTATTTATAGGAGAAAAAAAAAGATTTGATATCTTGCATTTGCATTTAAATACTCAAGTAAAAAACAAAGTTGGGGGAGATAAGACAGAACTGGCAAAATGTTGATAATTGCTGAAAGCAGGTGATGAGTGCATGGGTTTGTTTTACTATAGTATGCCTTTTTTTGCTGTTTGAAATTTTCCAGAATAAAAGAACCATGTTTGCCACTTCCAGGCACATTCTACTTCTGCCTCTTGCTTCAGTGCATCACATATCTTCACTGTTAATTGAAGAGAACCTGTCATCTTATCTGTCTCATGCCTTTAAAACCTTAATTTCTTAAATACTTTCCTGGATTGAAAGAAAGTAGAAACATACACCTTGAAGTCAGACTCTAATTTGAATCCTCATTCCACCACTCCTGACTGTATAACTTAGACAATTTACTTAACCTCCCTTCATCCCAAAGTTTTCATCTGTTAAGTGGGGATGATATTTTCATCACCTGGCTATAGAAATTAAAGACTGGTACCTAGCATTACATACTATAGATTTTTAATATTTAATAAATGGTAATTTTTAATAGATCATGAATGAATGTTAGTTATAGCAGTAGTAGTAACTGTTGTGGTTGTTAATGTTATCTTGGATTTAGTTGTGTGAACCTGAGGTCCACATAGAAAGGCTTACGTCAGGTAATTTATAATAGCGATCTGTTCTCAGATTTGTTTGATTTTCTTTCATCAAGCTTTCAGTGCAGCAGTGCAGTAGACTGTCTTAGTACCCTATGGATATTTCAGTAGAGAAATATGCACCCATTTCTGATTGCCCGTTCAAGGCTGTTTTCTGAAGCCCCTCTGAACTCCTCCGGGAAGCATTAGAATTCTTGCTGTGTTTTCTTAGTCCTTTGCTTATCTATGAAAACACCTGCCCAACATTACTAGAAGTATTTAATTTGGAGGTCTGACTCCCAGAGTTCAGCATCCCTCTCTATTCTTCCACAGTTTTAATTCCTCTTCCTCCTTGCTCCCAGTGCTATCTCTGACAGATATTAGCTGCTAAAAGATACATAAGATTTCCTGCCTTAATAAATGAATCACTCTTCTTATTTACTGAGTTTCTTTTAATTTTTTTTACAGCTCTGTTAGACCTATATGAAGATCAAAGTCCATAGCTATTTTTATGTTCCATTTATATCACTCAATATTCATGTTTTATGAAAGTCTATGGATGGTTCTTCTTATATTTCTGAGAAAGCTGTGCTGCCATTGTTCCATTTTAATAAGCAAATAACTTGAACAAGTGAAAAACATACCATTCAATTTTCTTCTACCTGTGCTAACAGACAACATTTAGGGACACAATATATGTGTCTTATAGTTTAAAATGTTAATACCATGAACAGTTATCAATTTTCCAATTTATACTGGTAGGGTGAGTATTCTGAAAAATTACATGCAGTCAGATACTAAGAAAAAAAATCAAAATAAGTCATTCAAAACTTCCTTCCACTGTCCTTCTTGATAATTTGGTTCATTTCTCTAGCTGTAGGTTTTTAAAAAACACACTCAGCCTCCTGTTATTATGAATAACCACCCTTCTGGCCAGACTCTTAATAAATTACAGGGCTAGACACATCAAGGTAGCTCCAACCCTCGTTAAATGGAATTGAAAACACCAGAAGCCCAAGATAAGTGGAAGGTTTACTGAATAGTAACCTAGTAACACCACTCAAGCAATTGCACTCTAGTTACCTTTTAAAATTTTCTTTGACAAACTTTCTGTGATGTTATACACCTTATGAATAATTTTGTATTTACTGAAGGAGTGTACCTGCACCTATAACATCATAAAGATTCTGAGGAAATCAGAAGTATATAGTTGTATCCTTATTAAAAAGTCATGGGTAGGTGTTAATAAAATTGGAGATAATAAATAAATTGCTTCTGTGGCTCATCAGAAGTGAATGACCCACAGAACTTGCCTTTTTAAAAAGGGTGTTTCCTCCTATAGTTCCTATGTTTGCCCACTGGAAATTTGGTTGTATTTTATTATGAGAAGCTGGTTTTCAACAACATTAGGCACCAAAAGTTCAGATAGAAATAGTCATCTTCAGGTTCCCCAAATTATATAAAATGATGCTGTGGGAAATATATCCAACCATTTCTTACTGAGAAGAGTATTACTTGAAGAAGAGGAAAGTGTGAATTAATGAAGTATCTTTCTCTCCTTACTCATTCCTTGAACACATATTTTAAAACATCTACTATGTGCCAGGAAATGTGGAGTACTAAAGGAACACAAAAGAAAGCAAAAGAGATGTCCATTCTGCTCTCATGAAGATGAGAATTTAGAGAGGAAGACAGCAACCAAACTAGCAGACAATAAGATTTTAAACATGGTAGATGAAAAAGGAAAAGTCCAGAGAACCATGAAAAGGGGAAAGGTGATTTTAGGAAAGTCTTCCCAGAAGTAACCATTGACTAAAGGATTAGTTAATTGATAGTGGGTGGAGGGATTGAGGGAAAGATGAATCAATGAAGGAATGACTCATGCGGAAGCACTGAGAATTATTTAAAATTTAATTTAGAAGGTGTTGAAGTACTGGAAGGGAGGCAAGATAACAGGAAATGGGATGGAGAGGTTAGCAGAGATCATGCTATTTAAGGCTTTTCTAGTAAGCACAGAAGAATATAATATGAGAAACTCTTCCCTAGAAATAGAAAATTAGTATAAATCTACTCTGTGCAAAAATCTACTTGATAGGGTACTTATATACATTGACCCACGTAAAAAACAACAATAGCATACATCTCATTTCCCTCTTGCTGCCTGCTTGGAGAATTCTGGAGCCCAAGGAAGTCCCCGAGCACATCAAGAATTTGGGCTGATCACAAAGGGGATTTCACTATACATATTTGCAAACAGAGCCTATTTATCAGCATATTCACACTAGTTCATTCAGTCAACAGCCACTAATTGGTTTGTCTGTGTCAGATATGCTATGAAAGAGGGTCTAGGAAGATAGAAAACTGAGTAGGAGAGGGAAGGAAACTAACCCCAAGACTGACCATCTATAACTTAACAATCATTTCACGTGCATTAGTTTACTTAGTATATCCAGAAGTTCCTTGCATTGGATGTTACTAGGTGCATTTTAAGGAAAACTGACATTCAAGCTTAAAAGAACTGTCTGTGTAAATGGTGTCTCCAGGATTCTGACCCTGATTGACTCCAAACCCATTTCCCTTTCCATTATTACATAAGTAGGTATCGGCCTGTTCCACATTATGCACACCACATTATGTTCATTCCTACACACCCCAATCCCCTCAGGGATATATCCTGTTAAATAACCTGAAATCACCAAGAAGAGGGATGAGAAGGAAGGGTAAGGATCCATCAAAACTCAGCAAGCACATAAACAAACAAAAACAAAAAACAACTCAGCAAGCACAAAAAGAAGCAAGCCCACAATATACCAACTCCTCAATCAACAACTGTTGATAAGCAGACATTAGAGGAAGGTAGAGTTGAAGAGAGGGTAGACATCCTCTGCCCTCATTCCTCTCCTTTCTATGCCTAAAGCACAAGACTGTAGTAGGAGACACAGGTCCAGATATTTTAAATCTTGGGAGGATTAGAGTTCCTAGAAGTGTTTCTGAGTTGGGGATAGAAAGTTGACCTGGAAAACCCCAAACATGGGGGATGATAGGGAGGGTGTTATACTCACACGGATGCCCCTGGGAACATTTGGTAGGCTCTGTATGTTTAGAAATATTTTTCTGTTTGATTTGTTTTTTAAAAATTGAGTCTTGGGACACCAGAGTGGCTCAGCAGTTGAGGGTCTGCCTTCAGCTCAGGGTGTAATCCCAGGTCCATGGCTCAAGTCCCACATTGGGCATCCTGTGAGGAGCTTGTTTCTCCCGCTATGTCTCTGCCTCTCTCTGTGTCTCTCATGAATAAATAAATAAAATTTTAAAAAAATTCAGTCTTTGGCAGAATACATTTCAATTTCTTTCTTTTGTCTAATAATTGCTTGGTGAGACTTAGATACTACAGATATCTACAGTTCATAGAACTCTTCTTCCTACTTCACTGATAGAGTGAAATGGCCACAGTGACGCATGTTGTTTATCTAGTTTCCATAAAAAGACTACATGATAGCTGGTGAAGCCTACAGAGCTTAGTAAACAGACGTAACAGGGCCTTGCTCTGTTGCCTCCCCTTTACTTTCTGGTGGTGCTGCAAATGACTCCTTGTCACTAACCACAGGAGTCACGTCTCTCCATTCTACTTGGGAATTTTCTACTGTCTCTTTAGCCAACAAACTTGGAGAGATTTTTGTTTTCAGTGTTGCATCTGAATGTCTGTTGTCATTTTCATTCCTTGATTCTGAATCATCTATACGAATTCACCCTCTTTGAAGAAAAATGTGTGGTGCTGCTTTCCTCTATGATGTGTGATGTCAGAGAGAACTATATTTAACTAGGTACAATTATCCATTTTGGCCACAGCTGTTGGCCAAACACTCAGGAATCTGATGGCCAAAATTGTCTCAGGATGCCAATATTGCCTCTGAGGATGGCAGGCCTTGCTTTGCATTTTAAAATTTCCCTGAAACAGAAAAGAACTGTTTGTTCACCCAGTTATGAAAGTCTGTGTGCTATTGTTACATGTCCCCAAACCAGTGAGTTTTCTAATGTAGTTTAGAGAACTCTAGGCATTTCTAGGAGGCAGCTATACAAGAAAACCTGTATTTGAAAAGTTGTCCCTTCAGGCCCTACTAGGGTTTAAACTTTATGGCAATAAAGCATACGATAAAATGATTTTCAAAGCTGCTTCAGAATCACCAGAGTCGAGTATAACTAACTCTGCTTCTTTGTTAGATCATTTTTCTAGTTATCTCTTGTTCAAAGTTCATTTTTATAGCTTAAATGGCTTTGTGGTGTTAAGGCAAAGGAATTATCATCCAAGAAATCTAAGGAATATTAGTGATATGCAAGTAAAAAATGCAGTACTGAACCCAATTCCTTGGCTTGTAGCCAAATTTAATGATTATAAATGCAAAAAGACTGTAATATACCTGAAGGAAAAAGAAAGGCTGTTGGTGATTTTCATCTTCAGTGATGAAGGTGAGTTAGTATGTTATCTGTTCATCAATTCCAAACAGAAGCTGAAATACATGAAAACCTTTTATTCACAAAGATGTTCACTATTGTTACTTATAATACAAAAAATGGAAAATTGTCTAAATGTTCATCAATAATGGAATATTTCAGTAAATTATGGTACATTTTTATATTGGAAAATTAAACAGCAGTTTAAAAGGATGGTCTCACAGAATTTGTAATTACATGGAGGGAATGCTATATTTTATGGTTCTATGAACAAAAGTAGATTTAAAGATATATACAAAATAAAATCCCACCTGTATATATAAATCTCTATGTTAAAAAAAGTACTAAACATAAATTAAAAAATTTTTAGTTGTATTTTTCCCTTCATTCAACTTTTTAGTATTTCCTACAAGGCAGCTATAGTATAAAGAAGACTTCATATCAAAAACAGGATAACTTTTTAAGATATTAAAATAGACAGTTTTCAAGCCCTCTGCTTTTTCCTTTGTTTAACCAGCCATTCACCAAGTTCTAAAGTAAAACTACCCTACTAAAAGATAGAAATCCCAGCTTTAGTTTTGGTATGGCAAAGACAGAGAAAAAGGAACCTCCTTGCAGTGTTGTTGGGATGGGTATTTACCCCCAAAATCCAAAAACACTAACTCAAAGAGATAAATGCACCCCTATGTTTATTGGAACATTATTTACAATAGCCGAACTATGGAAGCAGCCCAAGAGTCCTTTGATAGATGTACTTTTCAGCCATAACAAAGAATGAAATCTTGCCATTTACAAGAGGCAAGAGGTAGAGAATATAATGCTAAGCAAAATAAGTCAGTCAGAGAAAGACAAATCTTATATGATCTCACTCATACGTGGAATTGAAGAAACAAAACAAGCTAGCAAAAGAAATAGAGAGAGAGAGACAAACCAAGAAATAGGCCTTTAAGTAGACAGAACAAACTGATGGTTACCAGAGAGAATGGGGGGATAGGTGAAATAGGTGATGGGGATTAAAGAGTATACCAACCAAGGTGAAAAAAAAAAAACATAAAAGGAGGGTAATATTGCCTAAAAAATGGAAATTCCATTAAATATACCTATTTTTCATCATAGAGCATTTTATTTTATGATGACTTCGATTTTTATGCATAAATACTCTTAGCATTTCCATTTATAGGGTCTTGTATTTGTTAACAGTTATGAAACATTCCTCTCTAGGTATTTGGCAAGTCTAAAAGTTTTCTTTGGTTTGCAATCAAGAGATAAAGATTAAACCTTTAGCCAGCATAAATAACTCTGTCTTTAGGAAGTCCATTGCAGGCTCAAACAAGTCTTCTTCAGGCAGCAAATTTCACCATGTTGAGTGGATTTCAATACTTCCTGGGATGTGCTGTGTGTGGCTGGCTCCCACCTACTCTGAGTCTAAAGGAACAGTCACCCAATCAAATCTACAACTCTCCCTGGAGAGCGATTTTATGGCTTCCAAAGGTTGCATGAATTAAAAGGCTGGCTATGGCTTTTATGTGGAAAATGGTGATATAATTTGAAAGGTCATATTTTTTCTAACTAGTTGCCTCACACAAAATATGTTTGTATGAGTTCTATTATAAAGGCCTTGTGACCCAGCTGCATTAGAACCAGGCCTGAGAATTAAAGGACCAAGATTTTCAAGCTGCTATTGAGTCCCGGAGTGGGTTTGAGCAAATTTAACCATGAGCATTTCAATTGCCATTATTATCTAAATTATCTAAATAAAATGGGCCATTATTATGCTATAACTGATAATCAATCTAATACTGTCAAGGGCCTAGAAAACAAAGCATTATATGAATGCTTTCTAATGGCTAGCAGCTAGACCATATATTTAACTTAAACCATCTTTTGAAATATATCTATACTATGGGTAGGATTTTACAAGAATCATTCTTTGCTTCAAAAATCTTTTATATCATGTAAATGCCTGGGAAGGATCACAATCCTTCTGTATCTTAATTTGATGTCTTAATCTATTCTTAATTTTTATTTCTAAATTAGGACACTGGAGTTGTTTGTACACTCGGAAAAGCATGGTATGCCGTTTTAGTACTTGAGTGAAATACAAACAAACAAAAAAAACACTTAAAATGTACTGAACTTTCCTACTCAAATGGGGAACATTTAAAATACACATTGTACCAGAGTTAATGTGTGGTAACCAAGGTTTTTATCATTCAACATGCAGTATTCCTGTATAACATTAGCTTGGCAAGTAATCAGGGCAGGCAGTTAATCATTAGCTATCTTATAGCCTTTGACTACAGACCTGTGCTCAAAAACAGGGATACTTTTATAAAAGGAAGGAATGCTCAGGGAGAAAGAAAAAGTTTTGTAAAGATATCATGCTGAAAAATGTTCTTGTTACATCTTGGTACTTAGTAAATCTCAACACTCAATTTCATCACTCTTCAAAATCATTTTCAAGGTGAAGACCTGCCCCTAGAATGCATTTTATGCCCAAGCAGCAGAGTGGTGTAAACTGAAATATTGACATAAGACTAGCTGACTTTTTCAAAAAATGATTCCTTTAGAATATATCTTAATATTTTGTCCTTAAAAAAAAAAAACACCTCACAATACCATGGCGGGGGGGGGGGATTTATATATATAAGTATATAATACACACAAACAAATCTAATAAAAATATGTATATAAGAGAGACTGGAATGGAATACTCAGGAATGTTAGTAGAGTGGTGCTTGTTTCCAGGTTATAAAGTTATTTGATTATTTAAAAAAAATTTTTAGATATTTCCATAGGTTTTTTAAAAATTCACATACCATACCATAAAAATTCATACTTTTAAAGTGTAAAATTCAGTGTATTTTAGTATATTCACAAGGTTATGAAATCACCACCTACCTAACTCTAAAACATTTTTTCCACACCCAAAAGAGACTCTGTCCCCATTAGCACTCATTCCATATTCCTCCCCACTTCTAGCCCCTGGCAACCACTAAGCAATTTTCTAAATTGTCTTTACCAAATTGCCTATTTTTGAAATTTCATATAAATGGAATCACACAATATCTGATCTTTTGTGTCTCTTTTCTTTGACTTAGTGTAATGTTTTCAAGGTTCATCTATATCGTATCATGCATCAGTACTTCCTTCCTTTTGTATGACTGAATAATATTCCATTGTATGACTACACTACATTTCGTTTTTCCACTCATCAATTCGTGACCATTTGGGTTGTTTTTACTTATTGGCTATTACAAATAATGCTGTTACGGGGTACCTGGGTGGCTCAGTCAGTTAAGCATCTGCTTTTGGCTTATGTCATGATCTCAGGGTTCTGAGATCCAGCCCCATATTGGGCTCCCTCCTCAGCAGGGAGTTTGCTTCTCTCTCTCCCTCTGCCCCTTCCCTTTGCTCATGATCTCACTCTCTCTCTCAAATAAATAAATAAAATCTTTTAAAAACCCACAAATAATGCTGTCCTGACCTTTGTGTATAAGTTTTTATATGGATATATGTTTCCAATTCTCTTGGGCATACACAGGAATGGGATTGCTAGATCTTATTTATGGTAACTCTACACTTGACTTTTAGAGTAACTGCTAAATTGTAATGGCTACACCATTTTACTTTTATATCAGCAAAATTTGAGGCTTCCAATTTCTTTACATCTATGCCAGTGCTTGTATTTGCCTGCCTTTTTAATTCTAGCCATCTTGTTGGATGTTTATACATTTTGGTTTTGATTTGGTTTACCCTAATTGGCTAATGGTATTGAGCATCTTTTCATGTGCTTATTGGCCATTTGTATGTATTATTTTGAGAAATTTCTATTCAGATCCTTAGCTCATTTTTAAAATTGGTTTGTCTTTTCTTATTGCTTTCAAGATTTTTCCTTATCTTTGACTTTCAATAGTTCTATTATGATTTATCTTGGTGGGGATCTCATTGGTTTATCCTATTTGTAATTCATTCAGTTTCTTGGGTGTGAAGGTTAGTTTTTTTAAATCAAACTTGGGAAGTTTCAGCCATTATTTCTCCAAATGTTCTGCTTCCTTATATCTTTTCTCTCCTTCTGAGATTATCATTATACCTATGTTGGTACAGTTGATGGTGGTCCACTAATTCTCTGAGGCTCTGTTCACTTTTATGTGTTTTTTCTTTCTGTTCCATTGACTGAGTAAACTACCTTCAAGTTCACTGCTCCTCTATTTTGTTAGCTCAAATCTGCTCAGAATTTTTATAGAATTTCTCATTTCAGTTACTATACTTTTCAACTCCAGACTTTCTGAGTATCTTTTTATACTTTCTATGTCTTTATTGACATGTTTGGTGATTTTGTTCTCAAATTTTCCTGTAGTTCTTCAGACATGGTTTCCTTTTGTACTTTCAATACATCTAAACCATTTAAAGTCTTTGTTTAGTAAATCTGACATCACGGCTTTGTCAGGAACAGCTTCTAGAGATTTTTATGTTTTTTCTTTTTCTTCCCTTAATTACAGGCCATACTTATTTCTTTCATTACATTTATTGTTGAAAACTAGACATTTCAAAAATATAGTCATTCTAGAAATAATCTTTTTCTCTGAGGGTTGGAAATCATAATTTAAATTCCTACAATTATGCTTACTTGGATACTGACACAATTCTTTTGGAAAGCCGCAGAAAGGAAGAAGGGAAATAATGTCTTCTTGTCATGATCCACAGCTTTCATAGACACCCATACAATTAGAGTTGTACTCTGAAAATTTTGATGAATAAAAATGTTTTAAAGTGAAGGCATATGTTGATATTTAAATAGATTCTATCCTGAATCCTGTTGTAGAGTAAGGAATTATACCTCCAATTATTTTACACATATTCCAATTTTTCATATAATGGGCTTTGTTTAAATAGAGTTACAGCTATCCCTCTTCCTAAAAGCAAGTTTAAAAAGCAAACCGTACTTTTGAGTCATGTCTTATGTAAGCTTTATCTACAAGGCAAATATAGACTATTGTTTATATTTCAAAATAAACTTAAATCAGCTTCGAATTGGTTCCAGAGAATTAGATTGCCTATTGTCTATCACCATCGTTTTTAAAGAACTGGCAAAGCTCTTACTGAAGTTCATTTATAGTATAGCATTTATAGGACTCAGAGACAGCTCTCAATCTAGTGACACAGACACTTCATAGTCTCTACACTGAGATTTTAGATCCCAACATTTGCTTGTCCCCTAGTTCAGTCTTCTCTGGCCAATGCTGCTTAATTTCTTTTTCTCACAGGCATTAATCAGTAGATGGGAAAGATATGAATACATAGATAGCAAGTGCATATTTGGGTCTGAGTGAACTTTCTGGGATGGCCAAGCATATATTCACTTCTTATTCAGTGCTAACACTTTCCATATATCATTCCTTTTAATCTTACAATCTTATACAATAGATACTATTATTCCTACCTAACAAATAAGAAAAATGAGACTTGGAGAAGTTCAATAATTTGTCCAGACTTAATCATCCTGGAAATGGTGCAACCAGAGGTCAAATGGAGGTGCCTCCTACTATAATCTTCTGGTAAAGATATAGCATCCTCCAATGCAGAATAAGATACAAACCAAGAAGAATCTTGACTATGGTCTGCACTTGGAGGGAATTGAGGCAGTACTTATTGCAGTTCTATAGCATTTTGTGTTATGGTAATGGTTCTGAGTCCTTGACATCAGGTATTATGTGACATAGTTTGGCTGGAGTATTTAATTATTGGTAGAAGATCCTTTAGCACCATCTTCTCTGATAAACTGATCAATCATCTTGGAAGTACATGTTACAATGGAAGTAAAACAAAATCAAAGAATTTTGTTATTATTATGTGACAGGTATTATGTGACATAGTTTGGCTAGAGTATTTAATTATTGGTAGAAGATCCTTTACCACCATCTTCTCTGATAAACTGATCAATCATCTTGGAAGTACATGTTACAATGGAAGTAAAACAAAATCAAAGAATTACCTGGAGTGGCAGTACACTTTGAATGAGACAGAAATAATTTTTTGTTAAATCATTGTGTTTTTGAGTTTTTTAAAAATAAAACAGCATAGGCATACTTGTCTAGACTAATATGAAGATGGTAACTACTTCTTCTGTATAGCACTCATTAATTTTGTAGCATGCATTTTATAGAGCAAAACTGTGATAACATAGAGAAGAATGTGAGAATTGGGGCAGCTTCCATTGGGTTTTAATGAAACAGTCTTTACATTCAATTTAAACTGAGCTTTATATAAATGTGCTTAGAATCGAACTGGGATTTTCTTTTTTCCGGATCAATAAAATCCTAATTAGTTGACCTTTCTAGTTTGCTTCAAAACATTGTTTTCATGTCATATCATTTATTTATTCTTGATTTTCATTTGCTTTTCCTTTGCCCAAATACTTCTGGCAGAGGAAGCCTGCCATATGTTTTATGAATTAACCAATAAACTCATTCATCAGAACCATTGTTTGTTCATTATAGTCAATTCTCATGAATCCATTAGGGCAGGACCAAAGGAATAATAAACATGAATCTCAATTACGTTGCCTTGGCCCAACTACCCTCTCTGTTCAGAGAGTTTAATGACAAAAGATGATTTTTTAAAATCAGTTCCTTTCATTAAAATGGCTTACTTTCACACATGATCAAATTTAAGAATTTTATTTTTTAGGAAAAGAAACTGAAACTTGTCTACTACTTATTCCAATGGATTCTTTCATGCCTCATTAGAATCAATTATCTCTAGGAGGAAGTGTGATAGGCCTTTAAATGGTTACTGCACTACAGCTAACAGCTGGAAAAAACTATGGTTCAAGCAAACAGGTGACAATAGCAAGAGGACTTTAACCTGGAAGCTTAGACAAAGAGGCCAGAGAATGAGGGTGTTAGAGGGAAGTCACAGAGGCAAAGTCTTGTGGAGCAACATAAGCATCTCTAGTTCTCCAATGGCTCTAAGGTATTCACCTTGCAAAGGTGAACTTAGCACCTGGTAATGGTTTTTGTCCTTTGGTGCTGACGAGAGATGCTAAACTTCTTACAAAAGGTTTAGCCAAGAACACCTAGTAAGAATGAGAAGTGTCATTCTGCAAAATATCAGTGCCTTTTAAATTACTTGTTTCTAATCTTGTATCACAAAGATTCAGAAACAGAACATAGTTTTTTTCCAGAGAAAGTTAATTCTTTCTCCATCTTTTATTCATTCACTTGTTGAATATCTACTATGTGCCAGAAGCTCAGAATTGTGCTCAGAATAAACAATGAATAAGACACACTTAAACCTTCAAAAATCACTACCCTCTAGTGAGGATATTTTTATCCTTTATTGTCCGAAGGGATAAAACAAAGTTATAAGAGATTTATCAGATGATAGCAATTGTGATCACAGCTATGCTGGAAAGTGTAACTGAAGAAATAGTTGTGAAAAAGGAGTAAATGGTACACAGATCAATGCTACTTTATCCAGTTTTCTTGATATTTGCCTTCCCCTTATACATATTGGACATGAGGTCCTAGGGAGAGGCTAACATGACTCAAGGTTTTCACATGGGTAGTCAGAATGGTGGTGATATTCTTAACAACAATGTTTAAGAATACAAAAGGAGGAGCAGGTTGACAAGGTGGTAGATGATGAATCAGTGGTAGACATGTTGAGGTGGAGGTTCCTAAGGGATATCTAGGAGATATTTTGTAGACAGTACAGTTTTTAAAATCTGGAACAATGGATTTTCATGATATTTTTAAGATTTATTTATTTATTTATTTATTTATTTATTTATTTATTTATTTATTTATGAGAGAGAGAGAGAGAGAGAGAGAGAGAGACAGGCAAAGGGAGAAGCAGGCTCCATGCAGGGAGCCTGACGTGGGACTCGATCTCAGATCTCCAGGGTCATGCCCTGGGATGAAGGCGGCGCTAAACTGCTGAGTCACCCAGGCTGCCCTGGAACAACGGATTTTTAAAAAAAATTATTCTTGTAAGTGTTTAAATACTGCTACTAGTTGCTCAGGATGCAAAGAAAAATAAGCATGAAGGCTAAAGGCATGTGTGTTGTAACTTCACAAATTACTCTGATGGGGCAGCCTGGTTTAGTGCCGCCTTCTGTCCAGGGCCTGATCCTGGGGACCCGGCATCGAGTCCCATGTCAGGCTCCCTGCATGGAGCCTGCTTCTCCCTCTGCCTGTGTCTCTGCCTCTCTCTCTCTCTCTCTCTTTGTGTCTCTCATGAATAAATAAAATCTTAAAAAAAAATACCCTGATGTACATTATATCAACTGAATTTCAGGTAAGAAACGGTTCACATGATCAAACTGTGCAGAATTTAATAAAGGGACTACTTACAAACAAGGAAGCAGACAGAGTCAAGGAAAACCAATATAGTATAGTACCCCAGAGCTCATAATAGCAGGAAGTCATTATCAAAAGGAGAGAATGGTTACTAGCTCTGAGAGAGAGAGAACAGAGAGCTCTGTGGAGAGAGCCATCCAATAGGAGCTGGGGCCATCAGCAGAGAGCTGACCAGTGGAGCCTTCCCAGGGAGGCAGCCCATCTCCTTATGTCTCCACTGGTCTGACTGGAGTCAGAGGACAAAGATGCCTCTGATAGATGCCTCTGAGCTCAGTTTAGACCCAGCATAAATTAGGCTGCAGAAAGTTGGGAGGCAGATCTAGAAGAGGCAAATAGATGTCCAGCACACATACATAGTCCTTGAGTCTTTACAAAAGCCTCATAATAATAATGGTAATAATTAACCTGGACTGAGTGCTTACCATGTAATAGTGTGTCGGTGCTGTATACCTTAACAAATCCTCACAGCAACCCTAGGAAATGGGTACTATTATTCATACTTTTGTTGAGGAAGACATCAAGGCTTGGAGATATTCATTTGCTCCTTTACTCAGCTAAAAGTAGAGTTGCAATATAACCTTAGGAATCTGTCACCAGAATGACTAGGTCTTTCTGCCTGCCCATCTCTAATGCCTTCTACTGTCTACACAAGAAAATTGAAGTTTAGAAAGTTTAAGGGATTGATTCAAGTCAACATGGCTATGAAGTGATCCCATGATGGACTCAGCTCTAAGTCTCACACTTTCCTTTTTTCAGCAAATCTTTTTTAAAGATTTTATTTATTTATTCATGAGAGACACAGAGAGAGAGGCAGAGACACAGAGAGAGAAGCAGGCTCCATGCAGGGAGCCCAATATGGGACTCGATCCCAGGACCCTGGGATCACACCCTCTGCTGAAGGCAGAGGCTCAACTGCTGAGCCACTCAGGCGTCCCAAGTCTCACACTTTCCAATGATATCTTCAAGATATGAGAGAGATGGGTAAGAAAGGACCATGGGAACCCAAGGCAGTTTAATCTGAAAAGAGAGTGGGACTGAGTTTGTATTGTCTGTTTTAATCAGTCTGAGGAAGTAGCATGAGAAAAATCATGGAGATGAAAAAAGTGGTCTGATCAGGCTAGAGAAGAGGGTGCTGGAGATAGCATTTAAGAGACCAAGGGGTTAAAAGATGCCAGAGAAGCTAACTGCTTAAAAGGGAGAGGAGAACTAGGAGCTCAGAAGGATTATGTCACATAACCAAGAAAATAAGAGTTAAGAGCAGCAACAGCATTTACCTGACTTCAAACGTAATCTTTCTAGGATAGCAAGTAGTCTGTCTTTATATACTCCCTTATTCCATACCAAGAGAGTTAGAGTTTTCTAGAGTTCCATGACCTTCTTTGACCCTCAGTAGGAAACCTGTAGAGATTAGGTTCAGATGCCTAATGGAATGCCCTATTTTCCTACTACTCCCTTAACTCCTTTTTTTTTTTTTTAACTTTTTTCACAATCCCATCCTACTTCTTCTCCCTAATTGTGTTGAAATATCTCTGTACCTACTAGCAGGATATCCATTCTCTCAACTTATTTACTGAGTCCCTACTATAATAAGCATCATTTCTAGGTGCTGGGGATTTGGCAGTGAGCAAAACAGAAAAATCTCTGCCTTCAAGAAGGTTAAATTTTAGCAGGAAGAAAATAAGAAAAAATTTATCATCTTTCATATGATGGTAAGTGTCATGGAGAAAACAGTTAAAATGGGAGATTTTGATGGAGGTTGCAATTTTCAAGAGAGGTCAGGAGATCACATTTGGAAGCCAACAGGATAGGAAAAAGAGCTATAGGAACATCTGGGAAGGAATATCCAGATAAGCAAAAGCAGAAGCAAATGCTTGAAGACTCACATTACTCGAAGTGTAATGGAAGACACTGAAGTTTCTCACCAGAGAAAATACATGACTCAAATCATATTGTGAAAGGCTCACACTGGCTGCTGTGGGAATGGGCTGTAGGTGGATGAGGACAGAAGTAGGAGATTATTGCAATAACTTGGGGAGAGATTATGGAAGCTATGTTGGATGTAATTAAAAAGAAAAAGGCAGTTACTGGTGGATTTGGAAAGTAGAGCTGACAAGATTTACTGATGAGTAGGATTGGGACAGAGAGAAACAAGAGTCAAAATGAGGCTATGAGTTTTTCCCAGGAAGCTGAAAAAGAATGGAGTAGTCATTTTCTGAGCTGGTGAAGACTATGGCAGAAGCAGTTAAGTTTTGAATATGTTAGGTTTGGGATGCTCATTAACATCCAAGTAGATATGGTGAGTGGGCAGTGAGATATAAGAGTCTGTGGTTCAGGAGAGAAGTCCAATCTGGAGATATAAATGTAGGAGTCATTAGCATGCAAATGTTACTTAAAGCCATGAAGCAGAAGCCCCTTCAGATGTGCATTTAGTGAAGTACTGATTTTGAAGAACTCCAAATTTCAAAGGTATGTACATGAGTGAAATAAGCCATGGGCAAGAGACAACAAAGAATGTTTTGAATAGTGGTAAATAGGAGTTCATGAATCTTTCCCAAAGGTGGCAGCCACCACTCATATCTAGCAGATTTCTGCCATGAGGAATGGACAAGCTGGCCCAATGGCACTGGAACTCAACAGAATATATCTCTAGATCACTACTTGGTAACATCTGCCTTATAGGCAGGAATCTAAAAATGTGGTTCTGGGTTTATTCCCCAACCCTATCATACTACCCTGGTTAGTTTCATCTCTGCCCACAAGCACAGATTTTGCATAGTACCTATTGCTTGATGTTATGGGCTTGGATTTTTCTTCAATTCATAAATCCAGGCTTCACTTTCTGGAGGCCAGTGGTGAGCTGGTACTAATTTCCAGTGCCTCATGAGAATCAATTTTATATTTGCTGGAATTTTGTAAGCTAGATAATAAACACAGTCACTACTAAAATTAAATTATATAAACTTATGTAAATTATATTAAAAATAAATTCATTAATAGCCAAAATTCATCAGTTCCTAATTATTTTACTATATTTTTATGTGTACTTATAAGGGTTTTTAAAACTTCAACTGTATCTGTATTCTAGAAATACTACATAGTTGTATATTCTTGTCCTAACCCTGCCTTCTATGACTTCCTATCAGTAGCTTTAAATGGGCCACATGTGAATATTTATACCATGGAAATTGTCGAACAATACAAATCAGAGCTATTTTCCCTGGAAAGCCAGTTTAAAACCCTTATCAGCATACCACTGTACAAATGTCATCCTTGGGAATTCATCACAGCTCATAGAAACTGGAAATGACAATGGTGGACAGGCATGTAGAGATTAAAGTTCAGATCCACTATTCCCTAATTTTTAACAGAATATGTCCTGATGATTACTTTTAAAATAAGTCTAGGGATCCCTGGGTGGCGCAGCGGTTTGGCGCCTGCCTTTGGCCCAGGCGCGATCCTGGAGACCCAGGATCGAATCCCACGTCGGGCTCCCGGTGCGTGGAGCCTGCTTCTCCCTCTGCCCGTGTCTCTGCCTCTCTCTCTCTCTCTGTGTGTGACTATCATAAATTAAAAAAAAAAAAAAATTTAAAATAAGTCTATAAGATTGCTGCATGGACCTTCTGAAACTAGCTTTTGAGAATCTGGACCTACAATTTGCACCTCCTGCTTTTCCAGCAGCAACCACAAAGACTGATGGGATGTCTTACAGCAGGTCAACAGACCATACTCCAAGGAGTTCCCTGGAAAACAGCCTGACATTTTGAGTCAGTGTGTCCTAACTTCTACCCAATGATAAACCTTAGTCTAAAAATACAATTGAAAAGAGTACATAGTTTTCCCCAGAGTTCAAGGAGCATGTAAAGAGAAAGTATAAGTAGGACAGTAGGGAAATGGTTCTTTAGTATATAAAACATATATATTCCATTTTTAAAAATTCTATGCCTTTGTAATAAATAAGACTTCAACCATCAAGGGTTCAGGTTGGGTGTCATATAGCTCTCATGTAGGTAAAACCAAATGAGGCTAACTTTCCCCTTTCAAGTTTCCTGAAGCTAACCCTTTTCCTTCCTTTTTACATGCTCTCTCCTCAAATAGAGTTGGTAAAAAGTATCTGTTACAATGACCTGGGCTTTACCATTCATGGCAAATCTCTCTAAATTATAGGCTTTTCCTCATAGAGACCATTTACAGTGGGCATAATACAAGGCTGTGTTCAACCATGCTACTCTTTGAACTAGCTGTACCATGTTATTACCACACTAAACTGGAGTGGCCAGTTTTTCTATAAATAAATATCCTCCTCACTGGGTAGATGAAAATCCTTGGTAGCAGTTCCTGTATTATTGATTTTATGGTTTCTAGCTTCTCTACTGGGAATGACTTTTGAGTTGTTTTGAAAAGAGAAGTCTTGTAAACACTTGACCGTTGCCAGACTTGAGAAAAATCCGATTAGCAGGGAATCAATAACATTATTACTCAACTGGATTCCCCATAATTCTTTCATTTCTGGGCCAGGTGGGTGAATGAGGGTGAGGAGGTGAGCTCTTTCAAAGAGATTGTATGTTCTTCCTGGATCCCATTTATGTCTTTGCAACAGTCCTTTAATTTTGTGGTGTTGGAAATAGAGCTAATAATGACAATTTGAACAAGATTGGCTTCCTCTCTGTAAGGGAGAACAAAGCAGAGATTATCGGCTTTGACAAAAGCGAGTAGAAGCTTAATTGGCCACTCTGTGAGACGCCACATCATCCACATGAAATAAAGACCAGGAACTCACTAGAATTGTATAGCTTTTCACACAACATCAGAAGTCTATACAAACATTATATCTTCAGGTCAGTGGTTTGGTGGTCATTGCCATTTGTCTCATTTTCTATTTCTCTCAAACCTTTAAAGAGATGCATTGGAGATACTGAACAGTCAGGAGATCTTGTAGAAGCTTCAGACTCCATCCGACTTCTTTCACTGCCACCTCTTGGGTTGTCTCTCTCTTTTTAAAAAAGATTTTATTTATTTGAGGAAGAGAGAGAGAGAGAAAATGAAAGAGTATAAATGGGAGTGGCAGAGGTAGAGGGAGAAAAAGGCTGAGCGGGGAGCTGATGTGGGGCTCCATTCCAGGATCCTGGGATCATGACCTGAGCCAAAGGCAGATGCTTGCTTAACCGACTGAGCCACCTAGGTGCCCCCATCTCTTGGGTTCTTACATATACATCCTCTACACCTGGGAACAACTTCCTGGCTAGGAGCTCCAGTCAGAAACCTGCACTCCCAGAGTCACAACAGCTGTGTAGGTTACAGCTGAGTTCTCATCTTTTGCACCCATTCTGATATTTGCTTTTTATTTTTTTTTTAAGATTTTATTTATTTACTCATGAGAGACACAGAGACAGAGGCAGAGACACAAGCAGAGGGAGAAGCAGGCTCCATGCAGGGAGCCTGACATGGGACTTGATCCCAGGTCTCCAGGATCATGCCCTGGGCTGAAGCCACCCAGGCTGCCCTGATATTTGCTTTCTTATAAATTGGCTCTCATCTGAATTCTTAACCTGTCTACTCTTGCCTCAGAGATTGGCTGGATATGCTGCCCTAAACCAGACTTCCCATGGTTGATTTCCTTGTAACATCCTACCTTGGAACACTCTTCATCCTTGCTAGGGTCTGCCTGCCTGATTGTGCAGCATGTGACCACTGATGACCAGATCCCCTGATATATGTCCACCTGTTTGGCTTTTCACCTATTATAGCCACCTGGCTTTCAGTCTTGGCTACATATGTGAACCACAAGTGAACTTTTAGGAAATACTTACATCTGGTCCTTATCTCTAAAAACTCAGACTTAGTTGGTTTTATGTGAGACACTGATAATTTTTTTAAAGGCCTTTGTTATAGACTAAATTATGGTCCCTATAATTTATATGTTGAAGGCCTACTCCCAGTATTACAAATGTAACTGCACTTGGAGATAGGGTCTTTAAATAGGTAACTAAATTAAAATGACGTCATTAGTGTTAGCTGGAATCTAATATGACTGTATCCTTATAAGAAGAGGAAATTAGGACACAAGACATGTACAGAAAGAAGACCATGTGAAGACACAAGGAGAAGAAGGCCATCTACAAACCAAAGAGAAAGACTTCAGAAGAAACAAACTGCTGACTTCTTGATCTCAGACTTTCAACCTCCAGAACTGTGAGAAAATAATTTTTGTTGTTTAGGCCACTCAGTCTGTTGTATTTGTTATGGCAATCCTAGAAAATATAGTCCTTAAATAGATTCAGTAAGTAGCCAGGAGTGGGAACCACAAATCTGATTCTGAAGTTTTAACATATATCAAGTCACCTAGAGAGCTTGTTAAAACACAGGTTATTGAATCTAGGCCTTAGTACTTCAGATTCAGCATATCTTGAGTGAGGACTAAGAATCTGCATTTTTATTAAATTTCTAGATGATACTAATGCAGGTAGTGCTAGGACTGTATTTGCAAACCAATGCACTAATTTATGTGTTACAGTTGGTCTTCCTTGAGTCTCCAGCTTCCCTGTCAACTCTTGATTGTTCTACAGAACAGCTTCAGTGCCCAAGGGTTCCCTAGTCCTTGGTCCCCGTTCCCCTGGGTAGACCAAGTCAGCTGACCTTGATTCATACATGTATCTCCTTAGGAAAATGGAAATTCTGGGGGTGGGGAGGACATCTATAAATAGTTGCAATCTCATATATATATGTTTGTGAATTTATGTATCTTCCCACAAAGAGTTTGAGGCATCTATTAAAATTTGAGAGAACTGGGTTATTTCACATCTAAAATTTAAATAAAGGTTTCCATTTGAATATAGTAAATATTACATACATTCTATAGGTTATTTCCTAGACATTTTAAAAAAGCTTTTCCTTTAATAATTTATTAACATTCATTTTGGAGAGTCAATAGCAATAATCATAGTAATAATAATAACAACAACAATAATAATGCTGTTTTAGATTTAAAGAGTACTTTGCAGTGTACCAAGAAGATATATGTGAAACTCCATCACCCACTTTAGGGGTGAGGCCTAATCACACTGGAACTTTTCAGTTGTTTCTTCCTGAAATTCATCTCTTTGACTCAGGATTAGCTGATGAATGAGAATTTCACTGTAGGAAGCCATTTCTATCCCTTGCTTATTCCTAAAAGTGTCTTTAAAGTTCAATTTGACTAATCTATCCTTTTAAGCACCCTGGAGGGGAAGACAGCCATGGTCTGTGAGTTCCCTTTATGACTCCAATGAACAAGACAGTGGAAAGCATGAATTAAGTATGCAATAAATGATTGTTGAATCAATCAGAAAATGAAACTTTTATCCTGCCCAGAATGTTATTTCTCACCTTTCTTTCTTTGCATATGCTCTTTCTTCTCCCTTCTTCACTTAACTTGGGCTTCAAGATTCAGTACAAAACTTATTCTGAATTGAGTTTGTGCCCTAGCAGAATCCATAACTGTGCTATTTCTCCCCCTTTGCTTTGAAATTCAGTGGCTATTGATTTAGTAATCCCATTGATAAGAGCTAACCTTTAGAGAGCTCTTGTGCAAAGTGCATTCACATGTGTAATTTCATCTAATCCTTACAAGAATCACCTAGGGGTTTTTAAACACTACATTTCTCATTCCCACCTGAGACCAGCTACATCAGAACATCTGGAGATGAATCCTAGGAGTTAGCATTTTAAAGAGCCTCTTGTGATTTTATGTACAGCCAAGATGGAATCACTGAGCCAGATGGTCCACATCTATGGCACAAGATATAAACTCACCCTTGTTTGAATGAGCTCTTACAACCTGAAAAAGATTTAAAAGTAGTTCAAAAAGCTCTTCTCCATTCTGTCTCTTTTCTCCCTTCTCCAGTTTTCGCCTCTTCTCCACAGCTTAGGACCCTGTTCCCTGACCTGCTTTCTAGACCAAAATACTTTCAGTTCCTCTTTCAGTTTTCCTATTTGCTTCTGCAATTATCACCATATTCAGCAAAACAAAAATAAAAACTGTGCTTAAACTAACCTTTGGGGAGTCTCCATCCATCTCAATACCAGCAGGGTAATTACCTGTTCAAAGAGTTAGCCCCTTGAGGGAGAGGCCTTGGCAGGTCTTTTTTATCATCATTATAAAAATTCAACAAATGAAAGCAAATTACTTGCTTAGTGATAAGGCTGCTGGTGGAGATGATACAGGGATTTGTAAACAGAATTAAAAATCTTGGAATTCCTTTATGGGGCTAGACTACAGAGTTACAGATTCAGACTAGCATTTGGAAGAGATAACAGGGGGTGCAGATGAACTGAAGAGAACTCAGAGTTAAGAGATTATGGGAAACCAAGATTAGAGCTCTAGGGTAGATGGGAAAATATTTTAGAAGTGGAATCCATAAAGCAGCTTAAAACGATACAACTCTCCGTTCCTCTGTATTGTGGCATTTTTCCATGAGTGGACTAGATGTCACTCCACAGAGGAATCTTTGTATTTTAAGATGTGTTATAAAAGAAAAGCATTTTAACACCTACTTAGCATAATTTAATCATTCTCAACTCTATTTCCTTTTTAAATTAAATATAAGCTTGGCTCTTAAAGAATGGGAATGGAAAGCCAAATGTAATTAAATATAAACTTTTCTGGTTTTCTTCTTTTGACCAACACTGGTGTCTGAGGAAGTGTTCTGAAAATATAAAAATGTTTTACATCCAACAGTAAGAGGTTTTAAATCAGCTGGAAGCAAGAACAAAAAAACATTAAGATTAAAATAAGTCTTAGCTGTTCCTTTAATCCATTGCTTTGTGCATATCTCTGCATGTGTTCATTTTAAGTTCTTAAAAGTTATTAAACCAGTTGGTACATGAAGGTTATAATGTACTGGAAATTCTAGAGGTGCAACCCCACATTTCACTCATAGAGAACTGCTCAGGGTTCACCAAACATTCTGGCATCCGAGATCTTTTCCAAGGGTATCTGAGAGATGTCGGTATATGGGACCCTTGCAAACCATATGTTTGTTGTGTGCTCAGGACAGTTCTGATTTATGTTTATAATATGGGCCTAATTTTAATCTCACCCCTTCCATTTTCAAAAGTGTCTTGTTTAGACTATAAATTACCTTATCATCCTAGCTGTGAGGGACAGAGCAAATGTTTGTGTTGTGAAGGTATAGTATAAGTTTCTCCAAAATAAGATAGTTCACATTTTCCTTCCTTCTTGACTCTGAATAACTGAACGAGATGAATAGCAGAATCATGTGCTTCCATTAGTTGAGGTAGGAAGAGCCTGGGAAAGGAGTGGGAGTAAGCTGGACTGGGAGAAGAAGGTTAAAGATTTTTCAACCCCCCATTGTGGATGACAGGTATAAGAAGCAACAGGTGAACTCTACTACCGATACCAGTAAATAAAGGCAAAAATATTCATGAAAAGTATGATAGTCACTCTTCCTGAGACCCAGATCTTAACATTTCATTGACAAACTGAGTTAGAAACTGCCTGGAAAAATTCCAGCATGTCAATGATAAAAGACAGACTCTCCAAGGGGCCAAGACATGCTATTAGGGCAGGAAGTTGAGGGAACTAGAAAGCCAAGCTGGGCAGACTCAAAGTACACCTGCAGTGTAGTTTAAGGCAGGGAACTCTGCCATCTATGTTGGTGGGCTGATTTTCATCCCCCTGCCTCCTCTGGAGCTGACGACTGTGCCACCTTGAAAAAGTTGCCTCACCTCCCTGTGCCCTGCTTTTCCAAACTGGGAAACAAGAAGCATCAGAAGTGACTACATCATAAAGATAAAGATAGATAAAGATACTGCTTCATTTTACAAATAAAAATCTTATTTCAGGATTCTTTTTTCTAGTCTGAAGCTTTTGTAAGACAGCAAATCTGTACCCCTCATACATTTATGAAGCCTTTGCTTAGACTAGGTTATCCCTGGCTAGACTGAAACTGATTACTGCTTGTCAGAAAGCTCAAAATTGTGTTGTATGTATTTTTACTGTAAGAGCCAAAATTTTGATTTAGATGACATATATACATTCATACAAAATGAATGAAAGTGATGCTAATTTTTGTGGCTTCATAAATTCATCCGTGTAAGAAAAAATAATCTTAGTGGGTTCTCAAAAGACTAGATTCATTTTCAGTTACATAAACAGAGCTTTAACATTTGGGGAACTAACTAGTCTCAAATCCCAGAAGTCAGCAAAATAAGTAAATATTGTTTATTTTTAAGAGATAAACATAATAGGTTTCTGAAATCAGTCTTATATGGAACGTCAATGCTTACAGTCCAAAGTGAAAAAGTTTTAGAAATGTAAAGGGTATAAATGTGCTTTTTTCCTTTATTTTCTAAGGTACTGGATCTTACTCCTCTCCTCACCAACACTCTGCAATAGTGTCTTGCAGATAAAAGGTTTGCTGCTCAAAGTGAGGTTTTGAGTTGGCAATATGGACATCACCTGGGAGCTTGTTAGAAATGAAGAATCTCAGATTCCACAGTTACTGGATCAGAATCTGCATTTTAACAACCTCTCTGGGTGATTTTCATACACATCAAAGTTTGAGAAGTATTGGATTAGAGAATACTTGGCTAGGAGTACTATAGGTTGTAAAAATAAGTTAGTCAAATAGAATAGTGAGTGGAATTAAAATACCTTGTGCTCGCCTCTGAAAGAAATTATATTAATTCTCCAAAGGCTCTTTTCTTATCCCTGTGTGTGCACTGATGTCCGCCTCTGTCTTCTCTTACCACTTGTTTATGGTATCACTCTCTTTCATATCATGTGTGGTGGTTACATGTAATTGTGCTTAAACTTTATAACTGCTATTACTTAGCAAAATTTCAAACTTCCTCTAAAATTACTTCACTCCCAACCCTACAATATGCTCTATTTACACAGCCTATATCTGTTTCCTTTCCTCTGAGACTCCCTCCATAAAAGCAGACATAATATGAAATAGAAGAATGGTTTGGCTTGGGAATGTACGGATTCTGGGAGTGCAGCCATGGACTAGTGCCAACCAGAACTGGATGAATGATACCAGGGTAAAGCAGTACTAGGGACCGTCATTAGCAGAAGGAGGGGCATATTTTAGTCATGGGTAATACAGAATTCTGCTTCAGCATGAACTATACCTGGTGAGAATATTCATTTCTAAGGGCTGAAATATGGCAAACTTGGCTCATGGTGCTTTCCAGAAGCACCACCAGTGGAAGGAGATGCTTAGGAATTATTTTTTCTTTTCTACTACACTTTTATTAATAAATTATAAAATTTCTTCCCAGTTAAAATTCAAATAAAGAAAATGGACTCATTTTGATTGAGGACAGAATATATGGGATAATATAATTATCGGGCAGAAAGAATAAAAGCTACGCAGTCAGACAGACATACTAGAGTTCAAATCCCATATCTCTCACTTACGAACCATAAACATAATCAAATTGCTTGACCTCTCTAACCCTCAGATATCTCACCTATAAAATGGGACTAATTACAAACATCCTCATTTGAATGATTCTATGGTTTACATGAGGTGATACCCAACTTTCCTTTTCATCATCTCCTTTAACTGTGAATCCCAGACTTAGTAAGACTATTTTTTTCTCTTTTTTTATCCTTTGGTTGGTAAGACAATCTGAAGGCAGTGGTGTTCTGGTAAATACTTCATGATAAGGCTTTTAAGGAAAAAAAAGTGTGTGTGTGTAAGTTTATTATAGATTTTACATTTATAAATAATATGTAACATATAACTTATAAATAATATACAATGCTCTTTTGCAAATTCTAGATACCTAATTTTTCTCACACAATGTTTTTGTTAGCTTTTACAGAATTATGTATGCCATTCAACCATGATTTGACAAATAAAGTCACATCCCAACCTGCTACCTCTTTTCCCAATAAATTTTTGTCATTGATCTGGTACATGATTTATTGTTGACCTAGCTATAACTCTTATACAAAAGTTGTATTCATTAAATTGAAACCCTGTTCATCTTCAGGAGTAGACATAATACACTAAGTGTAATTTGCATTTTCTTTATTACTTTCTTTAGTCTAAACAATCAATAAGACAATAAATCAGGCCTTGATTTGTAGTGTTAGCTGCTTTCTGTGATGAAACATTGCCAATGTGATCATTTTCAAGCTACTAACACAACTACACTGAAATGGGGTTAGGAAGAGATGCTCAGTAGGCACACCATTGTATGGTATTTCCACCATGCTGACATAATAGCATTAAATAACCTCAATACATAGATAATATTGAAGTAGAATAAAATAAGTGGGATACAATGAGCTTTGAGTACTTATAGCCTTCATTTTAAATATAATTTAATGAATTATAAATTTATAAAATTTAATTTTTAGGCATGTTTAACAAGTAACTCATAAAATTCCTAAAAATATCAACAATCAAATGAGCTGGCTCTAGTACACCCTTACTGAAGGATGCTGGAGACAGCTATTAAAATAGTTATAATAATAGTAATTATAATAGTAACAGTTAAAAATAGTAATTAGAATATTAATAGATTATTTATATAACCTAGTTATACTCCCATACATCTAGTACTCACTGGATCCTAGGTATTGTTCTAAGTACTTTAGGTTTATAAACTCTTTTATTCCTAATAATAGCTTGGTGAAGTAGGTATTGTTATTTGTATCCCTATTTTACAAATTAAGAGATAGAAGTAATAGAGTTACTTAGCTTGTCTAAGTTCATAAAACTACAATGGCCTCCCACAAAGACAGATATGTTTTATCAAAAATCTATTATGCCAAAAAAAAAATCTATTATGCCTATAAAGACAAAATCAATATCCTGATGAGGCTCAGAATTTAGCAGTCAGAACAACAGCTCTATTGGCAGTGTGAATAAAGGTCAAGATTGTTTATGAGAGAGGCATAAATGGTGCTTAGGGAGAGAAAAGATTTTGCTGAAGTCTTTGCTGAGATATATCAAGTGAATGAGTAAGAAGGCATTATAGGGAGAAAATGGTGTGAAGTTCATAATGCACGCTTGGAAGGCTGAAAGCTGAGTTGTTTGTTTGGCTGGAGAAAGGCAGAGTATGAGCAAGTAATGACAGTGAAGATGGAGTTAAAGTGGAGTGGATAAAGCAGAAAGCTTGAGGTAAGAGTTTTGAGGGTGATCACAAAGTAGACATGTGTAGCCAAGAATGGGAAAGAAGCAAAGCCAAAGTGGAACTGATTAACAGGAGCTTGCGGGCTAACAGAAGCCTTGGGGAGTTCAAAGAGCAGATTTTTTGTGTGTGATGGTAACTTTTATGTTTTAAATTGTCTCCACTATGGTGCCCAGATTTCTTATCAAATACTATTCTACATGTTTCTGTGAAGGTATTTTTTGGGGGGATAGCATTAACATTTAAATCAGTAGACTTTGAGTAAAGCAGATTGTTTTTCACAGTGTGGGTTGGTCTTATCCAGTCAGTTGAAGGCCTTAAAAAAAAAGACTGATCTCCCCCAAAGCAGAGGGAATTTTGCAACAAGCTGTCTTGAGACTTAAACTGTGGCTCTTCCCTGGGTCTCCAGCCTGCTGTCCTATTGCTGTCATCTGTTTGTGTCCCTCACCCCCCAAAATCATTATATTGAAATCCTAATCCCAAAGATGATGGTTTTAAGAGGCAAGGCCTTTATTTTTTTTTATTAAAAAATTTATTTTTTATTGGTGTTCAATTTGCCAATATACAGAATAACACCCAGTGCTCATCCTGACAAGTGCCCCCCTCAAAGCCTGTCACCCATTCACCACCACCCCCCGCCCTCCTCCCCTTCCACCACCCCTAGTTCGTTTCCAAGAGTTAGGAGTCTTTATGTTCTGGCTCCCTTTCTGATATTTCCCACACATTTCTTCTCCCTTCCCTTATATTCCCTTTCACTATTATTTATATTCCCGAAATGAATGAGAACATACAATGGTTGTCCTTCCCCGATTGACTTACTTCACTCAGCATAATACCCTCCAGTTCCATCCACATTGAAGCAAATGGTGGGTATTTGTCGTTTCTAATGGCTGAGTAATATTCCATTGTATACATAAACCACATCTTCTTTATCCATTCATCTTTCGATGGACACCAAGGCTCCTTCCACAGTTTGGCTATCGTGGCCATTGCTGCTATAAACATCGGGGTGCAGGTATCCCGGCGTTTCATTGCATCTGTATCTTTGGGGTAAATCCCCAACAGTGCAATTGCTGGGTCGTAGGGCAGGTATATATTTAACTCTTTGAGGAACCTCCACACAGTTTTCCAGAGTGGCTGCACCAGTTCACATTCCCACCAACAGTGTAAGAAGGTTCCCTTTTCTCCGCATCCTCTCCAACATTTGTGGTTTCCTGCCTTGTTAATTTTCCCCATTCTCACTGGTGTGAGGTGGTATCTCATTGTGGTTTTGATTTGTATTTCCCTGATGGCAAGTGATGCAGAGCATTTTCTCATGTGCATGTTGGCCATGTCTATGTCTTCCTCTGTGAGATTTCTGTTCATGTCTTTTGCCCATTTCATGATTGGATTGTTTGTTTCTTTGGTGTTGAGTTTAAGAAGTTCTTTATACATCTTGGAAACTAGCCCTTTATCTGATATGTCATTTGCAAATATCTTCTCCCATTCTGTAGGTTGTCTGTTAGTTTTGTTGACTGTTTCTTTTGCTTTGCAAAAGCTTCTTATCTTGATGAAGTCCCAATAGTTCTTTTTTGCTTTTGTTTCCTTTGCCTTCGTGGATGTATCTTGTAAGAAGTTACTGTGGCCAAGTTCAAAAAGGGTGTTGCCTGTGTTCTCCTCTAGGATTTTGATGGAATCTTGTCTCACATTTAGATCTTTCATCCATTTTGAGTTTATCTTTGTGTATGGTGAAAGAGAGTGGTCTAGTTTCATTCTTCTGCATGTGGATGTCCAATTTTCCCAGCACCATTTATTGAAGAGACTGTCTTTCTTCCAATGGATAGTCTTTCCTCCTTTGTCGAATATTAGTTGACCATAAAGTTCAGGGTCCACTTCTGGGTTCTCTATTCTGTTCCATTGATCTATGTGTCTGTTTTTGTGCCACTACCACACTGTCTTGATGACCACAGCTTTGTAGTACAATCTGAAATCTGGCATTGTGATGCCCCCAGATACGGTTTTCTTTTTTAAAATTCCCCTGGCTATTCGGGGTCTTTTCTGATTCCACACAAATCTTAAAATAATTTGTTCTAACTCTCTGAAGAAAGTCCATGGTATTTTGATAGGGATTGCATTAAACGTGTAAATTACCCTGGGTAACATTGACATTTTCACAATATTAATTCTGCCAATCCATGAGCATGGAATATTTTTCCATCTCTTTGTGTCTTCCTCAATTTCTTTCAGAAGTGTTCTATAGTTTTTAGGGTATAGATCGTTTACCTCTTTGGTTAGGTTTATTCCTAAGTATCTATGCTTTTGGGTGCAATTGTAAATGGGATTGACTCCTTAATTTCTCTTTCTTCAGTCTCAGTGTATAGAAATGCCACTGATTTCTGGGCATTGATTTTGGATCCTGCCACACTACCAAATTGCTGTATGAGTTCTAACAAATTGGCGTGGAGGCTTTTGGGTTTTCTATGTAGAGTATCATGTCATCAGCGAAGAGGGAGAGTTTGACTTCTTTTTTGCCAATTTGAATGCCTTTAATGTCTTTTTGTTGTCTGATTGCTGAGGCTAGGACTTCCAGTACTATGTTGAATAGCAGTGGTGAGAGTGGACATCCCTATCTTGTTTCTGATCTTAGGGGAAAGGCTCCCAGTGCTTCCCCATTGAGAATGATATTTGCTGTGGGCTTTTTGTAGATGGTTTTTAAGATGTTGAGGAATGTTCCCTCTATCCCTACACTCTGAAGAGTTTTGATCAGGAATGGATGCTGTATTTTGTCAAATGCTTTCTCTGCATCTAATGAGAGGATCATATGGTTCTTGGTTTTTCTCTTGCTGATATGATGAATCACATTGATTGTTTTACGGGTGTTGAACCAGCCTTGTGTCTCGGGGATAAATCCTACTTGGTCATGGTGAATAATTTTCTTAATGTACTATTGGATCCTATTGGCTAGTATCTTGTTGAGAATTTTTGCATCCATGTTCATCAGGGATATTGGTCTGTAATTCTCCTTTTTGGTGGGGTCTTTGTTTGGTTTTGGAATTAAGGTGCTGCTGGCCTCATAGAACGATTTTGGAAGTCCTCCATCTCTTTCTATCTTTCCAAATAGCTTTAGTAGAAATAGGTATGGTTTCTTCTTTAAACGTTTGATAGAAATCCCCTGGGAAGCCATCTGGCCCTGGACTTTTATGTCTTGGGAGGTTTTTGATGACTGCTTCAATTTCCTCCCTGGTTATTGGCCTGTTCAGGTTTTCTATTTCTTCCTGTTCCAGTTTTGGTAGTTTGTGGCTTTCCAGGAATGCGTCCATTTCTTCTAGATTGCCTAATTTATTGGTGTATAGCTGTTCATAATATGTTTTTAAAATTGTTTGTATTTCCTTGGTGTTGGTAGTGATCTCTCCTTTCTCATAATTTTATTAATTTGAGTCTTCTCTCTCTTCTTTTTAATAAGGCTGGCTAATGGTTTATCTATCTTATTAATTCTTTCAAAGAACCAACTCCTGGTTTTGTTGATCTGTTCCACAGTTCTTCTGGTCTCGGTTTCGTTGAATTCTGCTCGAATCTTTATTAACTCTCTTCTTCTGCTGGGGGTAGGATCTATTTGCTGTTTTTGCTCTAGTTCCTTTATGTGTAAGGTTAGCTTTTGTATTTGAGTTCTTTCCAGTTTTTGAATGGATGCTTGTATTGCGATGTATTTCCCCCTTAGGACTGCTTTTGCTGCATCCCAAAGATTTTGAACGGTTGTATCTTCATTCTCATTAGTTTCCATGAATCTTTTTAATTCTTCCTTAATTTCCTGGTTGACCCTTTCATCTTTTTAGCAGGATGGTCCTTAACCTCCACGTGTTTGAGGTCCTTCCAAACTTCTTGTTGTGATTTAGTTCTAATTTCAAGGCATTAGGGTCTGAGAATATGCAGGGGACGATCCCAATCTTTTGGTATTGGTTCAGACCCGATTTGTGACCCAGTATGTGGTCTATTCTGGAGAAAGTTCATGTGTACTTGAGAAGAATGTGTATTCAGTTGAGTTTGGATGTAAAGTTCTGTAGATATCTGTGAAATCCATCTTGTTCAATGTATCATTTAAAGCTCTCGTTTCTTTGGAGATGTTGTGCTTAGAAGACCTATGGAGTATAGAAAGAGCTAGATTGAAGTCACCAAGTATAAGTGTATTATTATCTGAGTATTTCTTCACTTTGGTTAATAATTGATTGATATATTTGGCAGCTCCCACATTCGGGGCATATGTATTGAGGATTGTTAAGTCCTCTTGTTGGATAGATCCTTTAAGTATGATATAGTGTCCCTCTTCATCTCTCACTACAGTCTTCGGGGTAAATTTTAGTTTATCTGATATAAGGATGGCTACCCCTGCTTTCTTTTGAGGACCATTCGAATGGTGAATGGTTCTCCAACCTTTTATTTTCAGGCTGTAGGTGTCCTTCTGTCTAAAATGAGTCTCTTGTAGACAGCAAATAGATGGGTCCTGCTTTTTCTATCCAGTCTGAAACCCTGCGCCTTTTGATGGGCTCATTAAGCCCATTCACGTTCAGAGTTACTATTGAAAGATATGAGTTTAGTGTCATCATGATATCTATTCAGTCCTTGTTTTTGTGGATTGTTCCACTGGACTTCTTCTTAAAGGGGAATTTTAAGAGTCCCCCTTAAAATTTCTTGCAGAGCTGGTTTGGAGGTCACATATTCTTTCAGTTGCTGCCTGTCTTGGAAGCTCTTTATCTCTCCTTCCATTTTGAATGAGAGCCTTGCTGGATAAAGTATTCTTGGTTGCATGTTCTTCTCATTTAGGACCCTGAATATATCCTGCCAGCCCTTTCTGGCCTGCCAGGTCTCTGTGGAGAGGTCTGTTGTTACCCTAATACTCCTCCCCATAAAAGTCAGGGATTTCTTGTCTCTTGCTGCTTTAAAGATCTTCTCTTTATCTTTGGAATTTGCAAGCTTCACTATTAAATGTCGAGGTGTTGAACGGTTTTTATTGATTTTAGGGGGGGATCTATTTCCTGGATCTGAATGCCTGTTTCCCTTCCCAGATTAGGAAAGTTTTCAGCTAGGATTTGTTCAAATACATATTCTGGCCCTCTGGCCCTTTCGGCGCCCTCGGGAACCCCAATTAAACGTAGGTTTTTCTTCCTCAGGCTGTCGTTTATTTCCCTTAATCTATCTTCATGGTCTTTTAATTGTTTGTCTCTTTTACTTCAGTTTCCCTCTTTGCCTTCAACTTGTCTTCTATGTCACTCACTCGTTCTTCCACCTCGTTAACCCTCGTCGTTAGGACTTCTAGTTTGGATTGCATCTCATTCAATAGATTTTTAATTTCTGCCTGATTAGCTCTAAATTCTGCAGTCATGAAGTCTCTTGAGTCCTTTATGCTTTTTTCTAGAGCCACCAGTAGCTGTATAATAGTGCTTCTGAATTGGCTTTCTGACATTGAATTGTAATCCAGATTTTGTAACTCTGTGGGAGAGAGGATTGTTTCTGATTCTTTCTTTTGTGGTGAGGTTTTCCTTCCAGTCATTTTGCTCAGTGTAGAATGGCCAAAAACAAGTTGTATTGGGAAAAGGAGAAAAAGAGAGAGAAAGAAGGAAAGAAAAGAGAAAAGAGAAAAAAGGAAGAAAAAAAGAAAAAAGAGAAGAAAAAGAGAAAGAAAAAGGAAGAAAGGGAAAAAAGGGTTGGGGAAGCAAACAGAAATCAAAAAGCAAAAAACAAAAAAAAACAAAACAAAAAAAAAAAACAAAAAAAAAAAAACAAAAAAAAACAAAAACAAAAAAAACACAGAGGAGTATCTTCTGATTCTGTATACTTTAAGTCCCTTGACTTCCCCTGGAACTTGTCCGTCTAGCTGGTCTTCTGGGGGAGGGGCCTGTTGTGCTGATTTTCAGGTGTTAGCAGTTGGGGGAGCTGCTCTGCCCCCTGGTGCAGGGTTCCGTAGGGGTTTACTCCCGTGAGGCCCGGGAGGAACAGCCCCAGTGGCGGGGCCAGCTCTGGAAACCTGGATTCAGCCCCCGCAGGAACTCCGGGGGTCTCCGTCTGCAGGGCCTGGAGGCTCCGGGGCGCGGCCACTGATCTGCTCAGCTGGGGCAGGAGCGTCCTCGCTGTCCTGGGCCCTCCCGGCCTCTGCCTGTCCCGGGGGGAGGCCGGATCCTGGGCTGTGCTCCCGGGCCTGTGCTGTTGGATTCGCGCTCCTGGTGGCCTCGCCCGAGCCCCTCGGAGCTGCTCCTGGAGCCGCGCAGCCCCCTCCGCACGGAGCCTCTTCCTCTGCCGGAGCCGCCTCCGAGTTGCTGCCGAGCACGCAGCCCCCGCACGCAGCCCCCGCACGCAGCCCCCTCCACGGAGCCGCCGCCCGAGCCCTTCCGAGCTGCTCCCGGAGCCGCGCAGCCCCCTCCGCGCAGAGCCGCCGCCCGAACCCCTCGGAGCTGCTCCCGCGTCAATGCGTCTGAGCGCTGCCGCCATTTAGGGAGCTCGGCGCACTCTCCCAGGTGCCCAGTTGCTCTGTTAGTGTCCCAGGGAGCCTGAGGGCATCCCCGCCCTCCTGGGGTCCTGCTCTAACTCCCTGCAAGTGCCTTTCAGCCTGGGAAGATTGGTGAAGCTCCTGCTCCTCCGGGACGGGGCTCTCCTGTCCTGGGGGCACTCGAGGCAAGGCCTTTAGGTGGTGCTTTAAATCATAAGGGTGGAGCCTTCATGGATGGAATTAGTACCTTATAAAGGAGACCCCACAGAGATTCCTAGTCCCTTCTACTGTGTGAGGACGCAGTGAGAAGATGCTTGCTAAGAATCAGGAAGAGGATCATGATAAGAATGCTGGCACCTTGATCTTTGACTTCCTAGGCTACAGAACTGTGAACAATAAATTTCAGCTGTTTATAAACTATCCAGTCTGTGGTATTTTGTTATACCAACTTTCATGGACTAAGACATCTACCCTACATATTTTGGACTTAATCAGTCTTCATAACGGCATGAATTAATTCCTTAAAATCTATCTATCATCTATCTATCTATCTATCTATCTCTCTCTCTCTCTCTCTCTCTCTCTCTCTACCTACCTACCTACCTACCTATCCATCCCTCCGTCCACCCACACATTGTACTGGTGTATCTCTGGAGAATCTTAAGACAATATGGAATATTGGAGTGGGAGCCAGTATGTAAAGCTATGGGCACAAAAGGGAACTTTTTACCTTTTGGTTGGGCCATTTCTCAGGTTAGACAGTATAAAGAACAGAGTGAAAGAGAAAATGGAGAGAGTCAGTTGTTTTAAAATTGTGGTGAAGTGACCTGGAAGAGGTGACAGAAAAAAAAAATGAAGAAAGATGGGAATCTAGATGGTGTGAGCTTACATACAAAAGGGATTTTCAATGATGATGGTTGAACAATGGTCTGGAAGGAGGTTGGTGATTCCAAAATGATACAACTTTTAGAAACTGAATATGGAACAGAATATATTACCACAAGAGGGGATTGCAAGGGAAGTGATATCGATAGCAACAGATTTGTCATTTGTTGAAGGCAGCTCCAGAATTCTATCTAGAATGGGTTCAACAGCAACAATATGGCTGCAAAGCAAATTTTGGACTCATTTGGAAGCTGAATTTGCATAGTGTTTTTACTTCATATATGTTTCAGGTTAATAAAAATAAAGTTTTCTAAAAATGCTTGTATTTACACTGCTTAAGCAAAAAAAGAGAAAGCATCAACTTTCTATAGATTATTATATTGGTGTAGCTACAGAATCACTGAAGGAAATTGCCAGGGCCAACCACTCATCCCTATTAATCCCTTGGTATCACTGAAACAGAAGTATGACTGCCTTTGCAGTGATTACAAGTGTGTGAAAAGAATTAGGAAATGGAGTTAATGACACAATCTCTTGGCCCCTTTAGCTACTCCTTTTCCTTTTGCATAGTCCTGATTTTCATTGACTAAATCTTCTCAAAGCCTTTTGTGAGGCTGGAAAGCTACTCAAAGAATAATGTGTTTGTTGTAGTATCTATAAAATTGGCCCTTTGGGTTGTTTTCAGGTTTATTGCACTTTTCATCTTCTTTTAGTCTTATGCTCATTTTCAACAATAGTTTCAATTTGCTTTGTAAGAAATAGTGAAAAAGACATTCTGGAAACTTTAGAATGCCTAATGCTATAACTCAGTGCCTACTGTTAAACTCTTTCTGAGTGGCCTCAGTGGGGCATGACTAGCTACAAATGAGAGATATCACTGAGGGATTGTCTGGTACAAAGACATGTGCCAGAATATCACAATTAAAAAATCTTCAAATCAACTTACATATCTCTGTTGTGAATTACTAAAATATGACTAGGAAATCAATCAATATATAATTATTGAGCTTCTACTATGATAGATGTCTTGGTAAGTATTCTGAAAAATAAAAAGATATGTAAGACTCTTATACCTGCTCTTAGAGATGTTGCAGAGTAATTGGGGAGAAAAATATGATCACATGAAGAAGCAATAAATAAATAAATAAGCAAGAAAGCATATGACAATTGTTAAATAATTAAAGAGATGGTTATGGCTGGGGGCTTGAGACTGGCTTCATAGAGAAACTGAGAACTGAGAAATGCTCTGAAAGAGGTGAGAATTTAATAAGGTTAGATAAAGGAGAAAAGCATGGGTACACAAAATACACAAAGAGAGTTTAGCTCTAGGGATAATGTAACAAAGTTTGAACTCTATTATGTAGCACGGAAAGTTAATACATAGAAATATGGAAGTAATAGTTTAGGCAGATTTAAAAAAAAGGTAGTAAAGTGACTGACAGAGTTACAGTTAGGATACTCCTGCCAAATATCCTGATTTGATGTTTGGCTTTGCCATTTATAAACTGAATGACCTTTGGCCAGTTACTCATATTTTCAAACCTGAATTTTCCAAAGAACAGGAAAAAAAAGGATAATTAGTATAGTATATCTCTCATATTTTTGTTGACAATAAGGTAAAATATAAAGACAAAATACTTAGCACAGTGCCTGGGCCAGAGAAAGTTATAATAAAAATAATAATCATTATATTGTTGGCAATAAAATTTTGAAAATAAATGATAAAAGTGGAGATGAAAGTAAATGGAAGGAAAAACAAGACACTGGTAACACCAGTCTGGAGGTAGGAGGCAAAAAGGAATATCAAAGTGGACTTAAGTTTAGAGCCTGCAAAAACAGATGATATCAGTAGTATCCATGAAAAATAAGGCAGGTAGGAGAGAGGTAGGTAATTTTTCCATTGCACTTAATCACTCTGAGAAAGGACTGGTTTTCTCCCCAAGACCAGGTCAGACACAAGCAAGGTCTCATAAAAGCCATGGAGACTGGAGTAGGGTGAGTCTAGTGGTAAGGAGAATGCTCAGCAGTGGGCAATATGGTGGAGAGTTGCCTTCAAGGACATTGTGCAGGGGGAATCTGGGTCAGGTCTGGGAGGTGAGGGGTGTATTGGCTGCAAGAAGGCAACAGAAGGTTCCAAGGTGTCAAGGAAGTCAAGCGGCAGCCAAGGTTTCAGAGACAGGTAGGGATTTTTTTCATGAAAGATGCTTTTCCAGGGGAATAGAAAACTGGGACTTAAAGGAATAAGAGGAAGGAAGACTGTGCATTGGAATGTATGATAGAATGACAGATGAGGAGTAAGAAGGAGAAATAAGATAGAAACACAGATAACTAAGTATTAGAGTAAAAACGGAGGCACAAGGATAGAAACATAAGCCTAGAACTGGAACTGGAATAGCAGAGAAGGACCAGCAGTTCTAAAGCAAAATGTTTCACTTTTCTTTTTAAAATTATATTTTTATATCTGGAAATATTTGTAAAATATGTATAGGTACAATAAAAGTAATAGGGATATATCCAGGTTTTATGGAGTTTGTGAGGCTTTCTTTAAAGAAAATAAGACAAAATCATGAATACGAAATTAGATATAAAAGTACATTAGGTGTAAGTATATATAATTAGATATAAAAAGGAAATTGCTTTAAAATTTTAAAAATCACAATAAATCAAACTATAAAGGAAAAAGTACTACAAACTATAAAATCCAGAAATACATATAATATTTATTTAGAGGTTTATTTTTGCTTTATTTTTAGTTTTATAATGGAGTAGTACAGAGTTCCATAGTATTTTCCTATTAGGGTTTATACCTAAACAGAATGCTCTAGTTCTGGACGTGATTTTCACAAGAGACAGCCGTGAGGAGAAAAAGAATGAGAAAAAAAAGGCAGGAAGTAGGGTAGCCCCCAGAATGCTTCGTATTTGTGCCAATCAAACAAAATAATGTGCAATTCTGGCTGAGATATAGCCTAAAGAGTGCATTGTTTATGCCTGGAAATCTATCCTCTTTACAGTTAGTAATGTCATCCATTTGTACCTGCCAATTGTGCTAGAGTGTGATATACATTATATGGAGAAAGCATAGGCAAGGAAGTAGTGAAAGAAGGAAAAAATTGGTTCATAATGGGGAGTCTCTAATCACATGATCTTTCCTTTCTTATGTCCTGGATAGGTGACAGTGAAAACTGAAACAGATTTTTTAACAAGAGTGTACTTATGTATATTTATACAATTTAAAATGATAGACAAATCTGGTGGGAAAGGGAAAATGAAGTAGATTCATATGCTCTGATTAGTAAAAATGTCTATCATTTATTATAACATTTTTAAAAAGCCCAGATTATAGAACAGTGTAAATAGTATGATTGATTTGTATGAAAAGAACAAAGGAACACACACACATATGCACACCCACACAGATGCTTACATAAAATCATGTGGTGCAATACACATCAAACTATTTTTTAAAAGTGATTATACCAAAGGGGTAGGTTTGGTGTGGGAGGATGGAGAAGTTGTTACTTTTTTATTTAATCCAACTGTTTATTTTTTACTTTTTACAATGATTATCTATTTTATTGAAACAAAACATAAAGACTAGAACTAAATATAGAGCAGTGTGTGAGACTGGCTGAGCAGGAGAAACAGATAGGTATTCTGTTCCTAAACTGATTTTATTAGCTGCCCATGGCAGAGTATTTTATTTCATTAGACCTTATAATAAACGTTAAAATAAATTCCAGATTAAAAATCAAAACAAAACAAAAACCTAAGGAAAAATCTTTTGTCTTTATTGGCATTTAAATCACTGATTATGGGACGCCTGTGTGGCTCAGCAGTTGGGCGCCTGCCTTCGGCTCAGGTCATGATCCTGGGATTCGGGATCAAGTCCTGCATTGGACTCCCTGTGAGGAGCCTGCTTTTCCCTCTGCCTATGTCTCTGCCTCTCTCTCTCTCTGTCTGTGTCTCTCATGAATAAATAAATAAATCTTTAAAAAAAATAAATCACAGATCATATGATAGTTAAATCCCAAGAATCAGCATCATACTAATTAGGTCACAATGACTAGCTCTTACTTTATCTTTTATTCTCTCATTTTCTGAATGCTTTTCTCATCCCTACTTATTCGTAATTATTTGATCATGAACTCTTTCAATGTGTAACAATGCATAAAATTTCCTTTCTTGGGGCACCTGGGTGGCCCAGTCTATTGAGCCTCTGACTCTTGATTTCAGGTTGGTCATGATCTAAGGGTCCTGGAATCCAGCCTCCTGTTCTCTGGCTCCATGCTCAGTGGAGGTTTGCCTGAATTTCTCCCTTTCCCTCCGCCCCTCCCCATCCTCAAATAAATAAATAAAAATCTCAAAAAAAAAATCTCCTTTCTTACCAAAAATGAGTAAGACTATGAAACAGTCGGAATGTTGCCATCACAACATCCTCTTTATATACTCAAAGTTTTTTCTGAGGGATATTCAGTTAACCATAGCCTGTAACATTATTAATCACATTTAGTCAGCCCTGAAAACTGAATATCCAGTGGATTCCAGAATTTGAAATGTCCATACTTCAGTCTTGCATGGTGCTAAAATTTTCCAGGGCAGTGGGTGGTGGACACAAAGCTCTCCTTGGGTTATTAGGAAAAGAAAATGAACTGCTGTATGTACAAGGGACTTAAAAACTAAAGGCACTGTAGAAATAGTCAGAATTATTGCTATTACTTTAATAATTATTATTCTATCTTGATAAGGATTGCCTTCTTTTTAAAGTCTTGAAATATTTCAATTTTATAGAATTCTATATTATCTCTTTCTTCTGTAAAATTTTTACTTAATATAAATTATCTTTTCTATCCAGCATCCTTTGATAATTTTGTGCTTAGAAACCATATAGCATTATAAGACAATAAAACTCATTTCCTTAGGTAAAATTTACCTTAAAGAAAATGGTATGGCCTTCCTTAACCTACAATGCTAGTATCAGGTGAAGAAAAAAATACACATATATAAATACACATATATATTTATGTAAATAAGAACTTATTTTATAAATTCTACTATAAACTAATGTAAACTCTAAGCAATTTGGAAAGCAAAAAAGAAAACATTCTAAACATTTCTAAAATACACCAATTAAACAAGTCCTTAATAGTTCAGTATCTCTCCTTCCAAACTTTTTTTTTTATTTTATTTTTTATTGGTGTTCAATTTACTAACATACAGAATAACCCCCAGTGCCCGTCACCCATTCACTCCCACCCCCCGCCCTCCTCCCCTTCTACCACCCCTAGTTCGTTTCCCAGAGTTAGCAGTCTTTACGTTCTGTCTCCCTTTCTGATATTTCCCACACATTTCTTCTCCCTTCCCTTATATTCCCTTTCACTATTATTTATATTCCCCAAATGAATGAGAACATATAATGTTTGTCCTTCTCCGACTGACTTACTTCACTCAGCATAATACCCTCCAGTTCCATCCACGTTGAAGCAAATGGTGGGTATTTGTCATTTCTAATAGCTGAGTAATATTCCATTGTATACATAAACCACATCTTCTTTATCCATTCATCTTTCGTTGGACACCGAGGCTCCTTCCACAGTTTGGCTATCGTGGCCATTGCTGCTATAAACATCGGGGTGCAGGTGTCCCGGCGTTTCATTGCATTTGTATCTTTGGGGTAAATCCCCAACAGTGCAATTGCTGGGTCATAGGGCAGGTATATTTTTAACTGTTTGAGGAACCTCCACACAGTTTTCCAGAGTGGCTGCACCAGTTCACATTCCCACCAACAGTGTATGAGGGTTCCCTTTTCTCCGCATCCTCTCCAACATTTGTGGTTTCCTGCCTTGTTAATTTTCCCCATTCTCACTGGTGTGAGGTGGTATCTCATTGTGGTTTTGATTTGTATTTCCCTGATGGCAAGTGATGCAGAGCATTTTCTCATGTGCATGTTGGCCATGTCTATGTCTTCCTCTGTGAGATTTCTGTTCATGTCTTTTGCCCATTTCATGATTGGATTGTTTGTTTCTTTGCTGTTGAGTTTAATAAGTTCTTTATAGATCTTGGAAACTAGCCCTTTATCTGATATGTCATTTGCAAATATCTTCTCCCATTCTGTAGGTTGTCTTTGAGTTTTGTTGACTGTATCCTTTGCTGTGCAAAAGCTTCTTATCTTGATGATCTCCTTCCAAACTTAAAAAAAAATTGTTTATATACACAAACACCTCACACACTTTATCTTTTTAAAATTTAGGTCATACCCTTAACAGCATTTTATACCCCCCTTTCCCCCATTTTAATCATTTTCTCATGACACTAAGTATTATTTGTAGAAATGATGTTTAAGGATTACACAGTATCCATCATATGGCTGTTTTAAAATACTTATAAGCATTCCCATATTTTATTAGTCAGGGTCCTGATAAGAAATTGGTGACCCAATTGACAGTTGACACAGCTGAGAGGAATTGATAAAGGGATGATTTACAGGTGTGTGGGCAGGGCCAAAAATACCAAGGAAGGATGGTAAAGTACCTGAGAACTGATCACTTGGGAACTTACCATTCCAGCCTGAAGAGGGAAGGGAAAAAATGATTACCAGAATCTAGGAAGAGCAACAGCAATCATAAAGGATCTCCAGATATGAGCTTTGGTAGAAATCATAGCTACTGCTAACCTAAGCCTAGCAGAGACATAGTGAGGGAAATAAATACTCCAGTTTCTCTCTTCTAAAGGTTTAAGTCAGTTCTTGCCTTCCAACTTCCTGATGCTGCTTACCACTGGCCAAAAACAACTGGAAATCAGAGGGCAAGAAAATTTGTTGATGTAGAAGCCATAGAATTCAGTCACTGCTGTTGACAAGACACTGGGTGAAGTGTACCTGGACTGGGAGATATCAGTACATACATATATTGTCTTCAGTGTTTTCCATCCTAACTCTACAGTATAACAAAAAGGTTGTGAGAAATACTATTGTACACTAATCTTCAGTGGTATTAGGAAAATATCTTAAATGAATGATCAGCCTTTCCTATCAATAATGGGATAATAGGAGAGTAAACTGCATTAAGCATCCCATGCATGACTAAAATCGTGTCATCTAATCAAAAATCAATTGTCTTCATTTTGTTCCATAGCTGGGAGTAGAAGACTAATAGTGTAGGTTTTTTGGTTTCCTATCTGGACACACATTTCATACTGACATACCCAAGTGGCATTTTATAATAGCAAAATGAGGCAAAGTCACAGACTACTGACCTCAAGCCATTGATTCCATAGAACTCTGCTTCTGCCGTCTGAAGGAAAGCAGAGTCAGAAAACAAGTCAAAACCTCCAGGATAACAATTAGAAAAACCCAGATTTTTATGTGCATCTCTTTTCGTCCCTATTTTTCCTAAAATAAGCTCAACATATAGTATAAAAGGAAACTAGACTATAGCATGTGTCTTCAAAGCATGGTTGGATCTGGCCAACCTCACAAATCCTAACTCACAAATAGCTCACAAATCCTAACTCAAGTTTATCCATGTCATTCACTTGTCATAGAATATTGATTTTAATAGGGATCAAATCCTATGCAATCTTAAAAAATACTAATTTGAGTATTTCCTCAAATTGCTTATTGTATTATTTATTAACACTACTCATCATGCTCCTAACACTACCTGTATAAATTTATATAATCTCTGCTGAAAAGCATTTGGGGGGAAAAAAAACCTTATAAAATTGCCTCTTTTTCCTTATAAGAGAAAATAATTTTTTAATTTAACTTTAACTATAAATAAGAGAATGTTCCTGTCTTTCTAATCCATCAAAATAGCAAAGTATGAGGGACAATTTCTTAACTAAAGATGGGAGAAGGCAGCAGCATGGAACTTTCACATTCATTCCAACAGTCTAGCAGTTTTGGGAAGCATTTGGAAACTTTTACTTCCTTGACTTCCTCCAAAGAAATTCTTAGGCTGTATACAATGGAAGTTTTCAAAAAAAGATAATTTTGTATTCTGTGTCTCAAAAAACCAATACGATTGATTATAGAACAATATTTAGAAACTCGGTAATTTGGTTCTCTTTTTCTGAGTCTTTTGAGCTGCTATAGTAAAAACACACCAATATTCATCATCAAAATTCAATTTATGTAACAAACTTCTTCATAATACCAACAATTCAAGAATTTAGAGACATTTTACATGAACTTCACGTGGAAAATCTCACATCTTTTCTTCTTCAATACAAAGAGTGAATCTTAGTTTTAGTGCAATCCAGTAAATGTTGTTATTGAGAACTATGAAACATGCTAAATGTTTTTGGTATATTTAAATATTTTTATCTTTATTTTATATGCTTGGGGTAGTTAAGGACTTTCACCAAAATAGAAGTAGTGTAGAAAGTATTTTAGCTTCTGTTACTCTTCTACAATTAAGAGGAACTTAATGAATTTAATGAAATTAAATAAATTAATCAACATTATAGAGTATAAATTATGCTAGGGATAGTGTTGTTCAGATGCAATGTAAATGGCAAATATGTAGAGATACCAAGATGCAGATGGTATAATCCTGCTCTCAAAAACAACCTAGTATGTTAATAAGACAAAAGCATACTAAACTATAAGGCCGAATATTCCAAGTGCCTTACAAGGGGAATAAAGTGCTTCAAAGAATAGAGGAGTGAAAAAGAGATCAAATCCAAATTGGAAAAGCAAAGTGGGTCAAATGACAGAAAAAGGTTTAAGTCAGTGAGACCATTTGATAAGGGTGTGGAAGGTTTGGTAACTTTTTTTTTTTTACCCTTTATTTTACAGTGATTTTAGACTCACAAGAAGTGCAAAAATAGTAGAGTTCTCATGGGCTTCTCATTGAGCTTTCCCCAATGTTGACACCTTACATTATCATAGCATATTATTATCAAAACTAGGACATTTTGACATTCGTGCCATGCTGTTAACTAAACTGCACACCTTATTAGGATTTCACCAGTTTTCATAGGCACTCTTTTATGTGTGTTGTGTGTGTTTGTAATTCTATGAAATTTTAAAACATGCATAGATTTGTATTAACCATTACTACAGTCAGAACATGGACCTGTTACACTACCACAGAGAAAATTCTTCATGTCATTTAACAGTAAAACTCTTTCCTCTAATTCTACCCTCTGGAAATTACTGATCTGTTCTCCATCTCCCCAATATGGCAAGGTTAAATAGAATCAAACAATATGCCATTTTTTTGGTGATTGGTATTTTTCATTTAGCACAATACTCATAAGATCCATCTAAGTTGATGCATGTATCAATAGATAATTATTTTTAGTTGCTGAATAGCATTCCACTGAATGGATATGCCAACAGTTTATTCATTTCTCTACTAGCTGAAAGGAACTTGGCATTGTTTCCACTACTAGGCTACTATAAATAAAGCTGCTATAAATATATACAGATTTTTGTGTGAGAATGTAAATTTTTCTCTAGGAAAAACATGCCCTACAGTGAGATTACTGGTTCATATGATGAGATTTTAATACACTTACAGTTTTTAATGACTATAAACATTCTTATACAAGCATTATTTGTGAATTTTCTGTTATTTATTTGAGATAAAAATTAGAATTGCTGGGCTACCTGAGTGGCTCAGTTGGCTAAGTATCTGCCTTTGGCCCAGGTCATGATCTAGGGTCCTGGGATGGAGCCCCATGTCTGCGTCTGGCTCCTTGCTCATCAGGGAGTCTGCTTTTCCTTCTGTCCCTCCCCATGCTCATTCTCTCTCTCTCTCTCTCTCTCTCAAATAATAATAATAAAAAAAATCTTAAAAAATTAGAATTGCTGCAGCACCTGGGTGGTCAAGTATCTGTTTTCAGTTCAGGTCATGATCCCAGGGTCCTAGGATCTAGCCCCACATGGATCCTCTCCCTGCTGAGCAGGGAGTGTGCCTCTCCCTCTCCCTCTGCCCCTCCCCCCTGCTTGTGCTCTCTCTTCCCATCTCTCTCTAATAAATAAATAAAATCTTTAAAAATTTTTAAAAATCAGATTTGCTGTGCCAAAGGGATATGCAATTTTTAAATGCTTTTTTAAAAGATTTTATTTATTTATTCATGAGAGACAGAGAGAGAGAGAGAGAGAGAGAGAGAGAGAGAGAGGCAGAGGGAGAAGCAGGCTCCATGCAGGGAGCCTGATGTGGGTCTTGATCCCAGGTCTCCAGGATCACGTCCTGGGCTGAAGGCGGCACTAAACCGCTGAGCTACCCGGGCTGCCCTTTAAATGCTTTTAATACACATTTTGCTATCAGGAAAAGTTATGCTAATTTCCAGCTATTCCCATTAGAATTATGTGAGTAGATCCATTCTTCAATTTCACAATTACATATTATCCTTTTTACTGTTGGCAACCTGAAAGTCCAAGAATGATATCTCATTTTAACTTGGTTAAATAGGAAATACGATATTCTTTCCTCCTTTATGGTTTTTGCACTGAATGTTATGCTTTGAAAACCCTTCCTAACAAAAATATTATATAAGGATTTATCAGTGTTTTGTGTAGTGACTTTATGCTTCATGTTTCTTTTTCTTTTCTTTTCTTTTTTTTTTTTTTAATATCCACTCTCTGGAATTTATTTCAAATCAAGAAGACAGGTGAGGCAAAGAACTAGCCTTACTGTTTTCCCAGTTTAGTCAGAATTCCAACACCATTAATAGAATATCTTGCCTTTCCCCACTGATTTAAAGTGCTATCTTTATTATATACCGAATTCCTATGTTTGATTATATTTCTGAATTTATTATTCTCTTTCATTGGTCTCTTGTTCTGTTCCTCTACCAGGATCATTATATTTTATTGGGCTTGTGATACAAGTGATATACATGTGATAATCTATAAATTAAGTTCACCATCATTAATTGGTTAAGTATCAAAAAGGCACATTGTCATGGGGACTTTTATTACAGTGAGCAAAATGTTTAGATTTGGAAATGACTAACTTCTTTTCAGTATGGAAAATTTCCATTTTAGTCACTCAGTAAAGAAGAATTACATATTACTTGCTGAGTTCACATGCTGATTATTTTATTGGGTGGGATATCTACTCATACATTCAATTAGGTTGGATACTTAGGGAAAGGAGAGAGTACTTCTTAGACATCTCTTTTCATTTCCTATATAATTATTTGTTTCTTGGAATCTCCAATCTCTTCTTTAGTCTACTTTGCTGTTTTGTTTACAAATACTTTCTTAGAAATAATCCAATTTCTTTAAGACTGTCAAATATATTGCCATAGAACTACACAAAACATTTCATTTGTGATTTAGTAATTTACATTTTTAATGAAAAAAATAGAGCTGATAATTGAATTCTGACTGCAGTATTATTCAAGTAAAAATTAAAATATCCTTTCTTTAAACTTAGCAAAAATTTTCCTCTTTTTCCTTTTGCCTATTTCCTTGTTTTGCCCCAAAGAGAGAAGATTTAACTCATATCTGTTTCCACATACTTTTTTTCTCTTTTGATTGTGATCTCTCTTCTCTTGTCTTTTAACCTGAATTAAATCCAACATTTTTGTCTTTTTCTCCTCCTTCAAAAAACAATTATAATTTAGAAAGGAAATCAGAATAACATATCTCAAAATGCTTCAGTTAATCTATTCCTTACTAAGCAGAATCATATTTCCATGTGAAGAAACAGAGTATGTGATTTCTGAGAACTCTAGCTGGCTCAATGGGAATCCCTCAGTCACATGTCAGGAGTAGACCTGCTTACCAGACAGAGGCCAAATGGAATAAGATTACTTATGAGAAGAATCTTTCTGTGTATGCTCTTCTGTCTTCTAGCCTCTATCGCATTTAGCTTAAGAAATATGCACTAAAACAAGTAACTTGGAGTGAAAGATGAAAACATGGCTCCTTGCTAATATACAGAAGCTGTATTCATGAAAAGATATTACAGTCCAAGGAAAGTATTTTCTTACTCTTTATGATAGGTTGTAATAACTCTTGATACTTTACTACTTTACAGTTTGGGGTACTCTGGGATACAAGGAAAACAAATTCACACAAGTCATTTCAAGAAAAATGCTCAATGAAGGATGTTCATAGTAGTAGAACTAGAAAACTACCTGGGCCTGAAGCAGTTAGGAGAGCTTTCTGCATACATTGTTCTCATATGCTCTCAGAAATGGTACAGTGTTACTGAGGGATCCAGTTCCCATCAACATCTCTACCGCTGCTGCCAAGAAATGCATGATATGATCTCTGCCATCAGAAAGTTCACAAACTATATAACCCCTAAAATAAGGAATGACCTCATTATTGCTAACTAAAAGTCTGCAATAACAAGCGCATGAATATTAACATTATTTAAGGAAAGGATACTTTGCATCTGGTGACTAGCAGAGGGGACAAAGCAAAAGACACTGTAATGGAAGAAACACAATGTATTGTTTCCATCAATGTTGCATTTACTTTTTAAAAAAATCTCAGTACTTACTTGACAAGTAGTCCTTTTTCATCCCTCTGTCAGCTTTCATTTTCACTTAAAAAAAATTCCTCAGATGTACATTATTGTGGTCTAATTAAAGTTGAGGGCACAGTGGCATGTGATTGCAGTGTAGTAACAATAGCCCTGGAGTACCCTTTTTATTCCATTAAAAATGACCTTAACTTTGGATCACAGAGCTTTGCATTGATTTGTCTTTTTTGTGGCTTCCTCTCCATAGGTCGACTTCCTCTTACCGGGTGATGCATTGAATTGTGACACATGGGGTGGGGGAGGGTCAGTGAAATTAACTATCTTTCCCGTGAGAAATAATTCATCATTCAGCATTTGCTACTAACATACCTCTGCTAGTGAATGAAGTCACATGAAGCAGATGGGTATTACATTAATATCATTTAGTGTTCATGATGGAGACAGCAATTTTTTTCATCTGCAAAGAGGAGACATCTGGGCTGCAGAAAAGGACATGGTGATAAGTTTGGTTGCTATAAAAACAAAGGGCTCTGCTTGCTTTTATGGAAGTACCCCTTAGACGCTCATTTAAATTTTGTTTTCTGTTTCAATAGAGTCTTTTAAAAACAATGATTAATATTGGACTTCATCATGTCCTATAGTAGAAAGACTTCTCAGATTTCCCTAGAATTGAGGAGGTTCCTCTGTTCTCAGCACAGACAGTATGAGTCTCAGCTTACTTTGTCTCTGAACTGGATTCCCATTTGGGGAACAGGAGCTAGAATAGGCGGCATGAGCTGGGATTTTCAAATCAGTCTTAAAAAAGTATCTAAGGGCTCACTGCAAGCCAGGTTTTGTGCTGGATAATGTGATAGGGACACAATATGAGTGGGAAAGCCAGTGATACTTATCTAGTTTAAATGCATACTTGAACCCAAGGGGACTTGTACCAATATGTTCACCGAAATGTTGTCTATAATAGTGACCCAGATGCCTATCAATAAGAGACTGGCAAAATAAACTATGAGATATCCAGACAACAGAAAAGTATCCATCATTTGTAATGACTGAGGTAGGTTTGTATGTGGAAAGGTGTCCTAAACCTTTGGTGTTAGAGAAAAACTATACAAAGTGATACTTCCAATATAGCACTCTATGTAAACACACACAACAATATGCATTTTCTCCATAATCACTGGATGCATAGGAAATAACCCTGGAACAATACCCTCCAAAGTAGGTCCTTCTACTGCACAGAGGCAGGAGTGCTGTGTCCACTGGAGACAGGTATTTGGTGACAGAGTGGCAGCCCTGATACCCCTGCATCAACCTGATGACTATGGTTAGCCTGGGGGAATTAAGGGCACAGGGATTAAAAGTAACTGTCAAAGGGAGCTTTAGGTATTATCTATAACATTTTAGTTCTTAAAGATGATTAATGAATCAAATGTATATTAAATATTAATTTAAAAGTAAGTAATGAGTAATTACTGCTGTCTAGATGTTAACAATCCAGAGGAGAAACAGAACATACTCAAATAATTCTAATGCAAAACAAAGTGTGGTCAGTGCTATCATTATATCCAACTATATGTGGTAGGAATACAAAAGTGGAAGGGATCTGTCTTTCCATTTCTTAGAGGAGGAAGGATTTAGTTAAAGTGTCCTTAATGAAAAGAAAACTTTCTACTGTATAGTTTCAGTGCTGGGAATATCATTAGCTGGGAAGACTGGGGAGCTCTGGCAGTATCACTAGTTGTTATCCACCAATTCAACCACATTAAAAGATGTAATGGGGGCGGGGGTGAGAGGAAAATGCTGGAAGGAGAGCCAGATGAAAGACTCTAGCCTGTATTAATTAGGAGTGGTTTGTTTGCAATCAAAACTGACCCTAGCTATCTAAAACCTAGAGGAATGAATTGGTTGTATATTATGGAGTTTATGGTATCAATGAGAGGCTGAAGGACTGTACTTGGAAAATATAGGTAAGTAGCAAACACCTTGAGGCAGTAGCAGTGATGGTGGTGATAGAGGAAAGCACAAAACCTCTTATTTACAAACAATAGCCTAAATGTGAATAAAATCTAGTAATGCCATCCATCATCTTTGTACCATATTAATTCTGACCTAAATTAGGTCACATGTACTTGGCTGCCAGAAGTGGGAGAAAGAGAAAACCATGTCCCCAGCTTCCGCAGTGGATGGCAGGGCATCCATAAACACAGTAGGAGTCCCCTAAATTAGGGATGGAGTAGGCAAGTTGGAGAGCCCAATGGGACTAGTGGTTATTAACTGGGCACTTAATAACTACAAGGTACTATTCTAAGTACTTTATATGGGCATTATTTATAGTCACAATAACTATGAGTTAGGTATTATCATTATTATTTTCCCATTTTACAAATAGGGTTATGTAATTTTCTCAGGATTGCAGAGATACTAACTTGGTAGTTTGACTCCTGAGTCTGTATTTTTTATGACTTACTAATGCAGATGCTCACTCTATGTCCCTTCCTTGACCCCCCCCCCCCCCACCCATTTCCCATACGAATATGGAACTCTTTATAACAAAAGGTTTCACAGCTGTAATCTCAGTTCTTCTTGTCATACCTCCAAACTCAGGGTGAGAAAATATTTTGATTCTTATTTTTCTGATACTAAAGGAGGCAATTGTGAATTATATGATCTTCCCAAATCTTTCATGATGAAGAGCTAAATTGAGATAAGAACTCAGAACCAATGAATTAGTAACCAATTTATTCCTCTGGTCAGAAAATTATAACTGACTCTTTCACTGAGGTTCCTAGAATCAGTCTTATTTAAAAATATACACTATAAACTATAAATCAAAATGAGTCATCAATCTCCCCTGTTTAAAATATCCCAGTGGCTTTCCTCACACTCGGGATAAAAGCTTAACTCCTTACCATGACTATGAAAATTACAGAATTCTGCTGCCCTTCTTTTGGGCCTTATCTCTTTCCACTCTTTCCCATGTTATTTTCCCCTTGTTCCCAAATATTCCACATCAATTCCTGCCTTAGTACTTGAACCACTGTTCCCTCTGCTTGGAATGTTCTTCCACTAGACTTCATATGGCTGACTTCTTGCCCTTCGTCTCTTAAGACATCTTTCTCAAAGACAACGTTCCTTCCACCCAAACTAATGTAACTGTCTCTCCATGTCCCTTCACCACATTTAATTTTCTGATAGCACTTATCAGCCTATTAGTCTATTATTGAGTGGTGGATTCACTTCTCTAGATTGTAAACTCCAGGAAGGCACCATTCTCCTGACCCACAACTGTAGGCAAATGTAAACTGAATAAACTATTTCCAGTTTACCCAACCACATGGGTTTTCCCTCTATATCTCAAAGGTCAAGTAATTGTAGCATAGTAAGTCTGGATAGGACTTGGAAAAATTTCCTTACTTTTATAGTTCAAAAAGGTGGGACAAAAGGTAAAATAGCCTGCCTGAGTTAATAGCAAATGTGGACTATAATCTGGATCTTTTCACTTCCAGAATAGAGCTCTTTCAGTATTGCTGCTCACACTGACTGAGGAGCTGAGGTGACTTCTGATTTATAACCTCTGTAGCCATCATCCAGGAGAGGCCACCATGAGCATGGTTACAGAGAGGTGTTACCTCTCTGAACATATTAACACTGGAATAGCTGGGCACCTGAAATGATAGCAGTGACAGGTCCATGTGCTATTCATTATTTAAGAGCATGGCATCTCCTAATCCACAGAACCCTCACACAATCCCTATTAAATAGATACTATTATCAGCTTCATTTATATGTGGGGAATTTGAAGTAAGGGAATTTGCCTAGGGTCATACAGCTAGTAAGCTGTGGCTGCTAGGATCCAAATGCAGGTGGTCTATTCCAAAACCCTCACTCTTTTTTTTTTTTTTAATTTTTATTTATTTATGATAGTCACAGAGAGAGAGAGAGAGAGAGAGAGAGGCAGAGACATAGGCAGAGGGAGAAGCAGGCTCCATGCACCGGGAGCCCAACGTGGGATTTGATCCCGGGTCTCCAGGATCGCGCCCTGGGCCAAAGGCAGGCGCTAAACCGCTGTGCCACCCAGGGATCCCCAAAACCCTCACTCTTAACCATACATCATACTCTGCCCGCTCTGGCTAAAAGGCACAATTTGTCCCTCAAAACATCAAATCAGATAGTTTCCACTGAGACTAACTAGCTAAGAATCCTGGGTGAACTATGAGGCAAATAGAGATCAGTAGCACGGTTTTTATCAATGTAGTATTGGCAGAACTGACTGTTTGCTTTTTAAGGCTTTAATTTTCTTTGTACAATACTCCTCCATACACAGCAATAAAAGAAACAGAACAAACACTATTGAGTTACCGGCTTCCAAGGTACAGAGAGGTACTTTATTAATGGCAGGGGTATGAAGCTTCCTGGAATATGCTGTTTACAAATAAAGACATCTTTCTGGCATTAAGAGAATGGAGAGAATGTGGATCCTGCTGGATGGGGACCATGACCCACTAAATAATTGACTGAAGAGGAATGGCTTCTCTGCTGCTCCATGTAGGCCAGAGTGTTTTATTAAAATTGCTCTCTGAAGACAGAGATGGCAGATGTCTACAGGAAAGGCACTGTACAGGAAGAGTCTCAAGCAACAGAGCAACAAAATCTCTGTAACTGATTGGGGCAAGCACCCTCTTTGGTTAAAGAGTCTTTATTTCCTTATTGAACAGGGGACAATTTCCTAGGTTAGAACTCTTCCCACAATCTCCTTCTCAATTCCTTTAAGTTTATTGACTTTCCATTCTCATTACTACTAAAATTTAAAAGCAATCAATCAGAGACACAGTCCAGAAGAATGCACAATCTCAGATATAAAAAGAAATAAAGTGTCTTCAGGAAGATTGGAGTGCAAAGTGGGTATATGGATTAAATATTGCATGTGGTAACCCAGGTTGATGATTTACCTTCCTCATACCCATTTGTTAAACCCCATAGGTTTATAAGTTTTGAAATTTTCTAGCACAGCGTGATCTGCTTTGATAACGAAGTTTGACCACAAAATTACCTTCTCATAATCATATTTCAAGTTGACTCTATCTAGAAATGATGAAAAAATTGTTTCTCTGATCTTTTCTGGAGAGGTACAGACCTGCTGATTCTCTGAAAGATGGACAGCTGGACATAGTTGGAATATGTGGCGCAGAAAGGTGTTGTCAAATCTGCGTGAGGTTGAACTTTCATTAAAACACCTTGATCTGTACTGTATAGCTAAATCCAGCATACATACTGTAAACATCCAAGCCTTATATATGGAAATTGATACTTCTCAGGTTTTTTTTTTTTAAGTTTTTATTTAAATTCTACTTAGTTAACATACAGTGTAATATTAGTTTCAGGTGTACAATAACAGTGATTCAACATTTCCATACAAACACCCAGTGCTCATCACAGCAAGTGCCCTCCTTAATCCCCATCACCCACCCTCCTTTAACCCATCTTCCTACCCACCACCCCTCTGATAACCATCAGTTTGTTCTCTATAGTTAAGAGTCTGATTCTTGGTTTGCCTTTCTCTCTTTCTTTCTTCCCCTTTGCTCATTTCTTTTGTATGAGTAATTTTATATGGTATTTGTCTTTCTCTGACTGACTTATTTCACTTAGCATAATACTCTAGCTCCATCCATTGCAAATGGCAACATTTCATTCTTTTTTTATGACTGAACAATATACCATTGTGTGTATGTGTGTATATCACATCTTCTCATTTATCAGCTGATGAATAAATAGCCATAATTTGGCTATTGTAAACAATGCTGTTATAAACATTAACATCAGGGTACATGTATCCCTTCAAATCACTATTTCTGGTTCTTTGGGTAAATACTTAGTAGCGTAACTGCTGGGTTAAAGAGTAGTTCCATTTTTAATAACCTCCATACTGTTTTCCAGAGAGTCTGGAAACCTCCATACTGTTTTCCAGAGAGGCTGCACCAGTCTGCATTCTTACTACCCTCACATGAAGGTTCCTCTTTCTCCACATCCTCGCTAATAGCTTTTGTTTCTTATATTGCTGATTTTAGTTATTCTGACAAGTGTAAGATGATATCTCATTATAGTTTTGATTTGTATTTCCTTGATGATGAGTGATGTTGAACATCTTTTCATGTATCTGGTAGCCATCTATATGTCTTCTTTGGAAAATGTTCATGCCTTCTGCCGATTTTAAAATTAGATTATTCATTATTTAGGTGTTGAATTTTAGAAGTTCTTCATAGATTCTGGATACTGACCCTTTATCACATATGTCATTTGCAAATATCTCCTCTCATTCCATAGGTTGCCTTTTAGTTTTGCTGACTGTCTGCTTCACTGTGCAGAAGCTTTTTATTTTGATGTGGTCCCAATAATTTATCTCTGCATTTATTTCCCTTGTCTCAGGAGACATATGTAGAAAGAAGTTGTTATGGCTGATGTCAAAGATGTTACTGCCTGTGCTCTTCCTCTAGGATTTTTATGGTTGCGGGTCTCACATTTAGGTCTTTGATCAATTTTGAATTTGTTTGTGTACAGTATAAGAAAGTGGCCCAGTTTCCCTCTTTTGCATGTAACTATTCCAGTTTTTCCAACACCATTTATCATTTTTCGGGGTTTTTTCTTGGTATATTTTTTATTGGAGTTCGATTTGTCAACATATAGCATAACACCCAGGGCTCATCCCGTCAAGTACCTCCCTCAGTGCCCGTCACCCAGTCGGGCCATCCCCCCGCCCACCTCCCCTTTCACTTTCCCAGAGTTAGGAGTCTCTCATGTTCTGTCACCCTCACTGATATTTCCCACTCATTTTCTCTCCTTTCCCCTTTATTCCCTTTCACTATTTCTTTTATATACCCCAAATGAATGAGACCAAATAATGTTTGTCCTTCTTTGATTGGCTTACTTCACTCAGCATAATACACTCCACTTCTATCCACGTTGAAGCATATGATGGGTATTTGTTGTTTCTAATGGCTGAGTAATATTCCATTGTGTACATAGACCACATCTTCTTTATCCATTCACCTTTTGATGGACACCGAGGCTCCTTCCACAGTCTGGCTATTGTGGACATTGCTGCTATAAACATTGGGGTGCAGGTGTCTCGGTCTTTCACTGCATCTGTATCTTTGGGGAAAATCCCCAGCAGTGCAATTGCTGGGTTAAAGGGTAGTTTTATTTTTAACTCTTTGAAGAACCTCCACACAGTTTTCCACAGTGGCTGCACCAGTTCACATTCCCACCAACAGTGCAAGAGGGTTCCCCTTTCTCCACATGCTCTCCAACATATGTTGTTTCCTGTCTTGTTAATTTTCACCATTCTCACTGGTATGAGGTGGTATCTCATTGTGGTTTTGATTTATATTTCCCTGATGGCAAGTGATGCAGAGCATTTTCTCATGTGCTTATTGGCCATATCTATGTCTTCTTTGGTGAAATTTCTGTTCATGTCTTTTGCCCATTTCATGATTGGATTGTTTGTTTCTTTGCTGTTGAGTTTAATAAGTTCTTTATAGATCTTGGATACTAGCCCTTTCTTTATCTGATAGGTCAATTGCAAATATCTTCTCCCATTCTGTAGGTTGTTTGTTAGTTCTGTTGACTGTTTCTTTTGCTGTGCAGAAGCTTTTTATCTTGATTAAGTCTGAATAGTTCAATTTTGCTTTTGTTTCCCTTGCCTTCATAGATGTATCTTGCAAGAAGTTGTTGCAGCCAAGTTCAAAACAAGTTCAAAACTATTGCCTTTATTCTCCTCTAGGATTTTGATGGCTTTTTGTCTCACATTTAGATCTTTAGTACATTTTGAGTTTATCTTTGTGTATGGTGTAAGAGAATGGTCTAGTTAATTCTTCTGCACGTGGCTGTCCAAATTTCCCAGCACCATTTATTGAAGAGACTGTCCTTTTTCCAGTGGATAGTCTTTCCTACTTTGTCAAATATTAGTTGACCATAGAGTTGAGGGCCCATTTCTGGGTTCTCTATTCTGTTCCAATGATCTATGTGTCTGTTTTTGTGCCAGTACCATACTGTCTTGATGATCACAGCTTTGTAGTACAACTTGAAATCCTGCATTGTGATGCCTCTGGCTCTGGTTTTCTTTTTCAATATCCCCCTGGCTATTCAGGGTCTTTTCTGATTCCACACAGATCTTAAGAGTATTTGTTCCAACTCTCTGAAGAAAGTCCATGGTATTTTGATAGGGATTACATTAAATGTGTAAATTGCCCTGGGTAGCATGACATTTTCACAATATTAATTCTTCCAATCTATGAGCATGGAATATTTTTCCATCTTTTTGTGTCTTCCTCAATTTCCTTCAGAAGTGTTCTGTAGGTTTTAGGGTATAGAGCCTTTACTTCTTTGGTTAGGTTTATTCCTAGGTATCTTATGCTTTTGGGTGTAATTGTAAATGGAATTGATTCCTTAATTTCTCTTTCCTCAGTTTCATTTTTAGTGTATAGAAATGTCACTGATTCCTGGGCATTGATTTTGTATCCTGCCACATTGCTGAATCACTGTATGAATTCTAGTAATCTTGGGGTGGAGTCTTTTGGGTTTTCTTTTCTTTTTATTTTTTTTTAAAGATTTTATTTATTTATTCATGAGAGACGAGAGAGAGAGAGAGAGAGAGAGAGAGAGAGAGAGAGAGGCAGAGACACAGGGAGAGGAGAAGCAGGCTCCATGTAGGGAGCCCGACATGGGACTCGATCGCAGGTCTCCAGGATCAGGCCCTGGGCTGAAGGCAGTGCTAAACTGCTGAGCCACCCGGGCTGCCCTCTTTTGGGTTTTCTATGTACAGTATCATGTCATCTGCAAAGAGGGAGAATTTGACTTCTTCTTTGCCAATTTGAATGTCTTTTATTTCTTTTTGTTGTCTGATTGCTGAGGCTAGGACTTCTAGTACTATGTTGAATAGCAGTGGTGAGAGTGGACATCCCTGTCATGTTCCTGATCTTAGGAGAAAGGCTCCCAGTGTTTCCTCATTGAGAATGATATCTGCTGTGGGCTTTTCGTAGATGGCTTTTAAGATGCTGAGGAATGTTCCCTCTATCCCTATATTCTGAAGAGTCTTGATTAGGAATGGATGCTGTATTTTGTCAAATGCTTTCTCTGCATCTATTGAGAGGATCATACGGTTCTTGTTTATTCTCTTGTTGATATGATCTATCACATTGATTGCTTTATGAGTGTTGAACAAGTCTTGCATCCTGGGGATAAATCCCACTTGGTCATGGTGAATAATCTTCTTACTTTACTGCTGGATCCTTTGGCTAGTATCTTGTTGAGAATTTTTGCATTTGTGTTCATCAGGGATATTGGTCTATAATTCTCCTTTTTTGTGGCGTCTTTGTCTGGTTTTGGAATTAAGGGGATGCTGGCCTCATAAAACAAGTCTGGAAGTATTCCATCCCTTTCTATTTTTCAGAACAGCTTTAGTAGAATAGGTATTGTTTATTCTTTAAACATTTGATAGAATTCCCCTGGGAAGCCATCTGGCCCTGGACTCTTGTGTCTTGGGAGGTTTTTGATGACTGCTTCAATTTCCTCCCTGGTTATTGGCCTGTTCGGGTTTTCTATTTCTTCCTGTTCCAGTTTTGGTAGTTTGTGGTCTTCCAGAAATGCATCTATTTCTTCTAGATTGTCTAATTTATTGGCGTATAGCTGCTCATAATATGCTTTTAAAATCGTTTGTATTTCCTTGATATTGGTGGTGATCTCTCCTTTTTCATTCATGATTTTATTAATTTGAGTCTTTTCTGTTTTTAATAAGCTGGCTAATGGTTTATCTATCTTATTAATTCTTTCAAAGAACTGACTCCTGGTTTTGTTGATCTGTTCTATAGTTCTTCTGGTCTCTATTTCATTGAGTTCTGCTCAAATCTTTATTAACTCTCTTCTATTTGGTGTACGTTTTATTTGCTGTTCTTTCTCCAGTTCCTTTAGGTGCAAGGTTAGCTTGTGTATTTGAGTTTTTTCCAATTCTTTGAGGACTGCTTGTGTTGTAATGTATTTCCCTCGTAGGCCTGCTTTTGCTGTATCCCAAAGATTCTGAATGGTTGTATCTTCAATCTTATTAATTTTCATGAATCTTTAATTCTTCTATAATTTCCTGGTTGACCCTTTCATCTTTCAGCAGGATGGTCTTTAACCTCCACGTGTCTGAATTTCTTCCAAATTTCTTCTTGTGCTTGAGTTCAAGTGTCAAAGCATTATGGTCTGAAAATATGCAGGGGACAATACCAATCTTTTGGTATCAGTTGAGACTTGATTTGTGACCCAGTATGTGGTCTATTCTGGAGAAAGTTCCATGTGCACTTGAAAAGAATGTGTATTCAGTTGCGTTTGGATGTAAAGTTCTGTAAATATCTGTGAAATCCATCTGGTCCAGTTTTTAGCCATCATTTAAAGCTCTTGTTTCTTTGGAGATCTTGTGCTTAGAAAATCTGTCATTTGAAAAAAGCACCATGTTGAAGTCTCCCAGTATATGTGTATTATTATCTAAGTAAATCTTTGGTTACTAATTGATTAATATACTTGGCAGCTCCCACATTAGGGGCATAAATATTCAGGATTGTTAGGTCCTCTTGTTGGATAGATCCTTTAAGTATGATATAGTGTCCGTCTTCATCTCTTACTACAGTCTTTGGGATAAACTTTAATTTATCTGATATGAAGATTGCTACCCCTGCTTTCTTTTGAGGATCGTTTGAATGATAAATGGTTCTCCAACCTTTCATTTTCAGGCTGTAGGTGTCCTTAGGTCTAAAATGAGTCTCTCGTAGGCAGCATATAGATGGGTCTGGCTTTTTTATACAGTCTGAAAGCCTGCATCTTTTGATGGCATAATTAAGCCCAGTCACGTTAAGAGCTACTATTGAAAGATATGAATTTAGCGTCATCATAATACATATTCAGTCCCTGTTTTTGTGGACTATTTCTTTGGGTGTCCTCTTTTACAGAGTCCCCCTTAATATTTCTTGCAGAGCTAGTTTGGTGGTCACATATTCTTTCAGTTTCTGCCTATCTTGGAAGCTCTTTATCTATCCTTCTATTCTGAATGAGAGCCTTGCTGGATAGAGTCATCTTGGCTGCATGTTTTTCTCATTTAGGACCCCGAATATATACTGCCAGCCCTTTTTGGCCTGCCAGGTCTCTGTGGAGAGGTCTGCTGTTAATCTAATATTTTTGCCCATATAAGTTAGGGATCTCTTGTCTCTTGCTGCTTTAAGGATTTTCTCTTCATCTTTGGAATTTGCAAGTTTCACTATTAAATGTCAAGGTGTTGAACAGTTTTTATTAATTTTGGGGAGGGATCTTTCTATCTCCTGGATCTGAATGCCTATTTCCCTCCCCAAATTAGGGAAGTTCTCTGCTATGATTTGTTCAAATATGCTTTCTGGTCCTCTGTCCCTCTCAGCACCCTCTGGAACCTCAATTAAACATAGATTTTTCCTTCTGAGGCTGTCATTTATTTCCCTTAACCTTTCCTCATGGTGTTTTAATTGTTTTTCTCTTTTCTCCTCAGCTTCTTTCCTTGCCATCAACTTGTCTTCTATGTCTCTCACTCGTTCTTCTACCTCATTAACCCTCGTCGTTAGGACCTCCAGTTTGGATTGCATCTCATTTAACTGATTTTTTTATTTTGGCCTCATTAGATCTAAATTCTGCAGTCATGAAGTCTCTTGAATCCTTTATGCTTTTTTTCCAGAGCCACCAGTAGCTTTATAATTGTGTTTCTGAATTGGCTTTCTGACATCAAACTGTATTCCAAATTATGTAACTCTGTGGCAGAGAGTATTGTTTCTGATTCTTTCTTTTGTGGTGAGTTCGTCTTTCTAGTCATTTGCTCAGTGCAGAGTGGCTAAAAACAAGTTTTACTTGTTAGAAGTGCAAACTCTTCTCTCTGTAGTGTTCCAGCTGTTCTCTCTTTAAATCTCAGTTTGAATTCATAGGTTTTCAGGATGATTTGAAAGTTACCTAGGTAAGTTGGTGGGGACAGGTAACTTGGGGACCCTACTCCTCCACCATCTTGCCCCCCCCCACTTTTCAGTTTTAATAATTATCATAATTAACTTCTCTTTATAGGAGGAAAGAGCACATAAAATTAAGTGCTATTTTCATACTAATTAGCAATTATACAAAATTCAAAACTATTTTCTCCTACTTCATCCCCTACCCCAAATAAAAAACCATCAACTACTAACATTCCTTGTAGGAAATTCACTTGAGAAACCATATGAATTTACCCTTTTTATTGGCTCAAAAATGTTCTAGGATCAGCAATTTAAAAATGATTCAATCCAAATAGAAATAACATGGACTAGGAATCCAGAGATCTGGATCTTCCTCTTATTAACTGTCTGTCCTTTGGTCAGTTGTTCAGACCCTCTGACCTTCACTGCCTCAGCTCTAAACTGGGATTGATAGTGTGTGCTCTTTGCATGCTCTTAAGGTTGCTTCCAGTATCAAAGCAGTATTTGTGGGATCCCTGGGTGGCGCAGCGGTTTGGCGCCTGCCTTTGGCCCAGGGCGTGATCCTGGAGACCCGGGATCGAATCCCACGTCGGGCTCCCAGTGCATGGAGCCTGCTTCTCCCTCTGCCTGTGTCTCTCTGCCTCTCTCTCTCTCTGTGACTATCATGAATAAATAAATAAAATCTTTAAAAAAAAAAAAAAAAAAAAACAAAGCAGTATTTGTAAACTAAAATGTGCTCTCCAAATATAGGATGTCATATACCTTAAATAACTAAGCTTGGTGTCAAAGTTTTGTTTTCAAAGCATCATATTTTTCTAAGTGGAAATATACAATCTAGAACCATGGTGCTACTATTGTCAAATAGCCAATTTTGTCTTACAATGTTTTTTTAAATATCAGCCTGAGAATTAAGAAAATTAAAAAAATAGAAATTTTAGATTTTTATTTCCAGATTCAACCTGAGAATCATGTTTCTGGGACTACTACTACTCATGACTGTCTAGTAGTAGTGTAAATCAAAATGGCAATATTCCCAGTTTGTTATAATGTCATCATTAGTAGATTTGTTCTTACACTGTCAAAATGAAATGTATTGGTGCTTTAAAAGGAGTTATGAAATGACCCTTTTTTTTTCTTGCCAAGTGTTCTATCTAGTGATTTCTGATTCTTTGAGGTAATATGAAGTCCTGAGGAAAATCTGCTTTGGGAAGATGATAAGAAAGCAACCTTGGCAACTGAGTAGATTAGATACGTGACAGAATACTCTTCATTTAGTGAAATATCAAGATAAACAAATATAAGAATTTCTTGTTAAAAATCTATTTAAAACACACAGTGAGTCTTGAAAAAGGAAAAATACTAATAGCCACTGGGCAAGAAAAAAACATCAAAAGCACTAACAAATAAACAAGGATGTGTGTGTGAGTGGACAAAGGAAGAAAAATCTCACATAAAGTAAAAACAAGAACGAAATTGCACTGACACAGCAGTAAAAAAAATAACTCTAATATTTACTTAAAGTATTACCAATTTACTAAAAGTGAAATTGAAACTAAAGCACTAGAATATAAAGATTCAGTGGATATTTTAATAATGTCTCTTGCTCAGAAAATGTAAAACCACAAAACTACAGGCAATCAAGAAATTCCTAAAGATTAAATGAAAAAGTGAGATTACTTTAGGAAAGCTAATTAAAAAGTAAACCCAAACATTTTCTTGCCTACATAACTCATCTTACATATAAAATATAAAGGTAATAAAATGCCTGTCAATGCTTCAAGTTTCCAATCAGTCCACTTACAGAATCATAGAAATTCCAAATTCCTATTTATATCAACTCTGCAAACATATGATACACTGATGTTTAACATTTATGACTAACTTTCCCATGGAAGCACTCTGAGAAATTAAAAAGTGTCCTTCAAAGAAGATGGCTCTGGTCTAATGTTTAACTCTAGAGTGGCTAAGGAATGTCTCTCTCACCTAAACAGTTATTTGTTCTGTTAGAAGACTATTCTACAGGTGATTGACCCAAGGGGTGCTCATTACTATTCCCTGTAATTGGTCAGTTGAAAGAGAACTTGACTTGGCTTTAGAACTGGGTCTGAGCTCCAGCACTGACCTACCTGTTGGGTAATCTTAAGCAATTCACTGCACTTCTCAAGATTCAGCTTTGTTCATCTGTGAGATGTGACCAATAATAGCCTAACCTCAAAGCCAAATAAAACAGTATCTATGAATGTACTTGGTAAATGGTGAAATGCTAATAAATACATAGCATATATAGTTCCTGATAGGGTAATTTAAATTAAGTACTTGCTTTGATTTTACAGAGTGATTTAGATGAAAAACAGTGATTTAGATGAAAAGCTTTTCTCTCATTTTGTACAATAAATCTGGTATTAATTAGTTCTAATCAGCTCCATGTTTAGGAGGTGTGCATTTTTTTGAAACCTTCTCCAAAAGATGCTACAAATATAAAGTGTCCTCAAATTGTTTTCACCCTAGAATTTATTGCTCTGTGCAAGAAGCAGTAGAAGTGACTTGGTCACATTAGCACATCCAGATAGTGTCAAGTCACTGTACCAACAACCACCGTTTCACACCCCATTCCACTAGTTTCCTGTAATAGCCATCCCCTACTAGAGACAAGACTATTTGCCTGTCATCTCCCTCTTGATTGTTTCCACATTTACATTTTTAGATGCTGTTTACTTCCCATTTTATCCTCTTTTCTCTATAGAAATGCATTACTCTTACTCCCTTAAAGATCAACCTTCTTCTGGAAAACACTACATGATTGCCTCCTATTCTCTGTTAATTCTGTTTTCTCTTCTCTTCTTTCTCTTCTCTTCTCTTCTCTTCTCTTCTCTTCTCTTCTCTTCTCTTCTCTTTTCTTGTTTCTTTTTCTTCTTTCTTTCTTTCTTTCTTTCTTTCTTCTTTTTTTGAGAGAGAGAGAGAGAGAAAGGGTGTGTACACATGAGTGAGGTAGGGGAAAAGGGAGAGGGAAAGAATCTTTTTTTTTTTTTTTTTTTTTTTTTTTTTTTTTTGAGAGAAAGAATCTTAAGGAGACTCCATGCCCAGTTCAGAGCCTGATGCAGGGCTCAATCTAACCCTGAGATGATGATCTGAGCTGAAATCAAGAGTTGGACATTAACCCACTGAGGCACCCAGGCATCGTGTTAATTCTGTTTTCAATTCCAGTGTTAGAAGAGAGTTCCTATAAGAGCCCATATTTCTGTAGATATTGATGGAATTTTAGACACCACATGAAACTAAGACTGGGGGTATATGACAATGGATCCATTAAATAACTGCAGTCAGTTCACTGCAGCTTTAAAACACAAAAACATAAAACTGGCCCATCCAGTTCCCATTTATGAAGGGAAATTGCCATGAATCAGATTAGAAGCATCAGTCCCAGTTCCTCTCACACTCTCAACTTAATGTGTGTATATGCATATATATGTGTATGTGTGTGTGTGTGTGATTTTTTTCTCAGCTGCTTAACTTCTTAATTGCTTAATCAGTAGGGCACAGAGGAAATTCGTTAGATAGAAAATAGTCTGCGTGGCTGCTAATCTACTGTGAATCTTAAGTAGCCCCCTGCAACTCAATCCCTCTCTTATAAAATGAGTGTATGATACTAGCTGATACATAAGGTCCCTCCATGTATCATTAACTACCCACAAGAAAAAATCAGTAATATATCTTTACATACTATATCTGAAAAATACCTTGCCCTTTCTGCCACACCATTTTCAACAAATTTAGAGTTTAGGGTGGTATACTTTATATATGACACAGAAAAAAAAAAAGTAAAAGAGCATGAAAAATGTGCTTCTGTTTGGTTTTGTTTCACTGGGGTATATTACATACTGATATGTAAGAGAGAGAGAGAGAGCACATGCACGAGGTGGGGCAAAGGAGAGGGAAAGGGAGAGAGAATCCTAAGCAGAATTCACGTGCAGGGAAGAGCCGGAGATGCAGGGTTCAATCCCAAGACTCAGATTACGCATGACCTGAGTGGAAAGAGTCGGATGCCTAACCAAATTGTGCTACCCAGACACCCCTACATTAGAATTTTTCTGAAGAGATCTTCAATTCTTAAAGGTACGCAAATAACCATTATTAAGGGAAAATGTAATTTAAAATATGAAATGTCATTAAAGTATTTAAAAAGTTGTCTACATGCTAAGGAAATAATCATAAATCCTGTCTGGTGGTCATGGAGTTAATCACACAACACGGAGTATATACTTCTAATTTTTCTTTTTCAGTTTATTTATAGTTATTAAAAGATAGAAGTATGTTCCTAATAATATCGAAAAGTCACAAGTTCAGAACTGACTAGCAAAAAGTCTTTCATTTTTCCAAATGTATTTACATTTTTCTTTATTTAAGTTAAGCCCTTTGAACATCAATTAACAATTTATACACATTGTGGATATGAAGATGTATGATAAGTTTCAGCTTGAGGATAATGGATAATTTGTAATGGGCATAAAATTATTTTATAAGATATAACTTATTTAATGTGCTTAACTTATATTTGCTTTATAGAGGAGACAGCAGGATGGTGAAGCTACACCCAAAGTATGAAATGTTATGAAGATTAGATCAACATTTGACTTTAGTCAAACAAAGGTAATTGGTCCTGAGGGGCACTACTAAATACGGAGTTCTAGAAATGAGTGAATGTTAGTTTTTGTGTGTTTTTTTTTCTTAAGTATGAATAGGAATTGTCAATGTACTTAGTTTAAATATTCAGCTTGCATTGTTCCTTTTGCACTCTTTAGAATTTTAGTTGACCAGAAGATCTGCAATTTAATACTAATATATTAATGCAAACTATTATTTTCATTTATAACTGGTTTGCTTATTAATCATTGAATAATTAACAATTATTTAACTTTAATTTGCATGTAATATTAAATATCCTCAAAGTATCAGTATATAAATCCAGTATGTTCCCCTGGGTTATAGATGGAAAGCACCTTTTGATATGCCTCATTAATAGATCATTTGATGATCAATACATTGAATTGGGCAGATGGAGTGGAGAAAATACAAAACAATAAGAACAATATTATACAAAAACAAAAGCAGAAACAGATATGCCTGTATTATTTGCAACAACAATCAGGATTCTGCACTGCTTCTTAATTTTGGCTGCCATTTTATCCTCTCTATGCCACAACCAGAATACAATGAAAAAGTTCCCACTTTCTCCAGAATGGTACTCAGATTGTTATGTTTGAAAAGTGCACAGATACCAACTGGACTTTATTGCACATACTGCAGACATTTTGCTCTGCTCCTTACATATGCTTTCTAAATAATAAAGGCTCTTGAAATCAATCATGAAGCTAAAAATAGGTTCTAGTACCTTTCGAGAGGATTTTCACTTAGAAGAAAAGCTTTTCACAGACCTCTTATCCTGAGCTGCTTTCAGGATTTTCTTTGCCTTAGAGATTTGCAAATTTTCACACCAGTCAGAATGGCTAAAATTAACAAGTCAGGAAATGATAGATGTTGGCAAGGATCTGGAGAAAGGGGAACCCTCATACACTGTTGGTGGGAATGGAAGCTGGTGCAGCCACTCTGGAAAACAGAATGGATGTTCCCCCAAAAAGTTGAAAATAGAGCTACCCTATGACCCAGCAATTGCACTACTAGGTATTTACCCCAAAGATACAAATGTAGTGATCCGAAGGAGCACCTGTACCCCAATATTTATAGCAGCAATGTCCACAATAGCTAAACTATGGAAATAGCCCAGATGTCCATCGACAGATGAATGAGTATGGGGTGCTGATGAATTATTGACTTCTACTTCTGAAACCCATGATACATTATATATTAATTAATTGATTTAAATAAAATTTTTGAAAATGGAAAAATTTTTGAAAATTTAAAAAATTAAAAAGAGGAGAAGCTTTTTATACTGTGGAACCTTCTGCTTCATTCTCTTTTCTTATGTAAACAAAAAACACCAATAAGTAGCATAGGTTACTAATGTTTTCAGTTTAATCTTATGGAGAAATGAACTACTACTCAGTGAACTGAAGAGAGAGCTACATCAAATAACCTGAAACAAAACTAAAGAGGAGTTTTTTAGGTCTCAATTTATTTAAATTAAATAATAAATTTGATTTATAAAATATGATTCTATTAAAGTACAGGTTAATAGTATGAGCTTTGGATCATATATACATAGGTAGGTCATAGGTCATATAAGTTCCTTACCATAAAACAAATATGAAACTAATAAGATTTTGGGGAAGATTAAATGGGAAAACATAAATCAACAGCTTATTACAAAACACAGTGAGACTTCACTCTTGTTATTAATGGAATACAGTAGAATATTAACAAACTGGGTATAGAGGTAATGTGCATTAACATAATAAAGGCCATATATGACAAACTCATAGCTATCGTCATATTCAATGCTGAAAAGCTGAAAACTTATCCTCTAAGATCAGGAACAATACAAGGATGCCCATTCTCATCACTTTTATTCAACACAGTACTAGAACCCCTAGCCACAGCAAATTGGCATGAAAAATATATAAAAAGCATCCTCATTAGAAAAGAAGTAAAACTATCTCTATTTGCATATAACATATTATATACAGAAAACCCCAAAGAACCACCAAAAAACTATTAGAACTAGTGAACAAATTTAATAATGTTTCAGAACACAAAATCAACATATAAAAATCTGTTGCAGTTCTATACACAAATAAGGACTCCTCAAAAGAGAAATTAAGAAAACAATCCCATATACAATTACATCAAAAAAGAATAAAATAGGATAAATTTAACCAAGAAGGTGCTAAGTTTGTTCACTGAAAACTATATGATATCGAAGAAAGAGCTGAACAAGATACAAATGGAAAATATTCTGTGTTCATGGATCAGAAGAATAAATATTGTTAAAATGTCCATACTACCCAAAGCAATTTACAGATTCAATGCAATCCCTATCAAAATCCCAATGACATTTTTCAAATAGAAAAAGAAGTCCTCTAAAATTTGTGTGGAATAACAAAAGACCCCAAATAGCCAAAGTAATCCTGAAAAAGAATTAACAAATCTTAAGGCATTACGCTTTCTGATTTCAAACTGTATTACAAAATGACAGTAATCGAAACAACATGATATTAGTATAAAAAAAAGAGACACATCAATCAGTAGAACAGAATAGAGATCCCAGAAACAAACCTATGCATATATGGTCAATTAACTTATGGCAAAGGAACCAAGAATATATAATCAGGAAAGGACAGTTTGGTATTGGGAAAACTGGACAGTCACATGCAAAAGGATGAATCTAGACCTCTATCTTATACCATACACAAAACAAACTCAAAATAGATTAAAGAATTGAACTTAAGAACTGAAACCATACAACTTCCAGAAGAAAACATAGAGGGTAAGTTATTTGACACTGGCCTTGGCAATGATTGTTTTTTGGATTTGATACCAAAAGCAAAAATCAGAAGTGCAGCTACATCAAATTAAAAAGCTTCTCCACAGCAAATAAATTCATCAACAAAATTAAAAGGCAATCTAAAGAATGGGAGAAAATATTTGGAAATCATTATATGATAATGGGTTCATATCCAAAATACATAAAGAACTCATATGACTCAATTGCAAAAAAACCTCCAACTCTCTGACTTAAAAATGGGAAGAGGATCTGAATAGACATTTTTCTAAGAAGACATACAAATGCTTAAGAGGTACCTGACAAGGTGTTCAACATCACTACTCATGAGGGAAACGCAAATCAAAACCACAAGTCATCACTCTTCATACCTTTTTCAGTGGCTGTCACCAAAAAGACAAGAGATAACAAGCATTAGTGAGGATGTGGAAAAAAGGGAACCCTTGTTCACTCTTGATGGGAATATAATTAGTATAGCCACTATAGAAAATAATATGGAAGTTCTTCAAAAAATTAAAACTAGAGCTACCATATGGTCCCACCATCCCACTTTTGGATATATATCCAAAGGAAATGAAATCACTATCTTTATCTGCATTCCCATGTTTACTGCAGCATTATTCATAATAGCCAATATATACAAACAACCTAGAGGCTCAATAAATAAAGAAGATGTGGGTATATATATATACACACAGGAATATTAATCATATACATATATATAGTATATATACACATATATATGTATACACACAGGAATATTAATCATATACATATGTATATATACACACACACACACACACACACACAAACACAAGAGATTATTTAGCCATGAGAAAAAAGGAAATCCTGCCATTTGCAACAATACAGATGGACCATGAGGACATTACTCTAAGTGAAGTAAGTCAGACAGAGAAAAGGGACGCCTGGGTGGCTTAGTGGTTGAACGCCTGCCCTCGGCTCAGGGCATGATCTCAGGGTCCTGGGATCAATCCCAAATTGGGTTCCCTACAGGGAGCTTGCTTCTCTCTCTGCCTATGTGTCTCTGCTTTTGTGTCTTTCATGAATAAATAAATAAATAAAATCTTAAAAAAAAAAGTCAGAGAAAGACAAAAGAAACATTGCATGGTATTACTTATGTCTGGTATCCAAAAAAAAAAAAAATCAAACTCCTATTAATAGAGAGTAGAAAAGTGATTGCCAGTTGCTGGGGGTAGGGTTGGAGAAATAGGGAAAAGTTGGTAAAAGGATATAAAAATAAAATAAAATAATACAGTAGAATAGAGAAGAATCCTGAACTGGAAAACAGGAAGTTAGGAAGCCCAAATTATTATGCGAGATATGCTACTAATTAACTCTGTAACTACAGTCGAGATTCTTAATTTCTCTATCAGTAAAATTAGGAAGTTGGCTAGAGGGTCCCTATATTTTTGAGCTTTAAAATTATATCATTATGAATAAACAAGATAATCACCAACTACTCCCCTTTTCACAATATACAATACAGACCTAAATTTAAGGTCTGTTGGTTATCAAAGGATGACTTTTAAGTTGAATAAAATACTCCTGGGATAACTATTCCATTTGTTTCATTAGTCGATATCTTGAGACTGAAGACTAAGCTTGTATGTCCTGGTAAGAGTGTATGTTCTGGAGCCAGAATGCCTGGGCTTGAATCCAGATCTATTATTTATTAGCTTTATGATCTGGGCTAGTCAGTTTCCTTGCCTGTATAATGGAAATAATAAGGCTATCTAACATCATAATGTTGTGAAATGAAATAGATTCACACATTAAAAGCACTTAGAACAGTGTTTAGCAAGGTTAAGAGCTCAATAAATACTGGCATTATTTATTGCCTTAACTTTTTTCCCTTCTGTTTCTTTTCTGGTGATTTATTATTTATTAATAACCTGAATATTTAAAATAATAATATACTTTAAATACTACATTAATATGTTATCCTTACAATCTCTTTAAAATGTAGATGGGAAAACAAAGGAGAAAATCCTAGCTTGATTACTAATTTAGAACAAATACAACTGACTGAATTCTCTTCTCGTTACAACTGAATTATCTGAAGGAATCTGGTCAAGTTTAAAGCATACAGTGTGGCATCTAGATTCACCACCTAAAGCCTTTCCCGCTAGAAATCTCTAAAGACCAACTAAACCTTTGCTCCACTCTCATCAAAATCTAGTATAGGATATTGACTTAAATCTTTACCACTCTTTATCTCCAATTAAAAGGCTTTTTCTCAAAATTAAAGGTTTTTAGCATCATCTGAACAAGTGAAAGCTTTAGTGGCTTTAGTTGTGAGGGTTTACTAAGCATCAGGCTATTCTCAACTTCCCAAATGTTGTGTGTAATCCTCCTCACAAGTAACTGTGAGGTGAATATCATTCCTAATTTACATATGAAAAAGACCCTAGCAAATAGGAAATGGTAAATTAAGATTTTTAACCCAAATTTCAAACCTTTTACTCTTTCCACAATAATAATTAGTAAGAGTAGAGAGGAAGGAAGGAAGGGAGGGAGGGAGGGAGGGAGGGAAGGAAGGAAGGAAGGAAGGAAGCAAGAACTTCAAGGAGCTCTGAAATCATGGCCCCTCTATTCTACTTTCATTCTAGTTAAGTCTGATCCAGCATTCATTACCTCCTCAACAGTCTCCCTATCTGCCCTTAGTCATTAGAGAAGTCAAGCTGCAACTTACAGGGTTGTGGCTTTGGGCAGCCTAGTGGATCCTGTTCTGCGCATTAGTACATTATCATACCTTTCATTTTCTGAAAGGTTCTTGCTACCTTTGATGTCCTGGAAAATCTATTTCAAATAATCTCCTAAATTGTTTTATACATGAAAATGGAGACTGACATTTGCAAATAGAGAAAGTACATAAACAGGCAAACCTCTCCATGAAACACTTTAGAATTCTGGCTACCTAGCTATCCAAGTTAAATATCAGTTAAAAACAAAAGGGTAAATATTATAGAATTATGTGTAAAAGGTCAAAGCCTGAAACGCCATCCCTAAAGTTAAAACTCTTTGCTAAATAGGCAAGAATGACTGGCATCTGGTGACAATAACTGAATTCACCCCATCTCTATCCTCATTACATTGCTGTCGGGTATAGATTTTTGTCATTTTGGGCACCTGAAGCTTCTACTCCTTTTGTCCTAGGGAGGGGTCACGTTATCTCTGTTCTTTCAGAATCTAAGCCAGTCAGCCTCAGAGCCCATGGGAGAGTTTGGGAAGGGGATGCCAGAAAACTTAGGACTGCTGTCAACGCTATACTTGAAACTCATTTGTGGTCATTTATTACAAGTTCACAAGTAAAGGCTTCTTTTGACATATTCAACACAGCTCTGCAGGACAGGTACTTACACAAGAGTCAAAACGAAAAACTCCTTCTGGCAGTTTTATTCGTATATTAATTCTCAGTAGCCTAGTCTGACATGACATCCCTCTCTGGAAAGGTTTTGTGGCTCAGAAAATGGTGGATAACTGGCCAACTGGTTCCAGCCTTTTTCTCCTTATGTGACAAAGACATGGATTTCTCTGAAGGACCTGGCCTCTGACTAGAGTGGGCAAGTCACAAGTCCTGGCTGAACTTGATGACTTTTCAACCTAGCCACAACCTGGTCTTGGATTATCCTGTTACTTCTGTGAAAAAAGTACCTCAGGTGACCCCCAGTGGATCACGTACAGGAACAAGGTAAGCCAAGCCAAGGTACTGAAGCCTAAGAGGCTGCTCATTTCTAACTTTTCAAGAAATGGGCCTCTTTTATGAATGGGCCTCCAGTCAACACTAACCAGTGTAGAATATCTTTTTACTAAAAGTGTCTTTTCCCACAAAGAAAGCTACCTGTCTCCTCATGCTTATTTCAAAATTCCCTTCCTCAGAGTAGTTCCTGTTTGGGATTAGGACAAATTTGGCTGATCAATTCTTAAAATCTATGCATGATCCACTTGTTAGAGCAGTGGAGAGAATAGAAGCTATAGGCCAGTCCAGCTGGCTTTGTATCCTTGCCTGTCCACTTCTCAGCAGACAGCCTTGGGCAAGTTATTTAAAATTTTTGTGCCTATTTCCTCATCTTCAAAATGCAGAATGATAGGAGTGCTCACCTTACAAGGTTACAGCGAGAGTGAAGTGAGTTAATTCAGGTAAAGTGTATAAAACAGAACAAGTTGCTGGGGATTTACCCCAAAGATACAGATGCAATGAAACGCTGGGACACCTGCACCCCAGTGTTTCTAGCAGCAATGTCCACAATAGCCAAACTGTGGAAGGAGCCTCGGTGTCCATCGAAAGATGAATGGATAAAGAAGATGTGGTTTATGTATATAATGGAATATTACTCAGCCATTAAAAATGATAAATACCCACCATTTGCTTCAACGTGGATGGAACTGGAGGGTATTATGCTGAGTGAAATGAGTCAATCGGAGAAGGACAAACATTATATGTTCTCATTCATTTGGGGAATATAAATAATAGTGGAAGGGAGAAGAAATGTGTGGGAAATATCAGAAAGGGAGACAGAACATAAAGACTCCTAACTCTGGGAAACGAACTAGGGGTGGTGGAAGGGGAGGAGGGCGGGGGTAGGGGTGAGTGGGTGACAGGCACTGAGGGGGGCACTTGATGGGATGAGCACTGGGTGTTATTCTGTATGTTGGCAAATTGAACACCAATAAAAAATAAATTTATTATTAAAAAAAAAACAGAACAAGTAAGGCCATAACTGATCAGTTAGCTATTAGTCTCATTTAGAAGTGTGAGAAGTTAGTACCCTTTTTAAAGTGGTAGTTGACTTTTTAGAATCAATCTAATCCTGAAGGAATGAGGTGGGAAAGAGGTAAAATAGGGCAGTAAAAGGGGAATCTTGGTTTTGGGTTGTGGGGAATGGCCTGGAGATGTGAGCCATGATAAAGGCTGTAATGGTGTCTTGAGGAATAGGTTCTGATTTCCAAAAGATAAGGCAGGAATGGCAGGGCTGTACTATAAATCTTTGGTATCTAAGGAACAATGATATTGGTAACTTTAAAAGGTGAAGGCAATGTAGGTAAACAAAGTGAGATAGCTAACCATATTTACCTGAACTATAGTTTCTCCTAGGGTTAACTGTGGCAGAACAGGATTAAATTAACTATAATTTTCACTGAAGCAGAAACTGTTGTCTTAGTACTCACAATGAGCTCTCAGTAAAGATGTGTTCAGTGGATTAGTAAGTAATGAATAAACAGCCCGAAGTCCATGCTGAACTTATTTGCTCCATAAAGCCGGCTTGACTAAATCCAATGATGGCCTTTAGACAGAGCTTTGGGGATGCAGCCACTTCCATGTGTTCCTCTCCCTCTTGCCGATTCAAGCTCTACAAAAAAGAAAAAAAACAAAAAACGGAAACAGCTTTAAAAAATGTTTAATATGGAGCAAATCAAAACTGTGTCTTTATAGTTCCATTAAGGATGCTCCATACTTTTCTTGGGATCAACTATATATGGGATTCTTTAGGGTATAAACAAATATTTTTCAAGTTTTCTTCAGCAAGTCCTCTTTGTTTAAAATATATTTTTAACTAGATGACGTCAATTAGGGAAAAAAAAAAAAACATGAACACTTCCATTAATGTGGCTATCAAGAAATGATCCCAAACAAAAAGTTTTTCTAGACTGTTTCCGGGGTATGTATTTAGATGATCTAAATTATCTTTTAATATTACACTGAACATAATTTAGCACCCACCAGAAACAAGGTGCCAAAAGGAATGCTTTAGTAGCAATTAGTCAATTTTGACAACAGGAACTTAACAGACAAGCTAGAAATGTGAGTGTCCTTTGAACACGAAAAACAGTAAGAATAATCAAACAACAACAACCCCTGTGTGTGGAAAATAAATATGAATATTAAAAATGATGCCACATAAAATAAAAAAAATGATGCCACAAAATAGCAAATTTAAATTAAATATAAATAAAGTTAAAATTGGTGAAATAGTATTACTCCTTTTATGAAATAATTACCAACTGCCTTTTTTGAATTATAGTGCCTAAACATTAGATCAGGGATCGGCAAACTCTTTCTGTAAAAGAGCAGTGAATATTTGAAGCTTTGCAGGCTAAGATGCCAAATTGAGCATAAAAAGTAAGTACTTGCATAGCACATAGAAAACAAGTTTCCAGTTTTTATTAATGAAATTTATAATAATGATTACGATTTTTTTATAATACAGGTCTACTCATGAATGGATTTTTAGGGGGTACATTTTACTTAACTGAAGTTCAACTTTAGAGTTCCCTATCATACAATTAATTGCTTTTCTGTAAAAATCATTCCTAGCGACAAAAACAGGCTATTGGCTGAATTTTTGTCTGCTGGCTATATATAGACTGCTGATCTTTGGGTTAGATTCTTTGAAGACCAAGCAAAGCATTGCCCATAAAAGAGCAAATAATAGTTAACCAGTAACAACCCTTAGTACAGCTTTCCATGAGTTGTTATTAGGTCCTGGTACTGATGTAGTGTTCTAGTGTTCAAACCAAATCATAGGAACTCCTTAACATAAACTTGGAACATTTTAATAGTGATTGAGAATAATGTGAAAATGACAGTAAGTACCTTGACACAAAAGGAACCCAGCACAGAGCAGTATGAATTTAAAACAGCACAGAAAGGGGAAGTAAAGGGCTTTCTGAATGGGTAAGATAGAGGGGATTCCCTTTGTGTCAGTGGTAAAGAGTATAGCCTGTTCTTTCATGAGGAGCAACTGGAAATTTATATCTCATGATCATACCCAGAATTGTATATATTTGTGTTCAAATTAACTGTTAGTAAAATGAAAATAATTTCCATTCTAGAATCTACAGTGGCTTCAGTTCTTACCTATAAATTCCTTCACCAGCTTTATAAAGTCCTTAGAAACATCCTAAATATATTATGCGGTATCTTGGCCAGTTTATATGTTGGTACCTACTGCAGTAAAGACTCTTTTTTTTTTTTTTTTTTTTTTAAGATTTTACTTATTTATTTGACAGAGAGAGAGCACAAGCTGGGGGAGCAGGAGAGGGAGTAGCAAGCTCCCTGCTGAGCAGGGAGCCCATGTAGGGCTCAATCCCAGTACCCTGGGATCATGACCTGAGAAAGGCAGACACTACTGAGCTACTCTGGTGCCCCTAGAGTTGAGATCCTGAGTTTCAAAATTGGGGAAAAAAAGAGGAGCAGCTATGACCACACTCACTCATCTTCCTCTCTAATCAAATGCTTTATTACCATGACTTAAGTCTGTCTGTTATACAGGAATGTCTTAATTTGTCCATACCCAGATTTTGCTTCACATATAGTAATTCATAAAATAAGATTCTTTGGCCTGGGACACTAACTTATTCATTTAAAAGCCTTTAATAGTTAATGTGAGAATTTAACTTCTTTTTTCATATTTTAATGTCTCTAAGTAGAAGCATTCTTTTCAAGGAAAGGACTCAGGTAAAGAACTCAGACTCTACTTAGAGTCAAGCTACTGGGTTTGAGTCTCAATGCTACCCTATGTGCCCTGAGGAAGGTTCCTTTTTTTTTTCCTTAGTATCAGTTTTCTTAGATTAGGAATAACAATTTCTACCTCATTGGGTTATGTGAGGGTAAGGTGTGTTAATCCACATAAATTATTTAGTATTCTTCCTGGTAGATATTATATGCCTAGTAAGTACCAGCTATTTGTATGATTAGTTATTATTATTCAATTTACCTATGATGTTTATTATACTGGCAGTATAATTTTTGACATCAAATGAATCGACAATTTACAAATTCACTGACAGGTATTTTCTGTGCTAGGTATTACTACAGGTACTGTATAACATAAACAAAATAGATAAATATCTATAGTTTCGTAGAATTTTCATCCTGGCAGGAGGATGGGAGAACATAGAATAAAAAACAAAATGCAATCAGATAAAACGTATCACTTTTCAGATGTTGAGAAATACTATAGAGAACATAGGAGTAAGGTAGAGATTATTGAAGGAGGAGAAACTGCAATTCAACATAGGCTGGGTGATCAGAGAAGTCTTCCTGGATATGGTGCCTTTTCTCCTAAGGCACTGAGAGACCTTGACTATGTTGCCAAACTCAGCAGATAAAAATGTAGGATGACCACTTAAATTCTATCAAGCATCCTGCATTTTTATCTGGCAACCATGCCTTGAGATGAGGGACGAGTTTTCTTTTGGGATAAAAAGCAAATGAGTTTCAATGATAAATTCTGATGGGAATGGGGTATCAAAGGGTGTGAAAGAGAGAAGGTCCCAGCGCTCTCGGGCTCCATTTTCACTGCTGTAGAGGCCTAGAGTGAGCTATTTTATTCTGAGTACTTGAGGTTTTGAAATTTCTCTAGATTCCTTCCTGTGAGTAGGTGGGAAGTAGAACATGAAGAGCTCTATGGATTCCTCTTAACTCCTAATATTTGTTACTTAGGGTCACAGGAAGTAGACTGCAAATGATCTTAAAAGTCAGGTAATACAATCCTCAGGAAACAGAATAGTCGAATGAGTTGTTCAATATTATAAAGATAGTACCTCTCTAAACCTGGATTATTGGTTTAGATGCTTGAAAGGTCAGTGAGCTACAAGAAAACATTCTCCATATATGATCATCATTCTTTTTTTTTTATTTTTTTTAATCATCATTCTTTCTCTTTTTTCTCTTTTCTTTCTCTTTCTCTTTCCCTCCCTCCCTTCCTACCTTCTCTCCATCCCTACCCCTTCCTATCTTCCTTTCTTCCTTCTTCCCTCCCCCTTCCCTCCTTCCTTTCCTCTTCTTTTCTGTTTTTTTTTTTTTCTTTTTTCTGTGTTATTTTTCACTCATGGTTCAGTTTCTCCCAGAAGGATGATTTCAGCAGTGGGTAGTGGTAATTTCTACTATACATTGTAATTCCACTTTCAATGAGTCAATGCTGTTCTTTTATATGCAGTTAGGGGGAAGCTGCCTTCATCTCACTTAGTTCTGGGATTATAGTGACAGTACTAATTATTACATGAAATTGAAAGATGGATCCAGTTCACTTGAAGGTGAGGACAAGGGTTTTTGACCATTTTTGAAAATTCAGTTTCTACAACAGTGCCTAGTACATAGTAGCTATCAGTACATATGAATATGAATAATGGATAAGGATTTTCAGTATTACGACATTTTCTTAGAGACAAAAGTTGATTTTTGTTTTATCACTTTGAAATAATTCTTATTTGTATACTTCTGCCCCAAGTAAGTATGTTAGAGATGTTTTCTTGCAGATGCTGAAAAAAAAAATGTACGTCATACTGGTTCACAAATAGGCCTTGCCTCACATTTCCTAGCCACATGATTCTCAGTTCCCTCTCCTAGAAAATATGGCAATAATATTAATATCACATTTGTGTCTCCTTTCTCAGCAAATTTTGAAATACGTTGATAAAATATTTAAATCAGTTCCTGTCACATATAAGGCACTGGAATGTTAGCCATTAGTACAGTAATCTTATATTATCCCTAATATGTTGTACATTATCCCCAATACAATTTGTAGCACCTTGTGATCTATAATGATTATTGAAGGACTAAAAAATGTTAATATCAGAAAAAAATTCAAAGTAATATTTAGAATTCTCTTAAAGATACTACAAAAGAGTATAATGATTAAAAAAAACACTACTTGACTAGTCAGTCACACCTTAGAGAGAGAGAAAGCTAAACAATTATAAGGATGAGTAAGCCTGTCATCAACCTCTAGAGCTGGAGAGCAAACATATTTACATAGGAAGGAGGCAGTGTCTTTACCTTCTAATCATGGGCCATGTCCACCTTGTCAAGTTCAGGGCCTCTGATGAGCTTTTGTTGTTAGGAATCCAAAGAAAATACCACTGAGAGGTGGAAGAATAGCTTATCAAGACATGTGTTTGCACCATTTTCCCCTCCACCTATGCCTACATACAAAGTACTGTCACAGAAGTTAAGTGATTCCATCCTTAATTCACCAGAATTTGGTTTTCTCTCTCCCATGCCAATAAATCCACTTTGGCCAAATATATGGATTTTTTTTTCCTAATAGTCAAACCCAATGATTCCTTCTCAGTCCTTTCCCTAATTCTCTGAGTCACTTCTGGCATGCTGTCTTTTCTGAATTTACTATGCCCTTGGAATCTGAATACTCTCCCAACCCTACCCCAACTGTCTCCTTCTCTAACTGCTCCTTTCTCCTCACTCACTTCCCTGGAGTGGCTCTTCTTTCTTTGCTTCCCTATATATATATTCATGGTTCCTAGGATCCTATATTTAGATCTCTTTTCTTCTTATAATTTCATTTTCCTCAATGTCTTAGAGTACCATATATTAACTACTTAGCTGAAATAATGGCCTCCAAAGACATCAGGTTCTAATTTCTGGAACCTGTAGATGTCACTTTATTTGGAAAAAGGATCTTTGTGGGTGTGATTAAGATACTGGTTTTGTGATGAGAAGATTATTATAAATTATGCTGGGTTATCTGAGTAGGCCCTAAATGCCATCACTAATATCTTTGTTAGAGAGAGGAAGATGGAGATTTCATATAGCCAGAGAAAAAGATAATGTGAGATAGAGATTAAAACGATGAGATCCTAATGCAAGAAATACTGTAGCCATCAGAAGCTGGAGGAGGCAAGGAATAGATCCTCCCCTAGAGTCTCTGGAAGGAGCATGGCCTGCCGACACCATGACCTTGGCTCACTGGTTCTGATTTTGGACATGTGGCCTCCAGAACTGTGAGAGAATCAATTTCTGTTGTTTTAAAACTCAAATTAAACAGAAGCCACAAGTAACTAACAAAACTAAAAAATTTAAAATTTATCTTTAATTACTATTTTTTTTGAGTGCCAGATACAGTAAGCCAAATACCTGCTGTATACTCCACCAAACTTCCCATTTAACACTAGAACTACTATTACTGAGCACTTGCTTTAGAAATACTCATTTAATATATATTTTAATACTCACTATAACCCTATGAAGTACTTAGTATCCTTACTTCACAAAGAGGGAAGTGAGACACAGAATTTAAGTAGCTTGCTCATGGTTGTAAGATGTTAAGTGCATACTAGGGTATTTACCCAAAAGATACAAATGTAGTGATCTGAAGGGATATCTGAACCTCAGCGTTTATAGCGGCAATGTCCACAATAGCCAAACTATGGAAAGAACCCTATGTTCATCAACAGATGAATGGCTAAAGAAGATGTGGTATACACACACACACACACACACACATATACACACACACATATATACACAATGGAATATTACTCAGCCATCATAAAGGATGAATACTTACCATTTACATCAGCATGGATGGAACTGGAGGATATTACACTAAGTGAAATAAGTCAAGCAGAGAAAGACAGTAAGTGGAATTAAAAAAAAACAAACAAAACAGAAGCTCAAAAGGGAAGGATGGGAAAAATAAAATAAAGCAAAATCAGAGAGGGGGACAAGCCATAAGAGACTCTTAACTATAGGAAACAAACTGAGGGTTGCTGGAGGGGAAAGGGGTGGGGGGATAGGGTAACTGGGTGATGGACATTAAGGAGGGCACATGATGTAATGAACACTGGGTGCTATATACAACTGCTGAATCACTGAACTCTACCTCTGAAACTAATATACTATATGTTAATTCATTGAATTTAAATAAAATTAAATTTTAAAAAAAGATGTTAAATGCTACAGCTGGGATTTGGGGCCTAGTGTGGTCTAGCTTCAGAGCCAATCACTAGTGATAATGCTTTGCTTCCTCAAATTACTTGATATCTTAGGCTATTCCAAGCCCGGCCATGTCCAGCCCAAGCAGCAGTACCCAGGCCCTCTAAGGATAAACTACTTTAGCTGAATTCAAAGAACATTTACAGGGTCTATATTATCTGATAGGCACTCAATGTCAGTTCTCCGCAGACATCACTAGGGGCAATGTGCTGTTCCTGTTCAATTATCAAACTCTCTGAGGCTAGAACACTTCCCAAATCTCATGCAATTTCAGAATTAAAGCATACATCAGAAGGAAAACCTGAGCCAGATATGAATTTCTCTTGCCTCCTAAAAGCCTCATGATTATTCACAAATTCTATTCAAAGAGTGCTATGGCCATCATGTCATTACGGTCACTTTCACTGTATTGCTACTGAGCCCTCGGGCAAACTGGAAGAGCTGAAATGTAAAGCATTCCTATCAGTATTTACAGTTTGACTTTTCTTACTGTGTTTGGCACATCTGGAAGTCCCTGGACTCTTGGCTGTCTAACATTCCCCTCTTGATTCTTACCTTATTGTTATCATTGGAATTAACAGGTGCAATATCTTAGTCATTTATTAAGAGCCAAGTAGTATATGCTATCCATTTAATCCTTTCTACAATTCTTCAAGGACAGTTGCCATTTTATAGATGAGAAAGCTGAGGCTTAGAGAGACGAACTAATTTGTCCAAGCCCACATAACTTGCTAGCGGCAAAGCAGAGTCAGGATTTAAATGAGACAACTAAAATTGTTGAACGAGATTAAAAAATTTCTTAACAAAATTTAAGTTGCTTCTTCAGGTTGCCTTGGCTGATGGAGCAGGCAGGAGAAAACTAGGTTCTTCACAGTTCAGAAAGAAGCCAACTCAAATTGATTCCTTCTCCATTCACCAAGCAGCAAAATTTTGCAATTTCTGTTGCTGAGATTGCTTCATGCTGGGGCACAATGGACTTTAGTAATAATATTGATATAATTTCTATTATATCTGTATAAATCTTTATAAGTTACCAAGCACTTCAGCATGAAAGAGCTCTTTCCATAAGAGTGAGAAGGGAAGACCTCTCCTTCATCGTCAGAATAATATCTCTGTGCAGATACGGATTTTCTGTGAAGCTAAAAAAACTTTAAATTTTCAAGGGACTCTCATTTACACAGGCACAATATGAAAAAGTAAAACATTTTAATCACAATCAGTGAAGACTGCTATCTCCTCCCATATCAAATTTCTCTCCCTGTCTCTTTGTATTGAGTGGTGTCCACAGATTAGCTATGTTCATTTTGGGTTTCTGACTAATGGGAAATTGAATGGAAGATCATTCTAGTTTGAGTTTAGTGAAATGTATTTATGTGGTCTGAATTCACTTCCAGGTACAGCTAAGTTATTGCTACCTGTCCTCAAGCAGGAATTTTCAGAAATACTCCCACTGCCCACTAACTTGAGGTCATGGAATGAAGACACAGAGTTAGAAGTTGTAATGAAAATATAAGCCTATCCTACAATGACAAATATGTGGATGATGGTGGAGGAAAAAAGTTTGAGATGTTCAGAGCCAGAAGCTCATTTGTGGAAAGTTTTCAAACCATCTTTTTTTTTTTGTTTTTTTTTTTTAAGATTTTATTTATTTATTTATGAGAGACACAGAGAGAGAAGCAGAGGCATAGGCAGAGGGAGAAGCAGGCTCCCTTCAGGAGCCCAAGGTGGACTTGATCCCAGGACCCCGGGATTATGAACTGAGCCAAAGGCAGATGTTCAACCACTGAATCACCCAGGTGCCCCTCAAACCATCTTACATATAAAATTGTAAACAAAGGTTTTGGTTTTCTCTGATGCCATGTTAACTCACAAGTTCTCTTCTATCAGGAAGTACATAAGGGAACAATCAGAGTAAGCAACCTAAAAATTAAAAAAAAAGGGGGGGGGGGACCCACTACAGGGTGTGTCAGGAAGATGATTAACATTGTTTTTATGGATTTTGTGATGTTTTGTGATATTTACCATCTTTTTAAATACACTCCAAGTCTACTTTGTGATTTGTTTTATTCTAACTATTCACCCTTGTATTTATTATTTATTACCTTGCATCCTGTCTACTAAAGAAGGCCCCGATAATTGTATAAGCTTTGTATCTCTCAAATTTGGTACCTGCTTCTGCCACCATAGCATTTAAAAATGCACTGATTAGACTCTTTAGTGAATGGCTGATGGTGGGAGGGAGGTAGGAGGATCCAGATCTGTGGGCTGCCAGGGGAATGGTTTTGGAACTAACTGGGACATGGGCTCTCTGGCTCTGGTATGAGCATTCAGGTCCCATATGCTGGCCTCCATGCCCAACTTGCACAATCTTCTCCCTCTCCCCCAGCAAGGCCAGCCTAATGCAGTCTAACAAACAAGCAGGTAGCATCACTGTAGAGCAGTGAAGCTTCCCCCAAGCTAATACATTTCTTCTTCTATGGGCCCTACAATGTCAGAACTAAAGACACATTCTTCCAGGTTTGGAAAGCTTTCCGGTCCTCAAGAATGAAATTATTAACAGAAAAAATTCTTATATTTTATCATAAATAAAAATAATAAATAAATATTTATTAGTATTAAATATCCCTTAGTCTTGAGCTTAAGAGATGTTAATGAAGATGAGAATGATGACCTAATAATTTTTTAACATGTACTATGTATTAGGCCATATGTTGTGTACTGTATCACACATAGTCTCAGTCCATCCTCCAAAAGAGGAAATTGATGCTCAGAGGGATCATATAGCTCTTGGCTGACCAAGATTTCACAAAGATTAGGGCACAAAAGAGTTAAATGACAAATTAGGAGGCATGGGCTTTAACAATTTCAGACATTTCACAATCATGTCTTGGACTAGCCCTGCTCTTTACTGTTTTCCTCAACTCTAGTAAAATGCTGATTACTACTTCTCCTAATCACACAGACTAGGGTAGAATTCACTCTAAGCTATGTGGGGTATAAAAAAGTAACCCCTGGGCAATGAAAGTATGTTGGCCTAGCAAAAGTAACATAATTGGGATTAAAAGCCAGATGACACCTGGATTTCAACAAAAACCAATTACTGAGAGGGAAAAGGTTTTTAAGACAAGAACCAGACAGTTAAACATTAGCTTTCAATGGTTTGAAGTGTTTAGGTTTTGAAATGGTGTGGTTTGGAAGTTCTCCAGCAGAAAAACTATTTTCCTTTAAAAGGAGAGCTCTCTATAATATTTTCTTTGCTGAAATAATCTGATCTTTAATGACGTCTTATATGACCCAAACTTTAAATGGACCTATTATTTTAGTTTACCTCATTCTTACTAGGTTTTTACAGGTCAACAATGAACTATCAACAGCTTCCTGATAATTAATTCTACTTACCCAAAGAACTGTTAGCCTGTTAATCTTATCTGTACACTAAGAGGAAGCTTTTATGTGTACCAGACTTCCTCAGTGAATAAAAGCCAAACTGAAATTCTGCAGAAAGGTTCGACCTTGTGAGGTTTGAGAATGAAGAAACAGATTGAAAATCGTGGTGCTACACTTTCTTCGGCTCCTTACCTGCTGAAATTTTATAGTTCACCTGGCACAGGAATGACTTTACAGTAGAGTCAGCAGCACAACTAGTTGGGTCAGGCGTGGCTCTCTGGGTGGCTTTACCAAAATGTATGGATATTCAGCACATGCAGTTAAGGTACCTGGGTAGTCTGGTCTGAGAACCAATGGGGAAGGCATTTCAAGTAGCAACTATAGTAGCTCCTACTAGAAGTTAATTTTCTATAATTAAAGACTCATTCCTTTGACTCAGTAAATCTTTAAGGATTTACTATTAAAATACAATTGTGGTCTTTGGTTGTCACCTACCACAAAGCAAGACAGGTGTCTGTCAGAAGGAGGGGAGAGAGATGTATTTTTCCAACTGAGACAAAGAATCCCAGGAAGAAGAAAGGTGATGAAATAGTAAATTGGCTTTCTTCAAATGGCAGAGGGAGTAGGAAGTAAATGCTAGTCTCATCTAGCAATTTGTAAATGGGTTGTTTATACCTATGGCTCTTAACACGTTCATAGATTGTGTGTGTGTGCCTATGTGTTTGTAAAATAAAAAGCATTATTAGATTCAGCCTTTCATCAGCATAGTATAAAGTTCCCCAGGTAAGGGAGTTATTTATAATTAAAGGATTTCTGCATCTGCTAATAGCCTACGACATGCACCCTTTCTTTCCAAGGCAAGTTTCTGAGTTTCAGTGACTTAATATAAATCTATTTCTCATCAGGTTAAAGACTTCTTCCAAATAGTTTAAATCCAAGCTGCTTAAGTAGGTATGGACAGTGATTCTTATTAAGATAACCTCCTGTAAGATAGGTCATTATATCCCATATTAGACAAAATAAAACATTTTACTTAAGACACTATACATTATTATTACTCACTGTGGTGATATTGTAAGTTTTTTGAACAGTTAGTTGTATGGTGCTGACTTTAATACATTAAACTGAGCAGAGATCAAATTGTTGTGAAAAAGTTCAGCAAAGCTAGAATGTTACCTCAGAATTGACCAAGGAACTTTCTCTCTTAGAAGGAATGAAGACTGAATAAAGTTTACTATTTCCTCCCCTGCATACAGCTTTTTTTATAAATATTGTTAATTTGTTTATAATCTCTGCTACAGATACATCAATGATCTCAAAAAGTAACATCCAGACAAAAGGTGAGAGAAATAACTACTAGTGACCCTCAGTTTATGTTCCAATTCTTTTTATATGTATACTTCAAAAAAATTGCTGCTTATCTGTCATTTTCCTATGTTAATGGTACAATCTTTTTATATTTTTGCTCTGCATAAGTTGCAAATAATTTTTAAAGGTCAGGATACAAATACAGGAATATAATACTTGAAATAAAATACATCACAGAACTCTGTCTCTTCTCTCTATATGCTTTCTAAGGTGACCTCTTCCATCTCCATGTATCTGAAGACAAATTTATGTTGGTGAATTCCCTCTTCTTTTTGTCTCCACTGTTGCCACCTTAGTCACCCACAGGTCAGTGGGTTCTTTGATCACAATGCAGAGTGATAAGCCCACTTTATAGTATAATCTTATACATGCTCAGTTATTTCCACGTCAGCCATTGACTTTCCCAAGAAATGAATAAAAGGAAGACGTGGCATTAACTGAGGCAGCCTTGCCATAAGGTTAAAGAAACATGGACAGCTGATCTCTAGCACTTTCAGACCTTGGGAACAAACCCAGTTTCTTACTGGACCAAGTGTCTTTGAAGTACAATTTATTAAAAAAAAAAAAAAAAAAATGGGGCAGCCCGGGTGGCTTAGCGGTTTAGCCCTACCTTTGGCCCAGGGCCTGATCCTGGAGACCCGGGATCGAGTCCCACATCAGGCTCCCTGCATGGAGCCTGCTTCTCCCTCTGCCTGTGTCTCTGCCCCCCTCTCTCTCTCTGTCTCTCATGAATAAATAAATAAAATCTAAAAAAAAAATGAACTGGATACTTTGGGGCTACAGTTTGAGCTATTACCTAAATCCTGATTGAAAATAGTTTGTAAAGTTCTGTAAGAACAGCCTTTTCTTCTTTTCCTTTTTTTTTCTTTCTTTCTTTTTTTTTTTTGTTGTTGTTTAAAGTAATATTCTTGAATAATGTTGACAGATAAGAACTATAGGAAACTGCTGGGAGTTCAACAGCATTTATGGAATTGTGAGGATGACCCACTGACAGTGAGAGCAATAATCAGGAAACAGACTTCAACTGGCAAAAAACAGCAGATCCCTGCCTGCAGGGGTTGACCAAGTCAGAAATTTGACTGTTTCATGTGTTTGGATAATGTAATCTAACACAGATGCTGGGCCAACTTATGCTATAATGATATTATATTTGAAATGTTCTACTTAATTGTAATCAAAGTCCAATTTCCTAGTGTAATTAAGTATAGTAAAATATATTGTAGGCATTTATTAGCCAAAATTAATTAAAAAAAAATAAAGTGGCATCAGCTCCAAATGAAAGTAACCTGGACTGAGGCCAAAGATAAAAGAAACCATACAGACAGATAAGAAGTCATGGCAAGAGACTTAAAACTGTTTAAGACTATAATGCTCTTCAGTGAGACATCACATTTGTGTTTAGACTTTGGGAGATTAACTTATGTTTCAATTTTATAAAACTGATTATCTATGGTCAGTGCTTTTAACTAAGTGTGCAAAAGCCTTAATTTTAAGTGGGAGAGTAAGGTGATATCTCTGTGGGTTTGTGAATATTGAATTAAATCCCATGTATTTCATTTCTGTCATAACTTAACAATGACCAATATGAAATTTCAGTCAGAGAGAAATAAGCTAAAGAAGGAATCCAAATGCTCTACAGTAGATTTAAGGCCATCATATACCTTAGATTTCTGAAGAACTAAACAGATTTAAAATCTTCTACAGTATATGTATGACCACCATATATCTCAGATTGCTGAAGAACTAAACAGACCTAAACATAGAAATATAAATTTTGATCAAAACATTCATTAGTGTGGAATTTAAGGAAGTGCCTGGCTGGCTCAGTCAATAGAGCATGTGACTCTTAATCTCAGGTTCATGAACTCAAGCCCCACGTTGGGTATGGAGCATACTAAAAAAAAAAAAAAAAAAAAAAAAAAAAAAAAAAAGAAAAAAAGAATTTCAGTAAGTAGTAACATAACATCCTCATAAAAGTAAATGGTATATTTTTAATTTTGTATCACATGTATGAAGGCACAATTTGAAATCTAAAATTGATTAGCCTTCATACTCCACTTGATTAAAAAACAGAACAGTGGTGGAAGTTTCTGAAAGATTCCCATAAGTGTTGAAAAACAAATAAAAGAGAGAAAAGTTAAATCCCAAATAAAACCCCATTAATCATATGTAACTGGGGCTTCAGAAAAATGAGTCATCAAATGATCTGTAAAATTAGAAGCTTAGTTCATAACAGCATTGAGGATATTTATTAAAACTTTAAAGTTGCCATTTTTCAACTGAAAACATCATCCTAAATAGAGAATTTTTACTACAGACACACACAACATATTTAGGCTATTTAATCTAGATTATTTGTCAGTTGATTTTCAGGCGCCAGTGATCAAACTAAAGATTCATAAAAAAGTAGGCTAATATATTGGCTGACAGCATTAGTCTGACTCAGTAGCCATGCATTTGTATTAACAAATGGGAGATGAGAAAGGATGAGTGAAAGAACAAACATCTAGTGGAAAATTTAGGGGAGATATAAAATACATGTGTACACACATACCCTCACCTTCCAGCACAACTATGTTCAATCTCCCCCATCCCCGTCCCTTTTAATTCAGACATAAGGGGAGCAGTGGACTAGATTAGGACTGAGGGTTGCTGAATGCTCTGGCTACCCATGTTTGAGTGTAGCATAAGGTGCAAGTTGTAAAGCCTCTGGTTAATTTGATCAATACAGGCATTCAAAATTGAAAATGCAAGTTCCAGAGTAAATGTTTTGATCACACTGATCTTTAATTAAATTTAGAAGACAACTGAAATTTCCATTTTGCCCTATTTAAAAACAAAAACTTTAACTAGACATCTGGCTGTTTATTATCTTGTAGATAAAACATCTAAATAATGACCTTGTTTTTCAATTTTTCTAGTCCAAATGTTTGCTATCTTTAGACAGAAAGTAGATTAAGAATTAGTCATGATAACTCAATTTCTTTGATTTATGAAGAAAATGTGATGCAAAATAATGACCTATTCAATATGCAAAGGGTAATTACTTTGGTGTCAGAAATAAAGTTATCTGTTCATGTGGTCTAGAGTTGTAACATACAAAATAGAATACATTGCAATGTACTACATAAAAATACAGTTTTTACAAATTTTAAAATAAAATTGAAGTTATTCTTAACATGATCTTATGATTATTGATTTTACTTTTCAAATAATAAATATAAAATATGGATATACTACTCTGAGTATGAAATGGACTCACCTTGCAGGTATTTCCAGTGCTCAGCAGTATGCAAGGCGACTGTGTCACTTCTGAGTATGCTGACCTCCTCAACAAGTCCTGTAACCCACAAAAGGACATTGATGATGTTCAAAGACATATAAGGAGAAGAGTAGAAGACAACCAGACAAGTCAAAAGTACTTGCTTAAAGCATTTATTTTTTAACACATACCAAAGCCATACATTCTTAGTCAGTATGAGGAAGCTGAACTACCATTTATATAGATCTCATGTTAAATAGATGGGAGTGGGAAGTGGTGGCCAAATTAATGCCAGTGAAGGAAAAAATAAATGTTTTCAGAATTTTAATGGAAGCCAGGGATGATACAGGGTCAAAGAATCTCAGCCACCATGCTTTGTTTTGTTTTGTTCTGTTTTTTACTCTTTTAATATTCCATTCTGGCTTTCTGCTAAGAAAAATTAAGAACGTCACTTGCTTTATGCTAAACACTTACTCACTTCATTGAGTAATAACAAATTTCAAAATCTGGAGGGCAGTTTTTCTGTTGCCCTTTAAAGATATCTTACTTATCTAAACTGTGGCTAGTTAATCATGTGTTAGTCCAAACTCTGTTTTAATACCTAGCACCCCTGCTGGAGTTGTAGCTTATTAGAAACCTTCTCCAGTCAGAAGCTCCCATGTTTCAGATATCAATAACTCTGATTGCTCTTTCCCCCCCCCCCCTACACTTTCTCAAGCAATGCCCAATTCATAGCATCCTGAAGCTTTTCTTTTTACTTGGAAATTAAACTTGAATTTCCTTTATCCTACATTGCTAGAATAAGTTCAGGTGTCCTGGCGTCTCCCCACCTCCTGCAGAAACTCTGAAGCTAGTTTCCTCACTCCTATTTTATTTAAGGAACCCAGGATTTTCAAGTCAGAGTTCAAAAGAGTCAGTTTGCACAATTTTTTAAAAATTGTCTTTTAAAAATGTTCATCATTGTAATAGTTAAAAAAGAAAACATTTTTGGGATGCTTAGGTGGCTCAGCCAGTTAAACATCTTGCCTTCAGCTCAGGTAACAATCTCAGGGTCCTGTGATCCAGCTAGCTTAGTCTTAGTGGGGCTCCCTGCTTAGCGGGGAGTCTGGTCCTCCCTTTCTGTCTGCCCTTCCCCCTGTTCATGCTCTTTCTGATTTGGGCATATCAAAATAGTGTTAGCAAAATGGGTAATACTATTTCTAAATATCTCTAAAATCTCAAAGCTCATATAAAAGAAACCAACAATCAGTGGAAAAGAGAAATTAACTACCAATCAACTGTCAGATGTACCAACATAGGTACAAGTTAAGAACTGGCTGAAAAAAATATCAGAATGAGCTGGCTATACCTACCCATAAAAGATAGTCTTTTTTTTTTTTTCCTTTTTCACACAAGGTACATGAATATTTTTGACCAAATTCCTTTTAGAAAAGAGAGATAATTTATTATATCCACCCCCGTTGGACCCTTCTCAAAGCTTTACAGGTACCACAAGTAAACATCAAGATTTTCTTCAGAGAAGTTAAACATTCTTCTAGTACAAGCTTACAGAAGGAAAAACTCATAATACAAATATTACTTTAGGGAAAATAGGTTTATTTATTCATATTTTCTAGTTTTTGAAAATATATGTATATTTCTAGTTTACATTTTGCCAAACTAATGCAACTTCTGAATGTCTCTTTTGTTTGGAGTAAGGAAAATATCTGGTCCATGGACTTACAACATTGAATGAAACGGCAAGCATTTCACCAAGATGTCAAAACAGGAAGAACTTATGGCATAATCAGCACTGAGAGCAGCACGAGAAAATACTGGCTAATCTTTCTGATGAAGAACTATTAAAAAACAATCTAGATCAATTGTGATTTCAGGAGTAATGATGTACATCTATTTATCATATTTGTTGTTTGTATACTGAATTTCCTAAGCTCACTGATCTGTGACAGTAAATAAAATTATTTTTATGAGGTCATTGACTTCAAATAAATATTCTTAAAAATAACACCTTAGGAAATTACATTTATAAGATGCTTAACAGTAGAATAGTGATGCTTTCATAAGACATTTACAAGTGTGAATGTAGTCTACACAAATGACCCTCTGTGTGGCTAGAGGATGCCTTCAAACTGAACTATTTGTTATTGATCATTTAAATCCATTCACACAAAGGTAAGATTAAACAGTGTGGCCAAGAAAAAGAGATGCTGACCCCCGGGTTACAGTAACTGAGTCTAACTTTAATTTTTCCATAACTAGCTATATAAACTTGGGGAAAATCATCTAGCCTTTCTTTAAAATTAGGACTGCACATTGACCAGAATTATCTTGAAAATAAAATTAAATGTTATAGAATAAAAAGGGTTGAAAAGTTAAAAACTATAAAAGCCTGTTGCTTGCTAAGAAGTATACAAGTAATAAAAAGTTTGACTATTATTCCCAAACTAATGTACAAGTTGTACGGCTTGGGATATTTCTGGCCTTCAAAAAGGCCCTGAAAAAGAAATTATTTCCCTAAAGAAGCATGGGGAAAGTCATTCACAGCACCATTTCCCTATGAAAACAGGTGGTTTAGGTTCCCAAGTGAGATTTAATTTTGACATGAAGCACTTTGATTAGCTCCTGCTCTACTAACACTAATTTGACAACAGGGATATCTCCAGTTTACCCTATAATGTAGACAGCTGCATGTACATGCTTGAGAAAGGATGCCTGCCTGTCCCTCAATGGCTTCAGGAATTACTGGGATCTGCCCTAAGGCAGTGTATCACAAGGGGGTTGAGGGTCGGAGTTCAGATTCTTCATATTGTCACTGCTTTGCCTAGACTACAAGGGTCTTCCATAGGATTGTGCCACATGTTGTGGAAGGGATCAAAGAGCATAAACAGCGGAAGGAAGAAAAGGCACTGGAAATAGTGGAGAGGGCTGATTTAGAAATATCAAGAATGAGACAAGAATATGGGGAGAGACTGGCTAGATTGCTGGAGAACAGAAACAACAGTCTTTTTTTTAAAGATTTTATTTATTTATTCATGAGAGACACAGAGAGACATAGGCAGAGGGAGAAGCAGGCTCACTGCAGAAGCCTGATGTGGGACTTGATCCCGGAATCACACCCTGAGCCAAAGGCAGACGCTCAACCACTGAGCCACCCAGGCGTCCCGAGAAGTAATAGTCTTAATAGTCTTAAGAAGTAATAGTAATAGTAATAGAAAACAGTAGTTTTCTAGGCTCTTCTCTCTCTCCCTCTGGTATGAACTTGGAGGATCATTTTATATTTGTTTGCTTCCTACCTTCTAAAACCATTTTTGAGAAAAGAGGAAGCAGACAAGGCAAAATGGGAAAGGTATTATCACTGCTACGTGGACCTGGGGCGGACTTCACACCTCACACTGTGTTTCAGCGTGTATGGTATTAGTTGTAAGTGCTGTAAGGCTGCCAGGTTGCTAGGTTTCCACTGCCGCAGCAGCAGGTCACTTGTCACTGAGGAAGAAATGCTCAACAGGCCAGTTAGGCTGCAGTGCATTCTGGCCTTCAGCAGGTGTTTCAGGATAAAACATCTTGGTCCTCAACGTTGTGTCCAATCTGAATGTCCAATACTTTGAAAGAAAGAAGGAAAAGAGTGCACTTCCAGTTCAGTTTAAGTCTAAAAGGTAAATGAGAAGACAGACTCATAGAATGAAAGAGACTAAGGAGAGGAAGTATACATGTCAGTCTGAACCAAGGCTCTACTACTTCTCTCAGCTATTTAACCTTTCTCTACTTTCTTTTCTCTACCTGGAAAATGGGTATGCAGTATGTGAAGCTTTGAGATTTGCAGGAAGTTTAAAAGAAAATATGGTATATAAAATACTGAACACACTGCCTGGCACATTATAACAAACTAAATAATGTTAATAATTATTAAGACCAAAATTGAATCTTGCCTTCTTATTTCTTATTTTCATTGCATTGATTACCATAACTTTTAAGTCAGGATCAACTAATGGTGTTTTTTTTTTTTTTTTTCCTCAAAAGTATATGTAAAACATTCTTTTAAGAATTTCAGGTAGAGACTCACCCTTATATACATAGATCTATTTTTCCTTTTATTTTTCTTAAAGACTTATTTGTTTGAGAAAGAGCACGTATAGGGAGAGAGACAGAGGAAGAGAGAGAGAGAGAATCTTCAAGCAGACTCCACACTGAGCACAGAGCCGATCCAGGACCCTGAGATCATGACCTGAGCCAAAATCAAGAGTCAGCCACTTAATTGAGTCACCCAGGTGTCTTCTTTTTCTTTTTAAATGGAGAAAAGTAAATTATGTACCAAATAAGTTCAGAAGCTGAAGAGAGAGAAAAAAAAAACAAATTTGAACCTAAATTTAAACTAAGAGTAACTATGTCGAAAGATATCTAGGTTGTGAAAGTATAGATTTTCTCATTTGATAATTATTTTGGCTATCTAGAAAAAAATAAATGCTTGCAATTGCAAAATTTGCAATTTCATGGAAGGATGAACATTTTCCCCTCAGAATGTAAATATTATCTCAGTTTGAGGACAGGGTGAAGAGAAACAAAGACCAACAGATGCTTTCGTTCAACAGTACATATCAAATGGCCACTATGAATCAGACACATATGAATCCAGTCAAAGCATCACCAAGGTACTGCCAAAAGCAAGACAGCCCAGATGTCCTAGTGCAGGAGGTAGCAGGGTCTGGATTATGGAGATATGGAAATTTGCTGTGATGGGCGGAACCCAGTTGGGGAGGGGGAAACGCTTTGATAAAGGTTTAAGGAAGTGTCAGCCACAAAGCCCTGGCAGTTTAAGAGAAGGGCTCTTGCCCACTGCTGCTAGAATTCCTGGTGCAGGGTCTTATGCATAACATGTCTTTCATGTCTGGCCTCATGCTCTACTTCTGCCTCTCAGCCATTACCTCTACTTTTGGGAGAGGCCATGGGAGCTGCCAGCAGTGATGAGCAGCCTCTGCTTGGGAATAGGGTCCCCGCCTAGAGGACTGGGCCAATGCGGCTTTTGTCAATGCAGTGCAAAGTGCTGAGCCCTTGCGTCAGAACTACATGGGCAACTTGGTAAAATGCAGATTCCCTTAGCCCCACAGAACAAAATCCTGGGCATGCATGAAGTACAGGTGCTCTCAGCTCTGAAACTTCCTTTTCCCGCCCTTCACGTTTTAGAGGAAGGGTTAAAATAAAGTTCAAAACAATAGCAGCAGAGCTAAACCCTTGCTCTCTTTGGTGTAGTGTACCTAATGCATCACCTATTTACCTCTTTGACCTTATTTTTAGAAAGGTCAGAATTCACACTGGCCTTTGAAAGAAACATTTTTAACAGGTCTTTTCTTCTTTTAAATATTTTTTGCCATTTGTACTTGTCTTTATTTATCCGTAAACTGCGGATAATCCCGTTCCTAAAAATGATGGCTAAACAGCAGTCAAATGGGCTAAGTTCAAGGTCTGGCCCCATTTCTTACTGGCCATGAACCTTGGGCAAGTCTCTACCTAGCAGTTTTTTTCTGTGAATTCCTCTGACCTAGAATACCTACTTCTTAAGCAGAAGATCATTAAATGAAGTTTTAAGTGTAAAGCACTGAGGAGAGCCCAGAGGTGCTCAGCAAGTTTCTCCAACCCCCACAAACCTTATCCCAATGCACTACCAGTCTTATTTCTTTCCATGGCAGTCTAGACATCCTTTCTCAAACATTCTCTATTCCCTATGTTGACAATGCCTGCCTCCTTCTTACTCAACTACGAAAGTAAAGTCCACTTTTAAAGATTCAATTCAGGGGTCCCTGGGTGACACAGCGGTTTAGTGCCTGCCTTTGGCCCAGGGCGCGATCCTGGAGACCCGGGATCGAATCCCACGTCGGGCTCCCGGTGCATGGAGCCTGCTTGTGTCTCTGCCTCTCTCTCTGTGTGACCATCATAAATAAATAAAGAAAAAAATATTGAAAAAAAAAAAGATTCAATTCAAACGACACCTCCCTTCTAGTTTATGATGTTTTTTTTTCCTCCCAGTTTCCCTGATCCTAGTTAGCTCACCACAGATACTCCTTTCATCACACAGGTAAGGCTGAACCGTAAGTGCGTACTTGCTTCTCATGCCCGCTTAAACTGTGTGAGATGCAGCCGTCCTTATATCCTCAGCACTTAGCCTGGGTGCCTGGAACGTAAGAGGTGGTCAAACCGTACATATACACGTACGTAATTATCCTGAATGCCTGGACAGAATGCGGGACTCCTGTGGGGACAGGGAGGAATACGCGCTTCTGGCGGGGCGGCGGGCCTGTGAGAACTGTGTGGTCGCCCCACCCCCACCCGTGCTAGGCCGGGCGCTGAGGGGCAAGGGCTTCCCTCCAAGGTCGGGTCGGTTTCTCCACTTCGGTACGCGGCTCCGCAGGGCACCGGCAGGGGGCGGCGTTGCCACACAGCTGGACGCTCCGTGGGTAACCGTCCTCTCCCCGCCCCCTACTCGCCCCTCCACCCTCCACCCCCGGAGGGCTCGCCGCTCTGGTAACTAGGACGCGGCTCCGTCGATTCGCACGGGGCGGACTGTTCTTCCTCCCGAGCTGGACGGCGGGGGCTGTGCAAAGGCCCTGGGGGAGCGTCTTCAGCTTCCCCGGCGCGCTCCCCTCAGCCCTACCTCAGGGGAGTTGGTCTGGGAAGAGCAGCGTGAGGCCGGAACGGACGGCCGGGAAACACGGCGGGGCGAGCGGCAGCGCGTGCGCGCGTGCGGGGTACCCATGACACCCCTGTCGCCCGGCCCAAGTGACTGAAGCTGGGGGACGTGGGGGAGAAACGCTGATCCTTTAGCCTCGTCCTTTCACGTGCCGCGGAAAGCTAGGTAATTTCACACGGCATTTGTAGTCACTTGGGAAAGGCAAACCTTGGTGTGGGACGCGCGCGCTTCGCTGCCTCAGTCCGCGAGAGAACGCGCCGCGGTGAGTCCGGGCCGCGCCGTCCTCCCCCATTGGCCGCCCGCCCGCCCGCCCGACCTGCGGGGGGGGGCGGGGGGGCGCCCGCTCGGTGACGCGCGCTGGCCGACGCCGCGCTCCCCGGCCGCCCGGAGCCGCTCGTGCGCACGAGTTGGACGCAGGCTCGCGGCTCCGCCCCCGCGTCTCCCCAGGCTCGCCCCGGAGCTCCCCGGCGCTTCCCGACGTTTCGAGAATCGAAACACACAGTCAGCAAGCTCTTCCCCCTCGGTCGCGGAGACTTATTTGCATGGACTCGCGGACCTTTAGGTCGGTTTGATTGCCTAAGAAAACGGCCCCGCTCCACACGGCCGTCTCACGCAGGGGCTCCCCAGGAACCCCCGGAGCCCCATCCAGCTGCAGCGACGCGCGGCACCCGGAGAGAATTTTATGTCTGGCGACTTTCTGCAGTTGCGCGATTTCAGCCGTGATTCAGTTTTCAGGGCTCTTGAGGCATTTTAAGTGTCTTTTGGTTGGGGTCGGGGGGGAAGGAAAAAAAAGAGGCTTGGGCGCGCGGAAGACCGTCCCTAAACCAAGCGTTGGTCCCAACACACGCGCGCACACGCACACACTCGGCGGCCGACGTCCCCCAGCTCGGACCGCTCGGCGGGGCTCGGCCTGCGGGGCGGGCGGGCGGGCGGGCGGGGGCGGCGCCCTATGCAGATGAGGAGGGTGTGGCGAGTGCGCGGCGCCCGGGCCCCGGAAGCGCCGAAAGGCCCGGTATAAAAAAAGTACTGAAGACATTTCCCCCCGCACAACTGCTAAAGCTCCAGAGACAGTAGCGTGTGCGGCGGCGGCGGCGGCGGCGTCACCTGGGGCCGCCACCTCCGGGACCACCGCAGCTGAGGCGATAGCGGCGCGGGCGCGGGCGCGGGCGGGGGCGAGGGCGAGGGCGAGGGGCGGGAGCGGCCAGCGCAGGCGGCGAGGTCTGGGAAGGACTGAGTCGCTCGCCGCTGCCGAGAGCGCACTCGCGGCTCCTCGAAGTGTTGCCGCCTCGCGGTTCCTCGCTCGCTGCGCTCCTCGAAGGGGCGGCCGCCTCCAGGTGACACAGACGGGATTCCCGCTTGCGCTTTCCAGATGCATCAGAGATACTTTTGGTGCGGGGGCTTCTCTGCGGGGCGCGGGGCGCGGGGCGCGGCTGGGCACAGCGGGGGGCCGGGGCGGGAGGGTCTCCCGGGGAGCCCTGGAGCCTGCGGCCGAGCCGGGGAGGGGGCGCGCTCTTCCCTCTGCGGGCCCCCGTCAGCCGCCGCGCGCGTCCTCAACGCGCCCCTTCCCCCTTTTGGCCTTTTAGGACTGACCAGGGCCAGCTGGTGTTCGGAGGGCACTTCATGGCGGAAGGCGAAGGGTACTTTGCCATGGCCGAAGACGAGCTGGCCGGCGGCGCTTACATCCCCCTGGGCGGCGACTTCGGCGGCGGCGGCGGCGGCGACGACGACTTCGGCGGGCACTGCTTGGACTATTGCGGAAGCCCCACGGCGCACTGCAACGTGCTGAACTGGGAGCAAGTGCAGCGGCTGGACGGCATCCTGAGCGAGACCATCCCGATCCACGGGCGCGGCAACTTCCCCACGCTCGAGCTGCAGCCGAGCCTGATCGTGAAGGTGGTGCGGCGGCGCCTGGCCGAGAAGCGTATCGGCGTCCGCGACGTGCGCCTCAACGGCTCGGCCGCCAGCCACGTTCTGCACCAGGACAGCGGCCTGGGTTACAAGGACCTGGACCTCATCTTCTGCGCCGACCTGCGCGGGGAAGAGGAGTTTCAGACTGTGAAGGACGTCGTGCTGGACTGCCTCTTGGACTTCTTGCCCGAAGGGGTGAACAAAGAGAAAATCACGCCACTCACGCTCAAGGTAAAGCCCCCCGACATGGGCCTGGGGCCGTGCCCGGGCCGGGCTGGGGTGCGGCGGGCAGAGGGGCGCCCGTTTGATGCCACAGACCTGCGGCCGTGACGGGTTTGGGCGTGCTCCTATTATATTTGGGTTTTGATTGTTTTAATGAGTCAACGGAGGTGCGCGGACGGTGTTGGGTGTTTTAAGTTCACTTGGTTCTGACGCGCCACTACTCTTCTACTTCCTCCTCTGTTCTCCCTTCTCTCTTCTCTCTCTCTCTCTCTTTTTTCTTTTAACTCTTTGGATTTCCTTGCTTGAGGCTTGTCCAGAGTGGTTTCTGATTAAGTGGAAGAATGAAATGACGTAAACCAATTTTTGAGTCATTTTATAATCTAGTTTTTGGGGAAAGAGCAGCCTGAAGCAGGATCCAGTCAATGGGCTTATTATTACTGTATTGGAAAATGTGATTAGATTTCTCAGCTGCGTGCAGCTGACTCCGTGTGTGAAGGATATGTGGGATGCTTCTCCGGGTCGGCTCACGTGTGACGGATATTGTGGGTACCCCCCCCCCACACACACACACACAGACAGACACACACACACACTGGCTCAAAGCATGTTTTAAACAATTAAAGTTGTCTGAGGAATCAGTCTCCCAGAATGTCCTAATTTAGTTCATACTTGATTGTAATTGCACAGTACCACTGGAGGGACAAGATTCTAATCTCAACAGTAGCCTCTGGGGAAGTGGAACTAGGTGACTAGGGACAAGGGTGAGAGACAGACCAACTTTCCACTGTATGCACTTCTGTCTTTTGAGTATTGTGTGGATATCGTGTGAATGTTCTACCTGTAAGACCATTTTCAAAAAATAACATTTCAAAAGTCAGACATGACAACAGAACCTCTTAGTACCGTGATACGTCTGCCAAAAGCCTCAAACTATTACTTCTAGTCTCTTTTCCAGACGGTAAAACCACTCGTTAAATGCATTT